>NC_044905.1:29825443-30490301 GCF_001633185.2 Quercus lobata | reverse complement strand
AACATGATCAAAAACATCAGGAAATGCTTGATCATCTAAGTCAAGATCATGATGAATCTGAACAAAAGAATCAACATTGACAGGTGATATAGGATCAAGCAAGGCATGAGGGATGGAAGGAATGCTAGGCAAAGGAATTAAGGCAGATGAAGGAAGAGGAGTGTGTGAAGTAAAAGGAAACACCTTTTCATGAAAGATGACATCCCTAGAGATGAAAATAGAGTGAGATTGAAGATCAAGCAGCTTGTAACCCTTGATATTGAACGGGTATCCTAAGAAAACTGACTTCCTAGCTCTAGGGGTGAACTTGAGTTTATGTGGATTGACATTAGTAGCAAAGCAAATGCAGCCAAAGGTCCTGAGGTGAGAGTAAGAGGGGATTTGATTGAAAAGCACCTCATAAGGAGACTTATTTTGCAGAAAAGGAGTAGGAAGTCTATTGATCAAATAGACAGCTGTGAGGATGCAATCACCCCAGAAAACAAGAGGAATGTTGGACTGAATTTGCAAGGCCCTAGCTGTTGCAAGAATGTGCTGATGTTTCCTCTCCACAACTGAATTCTGTTGTGGAGTGTAGACATAGCTTTGTTGATGAATAATGCCATTAGAGGTGTAAAAATCAAACATGTTAAACTCTAAAGCATTATCAGTTCTAATGGACTTAATAGGGGTTTGAAATTGAGTATGGACCATTTTGTAGTTTGAAACAATCAAAGGCCTAACTTCAGATTTAGCTTTCATGAGGAAAACCCAAGTGGCTCTTGATGCATCATCTACAATTGTAAGAAAGTATTTATGTCCAGCAGTAGTAGGAATGGAAAATGGCCCCCAAACATCCATGTGAACAAGATCAAATGAATGAATAGCTCTTTTATTTTCAAAAGGAAAGGGTAGCCTCTTTTGCTTTGCCAAAGGGCATACAATGTAGTCTTTGGTACAACAATTTTGCAAGAAAGGAAAAAGATGACCTAAAGCATGAACTTTCATATCATATGGATGTCCTAGCCTAGAATGCCATAGAGAATACAAGTTGCCATGAGAAACATAAGAGGAAAAGGCAGTGAAAGAACTAGACTTATTCTTGAGAAGAAAATCATCAAGAGACTTGGAAGCATGAGAAAGGCTAGATGCTTGTAACAGATAGAGTCCATCATGCATTCTGCCTATTCCAATCGTGTTCCAACAGGTAAGGGCCTGTATAAAACAATAGTTGGACAGAAATACAAGACAAAAGGGTTGAGATTGAGTCAAGGCACTAACAGATATCAAGTTAAAAGAAAATGAAGGCAATTAAAGGACATTTGTTAGGGTAATATGAGAGGAAAGCTTAATTGTACCAACATAAGTCACAAGTGCAGCCTCCCCATTGGGTAATTCAACCACAGAATGTGAAATTGCAGTAAAAGAAGTCAATAAATGCATTGAACAAACTATGTGATCTGTAGCACCAGTATCTATAACCCAAGTTTCAGCACCAAAAGCCTTTCTATTCACAACCTTAGCAGAAAAAACTGAATGAGGTGAACAAGGAACAGTACCTGCAACTGTATTGGATGGCAATGAAACGGCATTAACTTTGTGAGGCTCTTGAACTGTTGAAGTTTGGTGAGCTCCAATCAATGACAAAAGTTGGTGATACTAATCAAGAGTAAATGCAGGTGCTTGAGCAGTGACAAATTGATTATACTCAGTAGTTGGAGCCAAGCAATGCCCTTGAAACTGATTTGTAATAGGATTATGATCAGTATTAGAAGCCAAGTAATGGCCCTGGAACTGATTTGCAACAGCTGAAACTTGATGAGTCATCATATTCCTGTTCTTGAATTTGTAGCCAGGTGGAAAACCATGGAGTTTATAACATTTTTCCACAATGTGTCCCAACTTTTCACAGTGAGTGCACAATGGCCTTTCTTTTCCTTTTGGATTTATGCTTGAGCTCTTGGCAGCCAAAACCGTAGATTCAACTCTAACAGAATTAGTAACTGATCTTTGTATTTCCTCTTGGATAAACAAAGAATGAGCCTTATTAACAGAAGGCAGTGGATCCATGAGCAAAATTTGTGTTCTGACTTGAGAAAACACATCATTGACTCCCATGAGGAACTTTATTGTTGCTTCTTTGATTTGAAGATCCTTCAATCTCTGATTAACATTGCACACGCATTTGCCACAAGTGCATTGAGGAAACGGACTAAGATTCTAGAGCTGATCCCACAAGACCTTAAGCTGAGTGAAATAATCAGTGAGTGATTGTTCTCCCTGATGGAACTCAGCAATTTACTTCTGGATGTTGAAAACCTTGGTTCCATTTCCTTGACTAAATGTGTCTCGAAGCTCAGTCCAAATCTCAAAAGCAGTATCTCTGTAAATGATACTACCCTGAAGTTTTGGTGATACTGAGTTGATGATCCAAGTACCAACTATATTATCAGCACGAATCCATGCTTGAACAGCCGTTGGTGAATTCACGAGTGGAGAAGAAATGGTTATAGAACCATCTATAAAACCAAGCTTATTTTTACCAATCAAAGACTTTCTCACTGATCTTGCCCAAGCAGAATAATTTTCTTCTCCAACCAAAGGTTGAGAAGTGAGAACAGCCCCTGGATTTTCTCCTGGATGTAAGAACAGGGGATCATTGAGATTATATGAGTCTTGCAAAGAAGATGAAGATTCAGTGGTAGAAGTATTAGCTGTTGTGGCAGCCATTAAGGCAAAGAAAAAGCTTGAGAAGATTTTAAGAAAGCTTGAGAAAGCTTGAGAAGAGCAACAATGGTGGACGATGAAAGAGAAATTCCCAAATTTGTAAAACCCTAGAATTTCAAGCTTTCTAGGAGCTTTGATACCATATGAGAAAAGAAAGAATTGGGAAAAACTGAATTACTTTGATTAATTTACTTTGTGTCTTTATATACATCACCAAGTCCAGCTAGGAACGAGAAACAGAGCACTGAGCTAAGCTAACAGATCCTAACAACTTCTCTCATGTGTAAGTAACCAACCTACTCACGTGTGATTACTAATGGAAGAAAGTAAAAACTAAACTACAAGTCGTATATTGCTAATGAAAACAAATATAGCTACTAAACGACAAGAGCTTCAGATATGACTTCTTGAACTTCTGCTATACATGTTGAGCCGTGCTTCTTCTGCTCCAATTGCTTGCTCTGTTCTAAGTGTTTGCCTTGATCTTGATGCTCGACAACAAATAGAAGAAGAAGCGTCCTATGTTAGCACAAACGAATCCCATACCTGTGAAAACAATGAGATCGGGATTCTCAGCAAGGATCGTGCATTCGAGAAAGGCAGTGGTGTTGAGGTCAGAGCAATAAGGCTCTTGGCTCGGAAACACATCTTCACAAGTCGTGTTTTTGCCGTTTGCATAATGCATATCCGCCACTCGCAGTATCTTAAAGGTTCCATCTTTCCTAAAACGTAGTAGCATGTCAGCCAAGATGCCGATCGGGAACAAAATGAGACAGAGCAGTACTGCCTCCACAAAATTTGAAGAACAACCCACTTTCATTTTTCTTCTTTCTAAGCACTTCCTTTCTCTCTTATAAAACCCCAATCCGAAAAATCTCACTTTGCTATGCTCTGTTCTGCTCTGCTGTGCTCCCTTTAAAAAGGTAAATAAATCGGTGGGAATGGTGATTTGAATGTTGTATACAGTATACTTCTTCATCGAGAATCTCTTCCTTATAGAATTCGAGATCATGGGAGATAAGAATATAAAGTATATTCTCTCTATAATATTGAACCTTATCGTTATCACAAAATTTTGAAAACAACAGATTTACACTGGATACGGCAGAAGAGAGAGAACGAATAGATGTGTTGTACCCGTTGGTGTTGATTTTTTTTTCTTTTTTTTTTTCAAATATCTTTTTCCCTTTTATTTTTCTGTATGCCATTTGTGTTTTTATTTTACATTTTTACCGTTAGTTTTTGGTGCCGTTTGGATTCAGCGTTTTCCGCTGAATCCAAGGCTGTGTTTGGTTGCTGTAAAACGTTTTCCAGAAAATACATATTTTTTGGAAATGCTAATTTCCGAAAAAGGAAAATGTTTCCATGTGTTTGGTTGCATTTCAAAAAATTTTCCGGAAAATATTTTCTGGTGTTTGGAAAAGAAGAAGGAAAACACAAATCCAAAAAACACAAGCCACAACCTAGAAAAAAATCATCAACGTCGCGATCTTGCGTTCGCGAGATCGCAAATGACGCTTCGCGAGATCGCGCCGTCGATCGCGATCTCGATCCGGCGCGATCTCGCGAAGGCGAGATCGTGATCGACGGCGCAATCTTGTGAAGCGTCGATCACGGTCGTCGGACTGGAGCTCGCGAGATAGGCGTGGACTGGAGCTCGGAGTACGCCGGCGATCGTCGGATTGACTGGAGCTCGGTCTTCTCCTCTCGCGCGCGCTCTCTCTCTCTCTCTCTCTCTCTCTCTCTCTCTCTTTCCAGAAATACTTTGAAGTGAAAATGAGGGGAGAAAATCATTTTCGGGTCAAAGGTGGAAATATTGGTCAACCGGAAGTCATTTTCCGGAAAATATCATTTTCCGTGATAGCCAAACACGTGGGTTTTACCGAAAATGATTTCTGGAAACGGTTTTCACCCAATTCAAACACAGCCCAAGCTGCATTTTTCCTTTTTTTTTTTTTTTTTTTCTTTTTTCCTCACTTCACGTGTTCCAGGGACAATAAGCACTGTAGCGCACTGTAGCAGTACTGTAGCAGCACTGTTTATCACTGTTCACGCACTAAAAAATATTAAAAATGGGTCCCACGATACTATTCACACATTTAAAAATTATTTTGCTATAGTACTTTTAGTTTTCAGTTTTCAATTTCAGCAACAATAAGTAATATGTAATCTACTAGCTAATTTTGGTGTCAAATATAACTTTTTCTAAAAAATATAAAATGGTCTTCTAAACATATTTGTTTGGTTTTTAATATTTTAAAAATTGTTCTTAGAAATGGGAGCCAAACATATAAGGTCTGTTTGGTACATAAACTTAAACACATATTTTCAGTTTTTAAACAACATTATATCTATTTTCACATATTTTTTCACCCACATGTATTTCCAAAAAAAACTGAAAACTATTGTTTAAACACACGTACCAAATGAGCCCATAATAATACAAAAATTATTATCTTAAAACTAGCTTCAAATTCAATTTTTTGAAAACTATTTTCACACTATTTTGAAAACAAAAACACAAATCTACCCACTAACAACTTGGGCTTTAGCAACCAACATCCTTCTCAAGTTGGTGTATTAGTCACATACTTGAATCCATGCATCAATTGGTTAGTCACGTAGTGGGAGCCGTGCATTGAAAGGAAAGATTGTCACTATATTACAAGTTCAATTGTGTATTGGGGTAAGGGTTCAACTGTAGGTTGGTATAAGGTACTGTGATTCTTTTACTTGTAACTGCTTGTTTTGATAATAGTGGATTCTTAAAAATGGTGACCTTAAATTTACCCGGTGGGGTTTTTGCCTTGAAAGTTTTCCCTATTCGTAAACAAATCACCGTGTCAAATTTATTTTTCCTCTGCATTTAACTTAGTTGATGATTTGTTTGTGCAACCACGCATATTGCATGTTAATTGACCTAATTAATTAACTTGGCTAATTAATTGGTTAATTTACCTTAAGGAGTCAATACATTCTTGGCCTATTACGGCATATAATACCACCTGCACACTACCATGAAGGGATAGGTGGTCGTTGATTTCATCGCGGAGTACACCAATATGGAAGGCCAGGGGGTAGAAGAGCACCCTCAATGGAGTATCCACATGAACGAATTGTCCAACAAGCAGGCTGGCGAAGTAGGTATAGTACTCCACTCCCCAGAAGGGAACGAGATCGAGTGCATGATTCGTCTCGACTTCCTTACGACCAACAATGAGGTGGAGTACGAAGCTTTAATGGCAGGATTGGATCTCACCAAAGCAGCAAGGGCCATAAGTATGGTTGTTTATTGCGATTCTTAGGTGGTCACAAGTCAGGTGAACAGTGACTACGAATGCAAAGGTGAACAGATGAAGAAATGTCTGGAGCAAGTAAGGAAACAGGTGGGCAACCTTTAAGGCAAGTTTGTTTAAATCTCAAGGGAAGAGAACAAGCAAGCTTACCGTCTTGCGAAGGCTGCATTAGCAAAACACATGCTCATCCCCAGTAAGGTACTTTCTTTTGTTCAACTTTCACCTTTGATAAATGGCGTCGATGTGCAGGAAATAGGCTCCGAAATCAACTGGACCACACCGATAGTTTCGTACTTGAAAGACGGCATACTACTTGACGGTAAAGAGGCTGCAAGAAAGCTGAAGGTTCAGGGGGCACGATTCGTACTAATAAAGGATGTCTTGTACAAAAAAGGCTTCTTCCGACCGTACCTAAGATGCCTCAGTTCCGAGGAAGTGGATTATGTTATGAGGGAAGTTCACAAAGGGATTTGCGAAAACCATTCAGTGTCACGGTCACTAGTGCATAAGCTGATTTAAGCAGGATACTATTGGCTTACCATGCAGAAGGATGCCCAAGCCTATGTCAAAGCCTGCGACAAATGTCAATGGTTCAACAACAACATCAGACGGCCAACAAAAGAGCTCACCCCGATGACAGCTTCGTGTTCTTTTGCTCAATGGGGGTTAGACATCATGGGCCCATTCCCGACAACGACAAGACAATTGAAGTTCCTAATGGTCAATATAGATTACCTTACAAAATGGGTGGGAGCTGAAGCACTAGCCACCATCACGAAGAAGAACATACAAAGTTTCGTCTGGAGAAACATCATCTGTAGGTACGGGATCCCTAGAGTATTGGTCATGGACAACGGAAAACAGTTCGACAATGAGCCATTCAGAGATTTTTGCTCACAGCTGGAGATCAAGAATCACTACTCCTCACCCGCCTACTCTAAGGCTAACGGACAAGTTGAGGTCACGAACCGATCCTTACTCAAAATCATCAAGACTCGGGTCGAGGGGGCAAAGGGCATATGGTCAGGCGAACTGCTAAGTGTACCATGGGTGTACAGGACGACGACCAGAACACCTACAAGAGAGACACCATTTCGACTAGCATACGGGAGCGAAGCTGTTATCCCTGTTGAAATCAAACTCACAAGTTATAGAGTGGAGAACCATGATGAGAGTAGAAACGATGAAGCCATGCGCCTACAACTTGACCTAGTAGACGAGGTTAGAGCAACAATTGCACAAAGGTTAGCACGATACCAAAACTTCATGGCAAAGCACTACAACTCTAGAGTCGTACACAGAGATTTCCAAGTTGGAGACCTTGTCTTGAGGAATGTGACGGGTGCCACAAGAGATCCCTCCTAGGGAAAGCAATGACCTAATTGGGAAGGACCTTACAAAATCACATCATGGCAGAGGAAATGCACCAACCACTTGGAGACGCTAGATGGACAGAATTGCATCATCCATGGAACACTGAGCACCTAAAGAAATACTACTAGTAGACGATGACATGCAGAACACCACTCCTCATTTCCAGTTTTTTTTTTTTTAGTTAATTTTTATTATCTATAGTACTTTTTAGCCCAAATGGCAGCTTTTCCTTTTTTTAGAACGATTTTTGGCTTATATTTATCATAATAAGAGGAGTTATTTAGATAAACCATGCACATTTCTACAAAACTGTGTCTACAACTAAGTCCACAAATGGATGAAAGCATCCCAAGTGACGCTTCGATGTTTATTAGCATCCATGAGTGGACGGATGCATCCTGAAGGGATGCCTTGAAATATGTCCTTAAGAGGACAGACACATCCCAAAGGGTGCCTAGAAAAATACAAATCCTAAGAATGGACGGACACATTAATTAATGGACGGATACATCCCACGGGATCCATTGAAATTCTCATAAGCCCCATGGAGTGGACGGATACATCCAATAGACGCATCGAAATTTATATAAGCCCCATAAAGTGGACAAATATGTCTAAGAGATGCATCGAAATATATATAAGTCCCACAAAGTGGACGGATGCATCTCAGGGATTCATTAAAATTTATTAAAGTCCATTAGTGAACGGACACATCCCAAAGAATGCATAAAAATCTATACAAGTCCCATAAATGGACGGATACATCTCAAAAGATACATTAAGATTCATTAAAGTCCATTAGTGGACAAATGCACTGGATTTATTAGTGGATGTATATATTAAATTTTAACAAAGTCCATTGGTGGACAGACACATCCCAAGGGATGCCTTAAAATTTAAACAAGTCCATGAATGAACGGAAGAAAGTGACCCCACAGGGTACATTGAAATTATATATGGATGGACACATCCCACTTGAAAAAGAGACGGATCATTCCTAGATATAAATCTAAGCGAAAAGAAGCCAACAGGCATAAAATTGAAATCTCCTAGATGGAACGGAGGCAAATAAACTTAGAATCAAAAGCCCAAAAATATTAAAGTTATACAACCATTGTTTTCTACATGATTTCAATAATAAAATAAAAATAAAATTTCAAAATCTAAGGCTAGTCAACAGGGGCCTCCTCGTCCATAACCTTCTTATTACCAGCCGTCTTGGGCTCCTTAAAAGGATGGTTCTCATCCTCGACGGATTTAACCTATTCATCTTGTAGAGTGGCATCTCCATCAACTTGAGCGTCGGGAGTAGGGTTAGCCTCAAACAGCACGTCAGTACCTTCAGACTCAATGGATCTGGCTGGGATCTGGGCCATGGCATTAATGGAGATCTGAAAAATGTCTAGGTTAGGGAAGAGTGCCTTGACCTGACGGAGGCACTCATTAGAGCCGTCTGCATAACAGCCGTCGAGCTTGTAAAAGAATCCGTCGAAGTTACAGAACTCCATTTTCCCGTCCTCCTTAGCTCGAGGACTTGCTTCCTCAACAAGGAGATCTCCCCATCCTTGTCCTTGAGCACTTTCTTCAGAGCCTCGGCATGACTCTCCGACTCCTCCAAGGCTTTCTTCGTCACATCCAACTTCTTAATCTGCACCTCCCTCCAGGTCTTAAGCTCGTTCAACCCCGTCTCCGCAGCCTCAACCCTTTCCTTCAGATAGTTAACTAGCTTCTTTTGGGCCATGAAACAGTCCATTAAGCCCTTCATCATCAGCACCCCTTGCAAGAATCAAAACAACATTAGAAATAAGGGTAATTGAGGGACGAAAGGGAAAGAGGACGGTTACATACTTGAGCCAAGCTGAAAAAGGCCTCTCTCCCCCGTGGCCTCGGTTGCATGGTTGCCCAAGTCTTCGTAATCATCATCCTTGATGATAGACGAAAGTTGTCCGATGGCATATCGTGAGTCTTCACAAAGGAGGGGAGGACGCTACTCAACAATGGGACCTTTGGCCGTCATTAAACCTTTGTCGGTCCCATGATAGGGCGGAGGAGGTAGATTAGCAGATGGAGGCGTCTCCCTGACGGTTGGAGAAATTACAACTTTAGGCTTCTTAGCTGGATGGTCAACCTTGTCTGTCATCTTCCTCTTAATAAATGGCTTAATGGGGCCTGTCCCTCCGGCAAGGGGCAAGCCCTCCTCCTACTGCTTTTTTGCCTGCACGGTGGCTTGCTGATGGATAAAAGCCCTTCTCTTACCATCTTCCATTTCTGCGCCAAAGGGGACTAGGAGGAAAGAGTTAGGCATAAAACCTCAAAAGAACTAAATGAGTAAAGGAATAAGCGACGGACTCACGTTAGCATGCTTGTGCGTCGTAGCAACGGGCAGTGGCTGTAGGCTCGGGACCCTTATAGTACCAATGCAGGGTGTCCAAGGTGATGAGCATCTTCCACACCCTCTCTTGCAGTGAAATTTTGAAGATCTTCTCTAAAAAGTTCCACTGTTCAAGGTCAACCTTTGGACGGTCCTAAGTTACAACAAAAGACAGTTAGATTAACAAGTAAAACAGACGAAATAAATAAACGAGCAAATTTAAAGCAAACGGACGCCTACCAGACGGTGGCATTATTCCCCAAGTTCTATCAACAAGGGGCATGTTCTCCCATTCATTGGGGTGGCATATCCAGTTGTCTCCCTGGATGAAGAAGTACTGGTTCTTCCAGTTCCGGTTGGAATCAAGGGTCTCGTACATCGCCTGAGCGATGGTTTCCTTGGTAAGAAACTGTAAATGTCCCTAGACTTAACAATCTCAGAAGGACAATAACAATGGAAGAACTCCTCTACGGTTAGTTGACGTCTCCCTTTAATTAGAACCCCGTATAACACCTCTGCACCAAGGAAGATTCTATAAGCATTCAGAGCAATCTGGGTGACAGCTAGTCCTAAGTATTGGAGTAAGCAACGGTGGATAGCACTCAAAGGCAATCTAAATCCTGCCTTGAACATTTGCTCTTTAATGGTCGAGTTAAAATCGTTGACTGTCCACATGAGGGGAAGAACGAAATTCCTGAGGCTGTCAGGGCCAATGATAGATCTAATAGGAGATTCAACATTCTCAACGTTCTCCTCGCCATCTGAGTCTCTATTTGTATCACTCTCTGACTTGTCCACGTCCGAATCCTCATCCTCCTCCTCGGAAGGTAAGTTGGCAGACGGAACCCTTTTAGAATAAGAGGCGCCGAGGTCATTTTGACCTGACGAGTACACCTCATCGTAGCCTACTCCTTCGCGGACACACAATTGCTCACTTGACGCTTCACTAGACATCTATTACACCTACACGTGATGGATAAACTCCTAAGACTCTACAGGTCTGCATATGCGACGGACATACAGTACTTAAAGAAAACAATAAGAAAAAAAAATGTGTATAGGACAGAATGCACTTACAAGTGTACAATGCAGAAAAGGGACAAAAATGGCATGGTGAACGGACACACTGAGGTGACAGAGTGACAGATTCCTACAGGTGATGGTGGCTCTCTAGCACTGGAAAATGGTTGCGAAAAGTAGTAATGGAGGGGAGAAGCAACATATATATAAAGGAAACGACGCGGAAGATGAAGAGACGCTTCGATCCGAGTAACCAACCACTGAAATTGTGCCATGTGTCCCCTCAGCATTTATAACTCTCAACTACCCTGTCAATCAAAACATGACTCCCTAGAACTAGGCGAGATCGTCACTCCACGTGTCCGTCTAGGATACCAGGCGATGGACCCATAGAATGAGGGGGCAACTGGTAGGGATAAACCCTAAGGCAGATGGATCCAATCAATAGAGTTAGTCATAAGTGACGGTGTTGCCAAAAGAGACGGTCTAGATAGCTTAACAGTCAAGGAATTGATAAAGGGAATCATGTCTCGGACAAAAAGGTAGAGAGACGGGTGGATTCTTTGAAGTAGACGAACTCAAGTAAGACGGACGGATTCTTTGTAGTGGACGGATTCCAATGAGATGAGCGAACGCAAGGGAGACAGGTAGTAAAGCCACATGGCATCCACATGGTCTAAGTGGTCTCCAAGAAACCTAATATGGAAATGTCTTGCATCTCATGCTCAGAATCCCTACAAGGAAATGTTGGTGCAAACACAATAATAATGGAAATAATACACAAAGAGAAACTGAATAGTACTTCTGAATATTATTAATATAAAGAAAGGAAATACACAACACTATTTGGACTGAGGCGCGGCACTCGCTCTCTTTAAGGAGATTCAAGCCCTTGGTTGGCTAACTCTTGTAACCGGTGCAGACCTTCTCTGACTTGTCTCCCCCAGGATACAACAGCCCAACAAGTGTTGTATGGCTAGAACAACCTCTGCACAAAGTGTTCAAGCCCAAAGCTCCACCAGAAAGAACACCCTTCCTTGCCAATAATCTCTCTATTTTTTTAGTGTGTATTGTGAATTGCAGTAACTTGGATTGGGTCTGAATGAGTCTATTTATAGGCTCAATGGGCCTTACGAAATTACTACCCAATTTATTCTAATTAATTAGGTCCAATTATTCTGATGTAATGGGTGTTACAAGATTAATTGTTGGATATTAATCTGATGGGCTGGAGTTACACAATTAATGGTGAGATGAGGAGTTTCTGAAGAATGAATAGGCCCAAACGGATAGTCCATTAAGTGGGTTAATGGCTCTTCATTGTCCATAATAAAAATGGAGTATTAATTCGGGCCATTTACTCACCAACGGATATGGTAATTATTCTGAATAGACTGTCAAGTAGGAGGATCCAAGGGGCTGATTCATTTCCATTTTTGATACCTCCACTCTTCACCTCCCCCTTGCGCACGTATCTAGCCCAATATCTGAGACAATTCATGTTAGCCCATTAATCACCACAATTAAAAAGAATAAAAAAGTCCCTCTCCTTTTCAATGTGGGATTAAACATTTTTCACAACTCTTCATCTTCCATATTCACTCCACATCTTTACATTTATTTTATAACATTTACTCATTTTAATTATTTAATATTAAAATGTTCCAACAGGAAAAAATCTCACGATATATGAGCACTAAAGGGGATCTTCCCTACAAGGAAATACCTTCTCCATCAAGAAACGGGGGTCAGCTCTATACCACTATAAAAAGCCCAAATCCCTTACAAACCAAGGTACGCATAATTCTCTCAATTCTGGCACTCTAGAGTTGTAGAAATTCTCTCTAACTTAACCTTTGGAGGGTATTTGGCCAGTATCACACCAGTACTCTTTGCAAGGTCTTCTTTGTTTCTGTTTCGTAGGTTCTGTTTAAAGCATGTGAGGACTATGTAGCTCACTAACGATTTTCACCATCATCAGGAGATAAGAATATAAAGTTTATTTTTCTATAATTTAAAAGCTTATCATTATCACAAATTTTGAAAGCAACATATTTGCACTACAGATACAGAAGAAGAGAGGGAACGAATAGAGTGTGCTGTTGATTTTGTTTTTTTTTTTCCAAATATCTTTACACCATTGGTGTTTTATTTTACATTTTTACTGTTAGTTTTTTTAATATGTAATCTACTAGCTAATTTTTGTCTCAAAAATAACTTTTTTCT
Organism: Quercus lobata; assembly: GCF_001633185.2. NCBI lineage: Eukaryota > Viridiplantae > Streptophyta > Magnoliopsida > Fagales > Fagaceae > Quercus > Quercus lobata. Next base: position 30,477,308 of record NC_044905.1, on the reverse strand, counting down.
AAAAAAAATAAAGTGATCTTCCAAACATATATGTTTGGTTTTTTGTATTTTGAAAATTTTTCATAGAATTGGGAGACAAATAGGTATAATGAAAAAATTGCTCTGTTAAAACTATTTTCAAATTCAATTTTTTGAAAACTATTTTCACACTATTTTGAAAACAAAAATAAAAATCTATCTACCAAAAACTTATTGCAATATTTAACAGAATTTGAAAGAAAGTCCTTAACTGAAATAACTTAAAACTTAGAGGATTGAAATAAATAAAAGCAAAGAATTCTAGTGAAATATAGAAGGTGAATTTTGTATTTTAGCATAATTTTTTTAGTTACATTTTGAAATTCCATTGAATTTGAATAATTATCTTCTATCAGTTAAGCAGTTCCTTTTTAAATGTTTGAAACTTTGAATACAAATAGAGTGTAATCTTGACAAAGTTTGGATCATAAGGATAAGGAAGGAAACAAGGGGGACCCACTCTTTTGGCCGGTTTTTTGGGCTCCTTGTGTATAAATCCAACTATAGCAACTTATTTGGATTAAGGGGAGTGGAGTGAAGGATATCTTGCCTCTCTTAGGTTCCGTTTAGATACAGTTGAAAACTGAAAACTGAAATTGAAAACTGAAAAATACTGTAGCAAAATAATTTTTAAATGTGTGAATAGTACCGTGGGACCCATTTTTAATGAAAAAGTTGCTGAAAAGTGAAATTTGTGGGTCCGTGAACAGTACACGATGTGCTCTGATTGACTAAAAAAAGTTTGAAAAGTCAAAATTTGCGGTTACTGTTCATTGAACAATACATGAACAATAACCGCAAGTCTGAAAAACGCGTGAAAAAAAAAAAAAAAAAAATTGGAAAAACGCAAACGCACTGATTTTCAGCGCAATCCAAACGCAGCTTTAACCTCTTTTTTTAATTCCCCTATATTTGAGGAATTTGGAGGGAGAAAGGAAGAGAGGGGTTCCACTTATATTACAAAATTTAAATTGTCAATTTTGTTCTTGGGTTTCAATTTAGTATATATGTTTCTCTAAAATTAGTAAATGAGGATCAAAATTGTTACTCTAATTTCTATGATTATTCTCCTCTCTTTACTAAATTTTTAAAACTTGTGAACAAATTAATGGGATATTTATTCTTACTTTTCATAATTAATTTTTAAAACATCCAAATAATGAAAATGGGTAACCATTAACCATGTCTCTCTATTACCCTCTACTCTCCTCTCCCTCTTAACTTCCAAAAATAATGTAGATGTTTTGGCATAATGCTTTTTAGACTAAAGAGTGGACAACATTTCCTCTACATGGAGACTATTATGCTTATGAGTTGCGACTCAACTCAATGCCAACTTAACCTTGGTCTTACTTTTATTGAAGGGTTAAATTTTTAATTTTGATAGTTTGACTTGGTAATGCGGTATCATCTACTTTGCCCATTTTCCTTAATTACTTGGCTAAAAAAATGTATCATTTTTTTTTCTAGCATAAAATATTTATTTTCCTTAAAAATGGTAATAGTATATGTTAAAAAAAGTACTCTTTGGCATTGTTAAGATCCCTAGAATGAAAATTAAATTTCACATTTGTTTTACATATATATATATATATATATATATATTAAAACATACACCTTTGGATGAATTGTTATCTCTTGTAATTTTACACACCAAGTAAGATATCTGAATGTCTAAATCCAATTTAGATTATGAGTTGTTGCTTTTGGCAAACATTTGATATCCCCAACTTTTGGAAGGTAAAAGGAAAAAAAATAAATAAATAAAGAGACCCAACCATCGAATACTTGTTGTAATGGTTTAAAGAAAATCGTCGATACTTCGACCAAAAGAACGATAGGTAGGCCATATATGAGTGCCTTAAGCCCACGGCCCCAAAAGTTAGGGATATTGATTATTCAATCATGATAGTTTTTCCAAAGAACTGTGAAATATCCAACTTGACATTGCCACCCGTCTCTAAGGACACTGAATTGTTCAAAGTATCTTTAGACTCACCTACATGCACAAAACTGAAAACAGTACTGCTACAGTGCAAAACACGGTAGGATCCGTTTGGATTGAGCTTATTGTTGCTAAAATTGAAAACTGAAAATACTGTAGCAAAATAATTTTTAAATGTGTGAAAAGTACCGTGGGACCCATTTTTAATATTTTTTAATGCATAAACAGTATTGCTACAGTACATAAACAGTACTGCTACAGTGCAAAACAGTAATTTTTGTACACCAAAGTCAACATATGCGGGCAAAAGAAAAAAAAAAATGCAAAACGGAAACGTAGACGCAGGAAAACACAGTAGCCAAACGCCCTCTATATCTATTGTCCTCTATTTTTCTTCTTTTTCTTTTCACCTTTTCCCTTCTAGAAGTTAGGGATATCGAATATTTATCAAAAGCAACAACTCATAATCTAAATTGGTTTTACACATTCAGATATACAATTAGAAAAGAGAACAATTCTTCCAAAGGGTTTTTTTTTTTTTTTTTAAATTATATATATATATATTTATACGAGCCTTTAAGCATGCTCGTGCTCAGAAGCTCTTTTATTTTTTTGAGTAAAGTTTAATAATTTGTATCTATTATAATTTAGAAACATTTTTTTTTTGCGTACGTGCTCAAAAGCTCTTTTATTTTTTTAGATAAAGGTTAATAATTTGCATCTATTATAATTTAAAAATATTTTTTTTCAAACAAATAAAAATGATAAATTTTAGAGATAAGTAGTAAATATAATTTCTTTTTTGAATGTGAAGAGAAAAATTCCTAAATTTTATGAATTCTCTTTTTGAATTCAAAATGAAATTTTTTATTTGACATTTATGATTTTATTTCTAAATGAAGTTACCCTTCATTAATGAGATTATTTTTTTAATCTCATAAAAGTTCAGTTGAAAGAGGGGAATTCTCTTATATATAGCATAGATATATCAGTGGAGGCTCTAAGATTATTTTCTTGAGTGTTCAATGAGAAACATAAATTATATAAAATCTAAAACAAAAACGATCTTGAATATATTGACATCATTAAAAAAAAAAAAAAAACCAAATATATACAAGAAGTTTTACAATGACCTTCGATAAGGTTTCATATTTTGAAATCATTGCATGATATTTTCATTATCAATCCTATCAGTTACATTTTTTTAATGTACACAGCCAAACAATTATTCATCCATTGATCTCTCATTTGATTGATTGATTTCAAATTTTTTAAGATCTAAATGAGCTTTTAATAAGGTTTAAGAATTAAGACTAACAAATTTATACTTTTGTTGTTGGGCTTTAAAAAAAAAATTAGATCAAATTAGTTTGTTATTGGGCTTTCTTTTTTGTGTGTTTAAAAATGGCAAGATATTATTAAGAGCATCATATTCAAGCTTATTTCAACTGTATTTAACAAAATTTTAGAGTTAAGAGTGTTTAAATGTTTATTTTAAGGGACAAAAAAAAAATTATATTATAATTTTTTTTGTGGGGGGCTAGTTCGGGGGTTCATTTGAATCCCCTGAGCTTCATGTGAAGCCGCCCATGATATATATAATATGTGGAAATTATTTTCATTTTAGAGATCTTGACAATGTCAGCAAGAACATTTTTTAACATATTCTATTACTGTTTTTTTTTTTTTTTTTTGGGTTGAGAAAACAACATATACTATTACTGTTTGTTAAGGAAAATAAATATTTTATGCTAGAAAAAAAAAATGCTACCTCGCCTCTTTTTTAGCCAATTAATTAAGGAAAATGTGCAAATTAACTAGATGATACTTCATTACCAAGTCAAACTATCAAAAAACACAACCATTCAATAAAAGAAAGTAAGACAAGGTTAAGTTGGCATTAGGTCGTAACTCATAACCATAATGGTCTCCTTGTAGAGAAAATTCTCTCCACTCTCTAATTTAAGAAGCCATATGCCAAACATCTACATTATTTTTGGAAGTTTGTAGGGAGGGGAGGGGAGAGTAGAAGGTAAGCGAGGGAAATGGTTAATTTTTAAATACAAAAACTATATTAACAATTTTGTATCTCAAAAAGCAAGAAGAACAGTTTTAAACAATATATACATAATTTTTAAATAAATAAAAAATTCACTAAAACTTAATGTCTTCTTAAGTCTTAACTAGTAGAGTCTCTTATTGTCAAATAAGAAATTTAGAGTTCAATCTTCACCTATACTAAACAAGGTTTTCAGGCCCAGACCGTTCATTGAACCGTAAAAAGGAGAGGTTCAAGATTTTTAAGGTCGAACCGGGGTCGAACCGTGATGACATCATAATTAATTTAATAATTAATTAAAGCCTAAATATAGATATTAAATTTATAAAACTAGCAAAATTGACAATATCTCTATATATGTGAGGGAAATTTAATGATTTTCAAGCATATATTTAATAATTAAATAATAAAGTTAATAAAATAAAATAATAACCATGAAAACATTAAAATTTATGATTAATTTTTGAAGTAAATTTGAATATCTTTGAAGGATTTTAATTATAATTTTTTTTTATTCCTTGTAAGAGATGGATAATTTAATTAAGTAGAATAAAATTGTAAAAAAAAAAAAAAATTGCTAAGGGGTTGGACCGCACGGTTCTCACCGGTTCATGCAGTCGAACCCCGGTTTTAGCGATTCACGGAATTTACAAAAAATCCGGTTCTTTAGGCTTAAAAAACCGGTTTTCATCCCAGTTCCCGGTTTTCACGGTCCGACCTCCCGGTCCGGTCCGGTTCTGAAAACTATGATGCTAAATACCATTATTATGAATATCGTTCTGTGTTCCATGATTCCATCTAAAATATAATTTTGGCCCATTTTGGGCATTCTGGTTAGTTTTGGTCAATACCAGCCGGAATGCAAATTTATTATTAAAAAAAAAAAACTTGAAGAACAAGTAGAACTGTAGAGGAGAAAAAATAAGAAGAAGAGAGAGCGTGGGGCTAGAGACGTACACGGAAGTCTGAGAAAGAAAGATCAATATGAAAGGTTTTGTGGGGATGAGATGACAAAAGAAAAGTAGGTTGTGGGTGGTTGGGAAACGTAAAAAGTGAGTTATTAGGGAAACTTCTTGGAAGGTTTATTGTGTACAATTACCCAACTTGTTAGCTTTATTTACCAAAAAATTATAAGTAAATGTTTTTTAATAGTTATATGCTAACTTTATTTGAGATTTTCTAATATATATTGTGGGGGGCAATTCGACCAATAGGCCCATTAAGGTCAGGATTGTTGGGCCTGTGGCCCATCCGAGGATGCGTATCCGTCCGAGGAGGCCAAATCCAGTCATAAGGTAATTACTGAAGGGGGGTAATCAATATCCCGAAAGTGAGGTGCTGTATTCGACCGAGGATGCCATACTCCTCGGCATTGTGCGTCCGAGGACGAACAGGGCGCGGACTTGTGGAAGCCGGGCTTCAGAATCATGTCACCAATACAGATAGGATCACAGACCAAGGGTAAAAGGGAAAAGATAAACAAAATATCTGTAACCACAGCTGCCTCCGCATTAATGACTTCTCAACCAACTCTCTGGCCGCATTAATGTGGAGGTGATACCTGAACAGTAAAGAGGCAGCTGTAGGAAGTTCTAGGAGGTGCTGGATGGGACAGAAAGAAATCCTCCGAACCCAACCTACACGTGTGCGGTGAGGATGGAAGGCAAAGGGTGGTATATAAACTGAAAGAAGAACATGCAAGAGGGAGATCGAAAAAACAGAAAAAGAAAAGAGAGAAAAGCACAGACAAAAAGGAGGAGAGCAAAAGGAGAGAAAGAGAATTGTATTGATCGCCAAAGAAAACGATCATTGTACCAACTCTAGACCTTTAATATACGTGAGAGTGAATCTTTTGAAGAGACCACAGTTAACCTAGTTCTTTACACCCACGCTCTACAAATCATATTGTCTGGGCCTTTTTACGCGCGAACCCAACACTGTTACAGTTCGTTGCAAATCGCGTCCTTACATTTATATATATATATATATATATATATATAGAGAGAGAGAGAGAGAGAGAGAGAGAGAGATATTAGTGGTAATCTTGAAATGGTACGTGGAAATTGGCCAATATCAAAATATTTCATTTCAATAGACAAATTGAAATGAGGTCTGAAATGATATTCATAACGTTGCTAAGAACTAATTAGTATTTTTGCTTGATGATAAAGACCAATCATCATAAAGTAGGTGTTATAAATTTTAAATACTATTTAAAACCTGCCGTAGGGGGAAAAACCTAGACTATAAAAACAAAGTTTTCAAACATAATTTTTATAAACAAAAAAAAAAAAAAAAAAATTTAAAAAGAAAACTCACAATCAAATTATGGCATGCATTTTAAGATTAATAAGACCATGCAATCCATGAGTAGAATTTTCAAACTATTGATTGAATAAAAGAGTTATTAAATAATATAATATTAAAAAGAATTATACTAAATGTAACTTGATACTAATCTAATATTGAAATGAAGTTTAATTACTAAAACTTAAAATTTATGAATTGAAAAATATATAAATATATTCACCCAAATTGAAAAAGACCAAAACGTACATATATAGTATGGCAAACAAAGCACAATCATAAAATACAATAAATAATACAAATCACTATACTTGAATCTATCTCTTCTAGTGGTATTCCCATATCTTCGACTCCAAATTTATCTACAATAGCAAAAATTGACATAAATTTTCCTATAAAAAAATTATTTATTACACATAACAATTATTTCCTCAATTCGACTTGAACATATTATATACAATGGAGAACACAATCTTTTATGATGATAATAATGATGATGAAGATGATGACAATGACGATGAAGGAGAAGTTAGAGCGGACTGATCAGGTGAATTCCGACAAAGAGGGCATGTTGCATTCATTTTTAGCCACTCATCTATGCAATTAGCATGGAAGTAGTGATTGCACTCCGGTATAGTCCTTAATGTTTCCTTGGCTTGATACTCAGACAAACAGATAGGGCAAGTGTTGTCATTGGGCTTGGGTAATCGTTTGCTCTCACCAAGTAGTATCTTTGGAAACGACTCTATTGTGGGCCCATCTAGACCCACTAAAACAACAGACCGGTGTGGAGCGATAGAGGTGGAGAGTTGTGTGTTGGGGTGGCGTCTGCGTGCATAAACCCGAACTCTACCACATATGAAACATCCGAGGCCAATGAAGCACAGTAGTCCAGGTATTCCCACGCCTATGATTATGCCATACTTGGCACTCCTTGGAAGACCTAAATGAGCAAAGAATAATCATCTAGACGATATTGACAAAGATATCAACAAATATTCCATCAGTTAAAAAAATGAGAAGCAAACTATGAATTCAATAGAAGATAAATGTATAAGCACAAACAGGTGTACATGAATTGTTCAAGCTTTTACTAATTAGTTCCACACACCCTTTTCTTTTCTAAAACTTTTCGTTCAAGGGAGTTCTCTAGGATGGGTGACAATTTCTAAATGCCAATGGCCAAAATTATCGTATTTACATATAATTTTGCATGGATGGATGGTGTCAACGATTCTTTGGTCAAATTGCCCCATCCCTATTTTTAGAGAGGGAATAGGTACAAGTTATAAAATTGAATGGGTGCAGAGAGGACTTTCAGATGGGTCATGGTTCATGAGACTGACAAAGGGACTACTAGTACTTGGAAGTATGAAACAAAGGAATAGTTAGTGGCTTCTTTGTTTTTCTTTTTTCAGAGTCAATTCGCACCAGATGGCCCGGCCCAAAGCCAAGGGCATTGAAGTTTCTTAGATGCAGCATGGTAGCTTGTGTCAAGCTCCGTGTTTGTTGATCTCTCTCTCTCTCTCAACAAAGACAGCAGCATTTGACTAATGACTAATAAGACACTCTATACCACTCACTAGGTCCACCTTCTCCGTGGTAACAAAGTGATGTTAAGTTTTATAAATGGACTTGAAAACCAATCACCAATATATATATATATATATATATAACATTTATTTATTATATTATTAAATATTATGCATTAATAATAATATTATTATTTTTGTTAAAAAAATAGGTAAGAGGAGAAAATGATATTGGCTTCTCTATCTAAAAATTACTATAGTAATATTTTATCCGTTAGATCCGAACCTACAAGAAAGAGAATCAGTAAACTTTGGATTTTTTTACAAGTGTCTCCCATCATGAGATTCTAAATTTTCATATCGGTGGTAGACCACTACTCTAGGTGGTATGCATTATATTACATCAATTTATGTATTATTTTATAGTAAAATGTGTAATAACTATATTTTAATACATATGTTGCTGCCATGACTTTTTTCATGGTCATTGAAGAAAGCGATTTCCCACCAGATAGAACTAGAATAGTACGTAGATGGTAGTGGGTGGTCTAATCCCTCCAAACCATCGACACTAGTGAGGGAGGGCTTATTCCATACTCCAGGGTCCAGACTAGAAGTATTGGTAATTTGGTATTGGGACAAGCATAATTACAGAATTATGGGTGCCAAGAAAATTGTTTTCTAAGCCTAGTTTCTAGCATTTACTCTCCCAATAGACTAATCCATAGTATATTATGAAAGAATGCAGTGTTATTCTCCAAACTTTTTCAAGGCTGGCTTGAAATAATTCAAGCACAACTTCAGGTAAACTAATAGAACAGCCAGTCCCTCATAAAAAAATAAAAATAGTGAAATTACTATATCACTCCGTCCAACTATTTTGACTTTATCAAAACATTGAATTTCATCAAACCCACCTTTCTTCTTCTCTCTCTCCGTTCAATTCGTGAAGTGTATGTTACACTAATTGACAAACAAGCCAAATCCCAGCCACACAAATCTTTTGCTTCTCATTAGTCAGTCTATCATATTTTTTGTGTGTGTGTGATTAATGTTAACGTACCTTTAAGAAAAAAAAGAAAAGAAAAAACCAATATTCCATGTTTGCGCGCAGTATGCATATCCCTCCTTAATTAGCAAAACCAATTTTGATGCAACAATTTATGAATTTAATTAAACTTACCAGTAACGGTGCCTGAGCTTGAATCGCTTGATCTACTTTGAACATTATAGTTATAGCATCCACAGTCTCCACCACAGTCTCCACAATTGGGCTCACTCCAAACCAACCCGACCCATTTTGGTGCTAACAAAGGTAGCATAGTACTATTCAATAAAACACTACATGAGGCTGGTACCAGATCACCATAGTAAAAACTTGGTGACATCCAAACCGAATAGTTATCGCTATTTTTAACACAATCAATTGGGCCAGCCCCAAATATGTTTACATTGGAGGAGCAATTATAGAAGGTTAAATTATACCCTGTACTCATAAATTGGAAAGGAGAGTCCAATAGGGTAAAGTTTTTTAGGTACCGTTCGGGAAGGCAGTGATCTGGGTCGGTGATAACTAGAAATTGGTTAATATAGTCGATATCTTGGACTATGAAGTCCCCGGAATAAGGTAGAGTAAGAATTGTTTGGCTTTTGGTGTTGCATGAGAGATTGAATCCTGGATAGCCACAACCTTTGGTTTGAGTTGTATTTAGTTGGAAAGGGAATTTAATAGGTAGAAAACCGTTGTCACCGCAAGATGAAGTTTGGCAAAAATTTTGGCTTGTTGCTATGTGACATAGGAAGAACAAGATTAAGAAGGAGATGGAGAAGAAGATATGAAAGGAAGCCATGGTGGAAACTACAAAATATTCGGCTTGTGGGGGATAGTTTGGCTTAGGCAATCGGTTAATAGGCTACATGGGATGAATAGAGAGAGTTATAGAGAAACTTTTTAAAGTCCATAAGTCTCTATACTAATAGAGAGAGTTGAAATTCTGCAATGAGAAAGGTGACAGCTATGTGGGAAGGAAGAGAGAATTGAAATTTGATTATTTGACGTGGTCCTTTTTGTTTTTTCTTTTGTCAAGCTAACAACTTTTTTTTTTAATAGAGCCATGATATTAAGATATTATTATAAATTCTATCATATTAATGTATATTCTTTTTTCTCAAATAATATACTTCAAAAGAAATATTCCTACACTAAATGAAATTCATTAATTTACCCAAATCATTTTCAATTGTCATATCAATTTATAAGTATTTTATAATAAGATGGGAAATTATACAACCTCTATTAAGGTTTTATGAAATGACCGCCCTCCCTCTCATGCATTTACAAATCTTAAGAGAGAGAAATGTCATTTTATCCAGAGTTTAGATAAAAATCTTTTTTTTTTTTAAGTAAATAGTTTGTTAGTTAGACCTAATTATTGCATTTGAGAAGTGCTACATCTACAATATTTTTACAATATTTTTACAACAAATCATGGGTGGTTAGTTATTATTGGTTCAAATTTGAATTTAGCACTGAGACTACTTTTTTAACCCAATAATAACAACCAGTAACAACATGCTACTTAAGATTTATTGTAAAAATATTGTGAACACATCATTTCTCTTGATCATAAGAAAATTAAAGAAAAAACTTAAGTAGTACACAATAATTAGATTCTTTCACCTCAAAAAAAATTATTACTATATTCTTTAATTATACTTAGACATAATTGCATTAAATGTATTTCTTCTTGGAGAATGATATGTGGTCAAAGTAATACTGTGAGTCAATTTAATTGAAAATTAAAAAAAAAAAATTTGAGAAACGAAAAATCAAAAACTTACTATATTAGGTCAAAGGATACTAGAGTTAATAATTTTATTAATATATATTATTATTTTATGTTCATTCTGGCCTTGTGGCACACGCTAATTGTCGAAACTCAAAAATTCAAAAGAACTATGTATGTATGCTATTGGTTGATAATTGAGGCCTCAGAAGAAGTCAAAGCATAAATAGCATCTATGAAGATATTTGAGTGTGTTGAAGCTAGGGGGAAGATTGAAGAAACGATTAGTAATGGTTTCAGGATGATCCAACGGCTGGCAGACAAAGTGAAGCAATCGTGCGGTATTATGGGCTTAGAATAATTGCCACAGATTCCATTATCGTGGATCATTCTCCGGCTCTGTTTTATTCTTTTGTCCATTTCATAAAAATGTCTGTGTTGTTAAATTTGAGCAAAATGACTTGTTCAAAGTGCAAAGTATATATGTTTTGAAAGTTATGAAGTCTTTTTCAAATTTTCCTCCTTTGCTCTCTTTTTTTTTGATGGAGCCTCCTCCTTTGCTCTCTGTTTTTATATTTCTATGAGCACTGTATCAAGTCAAAACCGTGTAGATGGAGCTAAATAATAAATACTTCAAAAAATTTGAAAACTGTCAAGCAATCACATCGAGTGGTATTTTTCAGTGGGATAAGAAATTAAGAATGGCTCCATCGCATCTCAAACTATACAATTTCATTTCAAGAAATTATTCACCGGTCATTTCAATTACGTAATAAATAACAAAATTTCAAGTAAAAAAGAATAATAATAAATAACAAAATTTGTTATCAACCGCTAATATCAAGGTATTTTTATTATTCTAAGTAACAATCACATACGACACACTTCTTCCGAACCACACAAGCATGAAACTCATTTTTATGTGATAGATACATTGTATACCATTCTTCCTTAGGATACCATCTAATTTCAGTCCACATGATTTTGAAATAGGAATGTGAGGTTTGAAATACAAATATTTAACATCACAAAGAATGTTGATATTATCATTGGGTTATCACTTAAATCTTGAGTCCACATCTATATATATATATATATAAGTAAAACTTAGAGAAAATTCAATTAGATTCTACAATTAAAGTCCAATTTTACTCCATGTATCCTAAATTATTTATTTTTAGAGAGTTTTATTTCTTAATTTTGGAATTAAATATGGGACCACATTATAAATATCAATCCAAGTGAGTTATTGTGTATACAAAAACCAAAGAGTCTAAAATTAATGAACACAATATTTTTTTTTAAAAAAAAACTATATATATTAATAGGTAAAGTTTAGAGAAAATCAAATTAGATTCTACAATTGAAGTCCAATTTTAAGCCATATGTCTTTAATTATTTATTTTTAGAGAGTTTTATTTCTTAATTTTAGAGTTAAATGTGGAACTACATCATAAATATTCATTTAAGTGAATTATTGTGTATAAAAACCAAAGAGTTTAGAATTAATAAACATAAATTTTTTTTAAAAAAAATGGACAATTTACATTTTCTACCTAATAATATTCTCACAAGACTTTTAAAGAGTTTAAAAAAAAAAAAAAAAGACTATCAATAAATTATATATGTAATTAAGAATTAGATCAAATTGCAAATTATACCCCCAAAGTTTGAGGGTGATTGGATTTTACACCCTCAAATTTTGGAATTTGGATTTTATCCCCTAAAATTTGGGGTGTTTGGATTTTACCCACTATTGAGTTACAAACTTATAAATCTCTTGGTATTAATTTTTTTTATGTTCATGTAATTTTTGTTTTGTTTTATAATTTTTTTTTTTAAAAAAATTGTTTTTGTCGATGGAAGTTGTAATCATTAGAGTAATTGGGTCTTAGGGCCTATAAATATGATGGAGAACTTGCCAACTAACAACCAATCACATTGATTATTGGTTTTCTTGAGTTAAGACGTAGGATTAGAAAAATGGAACAAGTTTTAGTGCCATTGACTAGACTAATTTTTTAGTACTAAGAGAATACAATAACATGATTTTCCCTTATCATATATCTTCTATGATAATGAATTTCATTAATTAAATTTAATTATGAAAAATATATTATTAATGTGAGAAGACATTGATGGGACCGACGAACCCTTTTGCTCAGACGAACTAATCTGACATCCCCGTCCACCTCTCCATGTCACTGACGAATGGAGGGAAGCCATTTAATATAGTAGACAATACCTTAAACGGTTACAAGACCAGATGTATAGACCGTTGGAGGCCCATCAAAACCTACTTTATTGAGCATAAAGGCGTTACCAAGAGAGGCATTAAAGCCACAATAAAAGCCACAACAGCTAGATGCTACGAAACCATATATAAACACTCCACAAAGATACGTCATAATTCTGGTCTCTGATACTTTCTTGAAACTTCCATACGCTGACTTTATCATCGGAGACTCTTTGGCAGGTACCACACCAATAACCACCTAAAGAGGGCTTTGTGCAACATTTTCAGGTACAGAGATGAGGTTGGTGGCTCACCTAGACGAGTCCACTTAACTGATGAAAACTGCTTCATCAGCTTGGCGCCATCTTGGGGGACGATATTTTTGTACTTAGGTTTGAGAACGTAGTTCCATTCCACACACAAGTCTAGATGGAGCCCAACACTCTCCAAGATTCTGCAACATTAGCCTTGCAAATCCAAACACTCACAGCCAACGTGGAAGAGCTTACCCGACAAAGCCAAGAAATGAGATTCCGGTTGTAGCAAGAGGAGAACCAATCCGGGACTAACCAGGAAGACAATGGGGATAGCCAAAGAAAGGACGAATACCGATGACCTGCCACCCCACAAGAACCGAGCTCAGACCTCCTCAGGGAAATGAGAAAGAAGATGGACGAGCTGAAGAGTGCAATAAAGGAAAAAACAGACCGAAGCTTAGACCGTATGGTCAGGAGGACAAATTCAGCCTTCACCACAGCAGTCTTAAAGTGCCCAGTGCCCTCGAAGTTTCGCCTACCACAGCTCGAACCGTTTGATGGGTTGAAGGATCCTTTGGATCACCTTAACTTAACACCTTCAAGACAACTCTGGGTCTTCAGCAGCCCCCTGATGAGATATTATGTCATTCCTTCCCAACTACCCTCAAAGGAGCTGCGAGGGAATGGTTCATGAAGTTACCAACTTCATCCATGGATGACTTCGAGTAGCTAAGTAGCTCCTTCTTATGCCACTCTGTCGAAGGAAAACGCCTAAAAAGGCCAACAGACCACCTGCTTACAATTAAACAAGGAGAAAAGAAGACCCTGAGGTTGTACGTGAAGCGTTTCACTCGAGAATCTTTGGAGGTGGATGAAGCAGATGACAAAGTGCAGCTGACAGCCTTTAAAGCCGAGGTGAAGTCCAGGGAGTTTGTGGTCTTACTCGCAAAGAATCCCCCACGAACGATGGCAGAAATGCTCCCGAAGGCTTAGAAGTACATGAATGCTGAGGACGTTCTAGCGACAATCGAAGAGGTAGAAAAGCCTAATGAGAGGGAAAGGAAGGGAGATGATCGAAGAGGACGAAAAAGGGAGCGAGCGGATTGTCAAAATACTGACAGGAACAAGAGGAAAGACAATAAAACCCCTCGGACGGTAAAATTCACTCCTTTAATTATGCGTGTTGATAAAATTCTGGCACAAATTAAAGACGAGCACTATCTCAAGTGGCCAAGGCCACTACACTCATCACCCAATGTTCGTGACAAGAGGAAATATTGTCGTTTCCATAAAGATCACGGCCACTACACTGAAGACTGTAGAAACTTGAAGAAGCAAATAGAGGAACTCATACGAAGAGGGAAGCTACAGAAATTTGTAAAGAAGGGAGATTCCAACAGGCCAAGGATTAAGGCAGGGACAAGCCGGAAGCCTCTACAAAGGACAAAGATCACAAGCCACATCATCCGCAGAGTGCAATAGGAGAAATAAAGTCGATCACAGGAGGGTCATCCACAAGGGGGTCATTCAGGTCCCTCAAGAAACCTTACCAGAGGCAAGTGAACAACATCCATAGCATACCACCCTTGAAGTAAAGACGGACGGACAGGGATATCCTGTTCATAGAGGAAGATGCCAGAGGAGTGAAGCAGCCGCATGACGATCCCCCTGTTATCATACTCATGATAGAAGGGTTCAACATTAGGAGAATCCTTGTAGACAATGGTTGCTCTGCAGACATCATCTACCTTTCCACTTTTCAATAGTTGAAAGTGGCCCCCAAAAGGCTGCGTCCGTTTGACTCCCCACTCGTCAGCTTCAGTGGAGACAAAGTGTATTCCAAAGGTATATTGATGCTGACAATGTGATCATCAGAAAGCCCACACTTAATTAGAAAGTAGCCACAACCACCTATTGTCTCAAGGTAAAATTCCCAATAGAAAATGGTGTAGGCAAAGTAAAAGGAGATCAAGTGTTGGTCAGGGAATGCTACCAAGCAGTGTTAGCTGTAAAGGAGAACCATACGTGGATGATCGAGGAGAAAGAAGAAGAGATGGTGGAAGCCTTGGAGACTATGGAGCTGATAGACAGAGAGCCAACAAAGACGACTAGGATAAGGATAACCCTAAGTCCCAAGATAAGGACAAGGCTAGTCCAATTCCTCAAAGAGAACACGGACATCTTCGCATGGAGTCACTAGGACATGCCAGACATATCCACGAAGGTCATTCAACATAGGCTGAACATGGACCCCAAGAAAAAGCCTGTCCAACAGAGATGACGAGTCTTCACTCCAGAAAGAAACCAAGCTATCACAGATGAGGTCAACAAGCTGCTAGCAACTGATTTTATTTGGGAGGTCTACTACCCCGATTGGCTCGCCAATCTCGTCTTGGTAAAGAAAACAAATGGGAAATGGAGGATATGCGTAGACTTCACAGACTTAAACAAAGCTTGCCCGAAGGATAGTTTCCCTCTACCAAGGATAGATCAGCTAGTGGATTCTATGGCAAGATATAAGCTACTGACATTCATGGATGCATTCTCGGGATACAATCAAATAAAACTGGCAGAGGAAGACCAGGAGAAAATCGCCTTCGTCACAAGCCAAAGGCTCTATTGCTACAAGGTAATGCCCTTCGGATTGAAGAACACATGAGCAACTTACCAAAGGTTAGTAAACAAAATGTTCAGCAAGCAAATCAGAAGGAACATGGAAGTGTAGGTAGATGACATGCTTGTCAAGAGTAAGGAAGAGTCTGCTCACCTAGACGATCTCTAAGAGATGTTCACCACACTCAGGTAGTACCAAATGAAGTTGAACCCTAGTAAGTGCACTTTTGGGGTAGCATCAGGAAAGTTTCTAGGGTTCATGGTGTCCCAAAGAGGGATAGAAGCAAATCCAGAGAAGGTGCGGGCCATACTTGACATGACGTCACCCAAGACCGTGAAGGAAGCCCAAAAGCTCACAGGAAGGTTAGTAGTACTCAACATGTTCGTCTCTAAAGCAATTGACAAATGCTTGCCATTCTTCAAGACACTGAAGCAGGCCTTCGCCTGGACCGATGAATGTGAGAAAGTTTTTCAAGAACTCAAGCATTACCTGAGCAATCCACCTGTCCTGAGTCCATTCAAGGAGGGAGAAAACCTGTATTTATATTTGGCAGTATCAACTAGAGCTGTGAGCTCAACCTTGATTTGGGAAGAGGACAAGACGCAGCTCCTAGTGTACCATGTAAATCAAGCATTCTAAGGGGTAGAAGCCAAGTACCCACAGATCGAAAAGATTGCGTTCACATTGATCGTAGCCTCGTGCAACTTGCAACCCTACTTCCAGGCGAACTCCATCTTGGTGATGATGAACCAACCCATCAAGAAGTCTATAAACTAGCCCAAGGCTGCAGGAAGGATGGTCCAGTGGGTAATTGAGCTTAGTCAGTTCGACATTAAGTACCACTCCAGGAAAGCTATTAAGGCACACGCATTAGCAGATTTCATCACCGAATTCACCATCCCGAATGAGGACAATGCAACTGACGAACCAAAAAGATGGACGGTTCAAACTAACGGTTCGTCAGCCTAAAAAAGTGGTGGAGTAGGGGTCATCGTCATCACCCCAGAAGGAGAAACGCTTAAATACGAAGTTTAGCTAAAGTTCTCAGCCACCAACAACAAAACTGAGTATGAAGGAATACTGACGAGTCTGAGGGTTGGGAAGGCACTAGAAGCCAAAAACTTGCTCCTCTAGAGTGATTCAAAACTGATAGTGGGGTAGATAAAAGAGAAATATGAAGAAAAGGAGGAAAGAATGCAAAAATACCTCATGTTGACGAAGCAGTTAACACAGGAATTTGATCGGGTGGAGTTCGCGTAAATCCCCAGAAGCCAGAATGTAGTGGCAAATGAGATCGCGAAGCAGGCATCATCAGAAGAGGAACCAACAAGTATGGACTTCAAGATGTAAGTCTAGAAACGTCCTAGCATTGAAGACGTCTTTACCTTTACAATCCAGAGTGCAAGCAGCTGGATGACCTCAATCTTGTCCTTCCTCCAAGACGAGCGCCTTCCACAGGACATCGAGGAGGCTAGGAAAGTCAGGAAAAGAGCAGCCAGGTTTACGATCTTGAATGACACCCTATACAAGAGAGGCTTCTCTATGCCTTACCTGAAGTGCGTCAATGAGGAAGAAGCCAAATACATTCTGGAAAAGATCCATGAAGAAATTTGCAGTGACCATGCAAGCCTGAGATCCTTGGTAGGCAAAGTGATCAAAACATGTTACTTCTGGCCTACTTTGCAGATGGATGCAAGGGAGTTTGTCAAGAAATGTGACAAATGCCAAATGTTTGGGAATGTTCAATACCTCCCAACAGAGAGACTGACACCGGTAGCCTTCCCATGGCCATTTGCACAATGGGAAATTGACATTGTTGACCTATTACCCTAAGATAAGAGACAAGTAAAAATTTTACTAGTCGTTATTGACTATTTCACAAAATGGGTTGAAGCAGAAGCATTATCAACCATCACGGAGGTAAAGATCCAGAACTTCATATGGAAAAACATAATTTGTAGGTTCGGGATACCACGGATGATCGTATCGGACAACAGGCAGTAGTTCGATAGCCAAAGCTTCAGGGATTTCTGTTCAAGTCTAGGGATCAAGAACCAATTCTCATCCCCAGGACACCCACAAACGAACGAACAGATGAAAGTGACAAACCAGACACTACTCAAGATCATCAAAGCTAGGTTGGATGATGCTAAGGGCGCATGGCCGGAGGAATTACCCAATGTCTTGTGGGCGTACAGGACTACAGCAAGAATCTCGACATGAAAAACCCCCCCCTTCAGATTCACGTATGACATCGAGGCAGTAATCCTAGTCGAAGTGGGAATCACCAGCATCAGACGAGAAGCCTTCCACGAAGAAAACAACGACGATTAATTGAAGGTCAACCTGGATTGCTTGGACGAGGTTAGAGAAGGAGCTTCTCACAGAATGACAAAGTATCAGCAAAAAATGGCCGAGCATTACAACAAAAGAGTGAAACTAAGATGACTCAACATAGGGGATCTTGTCCTACACAAAATCACCCCGGCAACCAAAGATCCAGTCCAAAGGAAACTTGGCCCAACCTGGGAAGGGCCCTACCGGGTCACTCATTACTCTAAACAAGGCAGCTACCACCTAGAGACCATAGACAGGAAGAAGCTGCCACAACCATGGAACATTGAGCATTTGAAGAAGTGCCACCAATAGATGTAACAGACAATTGTATTCGTATTTGAAAGCAATAAAAGAACTATTCATCCAGTGGTCCAATATAATGCAAACAAAACTAGCAACCTAAAAACCAAAAATTGGCTAGGTAACAAGATTCCGCCTAGATGGATGTAAGTTACTAACGATGCCAAAATGATAAGATCCCTTAAATGGGTGTAAGTCAGCCAAAAATTGGCTAAGTACCAAGATTCTACTTTGGCGGATGTAAGTTACTGATAATACCAAAATGACAAGATCCCTTAAATGGGTGTAAGTTAGCCAAAAATTGGCTAAGTAACAAGATTTCGCCTAGATGGATGTAAGTTACTGACAATTCCAAAATGATAAGATCCCTTAAATGGGTGTAAGTCAGCCAAAAATTGGCTAAGAAATAAGATTTCGCCTAGACGGATGTAAGTTACTAACGATGCCTAAATGTCAAGATCCCTCAAAAGGGTGTAAGTTAGCCAAAAATTGGCTAAGTGACAAGATTCCTCCCAGACAAATGTAAGTTATTGACAATGCCAAAATGACAAGACCCTTTAAACAGGCGTAAGTTAGCCAAAAAGTGGCTAAGTAACCAAATTCCGCCTAGACGGATGCAAGTTATTGACGAATTCAAATGACAAAATCCCTTAAATAAGGGTAAGTGAACCAAAAGTTAGCTAAGTAACCAAACCCTGCCTAGACGGATATAGGTTATTGACGATGGGTATAAACTACTGACAAATGCAAGTCAGTTACTGGTCAGCCTAGACCCTAAGCTAAGGGTAAACAAGCAACAAGGCAAGCAAAGATCAGACACAAACAAAAGTATATCAGGCGCAATGATGCAAGAAAGTAAAACAGGTAATACATAAAGTAGTCAATAGAATTAAAAGCTTGTCGGGGGCGAAAAAGTCTTCCTTCCGACAAATAAGATTTATATTAGATTGGAGGTCTAAACCGAAACTTGACGATGGGCTTGATGCACGGCCCAAAAGCTATCGGTGAAAATCCAAGAAATCCACTATATTTTATGCCTTGGACTTAGATTGAGACTGACAAGAATGGCTCGTGAACAATCCTTACAGCGGACACGTCAGCATGATTAAAAAACATACTATAAGAAATAACCAAGCAGTAAAGTGTTTCTACAGAAAATAGCCAGCGGTAAGGTATTTCTGCAGAAAATAGCCCAGCGGTAAAGTGTTTCTGCATAAAATAGCCCAGTGGTAAAGTAAGATAAAACAAGATAAATCTCTAGCTGTTAGTTATTTCACAAAATAAGGGAAATATCTACATTTCAGACTCATCATCCATTAACTCTGGGGAAGAGTCTTCTAATACAACAATATGAGGGAAAAATTATATAGTATCAGTTACATCATAACCATTAATAGTAAAAGAATAAGTAAATATTGTGGGTTCTATTATAACAAATAATGAGGAAGACTTAGTGTGAGATGAAGGGGGAGAGAGAGATCCCAACTAGCACAGCAAGATCATTATGGTGCCATGACATGCTCATTAATATAGTGAGTAATGAGGGATATTTCAGGTGGTATAAGTAGTGAGAGAGAACGTGTACAGTAAAACTGCTGGGGCTTTCTGCTAGGGGTAAGTGAGTGTTTATGAGTAGAGTTATGAGAAGTGTTTGTGAGCTGGGAGCTAGGGGACTTAGTTTCTAAGCTTGAAACTAAGAACTCAATGCCTTTTTCAAAGCTTAAAGAAGGCTTTTTATAGAGAGGTTAAGGAAAAGTCTTGGTGTATAGCTTAGTGTGTCCCTCCCTGAAGCATTAATGGAGAATTTCATTTATAGTTGGGTTTTAGAGGGTAATTAGCAAATAATCTTTGCTAAATCTTCCTCAATTTTCAGAAAATCCTTAGAGAATCGTTCCTAGGATTTTAGCTTATAATGGTAAGCTCAACTTTTAGAAGGTTGTTGCTGTTTTGGGTAATAATAGTTGAGATTCTAACTTAGCATTGAATGTTGATTGGCCTTGGTTGATGGGATCTTGGTTATGTTGCAACTAGAATCAGAGTGCCCTAAGGCAGATCAGATCACCTCAAGCCAGGTGTCAACCTTGGAGCCCTTGCTGGGAACTCTGCTGGGATCCCCTTGGTACCTTCCAAACCACATTTCTCTAAGCTTCCCCATTTAGGGTTCATGTGTTTGGTCCATGAACCATAGAATACACATTTTTAGTATGAAAATGAGCTAATTTCATGTTGTTTCAAGAGCTTTAATGGCCTGGTTATGGCTGCTCTTGGTTTTTGACTGGCTAGGCTAGAGAAGAAAGAAGGGACAGCTAGTTGAAGCTTCTCATCTTTCTGTCACATCCCTCTCAGCTTTATGTCACATAAGAAATTATGGGATTTCAGCTTGTGAAGGAAGGGTTCAACCCCTGAGGGACACGTGTCTTCTTCTGATTTTATTGAACTAGTTGGGACCTGATGGGAAGGGGCTCCAGCTGTTTAGTTGTTATTGAAATTTGGTTAGTCAACTCACGTGACCTCCAGCTGTTGGGATTTGTGTGTGGGCTGGGCCGGCTCAGCTGGGCTTTGTAGTTGAGCTCCTCTGGGCTTGGTTATCACTACAAAATGAAGAGTTTTGCCATGGGCGATATTCATGGGCTTTTGTAGTTAGTTGATTATGGAAAAATAGGCATAGTTCCCATAAATTTTGTGAAAGAAATATTTTTTGAGAGATGAGTAATTTATATTTCCCATGAGTTAGAGACTTAGTATATGTAAAGCAGGTGTTGAAATAATACTTGATTTTGTAAATATGTGCCAAAATAGCATTTGGGCTTTATGAAATAGTTGCCAAATTAATACTTGGACTTTGTAGAATAGTGCCAAATTAATATTTGGGCATTGTAAAATAGGTGCCAAATATTAATGTTTGGGCTTTGTAAAATAAATGTCAAATTAACATTTGGGCTTTATGAAAATAGATGCCAAATTAGCATTTGGGTTTTGTGAAAATAGATGCCAAATTAGCATTTGGGTTTTGTGAAATAGTGCCAAATTAATATTTGGGCATTGTAAAATAGGTGCCAAATATTAATGCTTGGGCTTTGTAAAATAAGTGTCAAATTAACATTTGGGCTTTATGAAATAGATGCCAAATTAGCATTTGGGTTTTGTGAAAATAGATGCCAAATTAGCTTTTGGGTTTTGTGAAATTTTGTAAAACATTGCCATATCGTAGCGGGTTTTAGAGATGACGCATCGTAGTGGGCTTTAGAGATGCCACATCGTAGCAGACTTTGTAAGAAGGTTTTGTTGGGCTTTTGGGCTTTGCCCACAAGTCAAATGGGTTCGGGCTTTTTATAGAGATGGTATAATTTTGCGGCCCAATTTTGGTAGTAACATGGTGAGTATTTTTTGTGGGAAACTCAAGTTGGATAATATGTAGGATATAATGGATAATATTTGTGAGAAGGCCCAAGGCAATTTATGGGCTTGTGTATGGAGTATTTGTGAAAACCCAATAACATGGATAATATTTGGGTAATATTTATGGGGAATATTTATGTGAGTTCAAAATAATTTATGGGCTTGTGTGGGTATTTTTGTGAGTGGGCTAATGAAATTAAGGTCCGAAAATTTGTACCTCAACAAAGCCCAAAAACACCGAGCAACCAATATCGTTCCAACATTAGAATTAAAGACCCAAGAACACTGGGAAGAAGATATTGTTCTAGCATTAAAGTAAATAGCCCAAAAACACACTGGGCACCCAAAAAAAAAAAAAAAAAAGTTAACATAAGTATGTGCAAGGCTAGACAGCGGCCTTTCCTCTGTCAGTCTCAACAGGTTCTGAAGTACTTCCCTCGGGAGCAACGACTGTAGCTTGGATAACTTGAGATGCCTGAGCAGCCTCGCTTATGGCCATTTCCTTATCCACGGCTTCAAAGTCCAATTCCTCCAAGTCTATGTTGGTAGGATGATTGACGAGGAAGTGTCGCAAGAGCTCGAATCCTTTGTAATACCGGCTGAAGAGCATGGTATTGTACTTTTTGGTCTGTTGGAAGGCCTCGACGGACTTGGTGGCGACCGTCTTCACCCTTTCCTTTGTAGCCTGGAGCTGCTCGTCCTTTTCAAAGGTTAGTTACCTCTCCGCTCTCAGGTCATCAAATAAAACATTTGCCTTTTCTTTAGCAGTATTGGCCTCGTCCATGGCTGCAATAAGGTCCTTCCTCAGCTTCGAAAGCTCCACCTCCAGACCCTTAGCCTTGGTCTCAGCGGACAAAGCCCTAGCCTCCTGGCTCAAGAACTCAGAAGTTATGTGGATAGTTTCCCCTAGAACCTAAAAGGAAGATACAACCAAAAATAAAAAAAATAAAAAAAATAAAACAAAAAACAAAAAAAACAAAAACAAAAAACAAAAAACAAAACAAAGGACAGGCTGGACGAACATATTACCTGAACGAGTTTGTGGACATGACGATCCACTATCTTGTTGGGCGGCACCTCGGAAAGGGCCTTGAGCTCGTCATTCGAGAAGACCTCCTATGCCTTCGTCTGCACGAGATCAGCGTCATCCCAAACATTGGATGATCATGAAAAGGCCTTCTCTTTCCCTTTGTCCACGCGAGCCTTCTTCCAAAGTGGTGTGATTTCTTCCACTGAAGTAGCCGGGGAAGCCGCCCTCGTTGGTCCAGTGACGGTGGCAGCAGGAGCAGCAGGACTCCCTTGATCCACGACACGAACCACCCTCTTCCCAAGGGCAGAGAGAGGCTCATTCTTCTTCGCCCTCATTCTTGTGTACATGTCTTGATTGAATTTTATCGTCATCTCTACAAAAGAAAAGAAGGGAAACACTTAAAAAAAAAAAAAAAAGATGAGTCCACTTAACTAACGAAAACTGCTTCATCAGACATATATATTGCCATATGGTTTTGCGCTTGGAAAACGTCAGGGACATAACAAATCTCACAATTATTGCCACAACTGGCTACGTAATGAGCTAGTGGAGATTAAATGGTGGCTCCACTCATCCACCACTCGCAACTCATCAAATGGCGAGTTGAGGAATTTTTTGTATCTCTAGCATTGCTCTTTACACTTTATACTCCCCCCAAACTACCTGTTGTAATTTTTCCGTTGGCACAATGTACACAACACAAAGCTAAGGCTCTGCAAGTGCCTTTTCGTAACTGGAAAGAGAAAGCATTGGCACCGTACTGCTCTTTATTTTATTTGATTTATTTATATTTTTATTCCTGTTAAGTGGTAAAAATCATGAATCATTATGAAAAATACTCGTTGGTTTAAATCCTATTTCTTGTGGAGAACAAGGATTTTACAAAAAAAAAAAAAAAAAGGGTACTTAACTGAGAGTTGAAGGCAAGCATTGCCTAATTGATTATTGATGACATAGTTTTGATGTAATTTTATTTAATTAGTATTATTTTTGCCATGTGGTTTTTGCTGGTGAAGAACATCAAGAAACATGCCAAAAACATCTATTTTGTGTCATATGCCAAGTTCTTATCTCCATGAATTTGGCTGCATAGGATATGTTCAGATGGTCAGATAACGGCACCAAAGTCGCCTTACTGCACAAATGAAAATCGTGAGTGTTCTCATTGACAATATAACTTACAACCTTGTCATAGAATTTAAGCACAAATAATGCTAGATATGAGATGTTTTTCACTCAATGTAATCTGTTGTGATGAACACGTGAAAGTGACACGATACTGACGTGTGCTTTGAAATGAATAATTGTCAGTCTTGTGTCCCATCTAATGCATAGAACGGAAGACTCATTTCTTTTATTATACATAAATCACAACATGTTAAGTTAATGGTAGTAAAAAACGTTGTAAACGAAATATTGGGTCTAAAATTATTGTTCATGGAATCCACACGCCACCCGTAGTGTTCACATAAAGCAATGGCCAGCATTTATCGGCGTTAGCAAGAATCAGCAAGCCACATTAAATTATGGTCTCTTGGATTGGAGAGTGTAGTTTGTGTGGATGTTTACCTTGGTGACATTTTCAACCTGGATGGGACAGAAATTGAAAATAGCAAATCTCAAACCCTTCAGTTTAAGTTTATATGCCTTTTGCCTTTGTCGCCCACCTAACAAGTTGTGATGTTTGGCCAATTAGCCAAGAAATTATAGACTTTTATGTTCTGTTGGATTCAAGCTTGTCGTTTAGTTAGCGTTGACTGCTTCTAAATTATAAGTGAGGTTTTATGCTTTTTATTATTATTATTATTTTTTTTGTAAAAAATAAAATCACATTAATTTCTCTTAATATTTAATGAAATTACAAATATGTCAACACTTTTGTAGAAGTAACAATTCCCTCTCTGAGTTTTTATTTATTTATTATAAATACTAATATGTAACTCGTACTTACACACATGAATGGTAAATTGTAGTGGCGTTATTGATGTTAGTTTGAGTTATTAAATATACAAGACATTAGTTCAACTAGAACATTTGGAGGTACTAAAATGATTTTTAGTTACAATTTTAATGATATTGGTTATGTCAAGTTTCTCATTACACTATTGTTATGTATGTAATTTTGAAAATCACTATTGGACACTACGTATACAATATCAACTCACCATCATTGTCTGTAAAATTCTACTAAATACAATACAAAATAAAAGAACAAATTGGTTCAATAGTATCTCCTAATTAAATTGAATGGGGATAGGTGTATGGAATCGTTTAACTCAATTACAATTTGTTAAGTTCAAGATCTTCACATACAAAATATCTAAATAGAAATAGTATAAAAAATATACTCATTAGTTCAGGGGAAAAAAAACAGTTAAAATCTAAACAATTTAATTTGAATGAAAAGCTAATAAAGGAAAAATCTAATTTTGATTCTAATCAAATTTTCTCTAAGTTTTTGTTATATATATATATATATATATATATATTACTTAGGTTTATTTATATTGGATTCCTTATTTTCTATACTGAATTAACTCACTTGATACAAAAATTTAAAAATTTTAGATTAGATGGGACACGTGTCGCAAAATTAAACTCTAATTAAAATTCAATTTTTATACTAAATTAATTCATTTGGCACAAAAATTTAAAAACTTAGATTAGATGAAACACATGGCACAAAATTAGATTCTAATTGAATTCCAATTTAAAATCTAAGTGGATTTTCTCTTAATTTTGCCTATTAATATGTGTGTGTGTGTGTGGGAGGGTAAGGTTCAAACACGGAATATTGCTAGGTAGGTCCGACCTGAGGAGAAGGTGGGCTTGACTTCTCATTAGTTTTGGCCTAGCATGTTGACAAGAGCCCAGATATTGAAATCGAAGAAGCGGCTTGCTCGAGAAGCGAACACTCCTTAGAAGACAGTAGACAAGCCACTTGGGCCAAAAGACTAAAGACCGGGGAAATAAGTAGAGACGTACAAGTAAAGAAGAAGGGAAGTTTCTAGAAAAAGTACCCATCATCTCCGCGTTAAATACACACTATACCAACTCAGCCTGCCGTATTTAATGGCAGAATGACCTCTAAACAGTGTTTTTACAACTTGCAACCTACTTTACCACTACTAGGCAAACATTAATGAGGCAAGTATTCAAGCAAGGATTCATGGCAGCCTAGGTGGAGGGTTGGGATGAGGCCCCAGCTACTATAAAAGGGAAGGAGGCTCCCTT
The DNA here is from genome assembly GCF_001633185.2 of Quercus lobata. Classification (NCBI taxonomy): domain Eukaryota; kingdom Viridiplantae; phylum Streptophyta; class Magnoliopsida; order Fagales; family Fagaceae; genus Quercus; species Quercus lobata. The sequence continues at coordinate 30,451,254 of NC_044905.1, read as the reverse complement.
AAGAGGGGAGAAAGAAATTGGAAAAAAAAAAAAAAAAAGAAGATAAAGGGCAATAAGAAACTTTGTAACCGGGAATTGAGTAATATATGAACCTAGTGATCCTCAGACTAATCCGAGGAAGAGTTGATGCAAATCTTTGCCTTTCTTATTGGTAATCTTTCATATTTTTAATGACTAACTGAACTTTTCTCTAAACTCCTTAACGAATCCATTAAGACCTGAAAAGGTTGATCTTGACAACCTACCTTTACAAATTAATTGTATTGGGCCTCTATACAGTAGTTACCCACTTAACTTGGGTTAGGTTGAGGATTATTGCCCCCTACAATATATATATATATATATATGTATGTATATACATATATATTACAAATAAAATAAATGCGAAACTATAATGTTGGTCCCTCAAGTTTATCCTATGTGCGCAATTAGTCCCTTAAGTTTGAAGCGAGCATAATTGGTCCCTCAAGTTCTAAAACTGAGTTGTATTAATCCTTTTACTAACTTCCGTTAGTGGTGTTACTTACATGGCTAACGGAACATTGACTTGACATTTTTTTTAATGATGTGGCATTTCTTTTATTAATGATGGGGCTTTTTTTTAAATAGATGAAGGACACGTGTAAGTGAAGCAATCAAATGGCTAAAAAATAACCCACAAAGCAACTTACTCTCTCTCCGCCTTCCTCTCTCTAAAACTCTAGAACTGAGTCTTTCTAAGTAAATTGTCTTGTTCCTTCCTTCATCTCATACATAAAGATGGTAAAAATCCAAAAAGTAGTGCACAAATCTCCAGTACTATAGCAATTATTGAAAAAGTCCACTATCTCCATTACTCTCTCCGTCTAGCCCTCTTCAAAGCTGAGCATCAGACGCTCCAAGATCAGGCTTTACTTGAGAAGATCGGTGCTTGTCGGAGAAGAAAGGCCGAAATTGGGACATTGGATTAGGGAAAGGAAATTGAACTGAAACCCTCCACCACTCAAATGACTCAATCATAAATGGTTCCACAAGAACTCTAAAGCTGGTAAATCCTAGTCTATAGTTGTTTTGGGTTTCAAGAAAATAGAAAAGCTTGGCTTGAACTCATCTAAAAAGGAAAAAAAAAAAAATTCTTACAGATGAAGGGGTTCCATTGTAAGTATAATGCCCAGAAGCCCAAAAAACTAAATATAAGATTCAAACAAAAGTGAATTTGTCTTTGTGTAGAAGATGAAGGAAGGAGCAAGGCACAATTTAATGACAAAGAGAAACACCTTTGATGCTCAGTTATGGAATTCTAGAGAGAGACGGAGAGAGTAATGGAGAGAGAATGAAAGAAAAGTTGCTCACATCAAAAAAAGAAAGAGAAAAAAAAAAAGTTGCTTTGTGGGAGTTTTTTGGGCCTTTGCATTGCTTTACTTACATGTGTCCTTCATCTATTTAAAAAATAGAGAAAATAGGAGGGTATTGAACAAGAATTTTTTAATAAAAAAATGTCACATTATTAAAAAAAATGACAAATCATTGTTTTGTTAGTCACGTAAGTAACATCATTAACAGCAGTTAATAAAATGACTAATACAACTCAATTTATAAATTTGAGGGACCAATTGTACTCGTTTTAAACTTGAAGGACCAATTGCACACATAAGATAAACATGAGGGACCAACATTGTAATTTTGTTTGAAATAAAATCTCTACTTTCCCCCTTAAATGGAGTAAATTTGATCTCAACAGAAACATAGGAGAAGTAAATAAGACCATTGGTACTTCGAAAGGATTATTTAATTAGTCTATAAAAAAAAATTACATTTCTTTTCCTTTTATTTTATTTTATCTTTTATTTAATGATGAGAATGGCATTTATTTTTAAAACAAAACACCATAAATTACATAGAGAAAAATTTCTTTGAATGTGGATTCTAGTCAAGAATCAAGATAGATCTTTGAATGTGGATTCTGATGATCTTTGAACCAAAGAAAAATAAATAAATTCCCCTCATATTCCAAGTTTACAACAGTACTATGCTCTCTTATTCTCCTGGAACAAAATTCATAATCATTGACTCTTTTATTGTTTTATTAGCATCAGTTTCGGCTAATAGTGCAGGCTATATACACACTTTTGTCTTTGTCTTGTTTTGTTTTTTGTTTTTATTTATTTATTATTTAATGGCTCGAGCAGCAACTTGAGGGTGGCGATTCTGGCGAACCAATGAGTTGTTGACTCATGACTGTCGAAGGCCCTGAGGCTTTGGAGAATACAAGCAAAATGATTTTTTTTTTCCTAATCAGATTTGGTCATTTTTTAGTAAAGCATTAGGAGGAGTTCTTATTTACATGGTAGGGCAGTCCTTATTTACAAATGATTTTTTTTTTTTTTTTTGGGATATTGCTATTTTTTAAAATAATTAATGCTGATTTGGGAATTTCTTAAAGTTGGTTCTTTGTGGATTTTTTTGCACCGATTCTAAATTTTGAGGATACCCAAATAAATCAGGGATTCAGACCTTAGGGGGCAGTATATGTATATTTTACAGATAATTTATGATTTTATTACTTCTATAATTAGTAGTAAATAGAAATTTAAAAAAGTTACCCCTTGGCTCCCCTAGCTTTTTTATTTATTTAATTTTAAATTAGACTATTTACTATTTTTTTTAATCCAAAATTTCACCACTTTAATGCCCTTATATAGGTTATAAGGTTTTTTTTTTTTTTTTTGGAGAAAACATACTAAGAGCTTTTATTAAGGACGAATGTTCAAATCAGCTTGTAATACAATTTTAATATCTAGTGGTACTTCTTCCATCCAGACTCACATGCGAGGATAAAATAAGTCGTATGGGTAAAAAAATGTGTAACAACATTGCCTAGTCGCCGTACTTCAAAAAATTAAATACAAGTAAAAAACAGAGGCAAGGTACTTTTAACGTCTTCAATAATGTGGCCGTACTATGCAAGAAAACTAATGCTACTCTGTAGTGGTTTGATTAGGACTTTTGAATCACCTTCTAAAACCACCCAATCGAGACCCTCATGTCAAGGTTTTCAGACCCAAACCGGATCGGGAGATCGGACTGTGAAAATTGGTTTTTTAAGCATAAAGAACCAAATTTTTTGTTAATTTCGTGAATCCCTAAAACCGGGGCTGTACCGCACGAACTGGTGGCAAGAACCGTGAACCCCTTAGCATTTTTTTTTTTAATAAAAACAACTTAACACAATTTTATTCTACTTAATTAAATTATCCATCTCTTACAAGGAATAAAAAAAATATATAATTAAAATCCTTCAAAGATATTCAACTTTACTTCAAAAATTAATCATAAATTTTAATGTTTTCATGGTTATTATTTTATTTTATTAACTTTCTTATTTAATTATTAAATATATGCTTGAAAATCATTAAATTTCCCTTACATATATAGATATATTATCAATTTTGCTAGTTTTATAAATTTAATATTTATATTTAGGCTTTAATTAATTATTAAATTAATTATGACATCATCACAGTTCGACCCCAGTTCAACCTTGGTTCGACCTCAAAAACCTTGAACCTCTTCCTTTTATGGTTCAATGAACTGTCTGGGTCTGAAAACCTTGCCTCATGTGCGAACTCAAATGCTCTTCTTGATGAAAAGGCCTGTACTTCCAAAACATTGAAAGGTAATGCCATTTGTTGAGACACAAAGGCCATGTCAAGTCCATCTTCATTTCGTATTGCTAGTATTTATCACCCCATATACAGGTTACGAGTTCGTGTTTTTTAATCCGGTTGGCTCTCTAACCTGGCCACATATTATTGTTATGATTTATTTATTTATAGTGGTGTTAGAGTATTAGCATCAGCCTCAATACAATTTTAGCTAAATTGATAATAAAAAAGAAACTCCACTTTTATAACTTTAGTTAATGTATGTTTTACAACAAATACACCAGCCTTAATACTCTATCCTTATTTTATTTAAAAAAAAAAAAAAATTCCCACTCAAATCAAGTTTTTAAATTAAACAATGGATAAAAATCATTTAAAATGATAAAATCTCAATAGATAAAAAAATATAATCAAATGATCAGTTACATTATTTTTTTTTAATAATGATAAATTATTTTGCTTAGCCAAAAAAATAACGTTACATTATATTATATTTATATATTATAGTTTAATAGTAGTTTTCTTTCTAAAAAAAAATAGTTTTCATTTCCCCAAAAATCATAAAATAGTTTTATTAAATTATGATGTTATGTACTATAATATAATTATTATTTTAATAAGAAAAAAAGAAGATTAAAGAGAACTTGGAGAAGTCATACTTGTGGGTGTGGCCACTTAGGGATTCTACCTCGGTTGTAAAGAATTAAGGACCCATTTGGATGGAGGGGAGAATGAGAGGGAATGGAAGAGGGTAGAGTAGAGTTGGCTGATTTTAGACCAAATCTACTCTATTCCTCCTCCTTTTCCCTCAATCCAAACGGACCATAAAGTTCAACCATACACGTGCTCCATGATATCATGGAAGTTGGAGCAAAAGAGAGAGTATTGAAACAAGAAAATATTTTAAAAACGTAAAATTATGACTTTGGCGTGAAAAGTGTCTGGCCATATGTGGTGTGACGGTGTTGCTCGCTTAATATTTTGTATCAATTTGGTGAGACTAATATGTGAGTTTTTAGCTATATATTTGCTAAAATATTAAAATAGTTACACTGATGTGAATGCTTTTATGCTTGATCTTGCTGGTATAGTACCTCTTTTTTAGAGAAATTGAAGCATCTTTAAAGGGCTATAAATAACCTGAAGAAGGTATTCTGCTCATGGAAATAACTCATAAGCAAGCCCTTGATTCTTAAAAACATTACAAGGAAACATCTCTTTGGATTTACATTGGCATAAGAGCTAGATGAAATCCTTTATATGTTCTCTGAATTAGGAATTAGGTTTTCTTTTCTCAAAAGTAATTCATTTTAACACAAGCAAAAACAAGGTTATGTGTTCTTATGTGGATGGATTTGCGGGGCCGGGGGGGACTAGGTTGGTCCAGTGGACTGTAAACTTTCTCCTCCCAATGGGCTTCATTTCCTCTTAATAGTGTTGTGGGCCGAAAGCCCACTATATGCTTGTTTTCAATGTAAACCGTTTTCAATCAAATTGCAGCTGTTTATAAATTGGGTCATTTCATCATATGAACATTTCCATAGTTCCATGACAACCCGGAACTATAATCTTTGTACCCAACACTTTTTGAGATTAATGTACAATCAGTTCTATCATTTAAGATGAATGTTAGAATTCTAAAAAAATTAATATGTTGGTTGGGGAAAACATTACAAATAAATAAGAACTAATGTGCTAATTTTACTTATCAGTGATCAACCCACTATTTTGTTAATTCCGATACTAAGTGTGTGTTTGGCAAAAATTAATTTTGCCATCTAAATTTACTATTAAACTTATTTTTGCTACTATCATGGGCTCCGTTGTAATTTTTGATACTATTCATGGATCTTATTATACTACTTTAGCTAACTTTTACCTTTATCTACAGTACTTTCAGCAAAATAAGCGGATCTCAAATAGATCTTAAGAGTCTGTTTGGCTAGCTTATTTTTTGTCAACTTTTTTTACTATTCAGCTTATTTTTGCTACTATTCATGGGTTTTACTGCACTTTTTGGTATTATTCATAACTCCCAACGTACTATTTCAACTAACATTCACTTTTATCTACGGTACTTTCAGTAAAAAGTTTTCAGTTTCAACAAAATATGTGGATTCCAAATAGACCCTAATTCTAAATGGTTGAATTCTGTAAATTAATTTTTTTAATAATTACAATAATAATATTAATAAATTTATAAGACAATGCCTCATTTTTTATTTTTTAAAGATAGTTTTAATCTATGATGTCCGCTCTTGATGATAGTTTTTTTATCATTAAATCAAGACACCAAAAACGGTTTTTAGTATAGACAAATATTAAATCCTAAATCTCTTATTCAACCATAACAAATTTTACCATAAAACAATGCTTTCTTTTAATGTACTGAACAATATACAAGCCTAACACATGGTTAATGGCTATCAACACAAGTTAAAGCCAATTTATAATATTAAAATACGTACATATCTTTTTATATTTTACCCATGTTATATTTACCCCCTTAATTTTTTTTTATTTTAATAATTGATATCATACATAAATAGGTAACATTATTTGGGTTTCCTAAATAAGGTGTGCTCAAAAATACCAAAAATTACAAAACACCAAGAAAAATTGGTTAAGTTACAAAAATCTTTGCAATCAAATTCAAAGAATAACACACAACCCTACAAAATAAAAAAAGAATAACCCAACAAACGTAAAAATAATTTATTTGAATTTTGTGGTTACTCCATAAGTATAAGTGTTTGTGAAGTGTGAGGGACAATGACCGGTTTTCAAGTCTCCAAGATGGAATTTTACATACATATATATTTAAATTAGGCTAGAGTAGAATTTCTAACATATATAAAAAAAATTATTTTTATTTTTATTTTTATGAGAAAGCAATCCTAAAAGTAAAAAGCTAATAAAATAAAATAAAAGAAGAAACTATAGTTCCAGTGTTCCACTATGAATGAAAATCCTAATTCCTAAACATTATGAGTAAAACATAGGGTGAGTTTGGTTCAGCTTTTTGAAAAAGTGCATAATGAAAAAGTGGAGTTTTGTAAAAGTGCATAATGAAAATGTGGAGTTTCAAAAAGCTGAGTGTTTGGTAAAAACTGTTAAAAAGTGCATAATGAAAAAGCTGAGTGTTTGGCTAGCACTTATAAAAGTGGCTTTTTGAGGGGTAAATGACCAAAAAGGACAATGTATATATAAGAGAATTTATTTCATACCTTTTTTTTTTTTATGTGAGTTTGTTTCATACTTAAATCAATTACTTCATCATACTTAAATCAATTTTTCTCTTTCTAAAAAAATTATTTTTTTCTTACCAATATTAGCTAATAATAACCTACCACTTAAGATTTATTGTGAAAATATTGTAAAAATATTGTGATAAAAATTGATACTAATTTTAATTTGAACGGACTATTAAAATTATTTTTTTCTCTTTCTAAAAAAATTATTTTTTCTCACAAGTGTTAGCTAATAATAACCTACTACTTAATAATACCAATAATATATATATATTATTGGTATTATTTTAATAATGTTTGGGCAATTTTTCTTTTTTAGTGTCATAATTATTTGTTATTACCATTAATGACTTCTTATCAATATTAATTAAATCTAAATAATTTTCATCATCATGAAGCACAAAATAAAAATGTAAAAAGATGATAAAATATACATCAATAATCCAAGTTTAAATTGTACTACATAAAAATGTAAAAAGATAATAAAATACATACCAATAATCGAAGTTTAAATTGTACTACATAAAAATATAAAAAAAATTGTACTACATGAGTTCTGCTCCAGTTGCTGCAATATCCCTAAACATTCTATCAAGTTGTTGTAGATTCTGTAGACCTTTATGTCGAAATTTTGAAGCTTTGGGTACTTCCTACAAAATGTAATTGTTATTTCACTCATATTACAATAATATACATAAATATTTCAAACTAGCTACATATTAATAAAATATTCAACTCACCTTCAACTTCATGTCCCACCAATCATCACTAGCATCAATTGTTCCCTTCACTGCATCCCAACCTAAATTTGTGTCAACACCCTTCAATTTTTCCCACACTCTCCAATCTGCTTTTAATACATCCCACCTACATTTTAATTGTTCCTTATCATAGTTTAGACCAGTCTCATCACGAAATTTGATTACCAAATTGCTCCAACCTTTGGCACTTAAGGCAGCAAAGATTCCCTTATTCCCAGCTTCAATCTCTTCCACACAAAGGTTACAAAAAGTAGTTGTCCAACTTGGATCTACCCATACTGCTCTTGTTTTTTTTGCCTTGGAGTTGGAAGTGTTGTTTTTACCCATCTATAGAGTTAAGCAACCATAAGAAATGCAAAAAATAGAATTCATAATATTCCAATCTAGTGAACTAGTTACAAACATGATCTAATAAATCCAAAAAAAAAAAAAAATTGCTACCTAGTCTGAGCATTAAAATATATGGCCAGAGGAGAACACGGGAATCCAGAAAAGAGGAAGATGAGACTACCCAAAACATTTAACAACTCCATATAATGATCTTAAAAATAATTAATCCAACAAATCAACTGCAGTATCCAAGGTTATTAACCTTGAGAACAAATCATACAAACCAAAATATAACAATCCTAAAACCAAGATATTAATTCCATTCAAATCCCAATACAAATATAACAATCCTAAAACTAAATCATGACCAATGTTCTAGTCCTCATTCGAACAAGTTTTCATTTCTACCAAATAATATATATATATATATATATATATATATCATACTGCTTTTAATTTTAACACCTGCAACCAGACTTCCAAAGGGTACAAAGCCTGTTAGAATTGTTATAAAGTTAGATGAAAACATTAGCCTAAAGCATATAGTTCTATAGCAGCCCTGTATTAATACCACTAATAATTTCTTTTTCCACAAAGAAAAGCCAATCGTTTAATGTTACAAAGTCTTTCTACTCAGCATCATTCTCATTGGGTATATTAAACTTTTTTCTTGTGTGAAATAGCTAGTGGTTTGTATCTGCTATGTAAATGCGTCCAAATTCTACTGAAACTTTGTCCATAATGAACTTTTCATCATCTCACATAATGCCTATTTAACTAATGGACATGCAAATGATGGCAAACTTCATTGTCAGTCAAGAAGCACCATGTATTGCTCTAGATTTTATTTATTTATTTATTTTAATACTGTATTTACGGATCAGATTACATATTCTAGCAACCCAATCATCAATATCCGGATTTACGCATCAAGGAACACCAACCCAAAGTTTGTTCATTACATAACACATGGACACAGCTGAAATATCATTATAACTAACATGCCAATAATCAGCACAGAGTATTGCTCAACAAATCAAAAAGACAATGTAACATGGCATAAGTCTATCAATAGAATTATATGAGGCACAAGTTCGAGAAGAAGTTGCTACAAGCATTCTGAGGAATAATTAGTAAATTATTCCTCAGATTTCAAAATTATTCCTCAGAAAACCAAATTCTTTCCAAAATTTCATTTTCAATAAGATGATACAATCTGAAAAAGGTTAGTACCACATTAGCAACTGTGTCTACCCTCTCGATAAGATCTTTTATTTTGAAAAATAGGTTCATCTTCTATGAGTTAGAACGTTTCGCACAAGCTATATTCTAGTACACTAAATTTTAACAAGAATAAGTGAACAAATAATGTTACTCAAACAGCAATTCCTGCAGATTATAGGAACTTTAAGGCACAAAAGCAATAAAGGGAAAAAAAAAGTGCCCACTTGATGCCTAATTCTCATGCCATAGACCAATTCCAATCAGTACATTCCTTTAATAATGTGTACACTACAAAATTCTAACAGGGCAGCGCTTGGAATGATATGGGGTTTTCGTTCAACTTGAGGGGATTCGAATTTATACTTTACTGGTAGAATTGGCAAGTTACATGAACTGCTTCAAATTTTCAAAACACAATCTCAATTAATCAATCACCAAAGAGAAGAGCAAATAATATGATTTGTTACGTAGAATTGGCAAGTAATATGATTTGTTACGTACACAAGTGTAAACTCATACCTTAAAACAAAAAATAAAGCTTATACAACATTTTTACATTGGACCCATGCTTCCAAGCACATCAAACTGAAGATGTTCATTAAATGGCTTGAAAAAAGACTCTGAGTACGGCAAAAACTCCCCACAGGAATTTGACAAAGGCAACTTATTAGATACCCCACCATTCATATCAACCCCCAATTGTTGGTCAGAAAAGTTAAATGAACCCAGGCCCCAAAACACAAGCTAACACAACTGAAATATATAAGTTCTACACATTCATAGCAACTGAAATATATAACACAACTGAAGCATAACAATATCTCCAAGTTAATACACATTCATAGCAAGATCCGAAATTTTGTTATAACAAAACAAATAAACAAAAACACTTCATGAGAACATGTATATATTCCAATCAGCAAGATCCGAACACAATACCCATTATATATTCATCAAACTAACACTTCATTATATATTCCAATCAGCAAAAACAAATAACAAAACAAGTAAAGGAACAACACCCATTCATAGCAAGATCCGAAATTTTTTTTCCCACACTCGGTAAAAAAAAAAAAAAATCAGATCAGTGTTGGTACCTGGTTTTTGGTAGCAGATCAGTGTTTTTGGTACCTGAGAAATCAAAACCCACACACCAAAAGTGAGAAATCAACCAAAGAACAGAGAAATCAAACCCAAATCCATGAGAAATCAACCAAAGAACAGAGAAATCAAAACCAAAAAAACCCAAATCAGACCCATGAGAATCAACCCCGGTTCGGTCCAAATCAAAACAACCCATACCCATGACAAATCAACCCAAAGAACACACAGAAAAATCACTACCCATAAAACAAACCACAATCCAAAACTACAGAAAGACTTACGGAGAGGAAGAACCAGAAAGAAAGAAAGAAAGAAGAAGAAGAGGAAGGCGAAGCGGAAGAAGAAGAGGAAGGCGAAGCGGAAGAAGAAAAAAGACAGAGATGAAACTTACGAAGGCAGAGCACGGCAGAGAGAACAGATGGAGGCGTCAAATGCGAAGGGAGAGCAGAGATGAGAGATGAGGGCACAACGCGCACAGAAAATGTGTGGGTATTTCGGTCTTTCCATCTTTGCAACGGTAATATAACAAAACGCGCTGTGCGCGTTTTGATTTATGGACCAGGGAGCCTCCATTTCCGTTGCGCGTTTTCCCTTCAGCTTTTCTAAAAGTTCAAAACGCAACTTTTTTATAAAAGTTGCGTTTTGAAGTTACCAAACGCACATTTGGGCCCAGCTTTTTTGAAAACGCCCGTTTTGGGCTGAAAAAGTGGAACCAAACGGGCACATAATCCATCCAAAACAAAACAACATTCACATTTGGAGGGAACACATCACAGATTTGATTTGTGAAACGCATCCAATAGGAATGACATATGGCGGGAAAATGTCCTTATAGTCCTTGCTCACATATAAAACCCTAAACTCTCACTTCTCTCTCTTCAATCTTCACAAATCTCTCTCTCACTCTCTCTCTCTGAAACCCATTTCCTCTGCTTCGATCTCATCGAACTCTTGTGTGTGTGTGTGTGCAATAGAATCTCACAGCCACAAACGTTAGGTATTTTCCTTCAAAACCTGATATTTTCCCTCTTTCTTCGAATCTAGGGTTTACTTGTTTCTAGGGAAAAGACACAATCCACCCATTTTTCAACAATTTCTTTCACTAACATTCAGATTTTGTGTGTTTTCAGCGAATTTCAGGTACGTGGTGATAGCGTGGTGAAGAAAATGGCTGGTGAGCTTGACGATGAAGCTGAGCAGACCGTTTCTATCCAAGAGTACCTTAAGGGTGTTGAGGAACAAGAACTGGTCAGCTTCTTTTCCATTCATAAATTTTAGTTTTTTTTTAGATATTTAATTTATAACCTGTATAATTTATGCACTTGTTGGTTGCTATGAACTCTGAGGAAAATCTGTTCAATTAGGGTGTTGGGTTTTATGTTTTACGTTTGTTAGGGTTACTTTGAAATTGTGATGTCTAATTTAAGATAAAATAGATGCTTGTTTGAGTGGAATATTTGTTGTTCTAGAATGAAAGATATAAAACATGGAAAATGTTATAGGGGCCTGTTTGGCTGGTAAGGTTTTTGATTCTTGAGAATTTAAGATTCCTGTGAGTTTAAACTCCTGTCTGTTTGAATTCCTGAGAAATTAGGCCTTAAGCGTTCATTTGGTCCTAGCTTAAAGATAGGCGTCACCCTTATTGGTGAAAAAAATGGGGGGAGAGTTGCTTTAGATAATTCGGTCATGTTTAGAGTGGAGTGATTAATTTACTGGTGAGAGACTGAGTCGATTGAAGTTGAGGGAACAAAAAAAAATAAGGAGGAAGAGTGAAAGTAATATTAGTTGAAGTAGTAAAAAAAAAACATTGATATCAATTAAGGAAGTGAAAGAGAGTATGATTTTGGATAAAATAGAATCGCAGAAAAGAATACTTGTGGCTGAGGCACTGAGCCTGACTAATCTGTTAAAGATCCATAGTTGACCTAAAAAAATTTGGGATTAAGGCTTGGTTGTTGTTGTTATTGTAGTGTTTGTTAGGTCCTAAGAATCTAGTTTTAGAAATACCAAGATTTTAATGTAAGTTTATTAGGGAGAATGGGGAGAAAACAACCCATGTGGACATTATGATATGTGATACTTGATAAGGAATGTTAAGATGCGATTTATAAAATTCTAATTAAGTGCACAATGCAAAAAATTAAAATTCCTAGATGGAACTTCAAATCTTGAGAGCATATCACACGCAATTTGGTAATATGAAATTCCTGCACTGGCTGTCTTGGTCCAATCAAAATTAGCCAATTTGATTAAAAATTCATGTCAAGTCCTCCTAATCCAAAATTAATCAAACTGTCTCTTTGTCCTCAGTCATCTCAAACAAGTTTGCCTTTTCTGTGGATGCCTTCAACCTTGTCTGTGATGTCTGGTTTGTGTTGTCCGTCCTCGAGAGGAAAATTCAGTGCGTGATTGAAATTGATAAGCCAAGCATTAAATGGGAGCTAAACAGTTCACCACATCTTGAGGTGAAATTAAATTATTTGGTGCTCATGTGGTGGACATGAGCCCAAGAGTTCACTTATCATTGCTCGAAAGAGATCAAAGAAGTGTTAATATCACACCATTTATTACCTCACTGGTAAGAATAAGCTAGAATAAAAGACCATTTATATCCAAGAAATCCCACAAATGTATGTCTTTTACTTTGAAAGATATATTGTGTTGCTTATGCAAGCTAAAACTAGCTCATTTTGCATTTGCAAGTTAATTGCAACATCTATTCAATTTCAGTCTTACACTATATTTTCTTGGTTTAGACAACACCTAGGATGCACAAGAAGAATCTAATACCCTTTCACAAAACAAAGAGAGCATTCCTGCTCTGAATAGTAATATTGCATTTGAAAATTTAATACATATCTTTATTCTTGATTTTTATTCTAATTTTCAAACATCCTTTAATAGTAAATGATTGCTTAATTATCTATTATTACTCTTAGTTTGATATATATATATATAAATTTTTTATTTAACATTATTTGAAAATAAATGATTAATAACGTATAGAAATATGAATAAAAATATATTTAAAACTCATAAAAAAAGAATAAAAATATGTTTAAGAATTATTAATAGCTGTATCTTGCTGTACCTGTGTCCTTTTTTTCCAAAAATTGACGTGTCTCCTTCGTACCCTACCTATATCCATATATGTGTCCGTTCTTCTTAGAACAACACTTACTACACATTGCGGACAAGGCAGAAGGCGTAAAGAAAGCAAACTTGTGGACTTTGGGTTCACGAGCGCCATGATTTTCATGAGTTGGGTCTGAATGATGTTGTGGTTCTCAAGCATGGAGTGTCAAATTTGGAGGATGGATTAGTAGAGGTGAAGGGCTGATGGGAAGAGGGGGAGAGAATAGGTGGGTTTGAGATTAATGAATACAAAAATGGTTTTTTTAGTTTTGGTTGAGGTGTGGTAGTCAAAGGTGAGCCGGGCGCTCGCCTAGGTGCTTGGGCGAGTCAAGGTGCCACTAAAGAGTCTCTAAGTCTCCAAGGTGAGGTGCCTTTAGTGAGCTGCTTACCTATAATGCCTAGGTGAGCAAGACGACCACCTTAAACTAGGCAAAAGGCAAGAGCCTTAGTCTCTAAGGTGAGGTGCCTTTAGTGAGCTGCTTACCTATAATGCCTAGGTGAGCAAGACGAGCACCTTAAACTAGGCAAAAGCCGAGAGCCTTAGTCTCTAAGGTGAGGTGCCTTTAGTGAGCTGCTTACCTATAATGTCTTGGTGAGCAAGGTGAGCACCTTAAACTAGGCAAAAGGCGAGAGCCTTAGTATTATTTACTTATTTATTTATTTTTTAAAATTTAATTTTGTTTGTTTTATTTATTTATTTATTTTATGTAGAAGCTTGTTGTAAAACCTATTGGTAGATTAGTTATTTTTAGAATTTTGTTTTGTTTTGGATAAGAAAGAATAAATTTTATTAAAAAAAGACTACTTCATGTACAATGGACACAAAGAAGCCTAAAGAATTACAATAAATTATGTACAATAAGGCAGACTCAATAAACATTGGAATTGAATAACTATTTGTAAAACCCCATGCATAAGACCAATCAAACAGAGAACAGCAAAAGTGGTTAATAACTGAGTCCTCGTGCTCTTCACATCACATTCTCAAAAGTATGCTAATTACATTACCTCCATATGGTCCACATTAAACATAACAGAATCAAATTCCATATATCTGAAGAGTGTTTACCCATTCAATTTCTCCAAACAAACATAAGATCAATCACTCTTTCTGTTAAAACCCGATGAATCTAGAAGGATCAAAAAACAAAGCTCCACAGCTCATAAGCCATTGTGCAATGAATCAAAAGATGCTCAGTTGTCTCCCCACTACACTGACACATGCAATACCAACTTACTAAAGAATAGACTCTCTTCGTAAGTTTCTCACAAGGATCTTCTCCCAAACTGCTGTCCAAACAAAAAAAGATACCCTTTGAGGGGCCTTCACACTCCATATTTCTTTCTAGAGGAATGAAATAGAAGTGGAACCCCTCTAGGCATTGTAGAAAGAACGAATATCAAACTCCCCACTCTTCTTTGATCTCTACATCACCTGAACACCATCCTTTCTCAGGGGGATATACGAGCCTAGACGATGGAGAAAAGAAGCCACCATATCCAACTCCCAATCATTATGGTAGAGGTGTTCAAGTATTGTTGTTCAAAATGATGTGAAAACTGTGGTTTAAAAAGTGTTGTAAAAACGCGTATTTAAAATACTCATAATGCAAAAAATGTGTTTGGAACTATATTTCTAATGACGTCTTTTCAAAGAGTGAAAAAACATAATTGTGTGTTTGGTGTGTGTGTGTTTTTTAAAAGTGATGACATGTAGTCTAATCAGTAAGACCTATAGTTTTTGAAATATTTACAAAAGTGTCATTGAGCAACATTGTTTGAAAACTGAAAACTGGTAAGAGGAGTTTTCTAAATTTAGTGTTTAAACACCCTAAATTGAGCAACATAGTTCAAACACTCTAATAAAAAACACTCTTACCTAATGCGTTGTTTTTTTTTTGGCCTATAGTTTTTAGTGTTTAAATACTGAAAACTGTTGTTAAAACACCCTAACCAAACAGGTCCTAAAGGCCTGAATAGATCTAACTTTCCAACTTTGCCACTCCCTCAAACTGCCTCATCAACATAGATTATAGAAGTTGTAGAACGTATTGTTAGATTATTAATTTATAGAAGCTTGATGTAAAATGTATTGTTGGATTAATTAACTTACAAAAGCTTGTTGTAAAGCTTATTGTTTGATTAATTAAATTATAATAGCTTTTTGTAAAACCATTTGTTAGAATAATGGATAGATCCTAAACCATGTTAAGCAGGTTTTGAAATCAAGTAATAGACCTAAAATCTTTATGCAACACATGTCAAAAACACTTGATTATAATATTTCAATACATTATATACATATTGATTAAAGTTCAATATGTATAATAACTATATTTAGAATTTTTTGCCTCCCTTTTATCGGGCTAGTTTCTTTTTGTTTCCTCATGCCTCAAGTGATACAAGGCTTTGGAGTGTTAAGGTTGCCTTTTGCCTTTGAATACCTTTGGCTGAGGTGGATGTGACATAGTTTTTGAATGGAGGTGGCTAATTTTGGTTGGACCAAGGAAGACACATTGTATGGATTGTGTATTACCAAATTACAGGTGATATGTTCCTTTGGAATCCAATAAATTGTGGGAATTGAAATATCCCAAGATTTTCAAACTGCCAATATTAGCAAACCGAAGTACCAAACACCCATAATTTTGGTAACCCCCACAAATTTAAAATTTTCTCCTTAAGACTCCTACTAACTGACTACAGCCTAATTGAAATTATTAGGTATTATTTTGTTAGCATTTTAAAGAAGTACCTTACTCCTAGGTCCTAAAAATTTGTGTTCTTGTGTGTTAATAAGAAAGTCTCTGTCAAATTATGTGGTTCATTATCTTGACCCTCATTTTTGAAAGGTAGGTTGTTAAATTAATATGCTGGCTTAACTCTTGTGACTAAGAAAATCTAATTATTCGATGATGGTTGCAAATGTAATAGCAATCACATGGTTCCTTTCTGTTTAAATAATCAATTCCTGGTGGCTAATTTAGTTCCTGTTTGTTTATAAGTAGATTGATTTTTTTGCATTCCAGCGTAAGAGAAGGTAAATTCTGTTTTTGGAAGAAATAGAAGTACTTGGAAAATTAACCAAACAATATCCTTGCCTTCTTACTGCAATTTATTAATTGCTTAACCATTTTGCTTCATCATTATTCAAAAATAGACTGTTATTTGGTGGCTTCTTCTGACAGTGTCTACTTGCAAGCTCAGAGGTTGACAAAATGCATTAATGTAGGCCCTTTAAACCACTTGAATGTAAAATGCAATAATAGCTTACCATTCTCCAAGAGGGTTTCATTGTTCACTTTAGCTCATATTTTTTTTCTTCTATATCCTTTTCGGTTTTTTGATTTGATTGCTCCGATACCTTCAGATATAATGTTTGCAAAGCATATATATAATCTGGCCCAGCGAAGTACATCTAGTTTCTTATCAGTACTGTCCTCATGTTTAACTCATTCTAGTTCATTAAGGAAACACTAAAATTCATGCTGGGCCTCAAAGCCCTTCATGCTGGGATAGTGAAGTTCATCTAATTTAGCCACGTCATTATCTCATCTCCTACCGTCTGTCCTAAGCACACTCTTCCCTTATATTGTAAAGGAGCACTGGCTTTTGATTGATGTCATTAATATATTGTACCTGTACATTTTGTAGGGATTAAATTAATGGGTGTTTTTATTTCATTATTTATTGACTTATAGGAAGCGGACCTAGTTTTGGGGGGTGATGAGGGCAAGGAATGTACTTATACTAATGGTTATATGAAGAGGCAGGCAATTTTTTCATGCCTGACTTGTACCCCAGATGGAAATGCTGGAGTTTGCACAGCTTGCTCCTTGTCTTGCCATGATGGCCATGAGGTATTCTTCAGTACTCTTAAGAGTAGAGGATTTTATTTTGACTCATGTTAAGTACATAACTAGTAGCTATACATTGTTTAATGACAACTTCTTTATTTTTATTTTTATTTATGAATTTTACCAATGATTTTTATTGTGAATGAGAGTGCATCACTATAATGGCAAAGCAAAATTAGATGTTCAATACATGAGGGTAGAGGGATCCTTTTTTTTGGTTATTTATTTCTTTTTGATTCTTTTGAAGAGTTGATCAGTCGATGTTTCTAAGATGTGAGTTGGTTTTGATGGGATCAAGTTTCATGAATTTTTCTTGTGGTGGTGGTGGGCGTGGGGGTGGGGGGGTGGGAGATGGTCACTGCATGGTCTTAATTGGCCTCAGCAAAAGAAAAGGGTCATGGTTGTGTCTTTTCTTTATGTATGTTTGTTCTATTATATTCTTATGGATTAAGATCTTCTAGAGCTTTAGGGTAACTCTATTGTGGTGTTCTTAAATCCTATCTATTTAGTCATGTTTGGATTGGATTTTGTCACTTCATTAATAGTTAATTAGATAACTAAACAATGCTATTAATTTTGTCCAACTTACATTTCAAACCACCATTTTTTTTGTTTTGTTTTGTTTTTGGTTTAGGATCCTTTGAATATGGTCTTGAGAATGAGTTATTGTTTTCCCCTCTCCCTGTTCTTGATGAATTATGGTCTTTTTGGGTTAAGTTGCTGGCCTGGATGGATTTCAAAATTAATATGCTATCAGATAGTTGGATGGATCATGGAAATGATATCTTTTATGCTAGGACATCATGTAAACCGAGTATATTTTAATTCTTAATCCTGTAAATTTTTTCTTGAAGGATACTAACCTTATCTAATGGTGCCTTTTGATGTTCTACTGTAACAAGATTGTAGAGCTGTGGACCAAGAGAAACTTTAGGTGCGACTGTGGAAATTCAAAATTTGGGGAGTTCTTCTGCAAGATTTTCCCAAACAAAGACATAGAGAATGCTGAGAATTCATATAATCATAATTTCAAAGGTTCATATTGCACATGCAGTCGCCCCTATCCTGATCCTGATGTAGAAGAACAAGTAGAGATGATACAGTGCTGTATATGTGAGGACTGGTTTCATGAGGAACATCTTGGTCTTGAGCCTTCTGGCGAGGTTGCTAGCTTGTGCTTTCACTATGGCTCTCAATTCTTTCTCTGTCTTTGTTTTATGTTCTTCTAACTTTATGCAAATCATATTATGGTTTTGCAAACAATTGGTCATGGCAAGATTCTGATAGTAGTGTTCAAATGATGCAAAAGGCCTTCTGATTCTTGCTGTCAAATTGAGGAGCCTATTCTTACATGTACATAATTAAATAACATTGATGGTAGGGTTAGAAAAATTGATGAGTCACTTCATTGTCCTGTTATATACACATCTGTTTGCTTGTGCTTACTGGGAAACAACTGAGCCAATCCATGTTTTTGGGGCTTGCCAATTGCCATCTATCATTGTGGTAATTTTGTTGAACAATGATGTTACTGGGGTTACTCTGCCTGTAGATGTCCCTTTGGTATTGCCCTCACCCCACCCTATTATACTGGAAAAAGCGACGTTCATCAATTAAACTTAACACTGATAAAAGGAAATATTTTTTAGTATATTGATGTTGTATTCTAGCATACAACCTGAGACCATGAATTTGTCTTATGTTTGTGCTACTTGCCTGAAGAAAAGACACAATTAACATAATGAAAACATTACCATCTGCAATTCTGTTCCATGTTGAACACTTCATTTCATATACACTTGTTTGCTGAAACTGAAACTAACAATGTAAATAGAGTTTAATTTTAATTTCTCTTGCATTGTGGTTGAGGTATCTGCATACTGTTCATTATTGTGTCCGCTTAGTTCAACGCCATTCAACTTCTTTTCCCATTTAAGTTAAATTTTTGTTAAAAGATGTCTATTCTTGACTTCTCTTTCTGAACCACTCTTTGAGTCTATCTTTTACATTTTAAAGAGAAGCTACAGCTGAGAACTTGTGCTCCCCTTCTCTCCCCCCCCCCCCCCCCCCCCCCCCCCCCCCCCCAAAAAAAAACAAAAAAAGAAAAAGAAAAAAGCAGCTCAAACATCATCTAGGTGCTTCTCTAATTTTGTGGTAGCATTTTTTTCATTTCCTCCAATTGTCATTGTTTAGTTGTTTGGTGCTTCACCCATCTTTCTGCCATACCACAGGTTCCAAGAGATGATGAAGGAGAACCTCTGTATGAAGATTTTATATGTAAGGCCTGCTCAGCCAGCTTTTCTTTTCTGGGACTGTATCCTCAATCCATTTGGGCAGCAGGGAGGCAGGGTGATACTACTGTAGATACTAATAAGGATAAGAATGTGGTGGAAGATACATCTTCAGCTGGTGGATCTGGAAAACTAGATAATGATGTTAATGCTCATAATAATCCTAAAATGGATGGAGCTAATGTCTCTGATGGGAACAGTTCGTTTGTTGGAGAAAGTTCTCAGAAGATTGTGGTTTCAGATCCTTGCGTAAAAGATGCCAGTTCACATACATCTACTTGTGTTCTTGGAGTTAACTTGGGGGTTGATTCTCCTGCTTTAGACAGTAAACCACTGTTTCTTTCCAAAAACTGGCGGGATGTACTCTGCAGATGCGAAAAATGCATAGTTCTTTACAATCAGAAGCGTATTGCGTTTCTGCTTGACAAGGAGGACTCAATTGCAGAGTATGAGCAAATGGCAACACAGAAGAGGAAAGAAAAGTTGCAGCAACAGGAGGGTGCTGAGCTAAGTTTATTCAATAAACTTGGTCATATAGAGAAAATGGAGATTTTAAGTGGCATTGCAGATATGAAGGATGAAATTCGTACTTTCCTGGTATGTATTTGTTTGTCTTCTTAATGACTTATTTACTGGTTTTATAAAGCAGAAGGGAGAAAGCAAGGGTTTGGCTGGCTTTTTCTTTGTTACATTTTTTAGTGTACCATGCTCGCATAAACGTTTATATGCATTTTCCTTTCTTCTTTTCCCTGTTTCAGGAGTCCTTTGATTCATCAAAGCCAATCACAGCTGATGATGTCCACCAGGTCTTTGATAATCTTGCAAAGAAGCGCCGGCGTGTAGAGTGAATATTTTGTTGGGTCTTAACCTTAGTGGCATGCATGTGTAAACTGAAAATATCCTAGTTGACTATGGAGCTGTTCTAAATTAGAATGCTGGCATGCATGACATGGTTTTAGGTTGTTCTAAATTAGAATGCTGGTGCTGGCGTGAACCAGTTTGCTTTGTAGAATTATGTGTTTATGCACTGTAATCTTAATCGGGGCTTTTCTTATAAAATGATCCTAGTGCAAATATTCTGAAGACAATTGGATCCTGCATGATGTGCTGCAATTTATATGAATGCAAGGTCCGACCTTTGGTCACTTGCCACTGGCAGAAGAAAGAAATATACAAAACTTAAATACATGCATGTGTTTCCTGTGTGGGAAAAGGGGTAATTATATAATATACTCGGGAGTACGATAAATGTCTACTCTCTCACGTAATAGTGGGTTCCAATAAGTAAATTCATAGTGGAACTGACTATTTATGTGAAAGGAGAGAGTACACTTTATGATATTTTTTTGGAGTATTCTACAAATTTCTATTGCAATGTATTGTTCTAAATGTTTTTCTTCGGTTTCCATCTGTGTATCTCTTGTTTTGGTGAAATATTTTGGAAGATTCAACGAATTGTAGGGAAGGTATAATTCCCTGCCACAAAAATCTTTCCCTTAACTTTGGTTTGGGGTTAGCATTTCTTGTCTGGTTGTATTGATGGGTCCATATTAGGTGTGGAAATCGAAATTCACATTGAAGTATGTCTTAGGGCACTTGGTTGAGCCCAATGTCCCACATGGAATATATAGTTTTCTACTGCCCTTAAATGCAAACCTAGGTTCTTCATTTTAAGTAATTACTAGTGATGTTTCCCATCTGATTTGAATGTTGTCGTGTTCATCTGGATATTACAGAAGTCAGGAGTCTTGCTACTTTGCTAGTACTTCTGGACCAGTGAGGATTGGGAAAACATTGATATCATAGAGCCTGTTCAGATTTTTCAGTTGGGTGTGCAAGTGGAGCGTGAGATAATGTGGGCTCAGTTATACAAGGTTTAGGAAAAGATTAGGGGATACCTCGTGATAAGTCTAAAATAATACGTCTTATCATTTTGTGCCTGTCTCCATCATGGATGTTACTCTAAAAAAACGATTGGTCAAGCCAGATCTACTATATTTTCCAATAGAAAAGAAAATTCTACATTATTGCAAAACGATACTGCACAATGGGTAAGGTTTCTGTTTGGTGCTCGTATAAAATGGGATATGGTTGATGCGTGGCCATTTGTACATGTTTGATCTATCCCTGTTGCCTTCAATACGTCAATTATTGATTATATTTTAGGGGTTTATATCAGTGTCCATAGCTTTTCTAGCACTTGATTATTTTTGAGTGTATGAACTATGAAGTAATTCGTTTTAAGCAAGCCGAATAATTATAGGAAAGAATTTCTTGGGATGGTTTCAAGATGTTGACTAGTTGTTTGAACCTCAGCATCTCATAGTTTTTATAAGGTTTTAAAAATCACTAGACCAATATTGAGTTATAAATCTTAGATTAAATCGTTAATAGAATCAACATGTTGAATCAAATGGATATATAGTTGTAGAATGGAGACACAAAAATTTGCCAAAAGTAATGTATGTATGTAACTAAGAGCTCGATAGAATCATTAAGGAAAATTTGGTATATGTCAATATTAGTCAAAATATTGGTGGGGGAGGAGGAAGTAGTGTGTATGGGGGGGATTCATAGACCCCTTTGAATTAGGGATCTATTCTCTCTCTCTCTCTCTCCTCAAATGACAAGCAGTAAATCTGCATCATTCATTGATGTTTTATACATTATTATTAGACTTAGATACAATAATTCTTCATTGCTAGATCCATTGGCCATTAGTAAGCATCCAAGTAAACTGTTAGTAGGGCCAGTTGGCGACAGTTTGTACTTGTAGGGTTACTGTGTTGCTTTGGAAACATGTGATGTAAAATGACTGAATAAAATGTGAAGAAATGAGCGAGCTAATGAAGATTTGGTTGTCTAACAACCTTGTATCAGTTGTATGGCTAAGATCTTGAGCAAGATTATTAGCTGCGACTAAATTACCAGTTGGATATTGATATTATGCATGATTGGGAGATCCTAAATGCGTTTCTATTGATATGACCACCGTTATTTGTTACTAGTTAATAATTTTACATTAAGATTGTAGTGGGACACTTAAAAATCTAAGCGAGTAATTTTAGTACCGCATAAAAAGTCACAACTTTTATCATAATACTATCTTATATGGTAGACTATCTAGTATACATGTCACTTTCATATGAATTTATCATCCCTACATAGACAATAATAACAAAAGTTGTGATTTTTTTTTTTTACGTAGTCTTAGAATTGTTGTTAAAATCAAAAGTTCAGATTTATCTAATTGACTCAGACTATTTCCAATGTGAAATGCAATCTTTTCAAACATCTTTTAACGCTCTTTAACGAGTGGGGACAAAAAAGGTAGGTTTTTGCATAATTGAAAGAGACTGTATGCATGTGTTCCAACTGTTTTGAGTTTGAAAATCTAAAAAACTAGCCAATTTTCCTACCTAAACTTGGGAGATTGTCGACTGGACATTCTCGTTCTACGGATCTTTGAGACCAAAAAAATACTAATTTAATCATAATAATTGCTAACTGAGTATTTAATTGAATTTGTCTGTCGCTTAGAAGAAGAAAGAAGAAAAAAATAGAAGAAGAAAAAAGAATAAATGAATGTCTGTCACTCTCATACTATCATATAATTTCATTTTTGTTGAATTATTATTATTATTTTTTTCTGTAAATTAAGCGTCATTCATTGTCATGATTACATCAATGGAAATCTTCTAACTTTTCTTAATCTCGTTTTTTTTTTTTTTGGATTGGTCTCTTAATCTCGTCTTACTCTATAGAATAAAATGGGTGCTTTAAATTGGCTATGACACATCGAATAAATAATATATGATAGTCCAAAATCCAAATAATTGGAATTTGTTTTTGGGATAAGAAATAATTGAAAGTTTGAAACAAAAAGAATGGCGATTTCCAATATTTATGCCATTCTTTTCAAAATTCATGTCGCATGAACATTACGTTCATGTTAGTGTAACATTCACACAGCAAAAGATGTGGGAACAAAAAATAAAATAAAAAAGGATCATCATTCAACAATCATATGATGAAGTTTAAGTGTAAGTGAATCTGAATGATAATATGAGAAATCCTAAATTAAAAATTAAATAACAATAAATTTTGAATCCTTAATTGAGAGAGAGAGAGAAAAAAAAAGGTGTTAGCTCGATCTACATGCAAGACATGTCAAAAAGTTAAAACAACGGTTCTACTAGTTCTATCTATGTCTAACCTTGAGAAATATGCAAAGGTATATCTTAATGTTCACACCTGTAAGATGTAATATGTTGACCACGTGGGGGGCAGGTGTGGGACTAGTCAGAGTATTCAACATGGGCAAGGAAAGGTTGGTAATAAATGCTTTAAACCTCGGTCGATAGCTAGAGGAGCGGTGAGCACAATAATGATTTCTTGTTTTTAAGGACAATAATGATTTCTTTTTAGAACCAAGATGATATTGATATGACATTAGAACAATGCTTTTACCTTTTTTTTTTTTTTTGAGAAGAACATAAGAAGTTGAGAACAAAGCTGGTTTTTCAAAACAAAAAGAAGAAAGAAAAACATTATTGTATTCACCGCTACTCTATTCACCGAGGTTTTACAAAAAAAGAAAAGAAAAGGAAGGACAATGTTAAGGAAAATTTAAAATTATTATCTATTTTATTATAAAAAGCTTTGTATTTTTTTTTTATAAGAAAAAAGCTTAGTAAATTAGTGGTAAATATGATATTTTTATTTTTTATACGACTTGTTGTACACGATTTATGCTTATTCTCATAAGGAGATACCTTTGCATAGATCGAATTCGGTCATAGTTTATTTGTTTGACGGTAAAGACCGGACAATAAATTTGATTAGTATCACATTAATAATATATAAATAAATTTTGTAATTATTATTTTATTTTTAATATTATATTTAAAAATTGGCATATCAATGTATAAATTTTAATATCCCTAACGCTCCCTCAAAGACACAAACAAACAGGAATCATAGTGCTAGAGAAACATGTGGTCCAAAATTCAATTTTCAAAGATTTTTCGTATCAGTGACATATTCTAATAGTCTTGTAAGAAAATATAAATGCATTATTAAAACTTAAAATGACCCTCTTTGTTTTGAACATACAGTATAAACAAAGTCCTGAATTAAATTAATCTTAATTACCCTTCTTATGATAGCACCTGTTAATGAACTAGCTGTGGTTCATTTATGATCTATCACAAATTCCACCTGCATAGGAAATTGGCAAAATTTTTATTTTTCAGCTGTGATTTTGCAAAATGATTTGGCTTTCTCCATCTAAACTAACACACATTTAATACATATTCAATTTTTTCTATATCCTCAAAAAAAAATGAATAATTCATTTTAAATTTTATCACATTAACGGCTGCTGTATAGCACCCGTTAACAGCACCCTCAGAAATCATAATAGGTTAAAAACAAAGTACTAGAAGTCAGAAGTCAGTAGTCAGATAAAATTTCCAAAGTAGCAAACTAATTATTATTCTTTAGTTTTCTTTAAGTTGAAAATCAGTGGCAAAGTGTGGAAATTAAGATCCTTCATTAAATCTATCGCTTTTTACTCTTAGATATGCTCCGCACCCAATAAGCAAATTGATCTAATAAAATGCGCTATTACCAACGAATTGTTACGTAAATTGGCAACACTAAATTACAAATCACTAAAGTCAATAACTAATGTAGTTTTGTCTTTTGCATGATATTTTTTACTTAAAACAAACAAGTGGAGAATTTGAATCTGAATTCTCACTCAACGTAAAACCCAGCAATGCCATTAAATCATTATGTTTTAACATGTAGCTTTGCATGATATGCTATTATATACAGTGATAATAAAATACTATAATATCAATATGTACTATTGATTCTACAAAGACGACCCAGTCAAAGAGATTCGTCAAATTAACTTTAGATATTGAAGAGAGAGAGAGAGAGAGAGAGAGAGAGAGAGAGTAATAATATTCAGTCATTCGGTATTGCAAAAATGTAAATTAAAGCTTGTTCTGCTTTTGCTTGGGTTGCTTTCGATTTTCTATCTATCACCAAACAAAATGAAAGGAAAGTTAAAAGGGACATATGAATGCATTCACATTTTCATAAGTAAAACATGATTATGATAATAGCATTCCAAGTGAAAAACAAAGAATCTTAAGTAGGTAACATGGAGATGGTCTACGTAAATTATGTCACATTTGAAACTGGTCCAAGTAAGATTATACTATTTAAAGATAAAGTGCTGAAGGAGTAGACCATTAGGCAACTTGAAATTGTAAAATATAGAAGTAGGAGACAGTGAATCTCTCTAAGAAATGCCATGTGATAGCACTTGTAGTTTGCATCTAAAAGAATAGTGCATTGAGAAGAAATAAGTCTCTTACAAAAGTCTCTCCATATCAAGGGCCAATAGGGTTTCATCATAGGCGGTGGGTTGTCAAAATTAATATAAATACATGGAAGAATGGTTTCAAGTTTTGCAAATGCAACAACCACACAACGATTTGTTTCATGGAATATGTGGTCGAACCGCTTCCTGGGAAAAACTTCCAATAGTATATATATTCTATAATCAGGGGACAGAAGTTCGAATAAATTAAAGAACCAAACATAAGTGTTCTTTTTTATCTTAAATATAACTTTAACTTAAGTTAAAAATAAAAAATTGAATCAAACTTTTATTTGAATAAGATATTTGTTACCTTTATTTGTAAAAATCTTTTGAAAGTAATGATTTAAAATGTTTTCCATAGCTTACAACAATGGAATCCAAATTTATAACAAAGGATTATAAAATTTGAAGACAGGCCAAATGGAAAATACTAATTTATTACATGTATATTTTAAATTTAAATTCATATATATCAGTATAATTATTAGAGTTGTAAGGACGGTTTTTGGATCTTAGGCCCAAAAGGTAAAAGGATTAAGGTTCAAAGAGTCCAATACAATGAATTTGTAGAGAGTAAGCTGAAAACTAGGTTTCAATGGATTAGACAACGCTCACAATGGGTTAAAAATGAAGACGCCCATTACAAAGGGATCATCAAAAAATCTGTAGGAAAAAGACTGTAGCACTAAAAATTGGAATTGTAATCAAGCCTAAGAAAAATATATTCAAGAACTACTCTTCTCGAACTTTGCCAATGAAGGATTCCTTTGCACAAAACTTGTTTTTCTTTACTTTATTTTCATTTTTAACCCATTGTGAGCGTTGTCCAATCCATTGAAACCCAGTTTTTAGCTCACTCTCTATAAATTCATTGTATTGGGCTCTTTGATCCTTAATCCTTTTACCTTTTGGGTTTAGGATCCAAAAACCACCCTTAGAAGAGTAATTATAGAGTATCATAAATAAAATCACAATTATTCTATGTGATAGATTGTATTTGGTTACTTATTATTTTTATATAGATCCATCACTTTTTTTTTTTTCTTTTTTTGCACTACTTACAATTAGGTGGATAGTTGTAGCTGAGTTTGTGTTACTACAACTTTTGTAGTTTTAATTACTTTCGTTTTCAATTCCTTAATTTAGTGTGCAAGGTGTGGAAAGTGCATTTATTTTTGCAACAAAACTGTGAACCTAATTAATTTTTAGTATCTTGGTGGGGGTGGGCGGCGGATGTGGAAACTCTGCTTTATGGTTTGTTGTCCCGTGACTATGTGTGGGAATGGGATCTAGTCCAAAGAACTTGAAACTTCGATTTCAGTATCCAAGGCTCCTAGCTCATCAGCTAAAGAAAAAAGAATTCTGCTTCTTAGAAAAAGAGATTAGCATAGGAAAAAAGGGGAAAAAGTTAAGGGACTTTAAGAAATTTTTTATAAATTGTTTTATGGAGAAACAAAAATCTAATTTATTTTTTAGATAAGTTTTTATATTTTTCATAAAAATAGTATTAAATTTTTTCTAAAATAGTTAATTAATAAATGCCAAATACCCCAAAGACACTCTATTAACGGTATCTAAAAAATAATAGTATACTTTAAAATATTTTTTTTAAAAAGAATATAGAATGGTATACTTGCATGTGATGAACTTAGAATGGGTTAAATTTGATACCGTAAATAATGCAGATCAAATTACCATATCTAATGTCTTCTCAAAAAAGAAAAAAGAAAAAAAAAGCATCTAAATGATGATTTCTTTTCTTCTAAGAATTTGCTAAATTAGTACAATGAGGAATAAAAGCTTGCTGTGGGTCGCCACATGCCTGTTGCTCAGAAATTAGGATGTAACAAGTACAACTTTCTATTAATCAAATGGTAGGTTTTAATAAATTTTAATTTCATTACTTGAAAAGTCATTACGCAAATTTCTTCTTGGCAAGTAAAGTTATTAATTGACTCATAAATAAACAAAGAGAATGGTTAATTGTCAACTTCACTAGCCTCGATATTGGATGCCAGATATACTTTAATCCGCGTTTTGATTTTTTGCTCTTAAATCTAAGAATAAACTTTGTTCTTTTCTGGACTAAATTAATATAAAAAAATAAATTATGATATGGTTAGATATAAAATATTTTTTTATTATTGAATTTGGATAGTGTTTTTTTGTGCAAATATGATAAGGTTAAATGCAGACACGTGTTTATGTCTACATGTGATTGTGTCTAATTCACATAAAATACTTTTATATATAAAAAAAAAATCATATAAGAATAGGCCAAATTTTATTTGTATCATTGCAGTCTTGCAGATATCACGGGAGTAATAGTCTAATGGTACCAACTGATATATATTTCCATTTTGAAATGCAATTTGATACAATTTACAGAGGGGCATATGAGTGACATGACATGGTTGGTTTCTTCTTCGTGGTTTACAAGGTATACACGGGCCCTATCACACAATTATGGATGACAAGTTTTGTCACTTGCTAAGTGGAAGAATCAATCTTCATAAATAAATTTTTTTTTTAAACAAAACTAAAATTACTAGTCATTTTACTATTAAAAAACTTCCTCCCAAAAAAAAAAAAAAAAAAATTAACTGTTAAAAAAAATTTACAATTTAACGTAAAACTAAACGTGATTAATGACACTTAAAAACATTTTAAATAAACATTTCTTTTTTGGGCGTGGATACATCAATAGTTGGGATTTTGTGGATTTGCATTCTAATGTTTTTATTATAAATCCGGTAAAACATCAATCAATTGAGATATAAGGATTGACTCGCCCGACATTAAATATGTTAGTTTATAAAAGATTTATGTGTAAACTTATTGTAACAGTGTTATGAGGTACAAGTTTTGTCACTTAGCGAGTGGAAGAATCAATCTTGATGAATAAAAAACCTTTGGTACTTTTTTAACTTTTCTTATCATTCATACGTCTTTAGCTCTATAAATTCGTTGCTTTCCCTTCACTCCCAAGTCCCACACCTCACATGCACTATAGTTGAAACCTTGAAAAAAAAAGTTGTTCTAATTTTGTTTTCCGGGACCAATTAGATCCACCGAAGAATCATATTTTCCCAAGAGAAAAGCGAGTTCTAGGTGATCCAAAATCATGGGAAATTGCATGGAGACATGCAACACATGGCAACAAGCAAAGGAAATGCTACAGCAGCATCAGCAGCAGCAGCAGCAGCAAGGTGATCAAAGAGAGAGAGCATTTCCTTTTGTGCAGGAAAGTAGTTTTGGGAAAAGTGGCATAAGGGTTAAGATTGTACTAACAAAGGAGGAGCTAGAGTGGTTGATGCTTCAGCTGAAAGACAAAGAAGGAAAGAGTTTGGAAGATGTTTTCAGGGAAATTGAAAAAGGAAGAGAAAAAGCTGATCAGGGATGGAAGCCTTCTTTGGAGAGTATCATGGAGACTCCTGAAGTCCATGATATGGAAAGATGAGTTTCTATTTTCAAATTGCAGCCTTTCTTTCTTTGATATGTATTATGATCCAATTTTGTAATTAAATCTTTCTTTACTAGTCAACCTTATAGCAGTTGATGAGATAAATATTTGAGTACTTCAACTGCAATCTTCTTCTTCTTCTTCATAGTTTGTGAGATTTTTCCTTTCTAATCTGGATGATGACTCTTGAATTTAGGTAACAGTTCATTTGAATGTAATTTTTTACTGGAAGTTTATTTGTTGAGTACATGGTTGTGTTTGGAAAAAGTACTAAATATAAATAAACTTGTTAAAAAATCAAAAGAATAAAAATTTATGTGAAACACATTGGATCGCAATTGGTTACCAAGTTTCACCTAAATTTTAAGCAAAAATCAAAATTGTATATTTTACTTAATCACTTTTTTCAAATCAATCTCCAACAAACTTTTTAAGTTCTCCTCATGTCTTTATTATAATATGGACAAAGTTTAGCTCTAAACTTATTTGAAAGTATATTTTCCAACTAATTACATGGTAAATTATTAGTTTATTTATTTGTATTATTTAAACAAATCACATAATTTCATTACAAAAATCATATAATTAAAAATAAATTTGGATGGTCTCCTCAATTGCCATATATATAGTAGGTTTGAGCACGTTACCCAAACTTTTTTCTAATATTTTTTTTATCATTTATTTATTCTTTAAAGAAAATTGGGGGAGAGAATGTAAAGAAAGAGGTGAATATTTTATTTGAATAAAAACATATAACTCATCTACAGTGGTTGTAGCAATTAGAAAAAATGATTGTTTGATAATTAATACATTGAAGTTTATTTTAAGACGGTGAAAGTCTATAGACCAAATTTTTTTAAAAAAATATTGACAAAAAAATTACAAATTGTTAGTAATAGGTAAAAATATGATATCAATAGTAGATTTAAGTAAAAATCAATAAAATCTTATCGATTTAATTATTGTGAAAATTATTCTGAAATTTTGTATATATAATATTGCTCTTTAAGATACAGTTTTCAAAAATTTGAAAAATGTTATGTTCATAATATTATCACAATAAATTCTAAGTCATACAATATTATTAGCAATTATTAGTGAGCAAAAATATAATTTTAGTAATAGATTCAAATTAGAATAAATAAAAAATTTACGGCTAGAATTTGTTGTTTTGCGTAGAGATAAGGAATTTAACTACTCTGTCGGCTGGGGATGCTCAGAAGTACAGGCTCAATAAAATTTTTGGGGGGGGTGTCTGTGTCAAACATGGACACCTTTGAGAACACCCTCACATGCATGTCTTTTGTCCGTTGAACGAAAAAATAAATATAGATTTTTTAATTTATTAATTTGAAAGTCCCTTTAATCTATATATATATATATATATATATATAAAACCGAAACCTCTACTAGCATCACAATTTTTCACATCAGCACAATATTTAAAAAAAAATAAAAAAAATAAAAAATAAAAACAATATTTAAAAAATAAAAAATAAAAATAAAAACATTATAACACCTCAAAACCCTAGCAACCTTATCCCTCTCTCAAGTTGTCTCTACTGGTATCACAATTTTTCTGCAAACTCTCTCTCTCCAAACGTAAAAATTCAACTCCTTTAATTTCTCTTTATATTTTTGAGGCTTATATAGAGTATTAGTGAGTTATGCTGATTTTGTTTTGTTTTGTTTTTTTTGTTTGTTTGTTTTTTTTTTCCGGTATTCCAAAAGAAGTTTGTGTTTTCGTTAATTGAAGGCTTAAAGAGATAAGTGTTGCAATTTGGAACAGCAATACAAAAGACGATTTCATTGGCAGCGGAAAGTAATTACTTTGTCTCATATTTTTGTTTTTGAATTGATTTTGTGTGCATTTTAGACCCTTTTGGATCAATTTTGTTAATTGGGTGTTTTTTTTTTTTTTTTGATAGGGTCCAATTGGGGAAGGTTCTTTCAAAGGGTTACAACGACCGCACTTGGTGTCTGTATACTAATAGTGGGGGGTAAGTGCTATAAATTACTAACCCTTTTAAGTGTATAATCTGTTTCTAAAATTATCTATAATATTTTGTCCTCCAAAAATTTTATCTCTTTAATTTTAGTATATTGTGTTTCTTAAGCTATAGACAGATTTTCTTTGTTTCTTATTTTCAATAATAAATCATTTTATTGCAATACCGGTAATTGTTTGAGAAATCCAATATGTTCATATCTCTATAGAACAGAGAATAGTAGAAGCCAATTTTATTAAAACTACTTAAATTGAGTTGACTTAATTCCGTACAATTACAAAGTATAGCATGAAAGATAATGGAATTAATTGTTGTAATTTTTATTTTCTTTCCATGTTTTGAATTTCCATGTTTTTATTGTTGATGAGAAATTAAGGCTCAGTTGCACAATATGT
The DNA here is from genome assembly GCF_001633185.2 of Quercus lobata. Taxonomy (NCBI): domain Eukaryota; kingdom Viridiplantae; phylum Streptophyta; class Magnoliopsida; order Fagales; family Fagaceae; genus Quercus; species Quercus lobata. The sequence goes on along the minus strand of NC_044905.1, from coordinate 30,419,390 downwards.
GTAAATTCTTCAGAAGGCTACTTTAAATAGTAAATCAATGTGTCTCTTACATTTGGGTATTAGTTAGAATTATTTTCAAATTATTGTACCAATAAAAGTGAATGTGTATAAATTTTGTTTAACTATCCCGTGCATCGCACGGGTTACCGACTATTCAATATATATTTCTTAAAAATTTGATAGTCATCATTTATTTTAAAATAAAAATAAAAATAATATATTTGAAGCTATATGCTAATACAATAATTTTTTTTATCCATATTATATCTTTTTCTAATTTTTAGAAGGTTCATACTAATAAGTGTTCTTAGAGAATTGGTTAATAATCTATTTTAGGAAAGTTTTAATCACTTTTATAGGAAATGAAAAAAGCTATCAAAATATTAATTACATTTTTTTTCTTTTCTTATAAAAACTTTCTTTAAATGGATTATTAACCAAAGGAAACCAATACCCTAAGAGCATTCGTTAACATTTTCCTTTTTTAGAATTGTCATACCGTGGTGTTGTATACGGTATCATACTTTATTCTTTACTCTTTCTTTAGAGGTCATCTGAATGTGCATATATATACTTTCTTGTTTTAATAATAAGGTTATTTTTTTTTAGTAAAAATATTCAGTTAATATATATATTTTATAAAAAAAAAAAAGAGGTAAGTGCTTCATTGCTTTGTATGGATTGAAGCTGAGACGTGGAATTTGTTAGAACAACTTTATTCTTAAATTTAGTCTGAAGAGTTTAGATATGTATATGTATTGAATTTTACCGATCCAAGGTTCTGAACAATCTAGAAACGTGAGAATCAAATATATTTTTAAGAAAAAAATATTAGATATTCTCATAATAATGCAATAATGTCATATTCATTCATCTCACCTTAATAGCGAGGTTTATCATGAATTCAATTACTAGAACATACAATTATATGAGAGGAAGGAATACCCTATTATTGTACTCCCAAAATATTTTATATTACACCATTTTTTTTAGTATTTTTTGAGTGTGTCATGTTTCTGAGATGTAAGGAGATCAGATTCATAATTTCGTGCATCTAGTGTTATCCTATTTGACAATTGATTTCACATGAACAAGATGCTTCCTATTTGACATGTGATTTCACATGATCAAGATGCTTCCTATTTGACATGTGATTTGAACAGCAGCCTTTGGAGATATACTGCATATTTCATTTTTGGTTTTGGTTCTTTAAATATGGAGAATATTTGATTTTAATCCCTCAAATTTTTAAATGTTACACGTTAATCACTCATAAAATGTTGAGACACTTCATTTTTAAGTGATCAAAATCTAACCAAAACTATATTTAAACTACCAAATTTAGAACAAACGTATATTTTAAGGAGCCAAAAATGCGAGTAAGTAATAGATGAAAAGTAGAGGAAGTGGCGAAATTGTTCTTTTTCTGAAATTCTAAGAGATAGAATTAGAAATTTTATTTTTTAAAATTAAGGGATTGAAAATTCGAAATTGAACACATTATTCATATTTGAGGGGCCAAAAAAATGTATTTTACTCTTATGAGCCCGTTGCTTCCAAAAGATACGGCCTTTAATTGATGGCCCGCATTTCAGCTAAATCAATCAATGCGTGAGGCTCCTACGTGACTTCCTACCTAATTCAAAAAGAAAAAAGACACAAAATGAATCTCTAAAATGGAACCTTATATCCTACAAAGCAAAAGCCACAGGTTTTTCGTGTTTGGATGGTATGGTACGGTTTTAAACATCAAAGTGTTTTATGTGTGGTACAATGTGTTCAAAGAAAATGTTAAAGTTATTATCAATTATTGAACTATACTACAGTTATTATATACTGTACTAGATAAGTTTAGGAATTGATGTGTCAATTTTTAATTACAAATACATATCATAAATTTACTTAAGAGTTAATTACAAATGTTATCTCTGTGGTATATGTACCTTTAAAACATGAAATTAGCATGTGTTTTATACTCCTGTTGCGCTTACCTTGATTAGATGTGTGAGGCATTTTTGTTAACTTCAAAAGAATTTGATGATATAGTAAGCGTCTAGGAAACCATTAAAGAAAAAGACTGTTTTAGTCTAAAACTTATGTCGTGTGTGAATGGTGAATCATATAAAAATGATTATCTATCGCTCACAACTTTGTCACTTGAAAAGTTGTGAAATAGGGTGGTGTTTGTAGTAAAGTTGCAGACCATATGGGATTGTTGAAGTGAAGCCATTTCCTGTACTAAAAAGTAAAAACGGCTCCACTCAGCTGTTTTATTCCTAAGTTGCCAAAGTCATACTGCTTTAAAGACTGACTCCCTTTATGATTTTACTTATTGAATGCTTTAAGTAACAAAAAAGCATGTAAACTTTTGAAAAATCAGCTGCATCCATATCCAACTAACCGAATCTACCAATATCCAAAGCATGATTAACTAATTGATACAAATATTTTTTAGCTCATTTTTCTTTTGGGTATGTAAGCTGTTTATACAACGATTGAAATATAAAACTGCATATGGGATCAGATTGTGTTTTTCTTTCACCATCATTTCATTTTATTTTTTTACTGCTTTGTGATATTGGGTGGTCATAATTTTTTTCTAATTGACTCAGACTCTTCTCAATTTGTATGCAATTTGTCAACACTCTTTAACGAGTGAGGACAAAGAGTAGGTTGTTGTTGCTCCCAGAAAAAGCGAAAAAAAAAAGTGTTTCTACTTTCCATGAATTCCAAACCTAAACTTGGGAAGACTGTCGAACGAGCTCGCAATCGCATTACCATCGATCCTATCATTTCCACAAGATCTATGAAAGCGAACCATATTTCTAATTTTAAATTCGTTTGTTGTGAATTGAGCAAAGACTTTTTTTTTTTTTTCTTAAAGGTAACATAATTTAATCATAAAAATAAAATAAAATAAAACACTAACTGGATTTCATTTGTTGAGGTACCTGCATTAAAAGCATAGGATGAATAAAGTCTTTCATGGACCGAAAGGAAAGGTTTTTGTCAACAATTACCCTGAGGGTACAAGGTAAGGTGCATAAATGAAATCTATCATACTCTAATTTTGATCTTATCATGTGATAAATAAAAAATTAACGTCATATGTTGTCACGATTACATCTTTTTTCTTTTATTTTTTGATGAATTGAGAGAGAGGGGGGGTTAATAAATTAACATCCGGTTATCTTTTTTCCTCTTTTTTTTTTTTTTTTGAGGGAGGGGGGGGGGGTGGGGGTTGATAAATTAACATCATATATGTTGTCATGACCAAATAAGAGAGACCTAACGTCTATTAATCATGATTTAATGTCTGGGACATGTTTCAAATTGTATTAGTTATGTCTTCTCTTTAATTGCTTCTTCAGACATTTTATTTATTTATTTTTTTTAAGAAGAAAATTATCATGAATAATATTCCAAGGCTAGTAAATCAGCCATAATAGAAATATAATAACTGGAAGAATGGACCCTATCCAAACTATAAGTAGAACAAAAAGCCTTGCTCTTTGAGCTAAAGCAAGTGCAATTGCATTACCTTACCTAATAGTATATGATAGAAGGAAAAATTATGTAAAAAGCTAACATAAGACATAGTGTCTTTAATAAGATGGCCTACGGAAAAAAATGACATTTCTCCACATTGTTGAAAATTTATTATAATCTCCGACTTCACTTTCAAAAGAGGATTGATGGAAAACAGTTTCGTGGACAAATTGAACCTCTCTCCTAGACGCTAACATTTTACATAAGCATTGGCACTCAAACGAGAGCGATATGGTATAGTACCACCAAACAACAAAAAGAAAATGTGTTATTCCTTGCAGTACAAGATACATGTTACTCAAACCTCACATGTTTGTGTAAAATGTTAATATAAAAAGAATAAAAAGAGAAAGAACCAAAACAAAAAAAAACAAAAAAAAAAAAAAAAAATAAACATTTAATTAATGCATAACCTTGAATTTTATTATTGTTCAACATAGCACATAAATCTTACCCTTTTTTTTTTGGTTGAAAAAGTCATAAATCTCACTTTATACACTTTATTCTTTTAGAATTACTTTATAAACTAAAGTACCAAACATCACTTAATGTGAAAATTGATCGCAAGCAAGAGCGAGTTGATCACTTATGCAATTAGCCTTCTTCGACCTATAGACAGTATAAGTTTTTTTTTCTTCAAATTTTGTTGTCTTGAAATGAAAAATAAAAAACATATTAAGCAAGTCAAGTGACAAATTAACAAATATGGGAGACAGTTGGGACTTTTTTACTCACCGATTACAAGCTCAAAACTTATCATTTTAATAAGGTATGAAAAAGGTGCGAAATAAATTGTGCACTAAAATTTGCCGTCAACAGTAAGTGGCTTTGCATGATAGGTACTGATCAAAGAAAAACTTGAACCAGCCTAGAGACTTTGTCAAACACTAATTCAGAAAGAAATAAAGTAAACTATGATAAAGACCTGATGATAGTGTTTATTTCTTCTAGTGGTAATTTTGATAGAAAATTATTAATCCTTGACATGTATGTAAATGTAATAGCATATTTCAAATGAAAAATCAAAGGGAACGTAGATTATGCCACATTTTCATGCGGAAAAAGCGAGATGTATTATCAATTTATCATAACATCAAAAGGGCCAAAGAAAAATCTCAGCAAAAAAAAAAAAAGGGTCGAAGAAAAAAAAAACAGAAGTAGCAATATCAAAAGATAAAAAGTTAAATGGATCTAATTTCTAAGAAAGTCTATGTGAATGAAAGCACTTGCTCCCACATTTTCTCTTTGATACACTAGCCCGTGCAAAGACCTGAAGACGTACAAAAAGAAAAATCCCATGCTAAAAGTGAATAAACGTAGAAAGAAATGTCATGTCTGGTGGTGGTTTTAAGAATTTTTTTTAGAATAGTCACTAAGAAACTTAAATTATACAAAATTTAATAAAGAGACAATTTGAATATATCAATGTCACAAAAAAAAAAAAAGGCAAATACAAGAAATATTACAATTTTTTTGTACTAACAAAGAGAATAAGAAAAAAAATAGACTAATAAAAGATAAAGTACAAACCGAAAATACCGATATGAGAATATTAAAGTGACTACAATAATTTCATAGCAAATCTTATGCAACAAGTTGTTAGCCTGTTATTGGTGGGTAAAACATGTCAATATTGAACTTGGATTAGAATTAATAACAGCTTACCTCATAAGATTTATTGTGAAATTATTGTGAAAATGTTGTGGATGTAACATTATTCTTATATTTATTGAACTCAAATTCTTATGATTCTCAAGTAAAGGTGTTCAACATTTTTATTAAGGTGGTCAAAATACGTTAATTTAGTATATAATATATATTTTCTAAGTGTATATATATATATATATTTTCAAGTCAGGGTGGTCACAAAACATATTAGTTTAAAATAATTATATATATATATATATATATATTTTTTTTGCATGTATAAATTTTTTTTTTTGACAAGTGAGGGTGGTCCTAGGACCACCCTCACATACAAGTAGAGCCACCAGTGGCCATATCTTGTTTGATTATGATTGGCACAAGATGGTTGACTAGAAAAACCGAAGAAAATATAATTTTCCTGATTATTGATCGAACTAAGATAAGGTATAATACCCACTATGTGCAATTGCTTTCGATGACTGATTAGCAGAGTGGCTGATGCAAAAGAGGTTGGAAAATGTAATGGAAGAGATACTGGCCACTGGGGGAATGATAATTGAAGGGGAGAGTGCAGATTGGATAGCGAGTAAATCTAGGATTATAATATTTTGTGTCACAATTTTGATGTGGTATTGTGTGAGTTGTAGAGAAAAAATAGTATGTTCATGTGAAAATGATAAGCAATGAGTCACAGTTTGTCGCAAAAAATAATCGTGGGAAAGAGTGGTAAATGTCGTGGTTCTAGAATAACTCATAGATAGCCCAAAAGTGCATGAGATGGGCCCTACTTTTTTTTTTTTCTTTTTTTTTTTCTTCTTACTTTCTCCATTTTTTTTAGAGTTCTGAGGATTTTCAATTTTGACATGGTTGACAAACTCTACTTTTAAGGGTAATCAGAGGAGTAAAATAAACAAATGTGCACAATATAAATTAATACTATATAAACTAAAAAATTTCATTTTTTAATTGTATGTTGCTTAAAAGAGTACCCAGGGTATGCTACAGGCTATTTCTTCTTCATTTGTTTGATTTTTTATTTGGAATGTTATAGATATAGGCCGAAGACCAAAATCCCTATTATATTTTGTTACTCACCTTGCCTCATTATATTCTTTCGATAAAGATAAACTAGTCTCGTACATTTGTTTTACCAATTTCTCTCTCTCTCTCTCTCTCTCTCTCTCTCTTATTTATTTATTTTATAAGAAGTGTGAATTAGGGAAAATTATTAAATCAAACTACCTTATATGTATACACTCAATACATATTGTGCGGGCATCGGGTATGGGGCCAATCCATTAGCCTCTGTATGCCTAAAAATTATGGGCCTAATGGCAGATCGGGGTCCATATCGATCAATTCAGGGATCAATACTAGGTTGGGGCTTGCGTAGAACAGTAACGGTAGTGCCTTGGGGGAAATTGGTTGTCGAACACTATTTAGCGACGAGGGTTATGGGTGCAAGTTTTGAGATAGTCACATCTGTCATGAGAAATGGGTCCCTTCCAGTTAGGAATATATCCTAGAAGGACCCCATCAGCATAAAAAGCCCCTCCTATCATCATGACAACCCCATTGAGGGAAGTCTATAAATAGGGGCTGAAGGAGTGAGAGAGGGGGTTGGAAAAATTGGGGAGAGAGAGAGAGAGAGAGAGAGAGAGAGAGAGAAACAACTAAAGAGGAGCTTAGTTCTTAGCTTGAGTCTCCTTGGAAAGTATTTACAAGAGAAGAGAGTTCATATTGAGCCCAAGATTCTGTCACTTGGGCCGTTAGGCTAGCCTAAAAAGGCTTTCCCCATTGTAGGAAATACTTTGCCTACCGTAAACAAGTAAATTGGGAGCCAGTCTTTGAAGTCTCTCAGGCATTTTTAGGCCTGGTTGCCACACATAATACACACATTTTCATATAAGACATTCACATTTAACACAATTATTAATGATGTCTACGGAGAGTGTGACATAATCAAAGCTCTCTCTCTCTCTCTCTCTCTCTCTCTCTCTCTCTCTCTCTCTCTCTCTCTCTCTCTCTCTCTCTCTCTCTCTCTCTCTCTCTCTCTCTCTCTCTCTCTCTCTGAGGTAACACAATATTTTGTATGATTTAGAAGAGAAAAGTGAAAGGTATCAAATAAAGAAAAGAAAAGAAGTGGAGGAGTGGAATTGGCTTGGGTGCAAAAGCCCCCTCTTGTTGCTCGAAATATAATTGATTTTGTTAGAAGAGATCATGTGATATTTTTCACAAATCTAACAAGAGTCTTGTGGTTAAATAACATTACTCTACTGTATTTATGTGGAGAACTCAAATTCAAATACCCTTCTTGACTTGTTATATAAAAAAGAAAAAGAAAAAAAAGAATCACATATAATATGTTGATCGCAATAAGCTTTTCTCACTAATTTATGGTGTTCATGCATATAAGTGTCAGCAAAAAGCTAAACGACCCATTGGTATAGCGGGCAACCCAACTTAGTAGTGTTGAGGTTCAGTGCCGGCCTAAGGCCTAGGCTTAAGGCCCCACCAAAAAACAAAATTTTCCTTAGGAAAAAAGACTCCACTTTCCTTAGTTAAAGGCCTAGATTTTTATAAAATTATATATATTTTTTCTAAATGTTGTAAATTTATTTTTATTAGTGATGTTAAGGATACTACAGATTTTACTATTGGCTTATAAATTGCCAGGTTATTAATCACAAAAAAGTGATATAAACATTCATTAGTTAAATTGATGAAGTTCATCAATGAGAGACAATGTCACATTATATTTTAAACATTTTACAGTGCTTTTAATTAGCGTATTTTTCTTTTTCATTTATATTTAGACTCTCAAAGTACGAGACCAATAGAAACTTAACTCAGTTGAAACCCTAAAATATTTCAAAAAGATGTTGCAAATGTGTTAAATCATCATTTATAGATTAATCTCCCCTAATAGTTTGAGATTTTGATTTTTGTAAACTAATATCCTACAAAGTCACACACCAAATAAGATCTCTCTCTTAAAATTAAAAATTAGATTAGAACTTTATTTAACTATGCATCATCTTATATCCAAAATAAAGTATCTTTTTCAATCGCAATATATATATATATATTTTATTAATATTTATAGTTCAATTATGATATTTAATTCTCTATATGAAATCAACATTAGTCTAGTTGGTCTTATTTATGTATTTAATATATCAAATTAACCTTAATTTGATTAGTATTAAATAATTTTGTTTAATTAATATTTACATATTAAAGGCCCCGCATAAATTTTTTGCCTTAGGCTCAAAATTATGTTGGGCCGCCCTGTTGAAGTCCATGAGTAGCCCACTAGCTCAGTAGATTAGGCAATGGGTTGGTTTTTCTACTCATGGGCACCCATTAGGCCAGCTCACTATTTTAGCCCAGTTGCCTTGCTTGCCACCCTAGCCCAATTGTGAGTTATAAATATATATTTATAGTTAGGAGTTTTGTTTTTAAAAAAAATAAATAAATAAAAAATTGGACAATTGGCAAGTGGGAAATGGTCAAAATTTAAAATTAAAATTGATATTTGCAAATTATAGACACTGGCGAAATAATAAAAGTTAATCAATGGTTTTTATAAGTATCTTTAATAGTTTTCAGCAAAAAAGAAAAAAAAAGAAAGTATCTTTAATAGTTGGATTTGACACTTAGTGTTTTGTGACATATAAATATAATATATACTGCTAATTTATTTATTAAATTTTCTAAGCCAATAAAGGCTCGTTAAAAGCCCATGAGTGCTTTAGGCCCAACCCACTTGTCCAGCCTGCTAAATGCTCAAGGGCATTGTCCCTAGGCTGGGTCATGGCCCAAGGTTTTTCCCTTCAACCCAGTTCGTTGACTGGTTGATGGCTTGCCTGCCAGTCCCAACCTACCAAGCCTATGGGCCGAGTAAAGCAGGTCAGACAGGCCCATTTCTGGCTCTTAAAGGCACATACACAACAAATGCTACTACAAAGCGATTCTTTTGCCAAATATATAAGTACCTTAATGGTGGAAAAGAGCTAGGTTGATGCAAATGCAAAGGGGTCAATTCAAGAAGGACGTGAATATGAAATACTTATAATATCGGATAATACTAGTGCATCTCTCAAACTTGGCTTTTAAATAAAGGAAAACTCTTAATATTTTCCATTTATATCTAACTAGTTTCTTGGTTGTGTGTCCAGGAAAGCAGAATAAAACTTAAAACCTAATTTAATTTCTGGATCAAGCCACTAACAAATTCGTCCTCTTGGCTATGTGATGCAAGAAGATAATTTTCTTTTAGGATTTAAAGAAAAAGTAATATTAGAGATACAAAAATTTTCCATAATATTTTTCACAACTAATGAGATGAAACATCGTAAATTTGTGATTATAACAACATTATTTTTACATGAATTCATCAATAACACTATTTTCTCATATTTCTGCCTAAAGAATAATGAATGGTATATTACACATAATAATGAATTAATGATAATACATTTAAAATTGATTTGGGATGCTCTTAATCCCTGGATCACTACCTGTCATAGGGGAACATGAGAGTAAGACAGAAAATTTGCGATAAGGCTCACGCGCAATGTCCTTGAATTCTAGGGACCTCCTTCTTACTTTGTCATCGTGACAAACTACTCCAACCAAGATTGTGACTCACATTTGTTTTGACTTGAAACATTTTCCTCGTGTTAAGGAATATAAGACCCACACAATTTGTTGGTATTTGCACAAGGAAACAGAAAACGTCCTAGAAAATAAGGGACCCCGAGTCCCCGACACCCATCTTTACGCTTGAATGACATTCAATGAAGTTGCTTCCTCCTGCTCTGTCATCTTGACTTCTACTCTGTAATTCTAATTTCTAGTCTTTCCTCCCACTGGCCTCAATCTGCGCGCACCAATTGTCCTGAGCCCTGACAGTTCTTTTACAATCACAATTTTTGATATCATTTCTGTCACAGCGTGTTGACTTCAGGTTATTTATGACATAAAAGTTACGTTTTAAAACTATTTCGAGTCCGTTTAGTAGAGAAATTTGAGTAATGTTATTTGTAGTTTTTTGAAATACGTGTAGATGAAAAAATGTGTGAAAAAATGTGTATTGTTTTTTTAAAACTGAAAACAGTAGTTTTAACTTGTTTACGGCTCGAATATCTCAATATTGAGAAAGTCTGTTGTATATCTATTATATACATTATTTGTCATTATGTAGACCCTACCCACACAACACAGTTATGGAATCTACGTATTGGGATTTACATGTTAAGAGAGAAATAACACATGTGCTGAATGTATTAGATAATTATTGTCGCGTTGCATGTTGTTGTTTCAAAATTCATTTCTACAAGTTATCTAGTAAAATTGAACGAAAAAGTCTCTTGACATTGAGAGTTTCACTGACTTTTTCACATTATCTATGTGTTTTGTGATGGGTAGGTCCTGTCAAGCACGGACTCAAATGTTATGTGATTAAAAAAAAAATACATCATGTATCTACTGTATGTTTTTCCCCCCTCACAAGAGGGTGGACTCTACACATGGAGTTTATTTTCATGTGAGAAGGGGATACATGCATCAGATGCATAATGTACCATCTCGTGAATAATATTTGAAAAAGTAAGTGAATTTTTTTTTGGTGTCCGCATGACTCAATTTGAAGTTGTATAGCATGCCATTATTGGAAACTAGACAAAAATGTAAAGAGTGAAACCCACGGGCAGGATACACCAGGCTGGTCCAACCAACCAAAATTCAAAAAGGCACTCTTGGCTAGGCGGTGTTGCAAGTTGCAACATAATTTTTCCTTTATAATTTTGATTAAAGAAACAAAAGTTTAGCTTAGAGAGAAATTACAGCTTCTTCTTTCAAAATTGTGCTGGAAAATATAAGGCATTTTTATAACAATTATTGTAACATATACAGGAAATTTAGGTGCAGGTTTTGTGTATTGCAATTTTTTAATTTGCACCTGTGGTCTATAATTAGCTAGTCAGTTGTGTTGCTCTCTGCAGAGTTTGTTGTAAGTTGTTATGGTGATCTTGTTGTATTTGTTTCATCTTAGTGAAAGTTACTCGCTTATCAAAAAACATATACTTGATTACTGCAAATTCCAATTTTTGTATGTGAATTGTGAGGATGATGAGATGGCAAATTGTCCAACACCGTTAATCAAGAAAATCGAAGAAATGAGGCTGCAAATTCCAGTTTTTAAATTTTAGAACGCCATGTTAATTATTCACTACTACCATCAAATGCTCTACCTCCTTAATGGGGGCCGGGATTATCTACAATCAAACTCCAAGCTGAGCAAATCTATAGTGGTCCATTGTTGTATCGTAAAAGAAGAAAGAAGCTATTCAAAAAAAAGAAGAAGAAAGTAGCTATTTGTAACATTTCATCTGTTGACCATAGTCAAAGACCTCAGTCCCAAGTGTCCTACAAGGTACAGCATATTTGATTTATAAAAAAAAAAAAAAAAAAAAAAAGAGTACAGCATATTTAGCCCAATTTCTATGTTTGCCAAATATAAGAGCCACATGGCTTATATTGGTATTGCCTAATTTTCTTCAAATCAGGCTCCAATTCACCTGGGCTATGTTTTAAGGACAGACACACACACACAACAACAACAACAACAACAAAATCTAAAACTCTTCGGGGATGCTCTCAAGCACCGGAACAGTAGTAGGGGACACAATACTAATTTGATTTGTTGGTATTTGCACAAGCTCAAGTGCTACATCCTTGAAATCAAGGACCCCTCCATCTTTGCATTTGGACAACATTCGAGCCGCTTCTTGCTTCGTCATCCTGACTTTAACTCTTATCACCTCCTTTTTCTCAACAGTAGTACTGCTACCACAGCCAGCTCCTCTCACGAAATCCTTATCATCATCTTCTTTTGGAAGCAATGGTACTTTTGAATATGGAAAATGATCTTTACCACTCTTCTCTGCACACTTCTTTCTTGATGCCTTCTTGTCTAACTCATCTCTGTATATGGGTTTTGAATCAGTAGTGGGGTTTCTAGGTACTAGTAGTTTATGAAATGAAAACATGTCGCAGGCAAAGGAGTTCCGCATATTTAGAGCTAGTGAAAAAGAAAGAGAGGTGTTGGTGTGTATTGTGTATAAGAGTAATGAAGGTAGAGGTAGTGATATGGTGTATGGAGCATGAACAATGTGAATTTATAGAGGGTAGTGAGAGATGGGGAAGATAGTGACAAAAGCATTGAGTGTTATCTGGGCACAACACAACACACAACAAATAACGTGGGTGAACCTGGGCGTCAAGCGTACGATATAGAAAAAGTCTTCAAATCAAATAATCTATTAACCACACCAAGGCTTCTAGTTAGGGACGGTTTTATTGTTAGGGACGGTTTTATTGTTAGGTATATGCAGTGGTTTCGGTTTTTGACTTTATTACTTAATCGGTAAAGGTTTTCTTTTATTATTATTATTATTATTTTTTTTTTTTTTTATGTGTGTGTAGAGTGTTTTTTGTTGGTAATGACAAAATTATTTTGTTTGAAGTTTTTTAAAGGGCTAAGTTGTTTGTTTTTGGTAAAATCAATTGATTAGTCTCTCCTTTTTTTTTTTTTTTTTTTTTTTTTTTTTTAGCTTTGCTATTGCCTATTGGTAATTTTTGTTGTTGGGTTAATATTTTGGGCTTGTATATATATATATATTTTTAGATTTTAGATATATAAATTTTTTCATGAGCTTTAAAAAGAGGAAAATATTAGATTTACAAATTTTTGTTGTAATTAGTAGTTATTAGTAAGTAAAAAAGTGATATAAGTGGTGGATCTAGATGTAAATTAGTAAAAATTTGCAATCTCAATAGTCTGAAAAATGTTGTAAAAAAATTCGTAACTGTAGCATTTCTTTTAGAAGGATTAATAAGGAGGATAAAATGTAATTTTATTAAACGAAGTTGTTAAAATTAGTACCTAAATATATAATTATATAATTATATTATTTTAAAAAAAATTAGGGCACTGCCCCCTAGTCAATGATGCACACAAGCTGTAGTCTCTAGGGGACCGGTTGACTGACAAAGTGGAGCCCTTAATTTAATTATTGATTTTGTTTTGTTATTGATTTTGGGTAATAAAGGATTAGAGGGAAATTGCTTGAGAAGTACTTTAATTTTTGATTCATTTTTGTTTACTGTTTTTGGGGATGAAAATTGTAAGATGGAGGTGGAGCCTATGCCTGAAAGCAAAACCTAATGTCGGGGAGCTAAGGACTAATGCAACTTTTGAATGAGTTAATGCTCTTTTTCAGTATGAGGTTTTATTGGTCCCTGAGAGTTGCAATCTTAGTGGCTATTCGTGTTAGTGGCCGTGTTTGTTTGGTGTGAACTGTGAAGTAAGAATATTTGAATACATTGTTCAACTTTAACTCAGACTCATTTAATAATTATGCTAAAATCCCACAATCCTAACACAGTATTTCTATCAAACAGATTGACCCGATACAATAAACAACTAGTTGAAGGTCTGTGGAGGTTTTGTGCAGAACAGATTCACATGGTGATTCAAAATAGCAAGTTAGGAATGGTTTGAAAGAATTTAGAAAAGTAGCATCTCGAGTTTTTAAAACTCGAGATCCATATTAGAACTCGAGTGCCAAAGACTCGCGTTTTGAGTGGGAAAATGCTCGAGTCTTTAAGACTCGAGTTTTATGCAAAAAATTTCATCTATAGTGGCGTTTTTAAGCCTTACAGTGACGTTTTAAAGCCCTATAGCGGCGTTTTCCTGCAAAAAATTTTTTAGTACCAGGTTTAGGGTGCCCTATAGTGGCGTTTTTAATCCCTATAGTGACGTTTTAAAGCCATATAGCGGCGTTTTTTGCAATTTATGGAAATCGAGTCTTCAAAACTCAATTTTCAGCGCAATTTTTTTTCTCCAAATCGAGACTTAAATACTCGAGTTCCAAGATGGAACTCGAGTTTTAGATACTCGAGATGTTATTTTTCAAAATTGTTTTGAAATATGACAATTAACTAAATTTTTTAATATTTATTGTTATTTTAAAAAATAATTCAAGGTCTGTGTGTTACATGGTTTTGCTCAACACTTATTTCCCTAAACTATCACTTGTGAAACACTTTGCACTTTTGCATTGGTGCAAAGTATTACACGGGTAATAGTTTAGGGAATAAGGACATGTTTGGTAGACTATAATAAACACTCTAATGTAATAAATATTCCTATAGAATAACTATTTGGTTGTTTGATTATTTTTTTATTACAATGAATAATTATTCCTTATCAAAAGATTCAAAAGCACTGAATATATATTCCTTCACCTTATGTAATAAATTTTTTAAAAGGTTTTCTAAAAAGCCATTAGTTGCCACATCTTCAAAAGGAAAGAAAATAAATTTTCCATGTTGTTAATTATTAGCTCTATTTTGAACACCGTAAAATAAGTGTATTTTAGAAAATTTGACTTAAAAATAATTTAATTACACATTCATTTTATACTCTACTAAATTGTGGATGCATATTCAGAATTCTATTCTTAAATGGTCACCAAACTAATGAATAGTAATACTTAATACATTCTAACTTAATCTATTTCTTGTAATACTTATTCCTATTCTCATATAATAATCATTACAGTATACCAAACATGTTCTATGTATGCATTTTTATAGTTTAAGGGGTAAGTGTAAAAGATGTATAGTTTAAAAGGGCAAAGTGTACACTCTCATAATTTATAGGGTAAGTATAAAAGTGGTATAGTTTAGGGGGTAAATATGCATTCTTATAATTCGGAGAGTGAGTGCAAATATGGTAATGGTATAGTTTAGGAGGAGTAATTTCCCAAAAATATTATAATTATTGAACACTAATAAATTAAGCCAACATACAACTTGTGTAGTTAACTTTGTAATTGGATTTTTTTTTTTTTGGTTGTCGCTTAGTAAGTCTAACAAACTCAAATTATTCTAAAACTAAAGCACAACGACACAATCCGATTCATCTATAGCCTAAACATGAAAATAGCTTGTTTCATCCAAGTATTTTATATTCTCTTATTCGTCTAGCATTTCCTCAATTTGAGCTTCCACGTCATCTTCTTTTCTTCACTTAAACACAGATTTATTCGTGATTTGGAATTGTTCAATATATTATTATAGAGATTTGTACTTCATGGTTAGTCCGTGAACTGTTAGCTAATGACAAAATCACGGAGCAAGATATGTGATTGTGAGGAACAAAAAGACAAGCTTAATTCCTGCAGAACTGGAAGGCAAGATAATGTAGTACCCGGGCAAATAAACCAAACCCTGTTGTTTATTAGAACAATAACTGATCAAACGGTGAACAAATTATTAAAAAACAAAACATACACAAAAAGTCAAAAACAATGTCTGAGACAGAGTGAGAGAGGGAGGGAGCAGAGTTCTTAATTTTAGAAGAATTTTGCCGAACATGTGAATTCAATTTTTTCAGGAACGTAGAAGCCAGAGGAACACAGTTTATTATGTGAACGAGTTCTATTTTTTAACTTAAAGGGACATAAGACCAACACAATTTGTTGGTATTTGCAGAAGAAAACAGAACAAGTCCTCTAGAATAAGGGACCCCCGACCCCATCTTTGCACTTGAATAACATTGAATGAAGCTAGTTCTTTCTCTGTCATCTTGAATTCTACCCTGTAATAGTAATACTATAATTTATTATCAGCTGTTTCCACGCATAGGCAGAAGCTGCTGCTAAGAAGTTCCTCTAGCAGGTCTTGAGCTGCACGTAGCACGTGTCCTAGGTCCTAACAATTCCTATGACACCCTAATTTTATCACAGTTTTTGTCACAAATTTCGAAAGTGTGGTCAACTTAGTGAAGTGGACAACCACTTTCATATTGATCTACCATTTTTTTTCAATCATTCTACAATTGAGTCAATTGACCATATTAGAATTGTGGTAAAAATTGTGATACAAAAGATATGTTCCTACACTTTATCACGTCCTAATGTTGAGAAAGTCTATATGCAGTATATATCTTACATGTCAACCTCACACAACACAACCATGGAATCTACAAATTGTTAGTGCGGTTCACATGTTAAGAGAGAATTATGCATATGCTGAATGAATTAGATAATTATTGTCTAGTATCGTTATTTCCAATTACATTTCTACACGACATCTAGTAAATTTGAATGGAAAAGTTTCTTGAAATTAAGAGTTTCACCAAATTTTTTACATTATCTATTGTGTTTTGTTTTGTGGTGGGTCCAATCTACTACTTAGTACTTTCTTAATGTTATGTGATTAAAATGTGAAAAAATAGGTGATTTTTTCAGTGACTGTAACAAGAGCCAATATGAAGTTTTATGTAATGGAATATAGAATGTATTTTGCATTCAACAACAATATATAGTGTTATATAATTGAAAAATATAATTTATTAAAAAAATTTAAATTACATAATTATAATATTTTTTTTATATAAATAGAAAATTGTTATTAAAAGGATTTTTCTTAAAAAATATACTATAATCGGTTGACTAGTTTGAATATATCCAAGAATATTAAAAAAAATGTACATCCATGTGGGGCCCAAGAATTTGTGGACCTGGCCCATTTTTACATTGGGGCCCAAGGCCTGAGCTGAGAAGGGGTATAGCCGAGGACGTATAATAAAAGTCCAAGTAGTCTTGAGATATAACCGAGGATAATTCTGTCCTCGGCATATCCGAGGTCCCCCTGAAAGAAAGGGCAAGAACGGTATAGGAACAGTTTTGGGAAAAATCTAAAATATCTATGTTAGTAGAGAAGGAGACGCTGGATAGTATAACGACCAAGGACAAAGGGAAAGCTGCCATTACTGTCATTGAATACTCTGTACCTGACAGAGCCGTGCTCTTCAGCTTTTACAACCACCCCCAACCACTTTGGGTATGGGCTGATGGGACAAGTATCAGTCCTGAAAAGTCGAACCTACACGTGGACATAGGATAAGGAATACAGGCTAATATAAAAGGAGAAACAAGCAATCCGGAAAAGAGGCTGGGAAAAAAAGACCAAGAACCAAAGCCTCCAAGACCGCCTCAAGGAGAAAGATTCTGAACACCATGACTAACCACCGTCCGGTGACCAAGGCCTAGCCTTTCAAACCCACGCTCTACAAATGATATTGTTTGGGCCTTTTTACGTGCGAACCCAGTATCATTTTGGGTCGTTACAAATTGAGTCCTTACAATCCATATTCCATGGAACACATGTTACATTAAGTTTAAATTATTGTATATAAGTTTCGAATTGTAGCATTTTTTTCTTTCTTTCTTTCCAAATATAAATTTAATGCCTAAATCAATGAAATTTGAATTTAATGTGATGTTTGGTATAGGGTAATGTTTTTGGATTCCTAGGAATATTGAAAGATTCACACGTTTAGTTGCAAATCACACCAGAGATGCCAGGGCTATCTAGATTCCCCCTTGACCTGTCTTTTTGTAGGAATGTGGATTCCATTTAAAATAGGTTGGTATCCAGATTCTTAAACTTAAAGGAAATTGTATTTTTTTTTTTATAAATTAACAATTTTATCCTTTTTCCTTATCATTTAAGTAATGGAGATAAAACATAAAATAAATAAGCAAGATCTCTTCCCTTGTCTTTATCTCTTCCTTCCAAAACAACATAAATAGGATAGACTGCTACTGCTAGTATTTTATATAGCTAAACATTGTTAGGTTGTTTTGTTATTTATACCTCCTATTTGAGATTGGTTAGATGCTAAAATAAAATAAAATATTTATTTTTATTAACAGGACATGATGTTGTGATTTCCATAAAGAACAATAATTTAAATAGTTATTTTGAATTATACATGTTATTTTGAAATGTTAGATTATATTTTTAATGAATTTGTTATAATTTATACTTTATATTTTGTTTGTCATTATTTATTTAGAGGAAGATTAAAAAAAAAAAAGATATTGGATCTTCAAAAATTTAAGGGTAGTATAGGAAAAATAAATATTTCCTTTAAGATGCCTAGGAATAAACCAAATGTCACATTCCCTTAAATTCCTAGTTAAACCAAACATAGAAATATTTACATTTCCAAGCATCCAAATTGTAAGACATTGCATTCCTAGGAGTCTAAATGCTGGAGGAATATGGATTCCCTCATACCAAACGCCAAAGCTAATCCTGCTAATATTTATCATTTTTATTGCTTTTTTGGGGTCTATATTTGTAATTTCTAATGATTCTTTTTGCATTTTTTTTAGCCCAAAACACACAGGAGTCGCCCAAATAGAATAAGATTTCAAACTTTTCAAACAAAAAATTAAGAACAAAAAAAAAAAAATTTGAGCCCAAAACTAAAAAAAGCAACTTACAAAAATATTCAAGCTAAATTAATCCAAAATGGACCGAAATGAACTGAAAAAATCAAAGTGGATCAAAATTGACCAAATTAGATTGCAATGGAATGAATGGACCAAAGTGGAACGAAATGGAGAAAAGTTGACTGTATGGACCGAAGTGGACTGAAAATGACCATAGTAGACTGAAATGCTACACTGATGTGGCTAATAAAAGCTTAGCAACAATAAATGTTATACTTCAACTTTTAGATATTACTAGTATTATTCCTATGTGATGTATGGCTTGATGGAGATTCATATGTAAGCCAAATATTTTGTAAAAAATAATTAAAACAAAATGATTAAATAAATAGTAACAATAAATTCTAACATAAGTAAGTAATTTTTATATTAAAAAAATTGCATTAAGTTCTGATTGTTTAGAGTTTGGACTTTATTAGTGTTAATCTATTTTTATATTTTAAAATTTTCTTTGTGCTTTGTGTTAATTTATTAATATGAGATATGGAATAAGTTTGATCATTCCTATTCGAGTTATGTTTAATATGTGCCCTATCCAACACAAATAATAATAATAAAAAATTGTTCCTCAATACAGATTCTTTTTCCTAGTGATAATCTAATTGAAAAAATCAAGACACTGACAAATATAATACAATAACCAAAACTGAAAATCATATTATACACAAAAGAGTTCAAAAATTGAGTAAACTTTTGCTTCTTTATAGTAAACTTTTCTTGGCACAATATAGTAAAGAATATAAGCATAAGTTGTTTTTCATTTAAAAAAAAAAAAAAAAAAAAAAAAAAAAAAAAAAAAAATGAGGTATATTGTGTGGGATTTAATTATAGGAATGACTTATTGGTCAAGAGAGATTGTATTGAAAAGCCATGGTTGAATATATATATATATATATATATATATATAAGTTGTAAACATTTTGGTAATAAATTTTTAGTTGGAGTAGAATTTAAATTTCTAAAACTTAGATGATAAAGTTTTATCTAAATTAAATTATTGTTAAATTTAGAAAGATGCAACTTGACTTAACATCAAAATAGAACAACTGAATTAATTTTTTTTTTCTTTTTGAGTGCGTACTTGACATGTTTGTGTCTGTGTCAGATACGTGTCATGTCAGATACATATTCGACATCAGTACGTTAGCAATTTTGTTGTGTCTGTGCTTCCCAGATGATACCACTTGTTATGTTTGTTCAACTCACTTCTTGATACCTTAAATTCATCTTAAATCTACCCAATTACAATTAAAGTGCATTTTGTCAAAAGATAAGCCAATACATTAGGGATGACAATTTTGCCTCACCCTGCACGGGTTTTTCCCGTCCCGTAAAGGTGGTGGGGCGGGGATGGGTTTAGTATTTTTATCCCCGCCCTACCCCGTCCCTGCCCCGCACTAAAAAGGACTATAATTATAAATTTAGTAAACCCTAAATCACTAATATTTAAAATGAAGCACAAGATATTAGATAAAATATTTTTTATTCTCAACCTACTGCTATTGCCGCTGACCCTTCTCCCTTCTCTATAGCATATACACGTTTTTCAATTTTAAGCCAAACTCCACTCCAAATCTCCAAGTCCAAGACGTTGCTTTTTTACTTTTTAGGTTCATCTCATTCCTTTTGTTTTAGTCTTTCTTAAATCTGTTTTTTTTTTTTTTTTTTTTTTTTTTTTTTTTTTTTTTTGGTTCTTTTTTTCTATCTAAAATTAATATTTTTGTTTGTAGCTATTAAAGGAGCACAGTTGAAAGGAAAAAAAAGGCTGGTCACTTACTCACTTAGTGCTTCCAGTAGGGAGTAGGTATGTTTTTTATCATGTTCCAAATGTTTCAATTTTTTTTTTTTTTTTGCACATTGTTTCATGTTTTTCAAACAAATGACTGTAATATATTTGTCTTTTAGTGTTGTTAATATATTCGGCCCCACAGTTGGATTTGATTGTGCATATTGGGTTAAATTTGTATTTTTATATTCAACTTATTTTTTTCTTTACTAATTACTATGTGATAGAGGCACAGTTTTTGAAATTTATTTAATTAATAATCTTAAAGACTTTATCTTTGTTAATGTGGTTAAATACTTATATCTATATCGTTCTATCCACATAATTTTTCCTTGAAATGTGTGAAAGCATCACATACAGTTTAATTTACTTGAATTTTTTCATAAGTGATATAAGTTTATCTTTAACATTGTTCTACATTGTTTGTGTTGAAGACTTCTGGCTTAGGTTTTGGTGTATGTATATTACTTTTTTTATGATTGCTAAGTTAATAAATTATCATAAACAATATTTTTAGGAATGACTTCAAGTGAAAACAATGGTAGCTCCAATCCATCTATCACACCCATTGGTAGCCATCAATCTCCAATGATGGTAGATGAAGATAATACAACCACTTGTTCAACTCCGTTGGATAGGCCGGAAGATGCCCAGGCCCAACCTAACAATGAGATAACTGAGGAATGGGAGGTTGAAATCAGTTGTGTGGAATCATTTTAAGAAAAGGAAAGTTGATGGGAAAGACAAAGCTGAGTGCAACTATTGTACAAGATTGCTTGTAGGGGGGGGGGGGTCTAAAAATGGTACTAGACATTTGCATGACCACTTAAAAATATGTCCTAGGAAAAAGTTTAAGGACATTAGGGATATGAAACAAAATATTTTGGTGAGGGATCAACATAATGTGGACTCAATGGCAGATGTGAATGCTTATCATTTTGATCAAGATGAATCAAGAAAAGAACTTGCTCGTATGATCATCTTGCATGAGTATCTCCTTTCTATACTTGATCACATTGGTTTTAGAAGATATTCAACTTCTCTTCAACCATTGTTCAAGATGGTTTGTAGGAACACAATCAAGAAGGACATTATGGGCATCTATGATCATGAAAGGGAGAAATCAATGCTTGAAATAGAAAAGAATTGCAGTAGAATTGCTATTACCACTGATATATGGACTTCACAAAACAAAAAGCGAGGGTTTATGGTTGTAACGACACACTTCATTGATGATTTGTGGAGATTACAAAGCCGAGTTATGAGGTACATTATTTTAAGTATATATTCATCTATATATATATATATATATATATAAATAAAACCGAAGCCTTTGCTGGCACCACAATTTTCCACGTCAGCACAATATTTAAAAAAAAAAATTATAACTCCTCAAAACCCTATATAAAGTCATGGTTTCTGCAAACTCTCTCTCTCTAGACGTAGGAAGCCCTAAAGCATTCAAGATCTATATAGTACTTTGTTCACCATTGAATACTCATATAATCAATTTCCAATTCAATGTTCAAGAATTAAACCAAAATTCTAACTGTGCTATCATAAAATATTATTATTAATATGAATTTTATGGAGTTGTGGTGTTCAAGAATTAAACCAAAATTCTTTTAAATTATCTATAATATTTTGTCCTCCGAAAATTTTATCTCTTTGATTTTAGTATATTGTGTTTCTTAAGCTATAGAGAGATTTTCTTTGGTTTCTGCAAACTCTTTCTCTCCAGATGTAGGAAGCCCTAAAAATTGCTCATAAAGATGTATGCACATGATCTACTTCCCTTTGCTTTTAGTGAAAGATTAAATGCACGCCAATGTTGAGATCAAACACTCTAAAAAAATAGTCTGTGCAATCATAAAATATTATTATTAGTATGAATTTTATGGAGTTGCGGTATTCAGGAATTAAACCAAAATTCTTTTAAATTATCTATAATATTTTGTCCTCCGAAAATTTTATCTCTTTAATTTTATTATATTGTGTTTCTTAAGCTATAGAGAGATTTTCTTCTTTATTTTGAATTTTATGGGATGTAAAGAGATCTTTGATTTCGTGAAATAATTTATACTCTCTCCTTCTTTGATTTGATTTACTTACTATCTTTGGCACTTGCCATCAACAATTACTCAGGGCCACTCTTATGGACTAAATCAACTTATTCTCCAATCACCATCATTGATAAATGAGAAATCAAATCAAGGTTATAGTTTTTCTATTTGGTTGCTAGGGTTTTTGTTCATGAAATTGCTATTTTCTATTTAAAAATTGCACGTGTAGATCAATATTTATATTTCTGAACTTGACATTTTGTACCTATGGCTAAAATTTGTGTGGATCTTTGGAAGTTCAAAAATCTTTTCTCCATTCTCCATGGTTTTTCATTGAGTAATTTCTTTCTCTCTTACTCCTCTTGACGAGTTTTGTTTTTGACTAGAAGAAAGCTTTTTTGCTTTGAAGGTCATGCAGCACCTGTCTCATTTTATTTTTCCTCACCACAAGAAAAACATCTAGGTAAGGCAAATAATCTATTTTAAAGTTTGAATGGAAATTACCAAGTACAAGAGGTAAATCTTTAAGGGATGAGCTTAATTGTTTCTTATTTTCAATAATAAATCATTTTATTGCAATACCGGGTTTGAGAAATCCAATATGTTTATATCTCTATAGAATAGAGAATAGTAGAAGCCAATTTTATTACAACTACTTAAATTGAGTTGACTTAATTCCATACAATTACAAAGTATAGCATGAAAGATAATGGAATTAATTGTTGTAATTTTTATTTTATTTCCATGTTTTGAATTTCCTCTATATTATTATTACAACTGAGCAAAGATTGAGAAAGTAACATTACTACTCTAATTTGAAATTTAATGTCCTTCTCAAGTCATGGTCTTTATTTATATATTTGCAGTTTATATTTCTAACTGTTGATGAGAAATTAAGGCTCAATTGCACAATATGTGTAAATTCTTCAGAATGCTACTTTAAATAGTAAGTCAATGTGTCTCTTACATTTGGGTATTAGTTAGAATTGTCTTCAAATGATTGTACCAATAAAGGTGAATGTGTATAAATTTTGTTTAACTATCCCGTGCATCGCACGGGTTAGCGACTAGTTTTTTTTATTTAAATTCTTTTCAAACATTTTATGAACTTATTTCACTGTTAGTTATAATAATTTAAATTTCTTATTTTAGGCTTATTTATGTACCATCTCCACATACAAAAGAAGTGCTTTCTGATGTCCTTTTACAAAACTTGTTGGAATGGAACATTGATAGGAAGTTATCTACTATGATAGTGGACAATTGCAGTATCAATGATGCAGTTATAAATATTATACTAGACAAGCTTCAACGTAGTACACTTGTTATGCGTAGATCAATGTTGCATATGCGTTGTGCAACACATGTTCTTAATTTGATTGTTCAGGATGGTTTGAATGTTATTGGATCATGCATTGAGAAGGTTCGTGAGAGTGTGGGATTTTGGACTGGATCAACAAAAAGAAGGCAACGGTTTACAAATACAGCTCGACAATTACATGTTGAATGTACCAAAGAACTAGCCCTTGATTGTAAGACTCGCTGGAACTCTACCTATCTTATGCTTTCTATTGCTATAGAGTATCGAGATGTCTTTTTTCGATTGAGCCAAAGGGAGTCATCTTATAAGTGCATTCCAAAAGAGGAAGAATGGGAGATGGCAAGTAGTATATGTGAGAGACTGGCATTGTTTTACAAGGTTACAGAGCTATTCTTAGGTACCTCATATCCTACCGCTAATCTTTTTTTCTTTTTCTTTTTCCTAAGGTGTGTGAAATAAAAATAGCTTTGAATTCTTGGTTCACAAGCCCAAGTGATATGATTAGGAGTATAGCATTTAAAATGTTAGAAAAATTTGACTGTTATTGGAATGTGATTCATGGTGTTATGGCTGTGGCAACCATTTTAGACCCAAGATATAAGATTGAATTGTTGGAGTATTATTTTCCTCTTATTTATGGTGATGAAGCTGAAAATGAAATTCAAAAGGTTAGAGATACTTGTTATGAAATGATTCATGACTATACTTCTGGGAGAATGGGTAGGGAAGGTACTCATGACACTTGTGTAAGTGAGGATCCACAAGTTGATGACTCCCTTATGGACTTTGAAAGATATCTTAGTCAGAAAAAAAAGGGTGGGAATATTAAATTGGAGTTGGAGCATTACCTTGAGGATGATCTAATGCTAAGAACTTTGGAGTTTGATATTTTGGCATGGTGGAAATCTAATAGGCTTAAGTATCCTACTTTGCAACGTATTGTAAGGGATATCCTAGCCATTCCAGTGTCAACTGTTGCTTCGGAGTCAACGTTTAGCACAAGTGGTAGGTTGCTAAGTCCACATCGTAGTAAACTTCACGCAAAGACCGTGGAGGCATTGATGTGTGCTCAAAATTGGTTATGTGTTGAAATCAAAGGTAATCAAATTTACTAGTTAATCTATTTAATGATTTATGTTGTTGCATTCTTCATTGTATTTTTCAACTGTTTGATTGAATTTGTTTTACTTTTTTTAGGCCTTTCATCTATTGTAGATGGAATTGAAGCTAATACATTCCAAAACATCCTTGATGATTCTAATGATGAAGAAGAAAGTTGTGTCACTACATTGGGAGAAAGCAAAAATCATTCTTAAAGAACTAGTCAATTTTTATTTTGTTATGAGACAATATTTATTTTGTTAAAGAACTAGTCAATTATCCTTGATGATTTTGTTCATGCAAAGACAGTATTTATTTTGTTATAAGAAATTTTGAATTATGTTGTTACGTATTAGACTATTTAAGTACTTGGTTTATTTAAATGCTTGAATTTTAAAACATTTTGTATTGTTGTGATTTATATTATTGTAGCAAAAAAATTATTTATATATATAAAATTGTATTAGAGGTGGGGCCGGATGGGTCCCCGTGGGGCCCCAAGGGGCGGGGATGGAGCAAGGTAGTATGCCCCGCACCCTGAGGTGGGGTGGGGACGGGGAAGGGCAACAACCATGCGGGGTGGGGATGAAGATCCCATCCTTCAGCCCCGCCCCGCCCCGCCCCATTGCCATCCCTACAATACATAAAAAAATATGACCCTAATATAAATGATAAAGTTTTACCTAAATTAAACAATTGTTAAAAATTATCTCTTAATTTGAGGAAATATATCCTAACAAATAATATAAAATTAATTTACTAATTAGTGAGAGTAGTCATTTGGTGCAATCATGACTTCTAAACTTAACTTTTATTATATAATATTTGATATGATATAGATAGATTAATGTACCATAGGGGAATTTAGGTGCAGCCGTGCAGGTTGTGTATTGCAAATTTTTAATTTGCACCTGTGACGTTTACTTAGGTCAATTTTGTTTTGTTGCACTGAAGAGTTTGTTGTAGGCTGTTTTTTGTTTTTTGTTTTACTTTTTATTTTTTATGGAATTTTGTTGTAGGTTGTTATCTTTCTGTATTTGTCTCATTTTAATTGAAGTTACTCGCTCATCAAATAACATATACTGGATTTCTGCAAATTCCAAATGAGGCAGAGACTCCAGTGTGAGTAGTAATTTAGAAAGTCATGTTATTCATGACTCATGACATGAGCATGAAATACATTTGAGTGGTTCACTAATACGATAGAATGCTCTACCTCCTGAACGGGGACAGGGATTATCTACAATCAAACTCCAGGCTGAGCAAATCTATAGTGGTCCATTGTTGTATCGTAAAAGAAGAAAGAAGCTATTTGTAACATTTCATCTGTTGACCATAGTCAAAGGCCTCAGTCCCAAGTCTCCTACAAAGTATAGCATATTTGATTTAAAAAAAAAAAAAGCAAACAAACAAAAAAAGTACAGCATATTTAGCCCAATTTCTATGTTTGCCAAATATAAGAGCCACTTGGCTTAGTGGTATTTCCCAATTTTCTTCAAATCAGGCTCCAATTCACCTGGGCTATGTTTTAAGGACCCAAAAAACAAAAACAAAAAAAAGGGGAAAACAAAAATCTATAACTCTTCTGGGATGCTCCCAAGCACCGGAACAGTAGTAGGGGACACAATACTAATTTGATTTGTTGGTATTTGCACAAGCTCAAGTGCTACATCCTTGAAATCAAGGACCCCTCCATCTTTGCATTTGGACAACATTCGAGCCGCTTCTTGCTTCGTCATCCTGACTTTAACTCTTATCACCTCCTTTTTCTCAACAGTAGTACTGCTACCACAGCCAGCTCCTCTCACGAAATCCTTACCATCATCTTCTTTTGGAAGCAATGGTACTTTTGAATATGGAAAATGATCTTTACCACTCTCCTCTGCACACTTCTTTCTTGATGCCTTCTTGTCTAACTCATCTCTGTATATGGGTTTTGAATCAGTAGTGGGGTTTCTAGGTACTAGTAGTTTATGAAATGAAAACATGTCGCAAGCAAAGGAGTTCCGCGTAGTGAAAAAGAGAGAGAGAGAGGTGTTGGTATGTACTGTGTATAAGAGGAATGGAGGTAGAGTGATATGGTGTATGGAGCATGAACAATGTGAATTTATAGAGGGTAGTGAGAGATGGGGAAGATAGTGACAAGAGCATTGAGTGTTATCTGGGCACAACACAACACAACACAACACAACACAGCAAATAGCGTGAGTGAACCTGGGCGTCAAGTGTAAGGTATAGAAAAAGTCTTCAAATCAAAGAAACTATTCACCACACAAGCTGTAGTCTCTAGTGGACCGGTTGACTGTCAAAGTGGAGCCCTTAATTTAATTATTGATTTTGGGTAATAAGGGATTAGAGGGAAATTGCTTGAGTAGTACTTTATTTTTTGATTCATTTTTGTTCTTTTCTTGGGGATGAAAATTGTAAGATGGAGGTGGGGCCTATGTCTGAAAGCAAAACCTAATGACGGAGAGCTAAAGACTAATTCAACTTTTGAATGAGTCAGTCTGAGGTTTTATTGGTCCCTGAGAGTTGCAATCTTAGTGGCTATTCGTGTTAGTGGCCGTGTTTGTTTGGTGTTGAAGTAAGGATATTTGAATACATTGTTCAACTTTAACTCAGACTCATTTAATAATTATGCTAAAATCCTACAATCCCAACACAATCTTTCTATCAGACAGATTGACACAATACAACCCATTTCTATTATTTAATAGACAACTAGTTGAAGGTCTGTGTGTTGCATGGTTTTGGTCAACACTTTTTTTTCTAAACTAACACTCGTGTAATACTTTGCACTTTTACATTGGTGCAAAGTGTTACATGGGTGATAGTTTAAGGGAATAAGTATACATTTTCATAATTTAGGGGTAAGTGTAAAAGAGGTATAGTTTAAAAGGGCAAACACAATTTGTTGGTATTTGCAGAAGAAAACAGAACACGCCCTCTTGAATAAGCGATCCCTGATGGGGGCGTAGCTAGGATTTTTCACTTGGGGGGGCCGAATTATATATTTATATGCTAGTCATAACTCATAATTATTATAGTAATTATATTTTATATAAAATAGTCAAATTTAACGTTTTAAAACTCAAATAAGATTAAAAAATTGTTCAATTTGCTATAAACATATAAAAAATATATATATATATATATATATTTTTTTTTTTTAAAGCCTTAGCATCTCCTATTAGAATTGTGCTTGATGATGACCATTCATAAAATAAATTTCATTCATTATCATTTTCATAGTGAAATTCTAAATAATTTTTCCCTTTTTCAAATTGGGCGGGGGTTAAGACTTAAGAATGTTTCTTATCTCTAGCGCAACTTAAATTGTTTTGTAGAAACATATCAATGTTGGTACAATTTATAAGGCACTTGGAATCAAAAGGGAAACAAAAAAATCAACTAAAATATTTATTAAAAAAAAAAAGATGATGATAATGAGAGAAAAACATATGAGGAAATTTTTATTTTTGGAAATATGAGAAAATGATCAAATTTTGTGAAAAAATGATGATGATGGGACCTGAATAAATTAATTTGAAGGCTAAGAATGAAAAAGAAAAACACACCAATTTGAGCAAAGCGCATTGCATTTAAAAATTGAAAACAATAGGAACAATGTCCTTTTTCTATTCTTAAAAAAAATAAAAAGAAAGACACTTGGAGATTAGGGATTTATAGGATTTTGGTAAAAGTGTGTGTATTGTTTGTGTGGAGTCCACTTGAGAAACTAACTAAATATTGGAATTGTAAATGGCTAAATGCAATCATTGTTATATTTTAAAGGGAAATAACATAAAAACTAACAATGAAGTGATCTCTATGACATTTTTTTTTAAAGGAAAGTCATTATCCAAAATTAGAGTAAAGAGAAAACTAAGCAAAACAATAGTAAAAAAAAAAAGCATGAATTGTGAAGATGATGAATATTTATAGCTAATTGGAACTCTAAACCTAGAGACTTCTTCTATTTAATAGTTTGGAAACTCAAGTTCTTGACATGTTCTGCAAGTAGGTAGGCCACTTTATTACTTTCTCTTTTATTATAATTTAAATTGAGTTAAGAGTAGTCGGGCCATGGTCCCCCCCAAGACTCTATGTACCTCCGCCAGAGGCCCGACCCCATCTTTGCACTTGAATCACATTGAATGAAGCTACTTCTTTCTTTGTCATCTTGACTTCTACCCTGTACTAGTAATACTATAATTTATTATCAGCTGTTTCCAAGCAAAGGCAGAAGCTGCTGCTAAGAAGTTCCTCTAACAGGTCTTGAGCTGCACGTGGCACGTGTCCTAGGTGTTATTGTTAACTAATTAATGAAAGTAGCCACTTGGCACAAAAAGTTATTTTAATAAATTAGTTTTTTTTGTTTTTTGTTTTTAATCTTGACATTAATTTTGTGTTATTGTTAACTAATTTATGAGAGTAGCCACTTGATACAACCACAGTTTTTAAGTTTAACTTTTATTATATAATATATGATATGATATGATTCATGAGTTGTGTGGTATTTAAGTTTAGAAAATTTTGATGATAGAATTTTAGTTTAATTTAAATTAAACATTTGTTAAACCGATTGGTGTTCAATCCCCGCCTACACTAAAAACTGATTGGTGCCTTGGTCTAATGATAAAGAATTATTATCAAGAATTTTAGTTTAATTTAAATTAAACATTTGTTAAACCGATTGGTGTTCAATCTCCGTCTACACCAAAAACCGATTGGTGCCTTGGTCTGATGATAAAGAATTATTATCAAGAGTGAATGTCATTGGTTGAAACTCTTTCTCTCTTTCAAAAAAAAAAAAAAAAAATCAACTTTTATTATATAACATATAATATGATATGACATAGATAGATTAATGTACCTTATCGGGAATTTAGGTGCGGCTCTTGTGTAATGCAATTTTTTAATTGGGTCATGCTAACAAGTGCCCTCAGGGCACTTATTAATAATCTATTTTAAGAAAGTTTTGATATCACTTTTATGGGAAATGAAAAAAGCTGTCAAAATATTAATTACTATTTTTTAACTTCCTATAAAAACTTTCTTTAAATGGATTATTAACCAGTGCCCTTAGGGCACTCGTTAGCATTTCTCTTTTTAATTTGCACCTGTGGCGTTTACTTAGTCTGTCAATTTTGTTTTGTTGCACTGCAGAGTTTGTTGTAGGTTGTTATCTTATTGTATTTGACTCATTTTAATGAAAGTTGCTCATCAAAAAACATATACTGGATTTCTGCAAATTCCAAATGGAGCACAGACTTCAGTGTGAGTAGTAATTTAGAAAGTCATGTTATTTATGACTCATGAGCACGAAACACATTTGAGTGGTTCAACACTACGATTAAATGCCCTACCTCCTGAATGGGGGCAGGGATTATATACAATCAAACTCCAGGCTAAGCAAATCTATAGTGGTCCTGGTTATCAAAAAAAAAAAAAAATCTATAGTGGTCCATTGTTGTATCGTAAAAGAAGAAAGAAGCTATTTGTAACATTTCATCTGTTGACCATAGTCAAAGACTTCAGTCCCAAGTCTCCTACAAAGTGCAGCATATTTGATTTTTCAGAAAAACAAACAAACAAAAAAAGTACAGCATATTTAGCCCAATTTCTATGTTTGCCAACTATAAGAGTCTCACGGCTTCGTGGTATTGCCTAATTTTCTTCAAATCAGGCTCCAATTCACCTGGGCTCTGTTATAAGGACCCAAAAAATAAAAACCTAAAACTCTTCTGGGATGCTCTCAAGCACTGGAAAAGTACTAGGGGACACAATACTAATTTGATTTGTTGGTATTTGCACGAGCTCAAGTGCTACATCCTTGAAATCAAGGGCCCCTCCATCTTTGCATTTGGACAACATTCGAGCTGCCTCTTGCTTTGTCATCCTGACTTTTACTCTAATTACCTCCTTTTTCTCAACAGTAGTGCTGCCACCACAGCCAGCTCCTCTCGCAAAATCCTTACCATCATCTTCTTTTGGAATCAATGGTACTTTTAAATATGCAAAATGATCTTTACCACTCTTCTCTGCACACTTCTTTCTTGATGCCTTCTTGTTTAAATCATCTCTGTATATGGTTTTTGAATCAGTAATGGGGTTTCTAGGTAAGAGTAGATTGTGAAACGAAAATATGTCGCAAGCAAAGGAGTTCCACATATTTAGAGCTAGTTAGAAAGAGAGAGAAGTGTTGGTGTGTATTGTATATAAGAGGAATAAAAGTAGAGGTAGTGATATGGAGTATGGAGCATGAACAAAGTGTATTTATAGAGGGTAGTGACAAGTGACAGATGGGGAAGATAAGTGACAAGAGCACGGAGTGTTATCTGGGCACAACATAACACACTTACACACAGCAAATAATGTGGGTGAACCTGGGCGTCAGGTGTACGACATAGAAAAAGTCTTTAATATTGTTCAAAGAGAATCTTCACCGCACAAACTGTAGTCCCTGTGGACCGTTTGACTGTCAAAGTGGAGACTGGAGTCCTTGAATTTAATTATTGATTTTGTTTTGTGAATTGAGTGAAATTGCTTGAGTAGTACTTTATTTATTGATTTTATTTTTATTTTTTTGGTGATGAAATTGTATGATTGGATTTGGAGGTGGAGCCTATGCCTGAAAGCAAAACCTGATGTCGGAAAGCTAAAGAGTCGGCAACTTTTGAATGAGTCAGTGTTTTTCTCTGTACGGGGTTTTATTGGTCTTGTGCAACTGAGAGTTGCAATTTTAATAGACACTCGTGATAGTTGGTCGTCTTTATTTCATGTTGAGGTAGTAAGGATATTCGAATACATTGTTTAATCCTAACCGGTGTTAGATGTATGTAGTTAAATGATTAAATTTATAATATTCTAATAGTTTAAACTTTTGGAACAATCGGTAATTTAATATGGTATTAGAGCATGAAATCCTAAATTCGATTCTTATTTCCTCCACTCTACCTTCTATTTAAATTCCTATGTGTTGGGCCTCACCTATTAAACTTCTCAACCCTAACACTACCATTTATTAAGGTAAAAATGCAAAACTGACCCTCTAACTTTCATATTTTTTCATTTCAGTCCTCTAACTTTTAGTTTTGTCAATTCAGTCCTCTAACTTTCAATTTTTGTCAATGTAGGGCTCCATTACAACTCTGTTAGTGGCTGCCGTTTGACCCACTAAAACGACGTTGTTTTGTATTTTTTTTTTTAATTCGGAATTAAAAGAAAATAAGAAAAATCTGGAAATCTTTTTATAAATAAATAAATAAATAAAAATAAAAATAAAAAACAAAAAAAACCCACACTACATCCACCACAGTCGTTTTAGCGTCGAAACTCCAAAACTCTCACACAGCGCCTCCGCCACAATGGAAGAAGTATGTGAAGGCAAAGACTTCTCATTCCCTAAACATGAGGAGGAAATCCTCCACCTCTGGATAGAGATCAAGGCCTTCAAGGCTCAGCTCGAACAGACCAAAGACTCGCCGGAGTACGTTTTCTATGACGGTCCGCCGTTCGCCACTGGACTCCCTCACTACAGCCACATCCTTGCCAGCACCATCAAGGACATCGTCACCTGCCGCTTCAGTTAGGATTGCCATGGCTTGCCAATCGAGAACGAGATCAATCGTTGGCTCAATATCAAAAAACGCGACAATGTTTTGAAGCTCCAACTCCGGCCAAGTTTTGCTCTGCCTTGCCTTACCATAGTACACCCATCATCGATTCAGTCAAGGCAGAGCAGCAAAGGTGGTGGTGGTTTACATGGCGAGCAGAGTAGCGAGGGATGGTGAGGAGAGCAGTTGGTGATTTCGTTCCCATTAATGTTTTTTTTTTTTTTTCTAGATTTTTTTTCTTTTCTTTTAATTCTGAATTAAAAAAAAAATGCAAAATGGCGTCGTTTCAATGGGTCTAACGGCAGCCACTAACAGAGTTGTAACGAAACCCTGCATTGACAAAAATTGAAAGTTGGAGGACTGAAATGAAAAAATGTGAATGTTAGAGGGTCAGTTTTGCATTTTTGCCTTTATTAAACGAATTGGCATGACACAACCCATTTCTATAGTTTAATAGACAATGGGTTGAAGGTCCGTTTTGCATGGTTTTGGTCATAAACAATATAAAAGATTATTATATATCTTCATAATTTTCAAAAAGTTGCATTTTGTTTTATCCCACCACAATAATTTTTAACATTCCTCTATCTATGAATGGGAATATGCATAAAAAAAATTTAAAGAAAAAAATTGAGCACTAATACATCAGGTAACTATAGAAGTAGTTGGTAACATAAATTAAGCAAAACATACATGTTAGGTTCTAAAACTTTAGAACAATTGGCAAACCATGAGCACAAACTTGTCTATATATAGATTCCTAAATCCTCAGGTTTGATTAAATAATGCTCAAAATGCTGCAAGTCAGAATACAAGAACATACAAGCTGCAGAAAGAAGAATTCGAAACATGCTAGGTTTGACTGATCGAAAATCAGGCTTGACTGATCGAAAATCGCAGACAAGATTTTTCTGCAGAATTTTAAATCAGGCTCAAGCCCACGAAAACGTTTAGGGTTTCAATCTAACACTACTAGGTATAAAAGGAAAACCCTAACTATGTTTTCACACATCTGAGAAGACTTTGGAGGTGCTCTTGTGAGATCTAAAAGGTATTGTGGGTTCCTCTTTCAAAGTCACTACCGAAAATCATTTTTATATCATTAGATCCGGTAGATCTGAAGTTACTGCAATAAAATCAACAACTGCTGATGATCTAAACCTTCAAGGGTGGTCTTGAAGTCACAAACTGGAGGGTTTGTGTCTAAACCTTTGAGTGGAATCTCATAATCACAAGCGTGGGTGCTTGTGTGGTGCAAATCCAAAAAGAGAAATCCGTGGATACAGAGATTGCACAAGATCGTATTAGTAAGTTATTACTTGAGGTAGCAATAAATTTAGGGTTAAATCTGATTAAAAAACTTCGATTCTCTTAGCGCGGGACATTGACTAGTATTTATAATATTTATTGCTTTTTTAGGGTTCATATTTCTAGTTTCTAATGCTTTTTTTTTTTTTTTTTTTTTTTTTTTTGGCTTGAAAATAAAGAGTTTGGCCTAAATATATAGAATAAAATTTCATACTTTTCAACCAAAAAATTAAGGAAAAAAAAAAGAACTTTTGAGCCCAATTAGTCCAAAATGGACTGAATGAACCGAATTGATACTAAAGTGGAACAAATAGACCGAATGAACCGAAATACTATGCTAATGTAGTTTAACATATGTGTAATAACAATAAATGCTAAGATATACTGGAAATTTAGGTGCAGGTCTTGTGTATTGCAGTTTTTTTATTTGCACCTGTGGTGTTTACTTAGTCGGTCAATTGTGTTGCTCTGCAGAGTTTGTTGTAAGTTGTTATCTTGTTGTATTTGTTTCATTTAATGAAAGTTGCTCACTTGCTCATCAGAAAACATATACTGGATTTCTGCAAATTCCAATTGAGGCTGGGACTTTAGTATCAGAGTAGTATTTTTGAACGTCATGTTATTCATGACTCGTGAGTATGAAACACATTTGAGTGGTTCACT
The DNA here is from genome assembly GCF_001633185.2 of Quercus lobata. NCBI lineage: Eukaryota > Viridiplantae > Streptophyta > Magnoliopsida > Fagales > Fagaceae > Quercus > Quercus lobata. Next base: position 30,384,954 of record NC_044905.1, on the reverse strand, counting down.
ACTACCACAGAATGGGATTATCTAAAATAAAAATCCAAGCTGAGAATATGTATAGTGGTCCATTGTTGTCGAAGAAACCCAATTTCTAAATGTTTGCCAAATATAAGATTCAATTAAACTAATAACCAAATTCAATTTTTCCAAACAGTTCTTCCTAGCCCTATGAAAACAATAATAAAGATAATACATCTAGAGCCACATGGCTTTGTGGTATTGTATGATTTTCTTCAAATCTGGTTCCAATCCACCTGGGCTTGTTCTAAGGAACAAAAAAAAAATAGTTAAAAAAAAATCTATAACTCTTCTGGGATGCTCTCAAGCACTGGAGCAGTATTAGTTGACATAACACAAATTTGATTTGTTGGTATTTGCACAAGCTCAAGTGCTACATCCTTGAATTCAAGGACACCTCCATCCTTGCACTTAGATAACATTCGAGCTGCCTCTTGCTTTGTCATCCTGACCTTTACTCTAATCATCTCCTTTTTCTCAACAGTAGGACTGCCACAGCTAGCTCCTTTCACAAAATCCTTACCATCTTCTTCTTTTGGAATCGATGGTACTTTTAAATATGCAAAATGATCTTTGCGGCTCTTCTCTGCAGACTTCTTTCTTTGTACCTTCTTGTCTAACTCATCTCTGTATATGGTTTTTGAATAGGTATTGGGTTTTCTAGGTACTAGTAGTTTATGAAATGAAATTCTGTCTAAGGCAAAGGAGTTCCACATATTTAGAGAGTGTGTGAGAAAGAGGTGTTGGGTGTGTATATTAGTGTATTAAGAGGAATGGAGGTAGAGGCAGTGATATGGAGAATGAAGAATGAATTGTGAATTTATAGGAAGTTGTGAGAGAGGGGGGAGATAGTGACAAGAGCATGGGAGTGTTACCTGGGACACCAGGAGCAAATAACATTTGGTGAACTTGGGCGTAGAGTATACGATATTGGAAAAGTCTCCAATAGTTCAATCAATATTCATCAGACAAGTAAAAAAAATATATATATATTCATCAGACAAGTTCTAGTGGACCCTTTGACTGTCAAAGTAGAACTTTTAATTTTTAATTATTGATTTAATTATTAATTTTGTTTAGGGAAATTGCTTGAGCATAACTACTTTCATTGTGGAGGAAAATTGTAAGAGTGGAACGCATGCCTTTAGTGCCTAACCTGACGTAGGAGAGTTAGACAAAGACTGATATTCAACTTTTGAATAAGTCAGTGCTCTTTTTTATATGAGGTTTCTATTGGTCTTTTGCCATTGAGAGTAGGCAACCTCATATTGGCCAACATAGAGGGAGCAACAATATTATCTACGCACCCATTTTTACACCAAATTTACAATTTGTTAACCGGTATGATTGTGAGTGATTGACAAAAAATTATGAATCCATGTAATCCATAATGGGTAGAAAGACACTAAATTTACAATTTGCTAACTGTTATAATTGTGAGTGATCGGCGAAATGTTATGAGTCCATGTAATTCATAATGAGAAGAAAGTTTTCACTATTCAGAGTCTCATAACTTAAGAAGTTGTATAATTTGAGTGTATCTTTAAAAGGGAGTGGTGTATGAATTAGAATATTAGAGCCATAGAAATAGAGGCCCCCTAGTGGTATACAAATGATGATGATCATCATAGTAGAGGCTACTTATGTAAATTGCTCATTTTCTTTATGTTGGGGGCTTGAGGTATACCAGTACTGTGTAAGATGATGATCATCATAGCTAATGCTATATTGTAGACCTTTGACAAAAGATCACTACTCAATAGTTCAGTGCTTTAGCACTGCTAATTCATGAAGGTTATTATATAAACAACCACCTTCCCCCCTATAAGTTCGGTACATAATATTAATATCTCAATTTTTTTTTTTTTTTTTTGAGAATCTAATATCTCAACTTTTTGTTTTGAGAAAACTTTAGAGTATTAACATATCATTATTATCATTATTATTATATGATAAGAATAAAATCTATAGTGTCTACCTCATAATTATTGTTCTTTACTATTAAGCCTAAATACAAATAAATATATTTTTGGTAGAATTCAATCTCAGATATTTTATTTGATGACAATAGATTTTACCAATTAAGCTAATTAGAATCTACTTAAAAAAAAAAAAATGAAAACCTACCTAATCTGTAACCTACAAAGTAATGACATAACAGTCAATCTTATTATAGAAGCAGAATTTTATTAGCAAATGACATCGTCGACTATATATATTTATTAAAGAAACAACCCCCTTCTCGACTAGAGTTTGGTACATAAACAGTGGATCATTTCTGTGATTTCGACATCATGATGAATCATTTTCTTATATGGAATAGTTTGCCACCAGAAAAGTGAAGGCTTGTAATTAGTAAAGTCATCAAAAATAAATAAATCAACTTAGTTACGACTTACGACCAGGTCTTTTTGAAGTTGATGCTCAGACCTGGTCTTAGACAATGATATGATTGAATTGAGTGGCTAATCAACCCAGCTAGTTACGCGCTTTAAGCTTGAATTTGTGTCTAACCCCTCGACTAAGTCAATTTTGTAGAGTTACTGTACTAACAAGCATCATATTGGATGTATTCACTTATTTTATTGAAGGACTCCAACCAATTTTGTCATAGAGCTGAAAATCACCAAAAAAAAAAGAAAAAAGAAAAAGCATGGTTTATTGCTCATGGATCGCCATCATCTCAGCCTGGTTGATCAAATCGATGCACCCTTTTAATAGCCTTTAAATTCTTTGCTTAAATGATCAAAAAACTCTTCCATGTCATCATCATAAAAACTTTATATTGCAATTTGCAAAGCCTTATGTCAAATCTTTACATGTTTTTTGAAATGACTATCTTTGTAATTTGCTAAAGATTTGGCAATTTGATATTATACAATTAAAAAAGTTTCAAATTTAGTGATTGCCAGACAAAAAAAATATTACTTTAAAAAAAAAATGTTACAGATAAATTAGGGATTAGGCCATGAGCTGTTTAGTAGGGAATAGGGATGACTCCCAAACTGTGACAACTTTTATCTGGGAGCTTCATGGGCAATATTTTCTATATTATAAAGACTTTTACCAATTTACTTCCGAATTAAAATGTAAGGCACTTGATTCATAAAACTCTAATTCATACAGATTTCATTTCATCATTCACGTGCGCTCTACTTTGTATTATACAGAACTTCGCATGCATCCAATTATACAACTTGCTCACAAAGTTTAGAGTTCTAATTTGGCTGTTTTCTACATTTTTGGAGGGATTAATTGAGGAATACCATTACTCGGTAAGACCTTGACTACTGAACAACAATGGCAGAAATGTTTAGTATATACTTATGAGTGAAGTCTCATATTGAATAATGATGAGAAAAATTAGTGATTTTTTTTTTTTTTGAAATGAAGAATGAGTGGTTAATATAATATAATTGAGCACATATCCATAGAGCTTATGCTTTTGGGGTTAAAGTGCATTTCTATATGTTATATTAATTATTCAAGTTCTCTCACCAATGTATTTATCTCCCCAACAAGTGGTATTAGAGTTCATGGTGGTATGTGGGGCAAAGGTGATGTTATATTGCACCAAACAAGCCCATAAAATTCAGACAAACGATCTTAAAAAAATGCCCAACAAAGGAGGAGTATTATTGTCATGGTGCTAGACAACGGTGAAGTGCGAGGTTTTATGGAGGACAAAAGACGTGTAGGGTTAACATGTGAAGGCCCATGGATGATGTATTATACCTATTTCATCAAGCATGTGCGCTTTACTTTTGCATTATACAGAATTTCATAGGCATCCAAATTATACAACTTGCTCGCAGAGTTTACAGTTCTAATTTGGTCGTTTTCTACATTTTTGAAGGGATTGAGGAATACCATTACTTGGTAAGACCTTGACTACTGTACAACGTCGTTTTCTACATTTTTGAAGGGATTGAGGAATACCATTACTTGGTAAGACCTTGACTACTGTACAACTATGACAGTAAACGAAAAATTCAATACTCTAATGCTTCGAATTTTCCAAGTAATACTTAATCAAACACTTGACATTTTGCTGATTCGTGAAAAGGATTACGCCGGACAAAATGGGCTTTTGCCCTTTTCGGGCAAATTAATTAGTTTTGTGAGCGTTTGGTTTGGACATTTTACTATGTTTCAGCGTTTGCGTTTTGGGCATGGGACCCACACTACAGTAAACGCAGTAAACGCGTCCCTTTTTTTTTTTTTTTTTCTCGTGTTTCAGGAGTAATCGGCTACTGTGCATCACTGTTCAGCTACAAATGTTGACTTTTCCACGGTGAATAGTGTATCCATGCATTGTTCACGGACCCACAAAATCCACTTTTCAGCAACTTTTTCATTAAAAATGGGTCTCACGGTACTATTCACACATTTAAAAAATATTTGCTACAGTGTTTTCAGTTTCAGCAAAAATAAGTTCAATCCAAATAGACCTTTTATACCCCCTTTCCCTACTTAGTTTGAAAAAGGGGATATAAAGCTAATTAATTTGCCCGAAAATGGCAAAACCCCATTTTGTCCGGATTACTCCTATGCAAAATGTTCCATCAATTTTTTCAGTTCCTGACATTTCAATCAAACTTTTAGAAAGTTATATGATCCAACGGCAAATCATTTCGTTTTCTACCTCAACTTAAGCAAATAAAGATACCAAAATATAAACCATACGTTACGCCTACTCAGAAAATGAAATGACTGAATAAAGACTATCAAATATAATTACGCGTTTTGAACTTGAATTTGTGAATGAGACCCTCTAGTCAATGTACTTGAGTTCCAATAATGTCAATTTTCATTTTTTGAAAATTTTCCATAATTTTCCATCCAGAAATTCATACCGTTTAAACGACTTCAACCCATCTTGTCATTAAGCTGAGAATCACCCAAAATTTGCTTTTATCAATTATCACTCGAGAATATTCCAATTAATGCATATGGCAAGTACTCTCTCTCTGAGTTGGTTTCTTTTGTTTTTTTGAGCATACAAGGAAAAACACATAGCACAATAAAAAACAAAAGGCAAAACCATATTGCTGGCCTCTGAGGGAACAAACTAGACAAGAATGCACGGCAAGACTTATTCAATGCTTGAGAAACTTACCCAACAATCATGATGCTAAGGCTTGACTTAACATCATTTAGAACTGATCGAGGAAGACCTTGTTAAGTCTTAAGTTTAATCTAATTAATTCTCAGTTGCATAGAATCCAAAAGCCTTTTTTGTGGGCTTGGAATTCAACTAATATTTTACATTCAGATCCTGATCCTCAGCTACCATGAATACGTAGAAGGGTTTTTGATTTACTGGTATGAAATCGGGTAGAATCATTATTTTAAGTCGTATGGTCTAGTCTTTAAAGGATCATATCTCACACATTTTAAAATTCAAATTGAAACAATTTTTTTTATCCATTTTGAACCCCCAAATGTCAAATTTCTAATGAAACAAGTCTCGGTCAAAAATTATTTATGATATAAAAGATACAAGTAGAAGATCGTCAAATTATGATCTTGGAGTAGATCAAAACCTCATTGTGTGCGAGCAACTTTTGAACCAAATTCAACTCAAACACAATTTTATTAATAAAACGTAAATTTGATATGTTATGGCAATATAATATTCTAACACATTTATGAACCCTAATAATCTCCTTTAGCAATCCCATAATGAAACATCACAATACAAATGACTCGATGTAATACAAAGTAAATCTCATAAACCAAATAATAACTAGATCTACTTTCTATTACATGAGACTTGAAATAAGGCATAGAGCATAAGTATTTTTTTTATTTTTTATTTTTAAAGAAAAAATCAGCTTACATTATATTTTATGTACATAAGACTGTATTGAAAATACATCAAACATCAATGTGGACCCAGACCATACTGTCATGTCATGTTCAATGTTATTTAATTTTTCTAAGAATTTCTTGAAAAATCAGAAGAAGCAGAAGAACGACTTCCCCTCAATACGGACCCTGACTATACTGTCATGTCCAATGTCATTTAATTTTTTAAAGAATTCTTAAAAACTGTCTTCAATTTAATACGTAACTTAAAAGGCTTATTTTATGCTTGTTGAAGTCCACTTTCCTTATCATCAGAATATTCTTGAGATGAGTTAGGCTTAAGTATCACACTTAGGAATATAATCCCTTACAAAATGTACCGGCTAAATAAAACTTGAAAATTAAAAAAAAAAAATCAAATTATAAAATAGAAATCTTCTGTCTCTTAAAAAAATCTACTATAACCCCTATAAGCTCTAAGACTGATACAACTTAATAAATCTAGTTTAGACCCCCTAAACAACTTACGCAATGGAATTAATGGATTTATTGAACAAGTTTATTATGAATTCCACACAAATATTACAAGCAATTTACTTCAACCACAATTATAATACCAAATCACAAATATATATATATATATATATATATATATATATATAACATCTAAGTTTAAAACTTTAAACATATGAATTATTGTTGCTACGCTCCTTTTAAGACACATCAACGAAGCATTTCGGTCTAATTCAGTCCACTTCAGTCCGTTTAGTCCTCCCCAGTGTAGTTTGGTCCACTTTGATCTATTTTGGTCCATTCGGTCCACTTTGGCCCAATTCAGTCCTCTTTGTCTTTGGTCCATTTAATTTGGACTAATTGGACATTAAATTGATTTTTTTTTTTTTTTAGTTTTGGGCTAAAAAATATAAACAAAATAGTCAATAGATATTAGAAATTAGAGACATAGGCCCTAAAAAAGTAATAAAAATGATAAATATTCAAAAGATTGCCTTAAAATAAAAGTTTCAATAATATAGGCATTATACTTATATTTGGAAAGGATTAAAAAAATGCTACAATTCTAAAATGTGCCCTTAATGTAACATGTTACATATGTTCCTTCCATTACAATACATTTTATTCTCAGTTAAAAAAATTATCATTTAAAAAAATAAAATAAAATAAAATTATCATTCCTGTCATAATCTTCTTTTAGTATACCAAACATACCCTTAATGTAAGGTGTACATTTTTTTTCTTCTTCATTTACATATAAAAAAAAAATTATAGTTATGTAATTTAAATTTTTTTTATTAATATATATATATATATATATTATATCACTAATCACTATGTATGTTGTTGAATGCAAAATACATTATATGTTTTATTACATAAAACTTATATATATAAAATAAAAAAAATTAAAAAAAAAGCTTCTAAATAATACATACATTATTTTTAACCTATAAATTTTACATTATATTCTTATAAGAAAATGATATTATGCGAGCCTGTTTTTAGAGTGGCTGTAGAAAGTCAAATTACGGTCCCCCAACAGGTTAAAACCACTTTCAAGCTCACTTTTAAGCAAATAAACTACCAAACATAGGCCTTACAAAAAATACACATACACAGATAATGAAACGACTGAATTAAAACCATGGTTGTCAAAATCGAAATCTGGATCATAGGATCGCACGATTTTATGATTTCACCTCACCAAAACATTTAAGATCGCATTAGGATCGTAAAAATTGTAGGATCGTGTAGGATTGTAGGATCATATGGGATCCTACCGATTCTACCAATTTGACCAATACATCAGTTTTTGGTTTTTTTTTTTTAATTTTTAATTTTTTTATGGGATAAATTTTTGGTTTTGATGAAACTTTAAGGGTTTTTATTTTCTATATTATGATGGTATGACTTTTATTTATTTTTATATAATTATGTTAAACTAAGCAAATGTTTTCTAGTTTCTAGTTCACTTGTAATCAAAATAAAGAAATGCTTCATCATTTCTAAATGAAGAATTTATATTGGCTTTGCTACCTTTTTAAGCTATATTATTGTTAAATTTGTTTGATCAATATACTAATTCATGTTCTCATATTACTAAAATGTTTTTCTTATATATAATTTTATCAGTATGCTTGTATTTGTATATTGATTGATTTTTTTTTATTTTTTATTTTTTATCATGCTCTGTAATTATTGCTGAGTGGTATAACTTGAATACTTGGGTGTGAAGTTGTATTCTGATCTCTTTTGCAACTCTAGTATACAAATATACAATATTTACATAGATGATGAAATGGATGATGATGATTAGGACGGTGGTTATAAGACCCTAGAATGAGAATAACTAAATATTCATTTCACCTTAATATTCATCTTACTTTTGGATTTCATATTTTAGTTAGCTAGTTTCCATTTGATAACTTATTCTAGATTTTAAACTTGGAACTTGGAACTTAAAATTTGGAAAATATTTCCGTATGTGTTGATAAATATTTTGGTATTTAGTTGCTAATTAAACAGTTATTTAACTTTTTAAATACATTAGATCAAAACTTAAATATATTTGTTTCATTAGTATAGATGTGGTGATGTATGACATGCAAATTGCATCATATGATGCAAATCTTTGGTTTTTTTGGATAGATTCACAATTTACATAATTATTCAACATATAAAGTCATTATCAATGTGTTTTTTGGTTTAAATCTGAAAATATGTAAGATCTTATGATCTATGATCCTATGTAAAATTCCAATTTTGACAACCTTGATTAAGATGCTTAACAAATCTAATTACGCGTTTTGACTTGAATTCGTGAGTGAGACCCTACAATCAATTTTATCATTTTGAATATTGTCATAATTTCGACAGGAAATTTTTACCGTTTTAAGGACTTCAACCCATATTGGCATAGACCTGAAAATGATCAAAAGTTTTTTTTCGAGAATCTTTCTGTGGGGTTCTTTTGTTTGGACTTGGAACATACAAGAGGAAACACGTTGCACAATAAAAAATAAAAAGCAACAGCTAATTGCTGGCCTCTGAAGGAAGAAATAGCCTAGAATGCACGGCAAGACTTTCCTCTCTAGGCTTGAGAAATTGCCCAAAACTTGATGCTATGACTTGAAGTCTTGGATTGATATGGTTTCAAAGAGAAGCTTCTTAACTTAGAACTGTGAAAGGACCAATTGTTAAGTTATGGACTTTGATTTTAATCTAATCAATTTTCACCTGGGTAGACTCTAAAGCCTTTACAAGGTTTGCGGTACTGAATTTAATACCAATTTACGTTCAGATCCTAACTAACATGGTTCCTCAAAAAAAAAAAAAAAAAAAAAAAAAAAAAAAATCCTAACTACCATGACCCCGTTGAAGAAGAAAGTATACCATGTTGTGGTAATACCAATTCAACATTTGGTTTGGTATTTCCTACCCAATAAATGAGCGACACCTTTTTTAAAAAATCACATCAGATTACTCCAATAAATTAATCACAATCTTCTATACTACTAGGAAGATAAATTAATCATTTATTGAAGTTGTCTGATGTGGTTTTTTGAAACAGGTGTCACTTATTTATTGGGTAAGAAATACCAAAACGGATGCTGAGTTGGTATTACCGAAACATGGTATGCTTTCTCCTGTTGAAGGGTTTGATTTATAGCTAATGGATGCAGGAAAAGAAAAAAAAAGAAAAAAAAGTAATTAATATTTTTTACAACTTTTTATATTTTTAATAGAAGTGATATCAAATTTTTTTTTAAAAAAAAAATTGCTCATTAACAAATATCCTAAAGACATCTATTAACCAAACCATTGATTTATTGGTTTCACATAGGCTTACATATGGTTGTTAAGGGTATTTCTTGTTGCTGTAGCATTTAGAGAGTGAGCTATTGGAGGATTAATTATAGTTAATCAACGCGATATTTGGATCTAGCTTTTAGAAAGTGAGCTATGATTCTATCAATGAGAAATTATTTACTCCTATATGAGGAATTTTATCTTATTTCACAACAAGTTGCGAGTCTTTGTAAGGGGTCCATGATGGGTCCACACATCCTATGAAAGGAAGGACAACTTCTGTTATAGGAGTGAATAATTCACACTAAGAAGAGGGTAAACTCCGTCCCTAAACACGCTAAAAAAACAATCACATTTTGGATCAAAAATATATTCAAGCATCTACTTTATTTATTTAAATATTGCTAGCTAGCAATTTTTTACTTGCCAACTTCCAAAGTAATCCTCAATGTCTTGTTGCCTCCCAAACCACTCTCCTGTGATCCTTACTTCCTTCCTTCCCTCATGTAAATAAAAAAGAGGAAATCACATTCTACCACCCTAAATTATACCATATGTTACACTTTGCATCCTAAACTTTTTGAATGCACGTTTTATACCATAAACTATGACTTTTTTTACACTTTTCACCTCGATGTTAAGTTTGGTGTTAACTTGGTTGGAAAAGTATGACACTATGTGAAAATACCTAATTACCCCTCTTCTCAATCTATTAAAAACAAATGAAAAATTACACTTTACCGCTTTAAATTATATTTCTTATTACACTTTGCAACCTATATTTTGAATTTCCATCCAAGTTAACACTATACTTAACTTCGGGGTGCAAAGTGTAACAAGAGCTATAGTTTGGGGTGCAAAATGTGTACTAAAAAAGTTTAGGGTAGGGACGAAACAAGGATTCAAACTTAGGGGGGTTGAAGTTCTTTGTTCAAAGATTGTACAAAATTGGATATCAATACTAGAGGTTGACAAAGTTGCATTATTAGCATTAATTTATTAATTATTATATGTTTTTTTTTCTTTTGAAAAAAATTTAATAATAGGATTTTATAATCAAGAGTTTTGTAAGTCAATTGGCATGTCTTAATATTTTTAAGGTCTAACTAATGTGTGGATGGAGTGATCAATATGTGCCATTTGAGTTGTTTCTATGGTTATGAGGATGGAGTCATTTGAGAGGGGCATGGAGCTCTCAAGTGAGATGGAGAAATTAGATAAAAGTTATTGGGTTTCTGTGATTTTTTTTGCTAGGATTTTAATTGATTTGTTGTTATTGTTTTTGTTTAGACTGAATTTATGATTTGTCCAAAGATTTTTCTTATTGTCCGGGTATGAGCATTTTTTTTTTTATATAGATTTTTCTTGTTATCTATTTGTTGGATTTCTTGGATCAATTTGTAAATTTTTGGGGAGGGGGCCCAAGTATATAAATTTAAGAGCCAAAATTAAAAATTCTTTTTGTTAATATACATACTAGTATATTTTGTTTTCAAATGTTGGGGGGGGGGGGGGGGGGAGATGGCCTCCCTCAGCCCTTGAGTAGTTCTGATGATGCCGAAAAATTCACTAGTGAGCCACACAGTCTTTGCACGCACGAAACGGTACCTGCACAACAAAAAGAGAAGACCTAACAGAAAGCACCGGTATGGTGCCGGTCAAATACCTTCCGAAGGTCAAGTTAGAACTTTTCACAACTCTAGAGTGCTAGAGATGGGGGAAATTATGCGTACCTTAGTTTATAAGGGTTTTGAGTTTTTATAGTAGTATGGGGTTGACTTCTCTTCCTTGGTTTAGAAGTCTTTTCCTTATAGGAGTCTTTATGAATATATTTTGCGGAATCCTTTCCTTGTAGGAGTCCTTTTGATTAGCACTGAGCGTGGGGCACAAGATATTTCCATATACATCATGCGTGGAGACCAAGTAAGGCCACGTCAGAACCGCAGTCTCTCATACCCCCTTCAGCCTATTGGCGTCAGCTTTCCATCTTCCTTGCTAAAGGTGCTCCCATCAACTTCGAGGTAAACCCATAGACTTCCTACTGTTGTCACTTGCCAATGGACACAAGTAAGACCGACGGGTTTGTTTGGAACGTCGCCTTATGCCTTTCCATTGGTGAGTGTTAATTTTACAATTTTATCCTTATGAAGTTTCGTCCTTAGTTTAGGGTACAAAGTGTAATATGTGAGTTTCGTTTGGATTAGATTTTAAAGTCAACTTATTTTACTATTTTATCTTATTTTTACTACTATACATAGGTTCTACTACACTTTTTGGTACTATTCATGAGTCTCACTGTATTATTTCAGTTAACTTTTACCTTTATTTACAGTACTTTCAGTAAAAAGTTTTCAAAACGTGTACTTAAAAAATTTAGGGTGCAAAGTGTAATATGTGGGTTGCGATTGGGATTAGAGTTTAAAGTCAGCTTATTTTCTATTTTTCTTATTTTTATACAATTATTCAGCTTATTTTTACTACTATTTATAAGTCTTACTGCACTTTTTGGTACTATTCATGGGTCCCATTATACTATTTCAGCTAGTTTTTATCTTTATCTACAGTACTTTTAGTAGAAAGTTTTCAGTTTCAGCTAAATAAACTATTCCCAAACGGACCTATGGTATAGTTTAGGGTGATAAAATGCAACTTCCACAATAAAATAAGGAAAAAAAAAAAAAAAAAAAAAAAAAAAAAAAAAAAGAAAAATAATGGTTAAGAGATGTATTTACTATATTTACTATTTAGTCAAACGAATCTGTAGTAAGAAGCAATGTTATAGGAATGCAAAATATTTTGTAATTTTTTATAACTTGTTAAGATGATTATTTAAAAAAAAATGGCTAAATTGCAAAACTGGCCCTCTAAGTTTTACCTTTTATTATTTTAGTCCTCTAAGTTTTAGCTTTGTCATTTTAGTCCTCCAAGTTTTACTTTTTGTCAATTCAATCCTTTGTTACCCTTCTGCTAAGTGCTACCATTTACTAACCAAAACAACGCTATTTTGAATGAATTTTTTTTTTTAATTTCTTAATTTAATTTTACAAACTTTAATTACCACAAAAAAAAAAAAAAAAAAAAAAAAGAAACTTAGGGAACGACATGTGAAGGAAAATGCCCCAGGGACATCATCAACACAATCCCAAGCTTGAACGACGAGGCACATGCGGCAGTTTCTAGCAATAGAGAGGCAATTATGGTAGCAAAATCAAGGGATATCAACGCTAGCGATTTCGCAGGCTTGAAGAACCGTCATGCCCTTTGGGACTTTCATCGAGTTCACGTCAACGAACACTTCGATTGATGTTCCGAGTTGGGGAAATGGACTCAGGCTCCAACCACTAAAGGCCAAGGTGACAAAGGAAGGGGATCTGAAGTCGGGTCGAGTTGTGTCTAGGATTGTGCCGATGATGTCCCAAGGGCATTTTCCTTCACGACGCCGTTCCCTTAGTGTCTTTTTTTTTTTTTTTTTTTTTGTAATTAATGTTTTTCAGTAAAATTGAATTAAGAAATTTTAAAAAAAATCATCCAAAATGGCATCGTTTTGGTTAGTAAACAGTAGCACCTAACAGAAAGATAACGAATGACTGAATTGACAAAATTTGAAACTTAAAATATTGAAATGACAAAACTAAAACTTAGAGGATTGAAATGATAAAAGCTGAAACTTAGAGAGTTAAGGGCCGTTTGGTAATGTTGTTTTAGTAATGTATGTGTATTTTTTGGAAATATATGTGGGTGAAAAAGTGTGTGAAAATACATGTAATATTGTTTAAACACTGAAAACTATTGCTCAAAACACCCTACCAAACGGCCCCTTAGTTTTGCATTTTAGCTATAAAAAAATAAATAAATAATAATAATAATAAAACTTTACTTCTATTTTTATGAGGGGTAAGGTTTGGGTCCAACGCCCAGTTATACTGAACCCATTGAAATAATGACACGTGTCACCATCAAACTGGATCTAGTGCACTGAATACACTGAACCTAAACCACATTCTTTATAAATAGTATGCTACCAAACATGGTGATAAAACAAAATAAAAGACTCTCACTCCATACCACTGTTTTAAAAACCAGACCGGACTGACCGGTTCAACCAGGAACCGGGAGCCAATCCAGTCCGGTTAAAAACCCCAAAACCGGTCAACAACTGGAAAACCGGCCAAAAACCGATCAAAAATCGGGGTTGAACCGGAAATTTCAAAAAAAACGGTTCTATGTCCAGTTCGGTTTTTAAAACCATGCTCCAGACCCTGACACCAACATAACAAAGAAAAAAAAAACCTTCACTCACGTATAAAAGCATATTACTTTTTTCCTACTTTGCTATTCTTTTAAAAGTAGCTTTTTTATATCTTTTTTTTTTTTTTTTTTTTGGGGGGGGGGGGGGGGATAGGAGGTAGCTCTATTACATCTTGACTCACATTTTCACCCATTTCACCGGTGTTTTGTTTTCACCCATTTCACCGGTGTTTTGTTTTACTTTGTTTTTATTTTTTACTACTCATATCACTTTTTTTGTTGGATGATGCTACGAATGTTACAAATTTTACTACATTAGTCTAATGTATCACCATCTCAAAAAAAACAATTCATATAATTATTTACTATTTTGACTAGTAGCACTACTAATCACGTTTTTACCGCATCAATTTATTAGCTTTTTGTAGTAAAATTTGTAATAATCTAAACTTTTTTTTCCAAAACTTTTTTTCTCATGAAAATTCATTAGTGGATCCCTTAATACATAATATAATAATTTTTTTCTAAAAAAAATTAATGTTCTTTTACGGTACTAAAAACCTAAAGCATCAACTACTTTTTTTTTTATATATATAATTTCTATTTTATATTTTGACTTTTTCAATGTTTTAAACACTGTGTTTTTATTATAAACCCAAATTTTAATTACTTTGAAGAATATATATATATATATATATGTGTGTGTGTGTGTGTATATATAAACTTTGCAGGTATACTCTTAACATTTTTGGATTAATTTGATTTCTCAATTTAGTTTAACAAATCAAATTAGATGTCTAAATTTTTTATATTTAAATAATCTCTCACTTTGATTGTTAGTAACTTTGAATTGGTTGTTTTTGTTTCTTTATTTTAATGATATGAAACATATATACATTTGTTCACAATTGTTTAATTATTTTTTTTATTATCAATTAATATTTTTTAGATAATTTCTTTTAATATTGACTTTTAATCTTGTCCCTCCTAGATTGAAATCCTGGCTCCGCCATTGGTGTCATGGATGATTGATTTTTAATTAAAAAGAACAACCTTCATTCAGATAGTTATATGGTATAAAATTATTTTTTGGTTAAAAAAAAAAAAACAAATTTCGTTATGAATTAAACAGAAATACGAGGTGTGGGTAAGAAGAAAAAGAAAAAAGAAGAAGGATCACATTATTTGGCAAGTGTCACTTAAAAAATTATAAGCTTATAAACAGATACAGATTGGAAAATCATTCTTTTTAAACCCATCTCATGGTAAGATTGCACTACATTAACTTTGAATCTTAGGGAATGAGTCGGGTCAATGAGGTTTGGGGTTCCACTTTAGCTAGGTTTAAGTCAAAAATTTATTGAAATAAGATGGATTGCATGAGTCCTATGACCCTTTTTACCAATTTTTGATGGGTTAGGTCAATTTAGAGTAACCAATATTTTTTCCACATACCAAAAAAAACCTTTGACATAATTTCTAACTGCTTTCTTTTTCTTTTTTTTTCTTTTTTTTTTGAGAAAGAGAACTGTAATTTTATTTAACGAAAGGCCGATTCGGCTTGAATTACAGCAGAGAGGTGTGGAGGAACATCCTCCATCCACACCGATAACTCGCTAACATGTTTCGCATGTCTAGCAATGTTTTGAGCTGCACTATTACCCTCTCTTTTTACATGACTAAACACCACGAAATCAAACTGGTTTGCTAGCCTCTTTGTATCATCAACCAAGTGTCCATAGTCCGCCAGTAATGATACCTCACACATTAGGGCATCTATAGTGTTCTTGGAATTACCCTCGAGGACAATAGGTGAGAGAACGAAATCTAGAGCCAATCTGAGTGCTCTCTTAGCTGCTATCAGTTCCACAGTAGTAACCGTGTAGGGCAAAGTGATTATCTCATCCATGAAAGCTACAACCTGACCCTTATCATCTCAGATTACAACTCCTACACCCACAGAATTTTGTTCTAGGAAAATAGCATCATTAGAGTTCACCTTTGGGATCGGCCATGGAGGTGGTTTCCAGATGGCACGGTGCGGAGGCTGATTGGATTGATCCTGCTCATTACCCTTAATTGCTGTTGTTGAGAGTTTTTCCTTTTCTGGAATATTAAACATCTTAAACACTTGCCGTTGGGATTGCTGGGAATTAGAATTAATAGGAGCAATAATTGGTGAGCTGTCACGTGGCCTTATAGCATTTAAAATTTCCTCTTAGCTGTGATCAATTCCACAGCAGTAACTGCTTAGGGCAAAGTGATTATCTCGTCCATGAAAGCTACAACTTGACCCTTATCATCTCGAATCACAACTCCTACACCCACGGAATTTTTTTCTCGGAAAATAGCATCATTAGAGTTCACCTACGGGATCGACCATGGAGGTGGTTTCCAGATGGCACGGTGTGGAGGCTGATTGGATTGATCCTGCTCATTACCCTTAATTGCTGTTGTTAAGAGTTTTTCCTTTTCTGGAATATTAACCATCTTAAACACTTGCCGTTGGGATTGCTAGGAATTAGAATTGTAAAGTTGTGATTTACAACTATGTTTTATGTTGGCTTTATTTCATGACAAAAAGTGTTGTAATTGCTCTAATTTTGTTCCTTGTATTTTGTGGGATTTTATTGTATTGGGTTTAGTATTAAGTTGGTGAAGACTCAAGCTTAAATGAAGAATCAGTGGATTTCGCGAGAAGCTAAGTCACGAAAGAGCATGTGAGGAGCACATGACTGGAAGCTGAAGAGTCATGCTAGGTTGTCGTTTTCACGAGTGTCTCGCGGGTAAGGCCTTCCAGCGAGACAGTCGCAAAACATTCTGCCTGGAGGATTTTTATGTATGAATTCCTTACCCTTCACCCATACTATATATACCATCATTACCCATAAATGTAAGAGAGGCCATTCAGAGAGAAAAACCCTAGATAGGTTTTCTACAACACACACCCATCTTTTTGAGAGAGAGCTACTTATCCTTAGTGAGAAATCATTGTAGCCTCTTCTCCTTCCCTCTCCCATTATCATATCTTGAAATGAGATTTGTACCCAAACACAACCCACACCTATTCAGAGTGTAGAGAGTGTTTTTGGTGTTGCTGGAAAGCATTGGAAGATGCCAAGGTTGGCGGATGCAACATGGAGCTTGTTGCGGGATCTAGAGAGCTAGACAAGACACGGTTCTGAGAAGCCTTGTTGGAGTAGGAGCTTGGAGGGTCTCTTGCTAACCCATATATCCCAACTGATTGTCTAGTGGATCGATTACCGCTTGGAGGGCGGCGGAGAGGTTTTTCACTGAGATTCTTCGGTTTCCTCTTCAATAACACGTTTCGGTGTTATCTGTGTTTGCATCTCTCTTCCCTACTCTTGTTCATTTCATTTTACTGCTGTGTTGCTTTAAATATAGATTAGAGTAGCTTCCTTGAATTGGGGGTCTAAACAAGCTCTTGTGTTTTCAACACATTTTCAAGCTTTCAAGAATTAATAGGAGCAATAATTGGTGAGCTGTCACATGGCCTTATAGCATTTAAATTTCCTCCTGCGCTATAACTCCTTTCCTCGAATCTTGCTCCATAACGTTTGAATTTTTAAAGAGATTGAAAGCTTCCCTTTTTTACTCCAAATTAATTTCCTTAAATATCAATTCCATGTCAGGATTTGAATTTTGAAACGGTTCTGTAGTTACTACACTCCCATCAAATTCGATTTCCAATAATTGCTGGTCACCCCTCGTAATTACCTTGTCGTTGCCATTGTCTGTCCCTCTGAATTCCCAACCAACACCTTGTCTTTCCACAACAGCTCAGATGAGCGTTTTTCAAAAAAACTTGGAACAAAAAACACATCCTTACCTGCAGAACGGTAGGGAGGTGCCCTAAGACTCAGTCCAAATTGCTGAGACTCAGGGAGGACGAAATGATCACCCTAGTTACGTATTTGAAAGCCATTTGTGGGACGCCATATCTGCTTGAAAGTTCTAGCCATCACTTCCATGCTCAAGAATCGTGAAGAGAGAAACATTGCTGCTATTATAATCTCTCTAGACCGCTGATCACTCTGAAGAACAAAACCAGTATCTTCCATTTTGGATAGGTTCAAATTCCCCCATATTCTTGTAAGGTCCTCCATAATCCAGACAGATAATTGAAGACTAAAGCCAACCAAACAAGAAAAATGTTTCCCTGTAACCCAAAAAAAACAAAACCACAAGCTTGAGAGACAAACCTGTTATCTCAAGAGAACAAAACTCTCCTTCATCAAGAAGGGACAAACAAACTTCTACTGCCTAAGAGAGGAGGGAGAACCAACTTTCCTAGAGACAGAGAGACATGACTCCCTCCCTCCTTGGTAAACTCTTTTTCTTAATTCTTTTGATACAAATAAAAAGTCCAAAAATAAATGTTGGATAGTCTGATGGTTAATTTTATTAGTCTACTAATCTAATAAGTGCACAAAATAATAAAATAAAACACCTATACATATTATACATGAAATATGAAATAAAGTTTAATCTCCTATAAACTAAAGTGTGCTTTTGGATTAAATTTTTTCTTAATTGCTAAAATTTGGTTAAATTATAGTTGCACTAAAAAAAATTGAGGCTTTTAAAAAGCTATACATATGATGAAAAGTTAAAGGGGAAAAAAAATAATCCAAAGTTCCAAAATCATACAATATATAATTATATACATCTTTAAGAATAAAATATAACATATTAATCTTATAAAAAAAAATATAACATATTAATTAAATAAAATAAAAAAAGGTGCATGATTAGGAAGAAAAACTATAATGAAATTACGGAATTACTAGTCAAGTTAACAAGTAATGTCGTTAGTATTTTTATCTACAATATAAAAAAATTAATATAACTTTAGTATACAATGTTACAAACATACATTGAAAATGAAAATTAAAAAATTAAGTTTAAAATTTTATAGTAAAGGCTTGATGAATAAGTTGGGTCAAGTATGGGTTTAACCTGGTTGGATTGGGCCAAAATTGGGAGTGGGTTATAAACAAATCGGACTAAAACTGGTTGTGATTTCTATTACGCTTATCCTATTTTTCATTTGGGTTTGAGCGGGTTAACGGGTCCAAGTCAATTTTTCTAGGCCTAATTGACTTGCCTTGTGATAAGATTATAAGAACAATGAAATTCCCATCCCAAAAACTCTAAGTTCTTTTTTTCCCCTCTTCCTAAATAAAACACAAACTCTAAGTTCTCATCATTTCAATCTCCTCCTTATCTCACATGTTGGCTTGAACTTCGAAGCACTATTAAAATTTACAATAGTTTTGTGGTGGTGTTCTTTCAATTTGCTATAAACATATAAAAGATTTTTTTTTTTTTTTTTAAGCCTTAGCATCTCCTATTAGAATTGTGCTTGATGATGATTGTAGGGGCAAAGGCCCAAAGGCCCAAAATCACACAATGGGCCTTGGGCCCCATACTGGATGGTCAACTATGTCCGAGGAGAGGGCGTAGATACTAAAAGGGCTCCTGGCCCAGTTCTTATGGGCCTGAAGATGTTTAGAAGGCAATCCAAGGAGGAATGTCTCCTCGGACGTAGCAAATAAGGCTCAAACATGCATTCTGCTTGCTAGAATGACCCACCCCAACGGGTATTAGTAACAAGGATGAGTCCCACAGGCCCGTAGGAAGGAAAGAAGCATAGGGTGTCCAAGGAGAGGCTGCAGCTGCCACATTAAATGCATTGCAGCTACTTTTCTGGCCGTATTAATGTGGAGGAGACCTGTGAACAGTACTACTTTGGCTACCACCACTCACAGAAAGATGGGAGGGATGTCCGATGAGATAAGCACTCAAGTGAGGGTCTAAATAATCAACAAGTGTAAGGCCCTGATGGCTTTAAGAGGACTATATAAGAAAGGGGAGTCCCCATGAAGAGGGAGACAAAAAAAGAAAAGAAAGGAGGACAGAAGAACAGGGCAAGAACCATAGTCTTTGAACAGGGACCCATATACATTCCCCGCGTCTCCTCAGACTAAGAATCTATGGATGTGAAGGGGATTTTCTTACTTTCAATTATTGTATAGCCCAACCTTAGTAAGAATACACTTCATTAAGGCCTAATTCTATAGCCCACTCTCTACAAATTTATTTTTTCCGGGCTCCTTGAATCAGAACCCCATACCTGTTGGGCCTGGGCTCTAAATTGTGACTCTACAATGACCATTCATAAAATAAATTCCATTCATTATCATTTTCATAGTGAAATTCTTAACAATTTTTCCCTTTTTCAAATTGGGAAGGGGTTAATAAAAATGAGATGATGATAATGAGAGAAAAACATATGAGGAAAAAAATTTGGAAATATGAGAAAAGGATCAAATTTTGTGAAAAAATTATGATGTTGGGACCAGAATAAATGAATTTGAAGGCTAAGAATGAAAAGAAAAACACACCAATTCGAGCAATGCGCATTGCATTTAAAAATTGAAAACAATAGGAACAACGTCCTTTTTCTATTCTTAGAAAAAATAAAAGGAAAGACACCTAGAGATTAAGGATTTATAAGATTTTGGTAAAAGTCTAGGGATTTATAAGATTTTGGTAAAAGTGTGTGTATTGTTTGAGTGGAGTCTACTTGAGAAACTAACTAAATATTGGAATTGTAAATAGCTAAATGTAATCATTGTTATATTTTTAAGGGAAATAACATAAAAACTAACAATGATTAGATCTCTATGACATTTTTTTTAAAGGAAAGTCATTATTCAAAATCAAAGTAAAGAGAAAATGAAGCAAAACAACAGTAAAAAAATAAAAATAAAAAATAAATAAAAAAAGCATAAACTATGAAGATAATGAATATTCATAGCTAATTGGAACTCTAAAACCAGAGACTATATTCTATTCAATAGTTTGGAAACTCCAGGTTCTTGGCATGTTGTACAAGTAGGTGGGCCACTTGGTTACTTTCTCTTTTATTATGATTTAAATTGAGTTAAGAATAGTCTAGACTTATGTATTAGGTGGCCTATCCAACTATGCTAGACCAATTTTCTTCCATTAAAAGCAAGAAGGTTCCGTGAAATTTTTGGAGGGGCCAATCATTATAATTTGTAGGGGCCCAATTTATTTTTATACAGCACTATAAGAGGATTTCAAGAGTTTTGGGTGGGGGCCTCCCCCTAAGACTATATGTACCTCTGCCCCTGAATGCAAGGCACTTGATTCATAAAACTCTAATTCATACAGATTTCATTTCGTCATTCACGTGTGCTCTACTTTGTATTATACAGAACTTCGCAGACATTCAATTATACAACTAGCTCAGAGTTTACAGTTCTAACTTGGTTGTTTTCTACATTTTTGGAGGGATTGAGGAATACCATTACCTTGACTATTGAACAACTATGGCGGTAATGTATATACGTATGAGTAAAGTCTCATATTGAATAATGATGAGAAAAATGAGTGGTTTTTTTTTTTTTTTTTGAAATGAAGAATAAGTGGTTAATATAATATAATTGAGCACATAATCATTGAACTTATACTTTTTGGGTTAAAGTGTGTTTTTATATGTTATATTAATTATTCAAGTTGTCTCCCCAACAAGTGGTATTAGAGTTCATGATGGTGTGTGGGGCAAAGGTGACATTATATTGCACCAAAAAAGCCCGTAAAATCCACACAAACAATCTTGGAAAAAAATCCAACAAAGGGGGAGTATTATTGTCATGGTGCTAGACAACGATTAAGTGTGAGGTTCCATGGAGGATAAAAGACATGTAGGGTTAACATGTGAGGGCCCATGGATGATGTATTATACCCATTTCATCATGCATGTGCGATCTGCTTTTGTATTATACAGAATTTCATAGGCATCCAAATCATACAACTTGCTCACAGAGTTTATAGTTCTAATTTGGTTGTTTTCTACATTTTTGGAGGGATTAAGGAATACCATTACTTGGTAAGACCTTGACTACTGTACAACTATGACTGCAAACGAAAAATTCAATACTCTAATGCTTCAAATATTCCAATTAATACTTAATCAAACACTTAACATTTCGCTGATTCGTGAAAAGGTTTACTCCCATGCAAAATGTTCCATCAATTTTTTGAGCTCCTGACATTTCAATCCAACTTTTAGAAAATTATATGATCCAACGGCAAATCATATCGTTTTCTACCTCAACTTAAGCAAATAAGCTACCAAAATATAAACCATACGTTACGCCTATTCAGAAAATGAAATGACTGAATAAAGACTATCAAATATAATCACGCGTTTTGGACTCGAATTCGTGAATGAGACCCTCTAGTCAATGTATTTGAGTTCCAATAATGTCAATTATCATTATTTGAAAATTTTCCTTCCAGAAATTCATACCGTTTAAACGACTTCAACCCATCTTGTCACTAAGCTGAGAATCACCCAAAAATTGCTTTTATCACTCGAGAATATTCCAATTAATGCATATGGCAAGTACTCTCTGAGTTGGTTTCTTTTGTTTATTTGAGCATACAAGGAAAAACACATTGCACAATAAAAAACAAAAGGCAAAACCATATTGCTGGCCTCTGAGGGAACAAACTAGACAAGAATGCACGGCAAGACTTTACTCAATGCTTGAGAAACTTACCCAACAATCGTGATGCTAAGACTTGAATTAACATCATTTGGAACTGATCGGGGAAGACCTTGTTAAGTCTTAAGTTTAATCTAATTAATTCTCACTTGAATAGAATCCAAAAGCCTTTTTTGTGGGCTTGGAATTCAACTAATATTTTACATTCAGATCCTGATCCTCAGCTACCATGAATACGTAGAAGGGTTTTTGATTTATTGGTATGAAATCGGGTAGAATCATTATTTTAAGTTGTATGGTCAAGTCTTTAAAGGATCATATCTCACTCATTTTAAAATTCAAATTGAAACAAATTTTTTATCCATTTTGAACCGCCCAATGTCAAATTTCTAATGAAACAAGTCTCGGTCAAAAATTATTTATGATATAACAGACACAAGTAGAAGATCGTCAAATTATGATCTTGGAGTAGATCAAAACCTCATTGTGTGCGAGCAACTTTTGAACCAAATTCAACTCAAACACACTTTTTTTTTTTTTTTTGAGATAAAAGAAAACACAATTTTATATTTTTATTAATACTACGTAAATTTGATATGTTATGGCACTATAATATTCTAACACATTTATGAACCCTAATAATCTCCTTTAGCAATCCAAGAATGAAACATCACAATACAAATGACTCGATGTAATACAAAGTAAATCTCATAAACCAAATAATAACTAGATCTGCTTTCTATTTCATGAGACTTGAAAAAAAGGCATAGAGCATAAGTATAGTTTTTTTTTTTTTTTTTTTTTTTGGAAAAAAAGAAAAAATCAGTTTACCTTATATTTTATGTACATAAGACTGTATTGAAAATACATCAAACATCAATGTGGACCCTGACTATACTGTCATGTCATGTTCAATGTTATTTAATTTTTCTAAGAATTTTTTGAAAAATCAGAAGAAGCAGAAGAACGACTTCCCCTCAATACGGACCCTGACTATACTGTCATGTTCAATGTCATTTAATTTTTTAAAGAATTCTTAAAAACTTTCTTCAATTTAATACGTAACTTAAAAACTTATTTTATGCTTGTTGAAGTCCACTTTCCTTATCATCAGAATATGCTTGAGATGAAACTTGAATATAATCCCTTACAAAATGTACCGGCTAAATGAAACTTGAAAACTTAAAAAAAAAAAAAAAAAAAAAAAAAAAAAAAAAAAAAAAATTATAAATTAGAAATCTTCTGCCTCTTTAAAAATCTACTATAACCCCTATAAGCTCTAAGACTGATACAACTTAATAAATCTAGTTTAGACCCCCTAAACAACTTAAGCAATGGAATTAATGGATTTATTGAACAAGTTTATTATGAATTCCACACAAATATTACAAGCAATTTACTGCAACCACAATTATAATACCAAATCACAAATCTATATAACATCTAAAACTTTAAACATATTAATTATTGTTGCTATGCTCCTTTTAAGACACATCAACGAAGCATTTCGGTCCAATTCAGTCCACTTCCGTCCATTTGGTCCGTTTAGTCCTCCTCAGTGTAGTTTGGTCCACTTTAGTCTATTTCAGTCCATTCGGTCCACTTTGGCCCAATTCAGTTCCCTTTGTCTTTGGTCCATTTCGGTCCATTTAATTTGGACTAATTGGACCTTAAATTGATTATTTTTTAGTTTTGGGCTAAAAAATATAAACAAAATAGTCAATAGATATTAGAAATTAGAGACATGGGCCCTAAAAAAGTAATAAAAATGATAAATATTCAAAAGATTGCCTTAATATGTAAGTTTCAATAATATAGGCATTATACTTATATTTGGAAAGGATAAAAAAATGCTACAATTCTAAAATGTGCCCTTAATGTAACATGTTACATATGTTCCTTCCATTACAACACATTTTATTCCCAGTTAAAAAAATTATCATTCATGTCGTAATCCTTATTTAGTATACCAAACATGCCCTTAATGTAAGGGTGTACATTTTTTTTCTTCTTCAATTACATAAAAAAAAAAAAATTATAGTTATGTAATTTAAATATTTTTATTAATATATATTTATATATATATATATATATATATATTATATCACTAATCACTATGTATGTTGTTGAATGCAAAATACATTATATATTTTATTACATAAAATTTATAAAAAAATAAAAAATAAAAAACTTGTAAATAACACACATTATTTTTAACCTATAAATTTTACATTATATTCTTATAAGATAATGATATTATATGGGCCTGTTTTTAGAGTGGTTGTAGGGATTCAAATTGTGGTCCCGACAAGTTAAAACCACTTTCAAGCTCACTTTTAAGCAAATAAACTACCAAACATAGGCCTTACAAAAAACACACGTACACAAATAATGAAACGACTGAATTAAGATCATGGTTATCAAAATCGTGATTTGGATCATAGGATCGCACTATTTTATGATCTCACTTCACCAAAATATTTAAGATCGCATTAGGATCGTAAAAATTGTAGGATCATGTAGGATTGTAGGATCATATAGGATCCTACCGATTCTACCAATCCTACCAAAACATCTGTTTTTGTTTTTGTTTTTTTTGTTTTTTATGGGATAAATTTTTGGTTTTGATGAAACTTTAAGGGTTTTTATTTTCTATGTTATAATGGTATGACTTTTATTTATTTTTATATAATTATGTTAACCTAAGCAAATGTTTTCTAGTTTCTAGTTCACTTGTAATCAAAATAAAGGAATGCTTCATCATTTCTAAATGAAGAATTTATATTGGCTTTGCTACCTTTTAAGCTATATTATTGTTAAATTTGTTTGATCAATATACTAATTTGTGTTCTAATATTACTAAAATGTTTTTCTTATATATAATTTTATTAGTATGCTTGTATTTGTATATTGATTGATTGATTGATTTTTTTTATCATGCTTTGTAATTGTTGCTGAGTGGTATAACTTGAATAGTTGAGTGTGAAGTTGCATTTTGATCTCTTTTGTAGCTCTAGTATACAAATATACAATATCTACATAGATGGTGAAATGAATGATAATAATTAGGATAATGGTTATAGGAACCCTAGAATGAGAATAATTAAATATTCATTTCACCTTAATATTCATCTTGCTTTTGGATTTCATATTTTAGTTAGCTAGTTTCCATTTGATAACTTATTTTGGATTTTAAACTTGGAACTTGGAACTTAAAATTTGGAAAATATTTCCGTATGTGTTGATAAATATTTTGGTATTTAGTTGCTAATTAAACATTTATTTAACTTTTTAAATACATTAGATCAAAACTTAAATATATTTGTTTCATTAGTATAAACGTAGTGATTTATGACATGCAAATTGCATCATATGATACAAATCTTTGTTTTTTATGGATAGATTCACAATTTACGTTATTATTCAACATATAAAGTCATTATCAATGTGTTTTTTGGTTTAAATATGAAAATATGTAAAATCTTACAATCCACAATCTTACATAGGATTCCGATTTTAACAACCTTGATTAAGATGCTTAACAAATCTAATTACGTGTTTTGACTTGAATTCGTGAGTGAGACCCTACTATCAATTTTATTATTTTGAATATTGCCATAATTTCGACAGGAAATTTTTACCGTTTTAAGGACTTCAACCCATATTGGCATAGTCCTGAAAATGATCGAAAGTTTTTTTTCGAGAATCTTTCTGTGGGGTTCTTTTGTTTGGACTTTGAACATACAAGAGGAAACACGTTGCACAATAAAAAATAAAAAGCAATAGCTAATTGCTGGCCTCTGAAGGAACAGATAGCCTAGAATGCACGGCAAGACTTTCCTCACTAGGCTTGAGAAATTACCCAAAACTTGATGCTATGACTTGAAGGCTTGAATTGATATAGTTTCAAAGAGAAGCTTCATAATTTGGAACTGTGAAAGGACCAATTGTTAAGTTATTTTTTTTTGGTAGAAAAAAAAAAAAAGTAATTAATATTTTTTACAACTTTTTATATTTTTACTAAAAGTGATATCAATTTTTTTTTTTATTAAATTGCTCATTAACAAATGTGCTAAAAACAACTATTAACCAAACCGTTGATTTATTGGTTTCACATAGGCTTACATATGGTTGTTAAGGGTATTTCATGTTGCTGTAGCATTTAGAGAGTGAGCTATAGGAGGGTTAATTATAGTTAATCAACGCGATATTTGGATTTAGCTTTTAGAAAGTGAGCTATCATTCTATCAATGAGAAATTATTTACTCCTATATGAGGAATTTTATCTTATCCCACAACAAGTTGCGAGTCTTTGTAAGGGGTCCATGGCGGCTCCACACATCCTATGAAAGGAAAGATAACTTCTGTTATAGGAGTGAATAATTCACGCTAAGAAGAGGGTAAACTCTGTCCCTAAACACGCTAAAAAAACAATCACATTTTGGATCAAAAACATATTTGAGCATTCACTTTATTTATTTAAATATTGCTAGCTAGCAATTTTTTACTTGCCAACTTCCAAAGCAGTCCTCAGTGTCTTGTTGCCTCCCAAACCACTCTCCTGTGATCCTTACTTCCTTCCTTCCCTTATGTAAGTAAAATAGGGGAAATCACACCTACCACCCTAAACTACATTCTATGTTACACTTTATATCCTAAACTTTTTGAATGCACGTTTTATACCATAAACTATGACTTTTGTTACACTTTGCACCTTGACGTTAAGTTTGGTGTTAACTTGGATGGAAAAGTATGACACTATGTGAAAATACCTAATTACCCCTCTTCTCAATCTATTAAAAACAAATGAAAAATTACACTTTACCACCTTAAATTATATTTCTTACTACACTTTGTGCCCTAAATTTTGAATTTCCATCCAAGTTAACACTAAACTTAACGTCGGGGTGCAAAGTGTAACAAGAGCTATAGTTTAGAGTGCAAAATATATACTATAAAAGTTTAGGATAGGGACGGAACCATGATTCAAACTTAGGAGGGGCTGAAGTTCTTTGTTCAAAGATTTAAAAAAATTGGAATATCAATACTAGAGGTTGACAAAGTTGCATTATTAGCATTAATTTATTAATTATTATTTGTATTTTTTCTTTTGAAAAAATTTAATAATAGGATTTTATAATCAAGAGTTTTGTAAGTCAATTGACATGTCTTAATATTTTCAAGGTCTAACTAATGTGTGAATGGAGCGATCAATATATGGCATTGGTGTTGTCTATATGGCTATGAGGGTGGAGTCATTTCAAAGGGGCATGGAACTCTCAAGTGAGAGGGAGAAATTGGGTAAAGGTTGTTGGGTTTCTGTGATTTTTTTTGCTACGATTTGTTATTGATTTGTTGTTATTGTTTTTGCTTAGACCGAATTTATGATCTGTCCAAAGATTTTTCTTATTATTCGGGTATGAGCATTTTTTTTATAGATTTTTCTTGTTATCTATTTGTTGGATTTCTTGGGTCAATTTGTAAATTTTTTAGGGAGGGGGGCCAAGTATATAAATTTAAGAGCCAAAATTAAAATTCTTTTTGTTAATATACATACTAGTATTTTTTTTTTTCAAAGGTTGGGGGGGGGGGGGGGGGGCATGGCCCCCCTCAGCCCTTGAGTAGTTCCGTCCTTGATCTAGGTGCAAAGTGTAATATGTGAATTGCGTTTGGATTAGAGTTTAAAGTCAACTTATTTTACTATTTATCTTATTTTTACTACTATTCGTAGGTCCTATTGCACTTTTTGATACTATTTATGGGTCCCACTATACTATTTCAACTAATTTTTATCTTTATCTATAGTACTTTCAGTAAAATGTTTTCAAAACGTGTACTCAAAGAATTTAGAGTGCAAAGTGTAATATGTGGGTTGTGTTTGGGATTAGAGTTTAAAGTTAGCTTATTTTCTATTTTTCTCACTTTATAATTATTCAGCTTATTTTTATTACTATTCATAGGTCCTACTGCACTTTTTGATACTATTCATAGGTCTCACTGTACTATTTCAACTAACTTTTATCTTTATCTACAGTACTTTTAGTAAAAAGATTTCAGTTTTTGCTAAATAAATTGTTCCCAAACGGACCTATGGTATAGTTTAGGGTGATAAAATGTAATTTCCACAATAAAATAAGGGGGAAAAAAGCAAGGAAAAATAATAGTTGAGAGATCTATTTACTATATTTTCTATTTAGTCAAATGAATTTGTAGTAAGAAGCAATGTTATAGGGATGCAAAATATTTTATAATTTTTATAACTTGTTAAGAAGACTTATTAAAAGAAATGGCTAAATTGCAAAACTGACCCTTTAAGTTTTATCTTTTGTCATTTCAGTCCTCTAAGTTTCAGATTTGCCATTTTAATCCTCCAAGTTTTACCTTTTGTCAATTCAGCTCTTTGTTACCCTTCTGTTAAGTGCTGCCATTTTCTAACCAAAACAACTCTGTTTTGAATGAATATTTTTTTTAATTTCTTAATTTAATTTTACAAACGTTAATTACAACAAAAAAAAAAGAGCTTAGGGAATGACATGTGAAGGAAAATGCCCCAAGGACATCATTGACACAATCCCAAGCTTGAATGACGAGGCACATGCGGCAGTTTCTAACGATAGAGAGGCGATTATGGTAGCAAAATCAAGGGATATCGATGCTAGCGATTTTGCAGGCTTGAAGAACCGTCATGCCCTTTGGGACTTTCATCGAGTACACATCAATGAACACTTCGATTGATGTTCCGGGTTGGGGAAATGGACTCAGGCTCCAACCACTAAGGGCCAAGGTGACAAAGGAAGGGGATCTGAAGTCGGGTCAATTTGTGGCTGGGATTGTGCTGATGATGTCCCAGGGGCATTTTCCTTCATGACGTCGTTCCCTTAGTGTCTTTTTTTTTTTATGTATATATATATATATATAATTAATGTTTTTCAATAAATTAAATAAAGAAATTAAAAAAAATCATCCAAAACGGTGTTGCTTTGGTTAGTAAACAACAACACCTAACCAAAAGATAACGAATGATTGAATTGACAAAATTTGAAATTTAGAGGATTGAAATGACAAAACTAAAACTTAGAGGATTGAAATGACAAAATGTGAAACTTAGAGAGTTAGTTTTGCATTTTAGCTATATAAAAAAAATAAAAAAAAAATCTTTACTTCTATTTTTATAAGGGGTGAGGTTTGGGTCCAATGCCTAGTTGCACTGAACCCATTGAAATAATGACACGCGTGTATTCACTTTTTGACACGTGTCACCATCAAAACGGATCTAATACATTAAATGCACTGGACCTAAATCTCACCCTTTATAAGTAGTATGCTACTTTGCATGGTGATAAAACAAAATAAAAGACTCTCACTCCAGATCCTGACACCAACATAACAAAGGGATAAAAAAAAATAAATAAAAAAATAAAAAATAAAAAATAAAACCTTCCTCACGTATAAAAGCATATTACTTTTTGCCTCCTTCGCTATTCTTTTAAAGTAGCTTTTTTATATCTTGTCTAACATTTTCACCTATTTCATCGGTGTTTTGTTTTACTTTTTTTTTTTTTTTTTTACTATTCATATCACTTTTTTCGTTGGGTGATGCTACTAATGTTACAAATTTTACTACATTAATCTGATGTATCATCTTAAAAAATCAATTCATATAATTATTTATTATTTTGACTAGTAGCACTACTAATCACATTCTTACTACATCAATTTTTTAGTTTTTTTTTTAGTAAAATTTGTAGTAATCTAAACATTTTTTTTCCAAATTTTTTTTCTCATAAAAACTCATTATTGGATCCCATAATTAACATAATATAATAATTATTTTCTTAAAAAAATTAATGTTCTTTTACAGTACTAAAAACCTAAAGCATCCACTACTTTTTTTTATTTTTTATATAATTTCTATTTTATATTTTGACTTTTCCAATGTTTTAAACACTGTGTTTTTATTATAAACCCAAATGTTAATTACTTTGAAGAATATTTATATAAACTTTGCAGGTATACTCTTAACATTTTTAGATTAATTTGATTTCTCAATTTAGTTTAACAAATCAAATTAGATGTCTAAATTTTGTATATTTAAATAATCTCTTACTTTGATTGTTAGTAACTTTGAATTGGTTGTTTTTGTTTCTTTATTTTAATGATATGAAACATATATACATTTGTTCACAATTGTTTAATTATTTTTTTTATTATCAATTAATATTTTTAGATAATTTCTTTTAATATTGATTTTTAATCTTGTCCCTCCTAGATTGAAATCCTGGCTCCGCCACTGGTGTCGTGGATGATTGATTTTTAATTAAAAAGAACAACCTTCATTCAGATAGTTATATGGTATAAAATTATTTTTTGGTTTAAAAAAAAAATTCGTTATGAATTAAACAGAAATACGGGGTGTGGGTAAGAAGAAAAAGAAAAAAGAGGAAGGATCACATTATTTGGCAAGTGTCACTTAAAAAATTACAAGCTTATAAACAGATACAGATTGGAAAATCATTCTTGTTAAACCCGTCTCATGGTAAGATTGCACTACATTAACTTTGAATCTTAGGGAACGAGTCGGGTCAATGAGGTTTGGGGTTCCACTTTGGCTGGGTTTAAGTCAGAAATTTATTGAAATAGGATGGATTGCATAATTCCTATGAGGCTATGACCCTTTTTACCAATTTTTAATGTGTTGGGTCAATTTAGAGTAACCAATATTTTTTCCACATACCAAAAAAAAAACCTTTGACATAATTTCTAACCGCTTTCTTTTTCTTAATTCTTTTGATACAAATAAAAAGTCAAAAAATAAATGTTGGATAGTCCGATGGTTAATTTTATTAGTCTACTAATCTAATAATTGCACAAAATAATAAAATAAAACACCTATACATATTATACATGAAATATGAAATAAAGTTTAATCTCCTATAAACTAAAGTGTGCTTTTGGATTAAATTTTTTCTTAATTGCTAAAATTTGGTTAAATTATAGTTGCACTAAAAACAATTGAGGCTTTTAAAAAGCTATACATATGATGAAAAGTTAAAAGGGAAAAAAAATAATCCAAAGTTCCAAAATCATACAATATATAATTATATACATCTTTAAGAATAAAATATAACATATTAATCTTACCCAAAAAAAAATATAAGATATTAATTAAATAAATAAATAAAGGTGCATGATTAGGAAGAAAAACTATAATGAAATTACGGAATTACTAGTCAAGTTAACAAGTAATGTCGTTAGTATTTTTATCTACCATATAAAAAAATTAATATAACTTTAGTATACAATGTTACAAATATACATTGAAAATGAAAATTAAAAAATTAAGTTTAAAATTTTATAGTAAAGGCTTGACGAATAGGTTGGATCTAGTATGGGTTTAACCTGGTCGGGTTGGGCCAAAAAATGGAGTGGGTTATAAACAAATCGGACTAAAATGGGTTGTGATTTCTATTACGCTTGTCCTATTTCTCATTTGGGTTTGAGTGGGTTAACGGGTCCACGTCAATTTTTCTAGGCCCAATTGACTTGCCTTGTGATAAGATTATAAGAACAATGAAATTCCCATCCAAAATTAAAAAAAAAACAATGAAATTAGTAGTTGCATAATTGAGTCAACAACAACTTACTATAAGGTTTAGTTAAACAATTGCCAACTTTTTTAGCATCTTGCAACCTGCTTTGATTATAAACTAGAGACTCATGACTTCCTATCGGGTTTTGGTCATAAAATTGATATGGGCTGGGATGGTTATGTATACTTATTGGTTTTATGCCCACATATAAATATATAAAGAATGCGAATTTGAGGGGATTTATGTAATTTTATTTTTAAGAAAAAAAATTCTTAGAAAGAATTTATGAAATCTTGAAACACTGTAATGGATTAATTTGAGAAGATAAAAGATAGTTTATAAAACTTTCATAACAAATTTTAAGTGGTATGTTGGTTATTTTTTGTGGTTTAGTTAGGGGTGTGTTGCCAACCCGCCAACTGGTCAAAACCGACCCGATCCAATCCAACTCACCCGGTTTGGTCGGTTTTTAGAAGTTGGTGAGTTGCATTGTGAAATTTTATTTTACAATGAGTTGGGTTGGATTCAAATCATAAGATTCACAAATTCACCTAACCCAATCCGACTCACCTATATTAACATATATTTAAATTTAAAAAATATATTTAATGTATATTATACGGTTTTTTATTTGCTTTTTTACCCCTCTTCCTAAATAAAACACAAACTAAGTTCTCATCATTTCAATCTCCTTCTTATCTCAATGTTGGCTTGAACTTCAAAGCACTATTAAAATTTAAAATAGTATGTGGTGGTGTTCTTTTAATGTTCGATTTAATAATAATAATAATAATAATAATAGTAATAGTAATTAAAAAAAAAAAAATTGTCCAACCCATATGGGTTGGGTTGAATATTTTTTAACCCACCACGATGGGTTTGGTTGAAAAAAAAACCGTCAATCTGACCCAACCCAACCCATGTACACTTTTATTTTTAATTTTTTAGTGATGTGTTCAAATTAGAACCAATAACAACTTACCGCTTAATATTTATTATGAAAATATTATAAAGATAGCATTTTCCTAAAATTTAGTCACTCCAAAAAGCTTCTAGGAAACCCCTTTATTTTGTCAGAAAGATGGTTGTTAAGGCAGCTGTTTAGGTTTTTAAGACGACAGCATCGTCTTTACAAGTAATTCTGGTAGCAACTTTCATGTTACCAAAAACATTTATTACAACGGCAATGCTTCGTTATGGAAAGAATTTCTTGCGAAAATCTTGACTGGACCCAAAACACTGTTCTCAAAAGTTTCAGCATGATCAGCGGTAGAGATCTTTCAGAGAGAAAAATGTAACAGTACGCAAAAGCACACTTTAATATTCCAAAGTTAAGACCTTCAAAATTCGCCGTCAACTTCAACTTCAACTTCTGGACAAGTCTCTATTCGTTTTGCACAGAGAGACAGACACAGTCAAAGAAAGCAACAGAGAGAGAGAAAGATGGGTGCAACTCAAGCTTTGAAGAGAATCCCACGTATCAAGTTTCCTCAAAGGCATCCCAAATCCTCTGGAGGTCTGTTTTTCTCTCTCTTTCTCTTTTGAAAGATATATATTGAAAGTTTTGAACTTTGCTAATTCTTTGATCAATACTTGTGTTTTTGTTTTATGTTATTGAACTATTGTCTTTGTTTGATTGATGGGTCTTGTTGATTTATTGATTTTTGATGATGTGTTTAGTTTGAGTACTGAGACTGTTGACTCAGATCTTCTGTGAGAGACTTTAGTTCCATCCTGTGCAGCAACACTCTAAATTTAACTTTTTGAGCATTCTTTGATGTCTATATTTATGAAATTATTGTCTGTTTAGTCATAATTAAACCACTATTAAGTTCTTTTATGTCTTTTGGAGGCTATTGTATTGGGTATTATGGATTAATGTAATGTCAAATTATGGGAATTCATCTTTGTAATTCGTGGAAGAGAGTGAAGCACTTTTTTTTTTTCACATATATATATTCTTTTTGGACAATGTGATGCTTATATGTTAAGTTGGGGCCATTGCCAGTTTGTGCTGACCTAAATATATTAGTATCGGAGCATGATTAGCCAGATCGAAACACAAATACTCGTTGCGGTTGGGGCTGGTGGGTTTAATTAGTCTTGGCAGTTTCTAATGAGAAATAGGAATGATTTGTTTGCCACTCCACAATGTAGCACTAACACTGCAGTCATTACTTGTGGTGACCATTGTTTGGATTTTTGGCCAAGTGTTTGTTTGTTTATTACGGGATGTTGATCAGTACCCCTGCATTCAAAAGCATCGATTTTTTCTTGGTACAAGTTATTTGTTATTAAAACCTCACTTTAAAAGTGAGCCAAATAAGTCCTGAAATTTAAGTTGTGCAAACTGAATGGACAGTTTAGTGAAATCAAAAGGATTTGATCCATGTGTGTGTGTCCGTGTTTTATCAGCTACAATGAATTGGTGGGGAATTTCCATTCTTCTTTCCCAGCTCATCTGGTGTTTAGATATGCATTTGGAGATTTTACAAGCAAAATTTAGATTCGATTTGTTTCTTTGTGTGTGTGTGTGTGTGTTTATGTGTATGGTTTGTATACCCATTAGCCATTTTGCTCAACTATCTCAATTCCCCTGCTCCTTTTGAACTGTCATTCGGTACTTTTGCCATCTTGTAATAATGTATGAACTTTTATTTCAATGTAAATTATGCTTCTTTCCTTTGATGCTAAATGAGAATTATATAGCTATCTTTCGATACAAAAGGGTGCTTCAACAAGTGTTATTTACCTGATAGCCTTACCGGACACCATTCTGCATATATTACACATACTTTAGTTAATAGTATTCTATAGCTATCTTTCCATACAAAAGGGTGCTTCAACAAGTGTCATTTACCTGATAACCTTACCAGACACCATTATGTATATATTACGCATAATTTAGTTAATAGTATGACTTGAAGTTTGTGAAAATCCTGTCATGTAACATTCTCCGTGAGTTTTTATTTTTGCCACTACTAAATAATAAGGAAATCACTTGCAGATTCTGCATCACAGGTTCAAGCAACTTCTACAGCTGGTGCTTCTGACCTAACTTTCTTCTTTACTTCAAAAGCCTCAACAACTGTGGGAGGGAAAGCTTCTCTTCAGCCAAAACGAACACCAATGACCAATGAGGAGATGGAAGCTATAATGGTATGTATAAACCTCCATGATAGGTTGTTGCAGGGATTTTATGTTTACTGATTTGTTTCTCACTCTTCTTATGCAATGAACTATGCTACCTTCGTCCAGTCTAATTGTCTGGTGACTAAAGTGTAGGAAGTGATTGAGCTGGAACAAAATTTTCATTAGAATTTAATGAGACAGGCAGACAGCTAGTTGTGTTAACTTGAAGTTAATGATTTCAACTCCCCCCCAAACAAAAAAAAAAAAACCCCTCACTTTTACATCTTTACTACATGTGGAGCAATGTTGTGTTCTACTCATCTGGTTAACTAAGTTCTTAGAGATGTATGATTTTTTAAGCTTTTTTTTTTTTTTTTTTTTTTTTTTTTTTTTTTTTTTGTAAAAGGGAGTGACTCAATAATCCATTATTTGATGTTTAGGATTAGGATTGCGTGTTGGGAATTTTGTTTGTAATCTATATTAGTGTGTGTACCTAAATTTGGAGTCTACTGGACAGATCAACCTTTCTCTGCACAAAATCATTAAACCATGATTATGATGATACAAACTGTTGAGATTTAAGTTTCTTTTCTCGTCTCTTTTTTTTCTTACTACTTATAAGTTTTTGTCTCTTTTATTCAGTTGTTACATGCTAGTTTGTTTTGACAATATTTTGGCAGTTGGGTGGCTGCTTTTGATCTCATACTGGAGCTTCTGAGAAGGGATGGCATGGCATCGGACATTTTCTTAACCCTTCTTTAGTTTCTGAAATACTCAAAGTTCACTTTCTACAAACATTGTTGTATTGTAATGGTTTTGAATGGAACAATTTCTTAATGACAATTACAAAGGCAGAGAATACATAAACGGCTATGAATATGGAAGACATACTTGAGATACTCTCTTTGGTTTTATTTTATTGACATTGATAATGAAAGAAAGTGTTTAAACATGAAGTT
Source organism: Quercus lobata (assembly GCF_001633185.2). Classification (NCBI taxonomy): domain Eukaryota; kingdom Viridiplantae; phylum Streptophyta; class Magnoliopsida; order Fagales; family Fagaceae; genus Quercus; species Quercus lobata. Next base: position 30,348,813 of record NC_044905.1, on the reverse strand, counting down.
CTGCCGCCTAAGTTGTCATAAAAACTAAACATATGGCATATAAGTCAACATGCATTCAACAGATAATGAAAGGAGTCATTTGGAATCTTCTTTCTCAAGCAGAGGTTCAAGGATGCAAGACTTTGGGTTCTTCATTGGAGGGCCCTTCTCCCTGCGTTCCAGCTCATCCAATTGAAAGGTAATCAATCTGTCCCAGTTTCCTCCCTCAAAAAGAACCCCAGCCTTTCCATCTGTGATTCTCTGAACAATGCCACAGTACATATGATATGGGTTATTTGGGTTCTTAACAATGGCAATCATACCAGGCATCAATAGTGGCAGTTCTGGCGGTTTTGGCTTCCTTGATCCAATAATTTCTCCTAAGTTTCCTGAATCTGTAACTGTTGTTTTCTTTGGAGGTGGGTTCTTCTCAATGAATGTTTGCAAACCCTTTTCACCACCAGGAAATCCACCAGTTAGTCCCATCAGCTCCTTTTCAAAAGCATTTTCTGAAACACTGTCAATTGTTGATAGTGCCAAACTATCTGATTTTTCTTGCTTTGTATCAGCTGCTGCTGATTCTTGTTCCTCAAGGTTCCTGTTTAGCTCCTTCTGTAGACCTTCTTCCCCATTGCAGAGTCCTCTGCCTCCCATGATTTCAGATAGGTCAAATTTTGCGCATGTTATAGAGTGTTGGGTTGGCGGCTTGTTATGAATTAGAAAAGACTGTTTTTGAAGATGCTGGGAGAGGTGGTTTCTCCCAAGGAAATGGGATTTCAGAGGAGAGCCTGTTGTGCTTGGGAAAATGATGAAAGAAGCCATGTATCTACTGTGGCAGGTCTATCAAAGGGAAGAAGTACTTAAGCCTCCACTTTTAATCCTGACCACATGGGAGTTTTTGTTGGATATTCCACTCTATCTTCATCAATTATCCTCTTTCCTTCACTTCTTTTGTCACTTTTCTTCATTTGTGATATCCTAGGCCACTTCAACCACTTCTTCAAAAAATTGGTATGGTCCCACAGGTCTCTATATCATTAGCAATGCACTAACCATCTCTCATTTAGTTTGAATTATTAAACAACCGACGATCATACACTTATCCACTAGTTTTATTTATAAACAAACAATAATCTTAATTTAAATAATAAGACTTCATTATAAATATCAGTAAAGTGTCATATTTTAGTCAACTTTTGTGCTGTTATTTTGACCAATAAGTAATGGCAGCCACATGGCATAATAGAATGGGTGAAATTTGAGTTCAGTATCCGGTTGCAGGGAACCTGTTGAAATAATAACATGTGTTACTATCTCAACAAATCGAATGTACTGGAAGCCTCACAATATAATGTAATTGGTCTTGGGAAAAATATTTTTCAATAGAATCCTTTATTGGTCATGGGAGTTAATTGCCCCTGGCCCCGTAAAAGAAAAGAGGGAGCTTAAAGTGCTTATAATTTAATTTTTGTTCTCTTTTTCTTTGGATTTCTTGTATACCATAGCTAGTGACTTATTATCTTCTTTTTAAAAAATTTCTGAATTCATTAAAAATAAAAATAATTCATATTTTATTTCAAATGCTGTATCTCTTCGTACTTTGAATTATAATAGATTCAAGTCCAAACCAATTAGATCAACCTAAAGAAATGCGGATTAAATGACAAAACCATATTAACAATACCACTTGTTGCCGCCACACACAAATCAAATTTAAAATGCAAGTTAAGAATATAAAAGACCATCATCAACTAAATTTACACCAACATGTTGGTAGGAATGTAGTAATGGTTTGGGCCAACATGCCTCATGGTATGGATTTGAGTTCCCTAATTAGCAACGTGTTGCAGATTCTTATTCCCCACCTAGAGGTTGTTTATCAGCAGCTGTGGTGTAGGGTCTTAACTCAAGAGTGATTATGGTGCTACTATGATTATGTCTAGATAGAAAGTTACATTGATCACCCCCTCTAATAATTTTTTTTCCCAAAAAATAAAATAAAACCTAAATTTTTATGTATGTATCTCACACTTTGATCCTATATTCTAATAGTTTTTACATTCGTTACAACTATATTTATTTTTAACTAAAATATAAAAGACAATTTTAGTGAACTTTTTTAATCCATTAATTGAATTCGGATTTGGGTCGGGCCATTGAATATCGACCTGTTTTGCCCTGTCTAAGGAGTAAGGACCACTGCCAGCAAACAACAATGGATGATCTTTTGTGTTTATAAACCACAGAAGTTACAGAGTAATCACTTGTGGCTTCGGGTGCTATCAGCTATATATGGTTGATTTTAGATGTCTCATTGAATTGAAAATCAATCAATCTCTAGCACGGTTGAAAATCATTTTTTTTTTTTACTACATTAGTAAAGAACCAACGTTATATATAAAGAACCAACGTGATATATCTATATATATATATATATATATATATAATATCATATTATATACTATATAATAAAAGTTAGGCTTAAAAGCCATGGTTGCGCCAAGTAGCTGCACCATATTGCAGAAATTTTTTTAGATTTTTAGATTTTTTTAAAAAAATATATAATTTTTTTCTCCTATAATTTTTAAGTTGATAAATATCTTAATTTAATTACAATTCAAATTCTTCATTTGATCCTTATTTAATTACTATACTACACTTAAAAGAAAACATTTATATATAATAATAAAAAAGTAGCAACGTGTATTATAAAAAAAAAAAAGTAAAAAAAAAACAGCAACGTAGTGTAATCTAATTCTTCTCAAATTCTTCATTTAATCCATCTTAGCTGTGGTTGCGCCAAGTGACTGCACCATATTGCATAATTTTTTTTTTTTTTAGATTTAAAAATATATATATAATTTTTTCTCCTATAATTTTTAAGTTGATAAATATCTTAATGTAATTACAATTCAAATTCTTCATCTGATCTTTATTTAATTACTATACTACAGTTAAAAAAAAACATTTATATATATAAAATATAAAAAAAAAAAAAAAAAAAAGCAGCAACGTAGTGTAATCTAATCCTTCTCAAATTCTTCATCTAATCCATCTAAGCCATAGTTGCGCCAAGTGACTGCACCATATTGCATAATTTTTTTTTAGATTTTTAAAATTTTTAAAATATATATAATTTTTCTTCTCCTATAATTTTTTAGTCAATAAATATCTTAATTTAATTACAATTCAAATTCTTTATCTGATCCATCTAATCCTTATTTAATTACTATACTACACGTAAAAGAAAAAATTTTTATATATAAGAAAAGGTAACAACGTGTATTATATAAAATAAAAAATAAAATAAAAAAGCAACGTGTATTATAAATAATAATAATAAAGCAGCAATGTAGTGTAATTTAATCCTTCTCAAATTCTTCATCTAAGTCGTGGTTGCGCCAAATGGCTGCACCATATTGCAGAATTTTTTTTAGATTTTTAGATTTTTTAAAATATATATAATTTTTTTTTCTCCTACAATTTCTAAGTTGATAAATATCTTAATTTAATTACAATTCAATTTTTTTTCCTGATTCATCTAATCCTTATTTAATTACTATACTACACATAAAAGAAAACATATATATATATATATATATATAAAAGGTAGCAACGTGTATTATAAAAAAATAAAACATAAAATAGCAATGTAGTGTAATCTAATCCTTCTCAAATTCTTCATCTAATCCCAATATATATATATATATATATAAACAGCAACATAGTGTAATCTCTAATCCTTCTCAAGTTTTTCATCTAATCCATCTAATCTTTATTTATATCCCATAAAAAACAAAAGATCTGATCCATCTAATCCTTATTTAATTACTATACTACATGTAAAAGAAAACATTTATATATATATAAAGTAGCAACGTGTATTATAAATAAATAAATAAAAGCAGCAACGTAGTATAATCTGATCCTTCTCAAATTCTTCATCTAATCCATCTCTAAGTCGTGGTTGCGCCAAGTGGCTGCTCCATATTACATAATTTTTTTTTTCGATTTTTAGATTTTTAAAAATATATATAATTTTTCTTCTCCTATAATTTTTAAGTTGATAAATATCTTAGTTTAATTGCAATTCAAATTCTTCATCTAATCCATCTAATCCTTATTTAATTACTATACTACACGTGATAAATAAATAAATAAATAAAAAGCAACAATATAGTGTAATTTAATCCTTCTCAAATTCTTCATCTAATCCATCTAAGTCGTGATTGTATCAAGTGACTGCACGTATTACAAAAAAAAAATTAGATTTTTAAAAAATATCTTAATTTAATTACAATTCTAATTCTTTTTCTAATCTATCTAATACTTATTTAATTACTATACTACATGTAATAGAAAACATTTATATATATATATATATATATATAGAGAGAGAGAGAGAGAGAGAGAGAGAGAGAGAGAGAGAGAGAGAGAGAGAGAGAGAGAGAGAGAGAGAGATGAGTTCAAGTTACACCTGGTGTAACTTTACAAAAGTTACACCTAGTGTAACTTTACAAAAGTTACACCTTTTTTAGACCGTAGATTTCTAAAATATCTAATGATTAAAAAAAATCATTAAATATGATTGCTTCCACCTTATTACTTGATTAATACTAGCATTCTCTCTCTTTCTCTCTCTATCTCTCTCCTTATTTATTGCTTTCCAAGAGATAATATTTTGTTCAACACAACCTAAACAAAAAATCTAAAGTTCAATGTATTATTGAAAATCATTTTATATTTTTTTAGATATTTCTACCATCTTCCATTCAATTATATATATATATATATATATTATGATACCTTAGTCTCACACAATATGCATTCATTATATAACTTAAAAGTAAAATATTTATTTATTTTTATTATTTATTTGTAAGTAAATTAATAAAAAAAATTATTTACAAATGAATTTTGATTAAACTGTGCATTGCACGGGCATAATGCTAGTACTATATAATAAAAGTTGGCTTAAAAGTCGTAATTGCGCCAAGTGACTGCACCAAATTGCAGAAAATTTACTAAATTTCTTTTTAAAAAATTTAAATTAAATTATTTGGTGGCATACAACTACTATACCTAAGAGAGGACCTAATCAGTTTGAATAACAAAAACTAAATTAACGTGTAATCATTGCTCATCTATATCTTTTCTAATTTAACGCCTCATGGACTCTTTTCTTTTTCTTTTTATCTTCTTCTTCTTCTTTTTTTTTTTTTTAATCAACTTCATGAGAAGTTCATTCTAACTTATCAAACTATTTTTTCCTTTACTTTTTTATTCTTTGAATAAACACCAAAATTTAATATAAAGTTACGATTAACGTTTTCTCCTTAAAAAAAGAAAAAAAAAAAAAAAAAAAAGAGAGTTATGATTAACATTAATTCCAATTGCAATTCTTATTTGCCTTAGATGTAATTGAAGATTTTCTATATATATATATATATATATATATATATATATATTGTAGGATCTCGATTTACAGTCCAAGCCCAAAACGTATGAGATATTGGCCCAATGAGCCCAATACAATGAATTTGTAGAGAGTGGGTCGAAAAACTAGGCCCTAATGAGTTGAACAACGGCTAGTATTGAATTAAATGACAATCAAACACTAAATAAGAGATTCTGATATCAGTAGACTTTCAGTCCGAGGAGATCACACTTGTATATATTGATCATAATTGAATACAAAGACAATTTAGATTGCTACAATCTTCTTTCTCTCCTCTCCCCCTTTCCTTCCTTTTATCTCAAGGAGGGTCTCTCACATTATATAGCTCCTTCTGGAACATTTTGATTCTACATTTGTTGATCATCTGAGCCTCCACTTGAGTACCTGTCCCATCAGACATCTTCTCTGACTTTCTGTGAGTTGTGGTAGTTAAGGTAACACTGTTCAGAGATCTTCTTCACATAAATGTGGCCAGAAAAGTAGCTGTCATGCATTTAATGTGGTGGCAGCAGCTTTCCCCTAGATATTTTTGGACTTCTTGCCTTCTTGTATGTTCATGAAACATGTTCCTATCATTACAGCTTCTTGGAGGGTCATTCTACTTGCTGGAATACATATTTGAGCTGCACACACCACATCCGAGGAGTAATTCCTTCTTGGATTACCTTTCATTCGTTCCTTACTTATGAGACTTTAAATTGGGATCCTAAATGATTATTTGCCCCTCCTTGAACCATTCAGCATCCTCGGACAAAAGCCCAAGGCCCAACATATTAATCCCTACATATATATATATATATATATATATATATATATCAATTAATAAAAATTACAATGAATAATGAACTATTTTTTCCCTTAGCTTTTTTATTCTTTGGATAAACACCAAAATTTAATATAGAGTTATGATTAACGTTTCCTAAAAAAAAAAAAGAAGTTATGATTAACGTTAATTCCAATTGCAATTCTTATTTAGCTTAGATGCAATATAAGATTTATATTTATATATCAATTAATAAAAATTACAATGGATAATGAATATATCCTTAAAGGAATTGAATGAAACGTATCCTCAATATAAATCTACAGTTTAATTGGATTATTTTATAAGCTAAGTTTCGTTTGAGCTACTAACATTCAATGCTAATAATAATATATAAACCAGAGAAGAACAACAAATAGAGTGCCACCAATTTTTCTCAATCATTCATAAAATCCGTCTCCTTGGCGTTTTGCGTCTTTCAATGCTCTCAATAGAATCACTCGGGTACGCATAAATGTATTTATTTACTAAATCTGTGAGGTTATTTTATATTCAACTTGACTTGCTGGCTATTGCTATATTAATTTCTTGAAATCATAAAAGCTTATTTCTTGATTTATTAGTCTCACTTTGAATTACAAGATTTTTTACACTCTACATGCACTTGATTTGTCTTTCAAATATACATACGATTAGTTTGGTTGTGTATACCATAGCAGTTTGCCTTTATTTTTTAGTTTTGGGTTAGATAGTTGAACAATACTAAAATAAAAAGAGTTGCAAGATTAAAATGAAGATTAATCATGAATTTACAACAATCAAGATCTGTAGATTCAGCCAAGAAAAGACAATGAATCACAATTCAAGAATCAACTCTTCTTTCAACAGAAGGTACCAATATGGTCATACATTTATTTTACATAATAAATTGGTAGCGAATTACAAACTCATCTGCTTCAAGTGTTTTGAGTCCAATAATTAATAGTTTTTTGGCATAAACTTTTTATTTTTCTTAAAATAGTTGAACAACTTGTAAATAACAAGAAGTGCAAGATTAAGACGAAGATTCATTATGAACGACGTCAAAGAGCCACCAATTCAATCTCCAAAAGGCAAAAAAACACTACTCAAGAATTGAATATTTGTGCAAGAGACCATTCATCCTAAAAAGAAGACAATTTTCTTTAAAGATCTGTTATGCCGTGGCAATAATTAAAAAAAAAAAAAGAAAAAGAAAAAGAAAAAAAAAGTCAATGACAAATTCTAAACAACATTGGCCTCTACTCGCAAAGTCTAATGTTCAGTCATGACCAATTGTACGTTACATTGTCTCGAGTAACAAGCTCTGAAGAACTAAATATTTTAATAAAAAACAATGACAAACAAGAATAAGGATACAATAAAAATATATTCTTTAACACAATTAGTATTTTTCACTTAGGTGTTATTATTTTATATTTGATGGTTGTTACATTATACGATTTGTTCCTTTTATTATTATATTTTATAAGAATATGACTCTTTATGGTACTGCTTTCTCCATAATAAAAAGTAAAATCTGGATGTTTAAAGTTTAAACATTGCAACAGCAAGCGCCCGCACGTTTACGAGTAATTAATATATATATATATATATATATATATATATATATATATACATATACATGTACGTGGAAGATAGCATTCTCCACAAATTTGGATGGACTTTGCCGACGAAAAGAGACTAGGACGATATAAAGCTGTCTTGGTAGAACCAAATCTGATGAAAGTTCTCTTGGCTATAATCCTTAGAAAAGGTCTCTTGGCTTGGAGTAGATATCAAATATCATATCATATCTGACATAAAACGTGCATGCCACATCTTAGGCCTGCCTTCTAGGTCTATTTCTATACAGACTACAGAAAACTACATTATTTACTGTAGGCACTTTTTGTTTTTGTTATATATATATATATATATATATATATATATATAGACACACATAAGTCTAACTAAATAAATACAATAAGTTTGTAATTAGGCTGTTCTTGGGTCGGGTTGGCTTGAGTTTGGACTTGATTTGGACTCGATTCGACTAGGTCGGGTTACCAAAAATGTGACCTACAATCGAACGAATATATGGGATGGACCCGGTGGTTCGAGTTATCAATTAAATGGGTCGAATTCGTCAGTTAGACGGGTTTAGACTTCAAATTGGGCCAATTTTGTGGATTTACATGAATTTTTTTTAACTCAATTTTTGACAGGCCTTTTAGGCCCAAATTAATGGGCTTACTTTTAACAAAGATTTATATATTTTTGAACCATATATATATATATATATATATCATATGGGCCTCTTTTCACATCCTTTATTTCAAATTAGGCCTTCAAGCTCAGCTTGTATACACTACACAACTTTGAATCTTTTGGGCTTCTAGGCCTTATCAATCCAAATTTAATGTTTCCAACTCACATATAATGACAACAAATACATTAAATAACACGTAAAAACCCAGGAAAATTAGCAAGCACATAAAATCACACATAATATCACTTTCTAACCATCTGTTAAAATCACACAATACAAGAAAGAAATATTTTTCAAAATGCCTTAGCCTTAAGACCTGGGCAGTACATAAAAATACACATAATATCACTTTCTAACCACTTGTTAAAATCACACAATATAAGAAAGAAATATTTTTCAAAATGCCTTAGCCTTAAGACCTAGGTAGTACCTTAAAAATCCAAAAACAAATCAAGAAAGTCTAATAAGTACAAAAGCCCATCTCAACCTATTAAACCTGCCAAGTTGTGCCAACCATTCCATACATGTAACACAAGCCAGCAAACAAATTCCAAGAAATAAATCAATCACAACCACACCATAAGTATGGCAACAAAAGATAATAAGAGCACCTTACAATATTTTCATAGAGTCAGAGAAGGCAGAAAGGCAATTACTACAAGTGTGTAAGGCAGTAAACTACCAATGTAGTAGCTAGTTATAATTAGTTACAATTATGAAATACCTAAGTATTTCCAAAAAATAGCTTTTCTAAAGCTTTAAAGAGCAACCGCGCTATAGTTAAGTCCATGACTTATAGAAAAGAAAACCTATAAACTTAATAAGTTTTCTTTCCTATAAGCAATAGTTGATTTATAAATTATAAGTTAGAAAAACAATATGTCCAAAAGCTTCCAAAATATATCCAAAAATTTGCCTCCTATACAAAATGTGTCCTTCCTCCTACAAGAAAATGGGCAAAAAGATATTTATCAATAGAAATATAAGGACAAGACCAAAAGATACAGAATAGTAATAACCAAAAACAATAGAGAGGGCAAAACCAAACTCAATAGAAATAACAGTAAGGGCAGAAACTTACCCAGTTAGTGATTAGTCATCAACACTAATTGAGATACCTTTGTTTGAGCTTGAACTTCCACCACTTGCTGCTGCTTGACTTATAACTAGAAAAGAGAAAGAAATGAAGGCTATTATATTAAATTTCATTTGAATAAGACACACTTAATAGCACTTAATAGACAAAAAGTTTGGTAGTTAAAATATTACCAAAATCATGAAATTCATCTTCCAAGGCCTCTAACTCATCTTTTGATTTGTGAAAAGAAATTGGAACCAAGGCTTGAAGCCAATCTTGTGCACAAACAAGATTTTGAACCATGAGTGGAAAGAGTGAACTCCGAAATGGATCAAGTATGCGTCCTTTAGAATTAAATGTCGACTCAGAAGCAACAGTAGAAATAGGTACAGCCAGTACATCCCTAGCTAATTTGAACAGCACTTGATACCTATTTGAATTGGTCTTCCACCACCCCAATATCTCAAATTTCACATCCCCCTTCAAATTTCACAATTTTCACCCAAATATTTTTCAATCTCATTGCTACACCCTATGAATTGCTCAGCCTCCAAGAAACGCTCAAACCTAGAATTAACCATCACATATGGATCACTACAACCAATTGACTCACCTTCTATGTGTGTCCTCTCACTCCCACTTAGTGCTTGTACATTTGGAGAATCAACACAAGAGTAATAATCATACAACTTGACCAAGTTACCCCTCACCAATTCAATCATCTCATCAGCCACTTCATTCCCATAAATTTCAGAAAAAGAAAACTTCAAAAACCTCAACTTCTTTCTTGGATTAAGAACCACAGCCACATACAAAAGATGATTACTTTTATCCACTTTCCCCCAATACTTATCAAACTTAGATTCCATTTTAGTTGCCATGTTTTTCAAGAGGTGGTTTTGAGATTTACTTAAATGGGCAATATTCTCTTGAATGAAAAACATCTCATCAAAAAAGGTGTTTGTAGTAACATACAAAGAACCTGAAAACTTTTTCGTTGCATTGTAAAAAAGTTTCAAAAAACCCACAAATGTCCTACAATTTTGGAAATCAATACCACTAGGAGATCCCATATCACCACTATTCTCATTGTTCATAAAGTATGAAGAATAATTATCATCCTCAAAGTCCATTTGTATGAACACTTTCTCAAATTTTTCTATGGTTTCTAACATGAGATAGGTAGAGTTCCGCATAGTTGGTACATCTAGTCAAAGAAGAGACTTAGACTCAATACCTAATCTCTCCATAAAACCCATAAAAAGTTTGATTCCTATTTGGTGAGGACTTCACATACCTCACAGCTTCACACACCTTAGCAATGGATGCATCAATTTCTCTCAAACCATCCCCCACAATCAGATTTAGAATATGTGCACAACACCTTATGTGTAAGAACTCATGTTCTAAAGCAGTCCCCTTCTAATCTTTAGTTACAGTTTGCAAAAACTTAATGGTGGCACCATTTGAGCTAGCATTGTCTACTGTTAAAGTGAATATGCCATTTAATGGTGGCACCATTTGAGCTAGCATTGTCCATTGTTAAAGTGAATATGCCATTGATACCCCGCTCACGCAAACACATCTCAATCTTTCTACCTATAGTCTCCCCTTATGGTCTTCAACTTTACAAAAATTTAGAATTCTCTTATGCAACTTCCAATCATCATCAATAAAATGACATATAAGGGACATATAATTCAAATTTTGAATACTAGTTCATATGTCCGTAGTAAGACACACCTTACGACCCTTCAAGGCCCCTCTTAGTTTCTCTCTCTCAACACCATAAATGCCAATCACATCCCTAGCCATAGTTTGACGAGATGGGATATCCCTAATTCACAACTTAGGTTGTAAGGTTGTTGAATATCTTTGAAATTGTTGAATATCTTTGAAACCAATACCATTCAACAAACCTAAAAGGCAACTCATCTATTATAACCATTTCAGCGAGTGCCTTTCTAAAAGCCTCAACACTAAAGGCTGTTAGTACAAGCTGAAACCCGTCCTCCCCATCCATTTTAGGCTCAAATGCTAAGGTTTGTTGCCCTTTAAGTGCATCTCTATTAGGGTTCTTAATACAAATTGTCGTCTGATTCAATAAATTAGTAGTACCATGCCCCTTACTATCAGCTAGATAAGTTTTTTGACAATAATTGCAAACAGCCTTAAAATGACCCTCACCAATATCTATTTTTTTCAAAATGGTCCCAAGCAGTAGACTTTTTCCTATTATTACACACCTTGCCCTTACCTTTAGGTGGAAATGGGGGAACCTTAGCATTAGTTGGAGTGGCAGTAGATTCAACTTGGGCAGTAGGTGATGTTTGGGAAGAGGGTGCATAACTAGAGGGTTCTATAACTTAAAGACATCAAATTTAAGCATCAGAAAACTACCATAATAGTGATACTATTAACCCAATAACAAGAACACACACAAGTGACACAACAACAACAGTAGGTCAAAGCAGCAACAAACAACAACAAAGTAACAAACAAACAACAAGAAGTTAAAAGAGAAACAACTGAAGATAAATGATATCTTAGAGAATCCTTAGCTGTTAGGGATTCAAGATGAAGCAAAAAGAGTAGCCTACTTGAACAAATTTCAACTCCTGTATAAAATTACGATTTCAATTTCTTAAATTAGGAAAACAAAATGAATCAAACAAATTAGCAATAACATACAATCAAATTAACAAAATAAAAATGTGTTAGGATTTCATCTTTTAAAATTAGGGGTTCATCTTTTTTTTTATTTTTTTATAAATTTTAACAGTGAAGATAAAACTTATAGAAGTATATTACTCACTAAAAAAAAAAAAAAGCAACAAAATTGGACAGATACATACAGGACCACCACACGGTCTAGCCTACATAGGATAAAAACTAAGAAAAAGAACACAAAGGAGCACACTCAAATTAGGGGTTCATCTTTGAGCTAACAAATCAAATCAAGACAATTAGGGTTTCATAATCACTTGGTCTATTTTGGTTCCCTAATCTTTGAATCAAATAGAAAAGTATAGAGACTAGAGAGAGTGACTACATCGAATACTATGTTTCGAAGTGGAATCAAGCACATGCAACTCTATGGCAGTATGGCTAAACAATTTCTCACAACTATGATCTTTAAGTTTTCAGTAAATTGAACAAGAGGAAAAACCCATATCTCAAAATAGAGAAAAAGATAGATGAAAAAGGAAGAAAATATACCTGAGAGTCTTGAGACGAAGAAGCTGATCCGTGAGCATGAGAAAGCTTAACCCATGGTGGAAAGTGAGGCGATGCCGTGAGTGTGGTGATGACGTGGTGGCGACAATAACTAGGGTTTGGAAAGGAGTGTGGATTGTGGAGGGTATGGAGTGAAGGGTTGAGACTTGAGACTAGAGAGACTTGAGATTAAGAGTAGAGAGAATGGAGACTGAGATTGAGAGTGAGATTTTGATTTATGAGAGAGTGAGATACTGAGAACAGGGAGAAGTCTGAGATGGGATTGAAGACTGAGGCTTGCGTGTGGAACTCTGGAGGACTGATTTCCATTTCAATTTTAGTCGTTCTGAACTTCTAGTGATTTGATTTTTGCTTTGCTGATTTGATTTTTTTCTTTTGCGTGGAAGACTCTAGATGCCGTGCAGTTCTCAATTTGACAGTGCTTTAGTCTTATCATCCCTCAATCTCACATGCTCACCTCAAAATAACCGAGATATATATATACATAATTTTTTTTTACTCTAAAACTTTCAGTCGGGTCAGGTTATACGGGTTTTTAAACCCTTAACCTGCTATCCGAACCGAATATTCGGTTTTCTCAAAGAAGGACCCGAACCTGACCAATCATGAGCTTCGGGTTGACCTGTTGGGCTTCGGGTTGACCTGTTGGGCTTCGGGTCGGTCGGTTTGGTCGGGTCCTGGACCTGTTGGACAACCCTGGTTTGTATATAGCATTTGGAATCATTTATTTGTCATAGGTTATTTGTATAAAGTTTTTAAAAAAGACAAAGTTTGGCTACAAGCTTGATTATAATTAATGGTTATAAGTTTATTCAACATCTTTGTTAGTTTTTAGACTCCTTAACATACAATGTTTAACTTAATTTTATTGCCAAATTGTCACTTAAGTCAATTATGTAAATCTTAGGTTAAACATTCATCATACATATCATGCAGCGGAAAAGTAAATAAAATAAGATATGATGACTCATAAAAACTAATGAAACAAATTAGTTTCAAAGTAAAAAATTTGGGGGGAATGATCCCACACTACATAAAAGGGGCTATCCCAGCGTTTTTAAAGCACCAAAATAACACCAAAAATTGTCGATATAGCCTAAAATGATTTATCTTGACACTTTTTTTCTCATCGCCTTGTAGCACTGCGCAACGAGTGTGGTAATAGGTCCGCCTAACCTACACCGGCACTTTTAAAACTGCCGGTATAGGTCCCGGCGATTTTGAGACCCTATTCCAACCTTTTTTTTTAAGTGTTGGGACATTCTTCATCAACCGTTTCAAGACCTATACTAGCGCTTTTTCAAAATGAATACCGCTGTTGTAGGTGTACCTATAACAACGGTTTTAAAACCGCCCCTACAGGGTATTTAGGGAAATAGAAATATATCCTATACTAGCGGTTTTAAACTGCTGTAATATGTATTGCCTGTGCCTGTGCTTTTAAAACCGTCGGTATAGGTCATTTAAGGATATAGAAATAAGCCCTATACCAATGTTTTTAAAACGCCGTAATAGAATTTTACACTCAAGAATATTTAATTCGTAGTAAACTTAACTATGATTATTAAACCTAGCTTTGAAACCCTCAGACTTGATCTGCTCCAACATGAACCTCCAGTTCATGCCTTTGATTTTCAGTACACTTGATATTTGAAACTTTAAACCACATAGACCTCCAGTCTATGACTCCAAGACCACTCTTGAAGGTTTAGATCTCTAGCACCTTTGATAACTAGAATGAGGCAGCAACTTCTACAAATACTAGATCTTGAATTTCTTTAAAAAATATTTATGATAGAAGATTTGAAAGAGCTTTGATTACAGAAACCCTAGATCTACAATAGGAGGCACAGGAAACACTTTTCTCTCTCTAAAATCCCTTGTAGGGTTAGCTTATAATTTCCTTTAAATACTGCAACAAATAGATCGCAATTTGGGCTTGTAATAGACAAGTTATGGGCTTTTTACGTTTGCTAATTTTTGTTGATCCGCGATCATGCAAGCCAATCTGATTTTGAATTCCTAAACCTGCAGCTTGTATGTTCTTGAATTTTTACTTGCAGCGCTTTTAGCAATGTCTAATATGACTCATAGACTCTAAGATCTATTTCTAGATAAGTTTATGTACACAGTTTGCCAACAAACAAATCATTTAGAACCTAAAAAATTATACCTAAATATTTAGATATTTTTATTGGACGTGAATTTTAAATACTCTATTAATGGATTATATTTTTTTTCCTACATCCTCCATGCTTATAAAATTTAAAGGAAATAAAAAATCAATAACTATGTCATTAATCAAATATTTAGATTTTCTTTTGTAGTTTAAAATTATGCATAAAAAATAAATCTATGAATTGAATAGTAAATAATATCTGATTGTCACAAAATTTGATTTGTCTTAAGAACATAAAAAACATATAATTCAACTGTTATATTTTCAAAATATGTATCCATGTTAAACTTTTTAGTGGGAGTTGTAGCCGTCTTTAAAAAAATATAGTTTTTGATAACTTTTGTACGAAAAAAAAGGAAGCTAAAAATTAACTTATTGACAACTAGTTAAAAGTCAAATTATTTGTAAAATAAATGAGAGAAAAAAGCAAATAGCAAAAAAAAAGGTTGGGCTAATCGCATGCATGTATTGGGACCATAATGGAGGAGGAGGTGGGCTCATTCAGGACCATAATGGAGACTGGATAATAGGCTTTTCTAGAAGTCTTGGCTCCACTAATAGCTTCATTGCAAAACTGTGGGCTTTAAGAGATAGTCTCATCCTGGCTAGGGACCTCAATCTTAATATAGCCTTATTGTTAAGATGGATGCTATGAGTGTAGTCCAACTGATGAATAATGATTCTGTCAACATGCTAATGGAACATCTTTTGTCTGACTGCAGGACCCTCCTAAGAGCCATCCCTAACAAACGGATTGAGCACACATACCATGAAGCTAATCAATGTGCGAATGCATTGACAAGAATGGGTCTAGGCGTAGTTTTCTTTTTATTGTTTTTGTTGAACCACTGCCTGTGGTGGATGCCTTTTTAGCTTTTGATAAAGCTAATATTTTTGTAACAGACTTGTTGTTTCTAATATATTAAGTAGCTAGTTCTGACCCCCCCCCCCCCAAAAAAAAAAAAAAAAAAAAAAAAAAAAAACACGCATGCACGTAAACTACCAATTACCAAACTTTATGAGTTAGCCATTATCAAATGAGAACAAATTTTTATATGAATTCACCATTTTTTTTAAAATTTTAAAAAATCATAGTAAGATGGATTGTGAATTATGATGCTAAATAACTCAAATCTGGTTTAGTAGGGATAAAGATAAGTGATATATATTGAGCATTTTTAATTCTAGCATTGATATGCTTTTCTATGGAGGTTAATTCCTCCAAATTAGCACATGAAAATGAGTCCTTTTCAGTGCATAAACAAAATCACCATTCAATGGAATTTCTTTCCTTAGAGTATCAATTAAAGATAATAATTGTGGACACCTTTGTTTCTTCAATGGACGTACTTGGGAGTTAGGAGGTTCTTCACACAAAAGTTGTGCCTAACATTATTCAAAGCTGAGTGTTTTACACCATATAGTGCTACAGAGTATTGCAGAGCAGTACAGTAGTATTGTGTACAGAGTTCTCTTCAGTCTTCACGCCAAAGATCAAATCCAGATTGGTTTGGCTTTCCTCTACTGCTATTCCTCTCACTATTTTCAGACCTGGACTGGATCCGGAGGTCGGACCGAGAAAACCGGGAACCAGATTGAAATCTGGTTTTTTAAGTATAGAGAATCGGGCATATGTGGTAATTCTGTGAACCCCTAAAACTGGGTTGGACCGCACGGTTCATGCAGAATCAGTGGCAAGAACCGTGAGGTCCAACCCCTTAGCAATTTAAATTTTTTTTTTTTTTTTAATAAAAACAACTTAACACAATTTTATTATACTTAATTAAATTATCCATCTCTTACAAGGAATTTTAAAAATATATATAATTAAAATCCTTCAAAGATATTCAACTTTACTTCAAAAATTATTCATAAATTTTAATGTTTTCATGGTTATTATTTTATTTTATTAACTTTCTTATTTAATAATTAAATATATGCTTGAAAATCATTAAATTTCCCTCACATATATAGATATATTAGACAATTTTGCTAGTTGTAGGGTTAAGGGCCCAAATCATATACTGGGCCTTGGGCCTGGGCCGAGAACATAAATGGTCCGAGGAGGAATAAATAGTTATGGGTGATTCCAGTTTAGAGTCTCATAAGTAAGGAAGGAGTGGAAGGTGGTCTGAGGAGGAATTTCTCTTCGGGTATGATAAATACAGCTCAAATATGTATTCCAACAATCAGGGTGACCTTCCAAGAAGCTCCAGTGATAGGGACGTGCATTATGATCATATAAGAAGAGGGGAACCCAAAAATATCTAAGGGAAAGCTGCTACTTCCGCATTGAATGCACTACAGCTACTTTTCTAGCAGCATTTATGTGGAGAAAACCCCTGAACAGTGCTGCCTTGGCTACCACAACTCACAGAAAACCAAAGAGGGTGTCTGATGGGACAGGTACTCAAGTAAAGGCTCAAATGATCAACAAGTGTAGGATTAAGATGATCCAAAGGGAGTTATATAATGTAAGAGACCCTCCATAAGGAGAGAATCAAAAAAAAGAGAAAGAGAATATTGTAGTCATCAAAATTATACTTGCAATCGGTTTAATTGATTTATATGAAGACTTACCTTCTTGGACAGTGAATTCATTCAGATTAGTGCCTCTTGTTTTTGCTTGATCATCCTCTAAATTCATACTAGCCATTGTCCAATTCATTAGAGCCTAGTTCTTCGACCCGCTCTCTACAAATTTATTGTACCAAGCTCACTGGGCCAATATCTCATACATTTTGGGCTTGGGTTGCAAAACGTGTCCTTACACTAGTTTTATACATTTAATATCTATATTTAGGCTTTAATTAATTATGACATCATCACAGTTCGACTACGGTTCAACCTCAGTTCGATCTCAAAAATCTTGAATCTCTCCCTGTTACGGTTCAATGAACAGTCTGGGTTTCAAAACCTTTTCCTCTACGCTAGGGGCAAACCACAAGTATCCAAAAGTTCTTCACTTTTGAGTCCATTATTTTTCATAGAAACTGATAAGTTTAAGACATTATAAAATTACAAGGAAAAAGACCAGAATTCTTCTTCTTTGTGCAAAAGTGGTGGGCCAGTATGTATTCACAGTCACAAAACAGGCCTCATTTACACAAAGGACCTCAAAAATTATGCAATTTTTGCCTTAACTTGCTATGCAATTTTTTATTTTTTAGTATAAGTGATACAGCGTAGGCGTGTAGAAGCAAAATTTATAACACACAAATACTACAACTCTTCCACTATACCTAAGTTCTACAAGAACACTAGGCTAATAGGCAAAATAATAGAGAAAACCTCTCTAGCAAGCTTTTATTCAAAAACACACATAACCATAAATAACCTCTCTATAAAGAGTATTTATAGAAATAGAATTTCTCCTACTCCTTTTAGGAAAAGAAATAATAAACCTACTTCTACTTGAGAAAGGAAAAACAATTTAACTAGGAAAAGAAAAACAATTAAAATCCCAATTCAACTAGGAAAAGGATTTTAATTCAAAGTACTAAAGTAAATAAATCCTAATTCAAATAGGAAAAGGAAAACAATAAAAACTCTTTGTTCTTCATAACGTGATTTGCATCGTCCTCCTTGGGTTGGAAGAAACTCGTCCTCGAGTTTGGAGTCTGGATTGGAATTTTCTCCTCGATATGGAACAATATGCTTAACATTGAAGACGTTAGATGTACGCATATGACTTGGAAGTTTCAACCGATAGGCATTAGGATTAATTTTCTCAAGAATCTCCAAAGGACCAATCTTTCTAGCAACTAGTTTGTTGTACTCTCCCACAGGAAAGTGATTTTTGGTCAAAACTGCCCAAACTGCATGTCGAGATGAGAGCTTGTCTTGGCTATTGATATGCTTCAAAGCATCATGATCAGAATAAAGGACAAACTCATTATAGGCCAAATAAGAACTCCAATGCTTCAAAGCACAAATTATTGCATAAAATTCCAAATCATAAGTGCTGTAATTCAATTTTGACCCACTCAACTTCTCACTAAAGTAGGCCACTGGTTTGCCATTTTGACTAAGAATAGCTCCAATTCCAATCTTGGATGCATCACAATGTAACTTAAATGGTTGAGAGGAATCAGGAAAAGCTAGAATAGGTGCTGTAGTAAGCTTTTCCTTGATCTGATGAAACGCCTTTGTGGCTTCAGTTGTCCACAAAAACTTACTATCCTTCATGCAATCTGTAATTGGTGCCATGATGGTGCTAAAGTCAGGGATAAACCGCCGGTAGAATGACACCAACCCGTGGAAATTGCGGACCTCGTGGACTGTGGTTGGTATTGGCCATTGTTTAACAGCAGTGACCTTTGATTCATCAATTGATAGTCCATCCTTGGACACCACATAACCAAGAAATAAAACACTATCTGTCATAAAAGAACATTTGGTTATGGCAACATAAAATTTCTCCCTACTTAGAACTATGAGTACCTCTTGAAGATGTTGGAGATGTAAATCAATATTGGCACTACATATCAGGATATCATCAAAATAAACTACAACAAACTTGCTGATGAAATGGCGAAAAATCTGGTTCAGAACACGCATGAAGGTGCTAGGAGCATTAGAAAGTCCGAATGGTATTACTAGCCACTCATACAACCCCTCACGTGTCTTGAATGCTGTCCTCCATTCATCACCAGGACGTACTTGAATTTGATGGCACCCATTTTTTAGATCCAACTTAGAAAACACTGTAGCACCACTCAACTGATCAAGCAAATCATCCAATCAAGGACTAAGACTCTCTCTAATGTGCCCTTTTAACAACAAACCCTCTACTTGTCTTCTAAGTTCTTCATGCTCTTTTGGGCTCATGTGGTAGTGTGGGCGATTAGATAGATTAGAACATGGTACAAGATCAATTTGGTGTTGTATATCTCGGAGTGGCGGTCACCCCTCAGGTAGATCATTAGGAAATAAATTTGCAAATTCATCTAATAAAGATTTCACAGCCTCTAGTACTACACTACCCTTTGAGCTCTCCTTTCCCAACAATACAAACACCAACCCCGAATCAAACATCTCTTCAACAAATGCCCTTTTAGCTAAGAGATTCTTACCCCCTCCTGAAGTTGGCTTAGGTTCAATCTCCTTACAAGGCAATAACACAATTTTTGTGCTACCAAACATGAAACTGTATGTATTCTTCCTACCGTCATGTTGAACCTCTCTATCATATTGCCATGGTCTATTGAGGAGAAGATGACATGCATCCATAACTACCACATCACACCATGCATTATCCTTATATTTCAACCCAATAGAAAAAGAAACCAAGCAACGTTTAGATACAGTTACCTCATTGCCCCTTTTGAGCCAAGATAGTTTGCAAGGGTTAGGGTGCTTTTCTGTTGCCAATCCCAATTTTTGAACAGCCTCTTCTAATACCACATTCTCACAGCTTCCAGAATCAATAACAAATCTACATACCTTGCCCCCTATAGTACATGTAGTTTGAAAGATATTGCTTCGGAGCCAATCCTCACCTTCAAATTTACGAGGTGTGAAACATGTCCTTCTTGCAACTAACAAAGGGCCATCATCCCCTTGCACATACTCCTCTTCCTCTTTAACATCATAAAAAACTTCTTGCTCAAAGGTATTTAAATGATCATTAGCACATTCTTCACTCTCAATAAATAAACCCTTACCATACCGGCCACCCTTCTTGCAATCAGCCATTCTATGCCCTGCCTCACCACACTTGAAACATCAAGGGCCAGAACTACTAGCTGCAGTGTGGTTGGGTTGTGGATTAGCTTGATTAACTTGGTCTTTTCCTTGTGTAGATTGTGTAGTTGCACCATAAGGAGGATCTACTGGTGGTAGTCGGTTGCCACTACTACTTGAAACCATGTTAGTCCTCCTATTCATTGTCTTCTCTAAATGCAAAGCTCTCTGATGGGCTTCAGATACAGAAATTGGGTCAAATAAATTCAAAGTATCTTGAAATTGTTGCCTCATGCCCCCAATATAATGTGAAACTAATTGATCTTCCGAATCTGCAAGGTCAACTCTAACTACAAGTTGATAAAACTCTTGAGTATACTTATCTATAGATTGTGTACCTTGCCTAAGACTGTGTAGTTGTTGATATAATGTACGCATATAATTATGGGTAAAAATGCAGCACGCATATGTTTCAAAAAAATTTCCCAAGTATTGATTTTAGATTTACCTTGGCAAATATGGCTTTGCTTTAATTGTTGCCACCATGCAGCAGCACGTCCTCTGAATTTGGTCGCCACCAAAGAAACTCTTTTGTCTTGCGGCACCTCCTTAAATTCCAAAATTTCTTCAATCGCAGCAACCCAATCTAGGAATTCTTCAGGTTGTAAACAACCTTTGAACTTTGGAATATCTAATTTGAACCCAGATTCCCATCTGTTTGAATTGTATGAAACCAAGGGTTTCTCCCTCCTCCTTCTATGTCCAGCAAACGAATTTTCCATCTTACCCTCAACATTATAGTCTACCTCATCTTCCTTCACAAAACGTAGAGTTGGACTACAGTTTCGAGGCTGGTTAACAACGGCTAAGGCAGAAGCTGCTTTGTCAGCGCTTTAAACTGCTCTTCCATCTGCTGAAAGCGTGCCTCTAGTTATGTATTGCGTGCAATCTCATCGCGTTCATACTCACCATCTACAACAGCGTGTCTTCCCCCAAGTGATCCTCGTGCCATGGTAGGAACCTAACCGTGCTCTGATACCAAATGATGCAGCGTGGCGTGTAGAAGCAGAATCTATAACACACAAATACTACAACTCTTCCACTATACCTAAGTTTTACAAGAACACTAGGCTAATAGGCAAAATAATAGAAAAAACCTTTCTAGCAAACTTTTATTCAAAAACACACATAACCATAAATAACCTATCTATAAAGAGTATTTATAGGAATATAATTTCTCCTACTCCTTTTAGGAAAAGAAATAATAAACCTACTTCTACTTGAAAAAGGAAAAACAATTTAACTAGGAAAAGAAAAACAATTAAAATCCCAATTCAACTAGGAAAAGGATTTTAATTCAAAGTACTAGAGTAAATAAATCCTAATTCAAATAGGAAAAGGAAAACAATAAAAACTCTTTGTTCTTCATAACGTGATTTGCATCAATAAACATTTTTCTACGCTAATAAAATGAGCATTAACTGCATTGGGATTGCTATGTACTCTTTACAAAGATTTGATTTCCTTTCTCCCTCACAAATATATATATATATATATATATATATATATATATAAGGAGCACATAAACTTACACAATTTTTGAATTTCCTTTTACTATTGAACTTGAAACTTTAGTTGCTAAGGATAATAATGGTTTGTATTATGCTAGACTAGCTGCTGCCAGTATGACAGCTGTAACTGTGTAACCCTCCTTTTGTTTGAATGTGAAGGCCTTTTAACCAAAAAAAAAAAAAAAAATCTTACACAATTTTTATTACAACTTGACACGCGGAATGGAACTAGGATTCAAATTTAGGGGGCCAAGCTTTAATACAAGTTCGTTGAATTTCATAACATCCATTAACATCTTAATCTCATATTTGTGGACAGAATCAATGATCATGTTGCAATAAACTAATACTTAGTTCATCAATATTGATTCTTCAAAATGTTGTTTGATGATTTTCAGGAAATATGATATCAGTAATCATGACTTCTAATTTATTTGTAGTTGACTTTTTCATTATCTACAAGTCATATAAAAGTTATATAGATTATAAGGATTTATTTTACATCTACATAACATTCAAATAATTTCTTGACTTTTAAAGTCATGAGATTTTATCCAATGTAAAAATCAATGTTTATTTGGTTTTGTTTGGGTCTAATTTTTGGAACAACAGATTTAGAAGATAGGGAAATAATGAAGTATCTCAAAATTAAATAAATAAATAGTGGAATGAGTACTCTTCACGTGATATTTAGACATAGCTTTAGGGCGGTAAATGAACCATTCATAAATAGCTCCGGCTTGACTCAATAAAAAGCTTATTTATGTTTGTTTGTTTATAAACAAGCCAAGCTTAAGCTTTAGTTTTAGACTTGTTTAATAAACGAGCCAAGCCCGAGTAAAAAATATTGTTTATGAACAATCTCGTGAACACCAAGACCCGATACAAAAGTAACAAAACAAGTTGAGCCTAGGCTTAATTATGAATTTGGTAATAAAATTGATATGAACTTGACAAGTAAACTCATATCCTTCTAAAACTTTAATTAATTATTAGTTGAGACCACTCATCTAAACCAGATAGGCTAGATAATAAACTTGATAATATATTTGTGTTAGATCTCAAACTCAAAAATATGATATTGAGATTGAGTTTGAGTTTGAGCTTGATATTGAGCTCAGGCTTAGCTTGACTAATGAATCAAGCCACGCCAAGTCAAGCCAAATTCAAATTTTTATACTTTATAACAAGCTCAAACTTGAATATTGTTTGTATGCTCATATCAAGTTCAAACTAAGGCTACGTTTGGATAGGGCGTTTGCGTCTGTGTCTGCGTTTTCCCTTTTTTTTTTTTTTTCACGCGTTTTTGAGCTTTTTGAGTGTTGCGGCTACTGTTCATGCACTGTTCAATGAACAGTAGCCGCAAACTTTGACTTTTCAAAATTTTTTGGACCAATCAGAGCACATCGTGTACTGTTTATGGACCCACGAATTTCACTTTTTAGCAACTTTTTTATTACAAATGGGTCTCACGGTACTATTTACACATTTAAAAATTATTTTGTTACAGTATTTTTCAGTTTTCAATTTCAGTTTTCAATTTTCAACTGTTTACAAACGGACCCTAAATTTCAACATTCTACTTTTGCTGTTGAACCGAACCTAAACATACATTACCCTACAAAACTTCGCTCATTCACTGCTTAAATAACTTACACCATTTCTTTTTCTTTTATTTTTTTCTTTTTTTTTTGTCCCTTTTTTTTTTTGTATAAGTATACCTTTTATCAGTAGTTACTTTTCTTTTGAACCAAAAGTTGACACATATAAACTCCATCTAGCACGTGCCACGACCCCCTCTACCTAGGCATTCACAAGTTCACCATAATTCATACAATACAACTATTCTATTTTATTTTTTTCGATGAAAACGATAACCACAAGTTCAAACACTATCAGCTACTAGCATTTATCATTTGACAGCAGGCTTGAATTGACACCCAAGAACACGGGTCTCCTGTCCTTATCTTCAAGCTATAAAGGGAAATAGGTTTCCTCTTCACACAAAGTAGTACAGTCTGTGTGTCTGTCACTGTGGTACAGAGCTCTGTTATGAACACAGAATTGATTCCTTCTCCCATAAATGGATCGCACTAAGTGGACTTGAAACCCAATTCAAAACGGTTTAACCATTGGGGATTTCAAATCCGCCACCTCACACCTCCCTTCTATAAATATCCTCACCCCCTCAACTATTCGCCAAATGAAAATCTTCTTCTTCATAAAGCTCGTCTGGTATTGTTAAGCATAAGCATGCACTCTCTTCTCTATAAATAGTCAAAATATCTCCTTCATTAACTTTATAATAAAGGATGCAAAACATTTAACTTGGTTCATATATGCTTGTAATTCACATGCTTATTTTGTTTTTCTAATACTCCCCCTAATCAATTAGGCATGCAAATTCTCTAGTTTCTCAATTGATACTAGATATACTATAAATTTTATTAATGTAATTAAATTTATAAATTGATGTGTTACTATCTTTAAAAAAAAAAAAAAAATTAAGCATTTATTAATTAGGTAGTCATAATTACTAATTCGTAAGTATGATTTATATATAAATATGAATTATTGGTTTGTTATTATTGACTGTGATTTTATGAAAGTTGGTAGGGTACACGCTCAAAAGAAGAAAACAAAGAGCAACAATGGCAGAAGAACGGATAATCACAGTCGGATATGTTGAGTTAGCAGGCAGTGGGGGCAGCTCAAACAAAAGAAAGATGAATGAATCAAGTGAATTGGAGAAGTCATCCCGTACCATCTACAAAGACAAGCACAGTGCATATTCAGAGCAATTTACTAAGCACCATAAGGCTGAAGAGTTCGTGGACAAAGATAGTGGAAGGTTGGGGTTCAAAGAACAGGTCACATACAAATCCACTCACAAGGTTAATGACAAGGTTCAGGGGAGTACCACTGAGTACGAGACCCAGGTCAAGTTTAAGAAGACTGTCTACCCGAAAAAGAGTGCCTCAAAGTGCAACTACAATAATGCTATTTACTATGACTAGATTTCCTAAAGTTCTTGGCTCTCTACAGCTTTCTTGCCTTGTGTTTTATTTTTATTTTTTTCATGGCGATTAGCTTGTAAATTTGTAATGGGTTTTAACTCTAGTAATATATGTCAAGCAGTGTTCTGAGGATCTTGAAGATGAAAGTTTAGTAGGGTTTGTTTATTACTTTTGAAGCTGTAAATATAATGGCGAGAATTAAGGTTTTAAATACCAACATTTTTGGCATTGATGAAACTCATTTATAGGCTTATACAATTAGATGCTTTTTATTGCGACAAGAAGCAAAACTTGTAGGGTGAAATTGTCACCTGCAACTCTGAAAGTTATGTGTATTTGTCCTGTTTTTGGGTTGGTAAAAATCATACTGTGGATTTGTTTGAACTAGCAAGAGTAGCGACAACATGCATGGTTTTACTTCTATTCAAGGCCAAAATAGAGAATTAAGCTCATTTTTCTAATTATTTAGTTATTAGTAGGCACGGTATTGAAACTATATTTTTTAATAATATCTCAAGTATGAGAGGGTTGATTTTAGACTATAAATCGGGTGTCAGAGGGTTGGTTTTCATGTTGTGATCAAGTCCAAGTTGGCAGTTTTGTTCACCTGAAAATTGAGTCTTAGAAACTTAATTTTCATACGGACCATTAAAAGCTCGATTTTCGTGCCATAAGATGCCATGTAGAGGTCACTCGGAAATCGAGCCTTAAAGGCTAGGTTTGCTAAAAAGTGAAACGAGTTCCAGAAAGTTGATTTTTAAATTGGGGTCAAAATGTACTCCATGTGGTTGATCATGTCTCGGCCCCATAGATCTGGTTTTTTTGGTTTGGGTCTCTTGGGTCACACATTCTTCTGTTTTGTCTTCCCCTCTCTCTCATACAATCCCAACACTCATTGTAGTCTTCCTTCTCTCACTCCCTCTCTCATATAATCCCAACACTCACATTGCACATCCTCATGTCAGGGTTAAACAAAACTAGCCTAATGGCATTTTTAATTAGAATTTCACCATTGTTAGTGCAAAGTTTCCTCATTCCTCAGATCTCTTAGTTTTCTCATGTTAAATTTTCTCAAACATGACAATCTTAGCACAAAATAGAAAATTTTTCTCGCATTTTCTTGGGAACCAAACAGAGAGTAACACACGAAACAATCAAATCAATCATAATTTTGGAACAAAAACCACAAACCCACATGAAAAAATCACACAATAAGAAAATCATACCTGAGAGAATTGAGTGAGAGTGAGAGAGGCGCAAGCGTGAGAGGGTGTTTGTGTGAAGGTGGAGAGGCGTGAGCGTGAGAGGGTGGAGAGGTTGTGAGGGGGAGAGTGAGAGGATGAGTGATAGAGAGTGGAGAAGAGAGGCGTGAAAGGGAGAGCGAGAGGGTGAGTGACAGAGAGTGGAGAGAGGTATGTGCGAGAGTGAGAGGGAGAGAGGCGTTAGACTTGGTTTAATTTTGAAAAAACCCTATTAGAAATCGAGTCTTAGAGACTCAGTTTCTAGGTGGCTCCCACAGATTAGCTGGCTTCCACGTGGATGAACATGTCACATACAAATTGAGTGTTTAAGGGTCGATATATAAATCAAGTCTTTGAGACTTGATTTCCACGTGGAAAAAATGTCAAGTCAGACCTGATGAGAACATGATAATTGAGCCTTAAAGACTCAATTTATAGCCCAAAATCGAGTCTTTGATACTCGAGATGTTATTAAAAAATATAGTTTTGAATTTGAGCCTACTAACTAAATAGTTGGGAAATCATGGCTAAATTCCAATTTTGGTCTCTATTCAAAGTCCTCCCAAACCCAACTGGGCATCGCATTAGCTTGAAAGTGATGTTTCCCGAGTAAATGTTTATGTTGCAATATTTTCACCATATACGTACATACATAATATGCACAATTTTTATCTATATCACCCTCGTATACGTTCATAAAAAACATACACAAAAATAGCAGAAATTTTTTTTTTTAATTCCAATTAATTAATAACTCTAGAGCCAAAAAGAGTTTCACTAAAAATTTCATATATGCAAGGTGGCGAATTTTTAATGGTAGATGATAAAATAATGCTTGCATTCAAATTTTGTGAATCTGTTGTGTGCATTACTCTTAATTTAATTAATTAATATATACCCACGAACATTGTCTTTTAAGGCTGTGCTGAATTGGGCTCCTCACCACATTGGGGTTGGCGATGGCCCGGTCTGTTTTTACTTGATCAATGGGTTGGGCAGGTTAGGCCTAGTGGGTTGTTGATCAGTCAACAGGCCAAACTGGGTTGAAGTGACAAACTCTGGTCTATGGCCTAGCCAATGGACAATGCTCATTGGGCCTTTAGTAGGCTAGAGCTGGTGGGCATGGTCTCATTAATGAATTTTCTCTACCCATGGACTTTTAATGGGGCTTTTTTGGTCTTTAACTGGCCTTTTGCGGGCTTATAAAATTTGTTGAAAATTATAATTATATTGTATATTACAAAACAAAAACAAAAAAAATGTCAAATTGAACTATAAAAAAACCATTGATTTGTTTTTATTGATTGAAATAAATAAGTACGTTGATGTGTTCAGTATTCATATTAGGGTGAGAATAGTTACATCACTGTACATCTCAACTAAGTTGGTTCCTACACACGTAAATTATTTGCAATTCTCAATCCATTAGTAAATATCAAATAACTATTATCTCAAAAAAAAAAAAGAAGAAGAAATATATAACTTGTTACATAAATTTTACAGCTAATTGCTGTCTATGAAACATAACTTGGTCCATGTCACACCTGTCTTAGACTGTCGATTCTCAATCAGTCAGTTGTGCACGTGTAAGATTGTGCTTCAGCAACTGAAGGCAGATTTTGTAAAAGAGCAATGACCGATCTTTGAAACTTGAAAGCACCACTATGAGCAAATAACAATGGATGATCTTTTGAGCTTATAAACCACAGAAGTTAAAGAGTACGCACTTGTGCTTTCTGGTGCTACCTATGGTTGATTTAGATGTCTCATTGAATTGAAAACCAGTCAATCTCTACCCTGGCACTTTGGAAAATCCTTTTTTCTAGTGCATTAGTACAGAACCAACGTGATATGCATAAACGATATAAAGCTGTCTCGCTAGAACTAGAACCAAATCTGTTGAAAGTTAATGCAATTTTTGCTAAAAAAAGGTTTGTTTTGAGTTGTACACTTAAGCAACTAGTCATTTTTCTTTTTTTTAGAAAATTAAAAGCACCCAGTCAATAATCCTAGAAAAGGTTTCTTGGCTTGGAGTAGACATCATATCATATCAGAGAAAATATTATTTATCCTAGGCACTTAAAAAATAAATAAATAAATAAACTAAAAAATATACATCTAACTAAATAAATAAAATAAGGTAGGAAACAAGTTTGCATGACTTGTTGCATGTAAGCTACTGATTGGGCTATTACCAAACTTTATGGATTAGGCATAATCACATGAGAACAAATTTTTATTTGATTTCAGACTTTTTTATTTATTTTTTTAAATCATAGTATGATGGATTGTGATACTTGTTGATGGGTATTTTTGAAAATTTGCATCCAAAAACCCATGAGGAGAAAAGCCCAAGAAAGCCCTAAGAAATGGGTTAGAGCATGAGCAAAGAGATAGTAATCGGGCTATATTCTAAAAGCCCAAAGAAAAGAGAATGCGTAAATAAGGTCCAAGTGATGGTCTAAAAAATAAAACTATTTTAAGATTGAAAAATAAAGCCCAAAGGTAGGCCCACGAGCCCCTTTTGGGAGTGGTGTAATAGAAGGCCCTCCTTGAAGAGTAAGGTTAAGAATAAAGATGAGTAATAAGAAGTCCTTCTTGAAGAGTAAAATGGGTATTATAAAAACTCAAAGGTAGAGAAACAAAATAGAGCCCAATAAGTGAGGCCTAGTAGAATAAATGAAGAGAAAAGAAAGTAAAAAGGGTCAACAGACCCAACCCAATGTAGTGAATAAATGAAAAGATAAGAAAGTAAAAGGGCCAGCAAGCCCAATCCAATGTAGTGAATAAATAAAGAGAAGAGAAAGCAAATGGGTCAACATGCCCAACCCAATGTAGTGAATAAATAAAGAGAAAAGAAAGCAAGTTGGGTCAGCAAGCCCAACCCAATATATGGTAAAAAGCCTATAATGCCCCTGTATAAAGGGATAAGGATGGACTCTGATTTTGCCAAAGTAAAGCAAGATGAAACTGTGCAAAGCCACATCGGCAGGAAATGCACGAAGAAACAAGACAAAGCCATAGCAGTAGGAAATGCGTGAAGGAGAAATAAGACAAAATCAAAGGCAACAGAAAACACATAAAGAGGAAATAAGAAAATCAAAGGCAGCAGGAAATGTATAAAGAGGAAACAAGACAAAATCAAAGGCAGCAAGAAATGAATGAAGAGGAAGAAGCCAAAGAATGGGAAGGGGAGTAGCTGGAGTCCCATCGACCTACAACCCAACCAATGCAAGGGAGGCAGGGCCCACAGCTAGAGAGGAACATAAGGTATGGTTTGGTGGAGGGGGT
Organism: Quercus lobata; assembly: GCF_001633185.2. Taxonomy (NCBI): domain Eukaryota; kingdom Viridiplantae; phylum Streptophyta; class Magnoliopsida; order Fagales; family Fagaceae; genus Quercus; species Quercus lobata. The sequence continues at coordinate 30,319,024 of NC_044905.1, read as the reverse complement.
AAAAGACCTAGTTTTGGTATCTTGTCAAGACTCCTTTTAGGAGATGCTTTGTTGGGAAAGCATACTTACCAAAATGGGTAAGAAATTGATGATAACTGTCTGATGCATGTTAGAGAGTAAGGAGAAGAGAGATTAATGAGGGTTTTCTGTTATTGGAAAGAGAGAGATAGTGGTATTGTGGTCGGATTGACTTTTGCCCAAAAGTGAAAAAAAGTTCGTAGTTAAGCAAGTAGTGGGAATAAACCCACTTCTAGCGAACAGAAGGCAGTGGAATGAACCCACCTGCACACGGCCAGAATGGTATGTAGTGGGTGTGGGCTAAATGCCTACAGCAAACAAAATAGTTAATCTTTTTTTGTTTCATTTTCTTAAGGTTTAATTTTTTTGATTTCTAGGTTTAATCTTTCTTTATGTAATCTTTGGTGATTGTGAATGTGTCCATATTCTGATTTTTAGGGTTTAATCTTTCTTTATGTAATCTTTTATCATAAGTTACTCAAGGAGGGTTGCTTCACTCAAAAATCTCCTAAAGAAGGATGTATGGACTGATCATGGCATTGCATTGATTGGAAGAGTGTCAAAGACCTTTTGAGGAGCTAAAGCAGGCAGTGATGGATGACCCCGTATTGTTGTTGCCAGATTAGACCAAGCCATTTGAAGTACACACGGATGCGTCACGACTTCCTCTGTGTTGTCAAGGATTTACACACGCATAATGTCATAGTTATAGGGTGCCGCCCGTAGCCAACCCATATATGCTTTAGACCTTGATTTTCCTTTGATTTATTTGTGTGGCTTCTTCATAACAAAGAGCTTCCTGATTTACACAAAGTAATATGTGTGTGGATTGGAAAATACAAAGCTCTGATTTATACAAAGTAATATGTGTGCCAATCACTTTAGAATTCATCCTCATTCAGCATTTTCTCATCCTTTTCTTTTTCCTTGTTACATTGGGTGGGTCAGGACCAATTCAAGTTGCACCTCATAAATTAAATCATATGCATGCGCATTGGATCGTTGAAGATGCCTTTTTTTCTTTCAATTGTCAAAACCAAAAAAATTAAATAAATAATAATTAAAAGACTGATTCTTGTTTTGTGCTTATAACTCTCTTGTAAGAAGCGACTGAATCTTTGCTCATTTGGAGTATTCTAAATAAATCTTAGTGCGAAGTTTGTGTGCTTGAGAGCATGACTGATTGGAAAGTGACAAAAACTTTTGGAGAAAAATGTCATCCACAATTTCATGGTGGAAGGTGAATCAGCAAAGACTTTTTATTCCAATGGGCCTTCCCATTTATCAAAAGGCAATATAAAGGCAGTTATACATAATAACTAGTAATTCACTAAAACAAAAGAAACATAATTACTAGTAGGGTATGGCAATGCTAAGAAACATCATCACTTTCCCACATACATCATTGCAACATTGAAATTTCACCAAATTAGCTCACACCGTTGCTAAAAATTGAGTCTTCAATTTTTTATTTTTTTATTTTTTTTTTGTATTTGCTATTTTGTTTAATTAATAAGCCTGACAATCACATTCCAACCCTTATAAGATTTGGTGCCATGGTCTTTATTAAGAACTTCTCTTTCATCACAAGAACCAGGAGGATTCTGGCATTTTACCCCTAATTTTGAAAAAAAATTAGCAACATGCCCCTGTTTGCAAACTATATAGGAGCGTGCTCCTGTTTCGATACTCGATTATCCTAAAATCGAGTTCAATTAAATACTCGATTTGTAGAAAATCGAGTTACGCCCGATCAAACTAAAAAAAAAATATAAAAAAAAAATTTCCATGGAACTCGAGTTTTAGGAAATCGAGTTCCATGCAAAAAAAATTTTTATAAGTGTGATTGCTCTATATTCAGGGAGCCCTATAGTGGCGTTTTTAAGCCCTATAGTGACGTTTTAAAGCCCTATAGCGGCGTTTTCCTGCAAATATTTTTAGAAGTGTGATTGGCCCATATTCACGGTGCCCTATAGTGGCGTTTTTAAGCCCTATAGTGACGTTTTAAGGCCCTATAGCGGCGTTTTTATGCAAAAATTTTTATAAGTGTAATCGCTTTGTTCTGGGTGCCCTATAGTGATTTTTTTAGGCCCTATAGTGACGTTTTAGAGCCCTATAGCGGCGTTTTTCTGCAAAAAATTTTATAAGTCCCCATACCAAGTTCAAGGGGCCCTATAGTGGCGTTTTTAAGCCCTATAGTGACGTTTTAAAGCCCTATGGCGGCGTTTTGGAACTTAACTTCCCTAAAATCGAGTTCTATGCTTTTTTTTTTTTTTTTTTAGTTTTATTTGAAATAACTCGATTTTCTACGAATCGAGTATTTTAATGAAACTCGATTTTAAAGTAATCGAGTATCGAAACAGGGGCATATCCCTATATAGTTTCGAAAAAGGGGCATATTGCTAATTTTTTTCAAAATTAAGGGCAAAAGGCTAGAATCTCCCAAGAACCAGTACGAAATGCTATTACTAAGAGGCACAATAAATACTTAGATTGGATTGTCAATAACACACTACTATATCTATATGGGAAGTATTGTGGAGTAAATTAATGATTCTGCTGTTATCATTCATGATTCTATTCCCATATTTTAGCTGCAACGGCCCCATCACCATGCCAATTATCATGTCACACAAAAATGTGCTCACCGTTACCAACTATATTCCCCAACAAGGGCCTAGCTTCACTCCTCAAATAAAATTAGAATCTTACTCCAACCATAAAACAATCATTATTCATTAGACGTAAGGGTTTTCCACAAAGATCTGCCTCTAAGCAAATATCTGTGAACCCAAGCAATGTATTGATATATAACCATGTAAAATCGACGGTAAAATGTAAAACTAACCCTTTAAATTTTTCAAATTTTATTTCAATCCTCTAACTTTGTTTTTGACATTTTTGTTCATTTCAATCCTCTAACTTTCATGTTTATTCAATTAAAGCTTTTCCATCAACTTTTGTTATATATTGTGGTTAATTTTTCAATTTTATAAATTTTTCTTCAAATTTTTAAATTAAAAAAATTCAATTAATGATTGAAAAATATTTTCCAATTTTTTTTTTTAAATTTAAAAAAAGTTAATGGAAATGCCTTAATTGAATAAAACTGAAACTTAGAGGATTGAAATGAACGAAAACAAAGTTAAAGGACTGAAATGAAATTTAAAAAAAAAGTTATAGGGTCAATTTTGCATTTTAACCTAAAATCAGATTTCAATAATTAGTTCATAAGTACATAAGCTATTCAATGGTTTTAATTATATCAAACCATTCCAAATCTAATTTCTTCTTTAAACAAGAATAAGTGCTTTTCTAAAGTCATACCAATGCTACACACACATGGAACTATCACTGATATCACATTTATTATATATAATGACAAGGCTAAGATTTCAGTTTAGGGGACCAAGATTAAAGGAAAATATTAAAAGAAAAATTAAGTTAAAAATATTAATCAATAATAACAAAATAGATAAGTAGTGGTTAATCAAAGTAATCAATTTTGTGTTTCATATCATTAAAATAACAATCAAAGTAAGAGATTAATTTAACTACATAAAATTTAAACATCTAATATGATTATTTAAAAAAAATAAAAAAATAAATCAATGTCAAAATGTTAGAAGTATATTTTATATATATATATAGAAAAAATTAAAAATATATAATATACAAGCAAAGTTGTAAACACATATCAGTGCCTTATTTTTCAAAAAAAATATTTAAAATGCAGCATTCTTTCTCTATTGTTATGAATATATAAATTTTGGGTTTATAGCAAAAATTCAAAATTTAAAACTGTGAAAATGTCAAAAGATTAATTTTTTTATAAAAAAATTAAAGAAAGATTTAGGATTTTTTTGCCATCTCACAACTAACTAATGAGAATGGTGAAATTGAGATAAGGGACGCTTGAGATAAGTTTTTCGAGAAGACATAATGGGACAAAATTGGTATGAACTTTCTCTAGAATGGCAAGTAATTTTTTGAGAAATGTTATATCTACAACATTTTTACCACAAATCTTAAATAGTAAATTATTACTGGTTCTAATTAAAAATTCGTTATTAAAATTACTCTTTTGTCCAATAATAATAGTCAATAATAATCTTTTATTTATAATTTGTTGTGAAAATGTTGTGAATATAACATTTTTTTTTAATTTTTTAAAACTTTTTTTAGTGTCAGTAGCTGGATGTTTCCTTTAAAGTAGGGAAGGGAAGGGTGTGCGATTTTGTATTTTTTGCCATAATTGGTTACCTCAACCCTTGTGAAAAGATTTTTGTTAACGAATACTCATGTACATTTGTTAAGATGCTTCAAGGGAATTTCACCTACTTGATAAAGCAAGAACAAATAAACAAATGCCCTTTAAGCTGTAGTATTTTTTTGGAGAATCTGATGTAGAATTAGTTGATATATATGTGTATTTCTGGTGTTGACTTTGTAATTTGTATAACCCATGTGCATGTAAATACCAACATCAAGCCCCCATCAGTCTTGCTGCCGCATACAAGGGGGCAAAAGGGTCATTTCAGGTTAACCAGAATGATTAGAATTGGGGCAAAATGGTCTTTTCATGATAACCACCACAGGAAGAACCAAACTGCTATACACTACCGAACAGTCAAGACATGCATTAGTATTACATTACATACTTGAGTTTCCCATTCATTCCTCCAGGTCAAAAGCTTTCCGTGAAGTGAAAGACCTCCATTAGCTTCTTCTTTTCCTTTAACTTAAAAAGGGTCCCTTTCTAAAGGTACGAGTTTCTCCTTATAATATTTATTTTCATCAAAGTTCTCATCTTTTGCTTTGCAAGAAAATCTTCAACTTCTGTATATGGTATGCCTATATTCTTTGATCAATCTAAGGTTTTTTTTTTTTTTTTTCATTAAAAAGAAACATAGTGTTATATGAAATTGTTGAGATTCATGGGATTATTTTATTTGGTGTTATTCATTTGCTGTTGTATGGTTTGCAATTTGATTTGTTGTTGTTGTTAGTTTAAGCTTGTGCTTTTCAGAAAATCTTGTTGAAGTACATGGTGAAATTTTCAAGGGAGGGGTTTTTTTTTTTTTTTGGGGGGGGGGGGGGTGTTGGTGTTAATTTAACTATTGATGGGTTTGGATTTGTGTTGGCAATTGAGTTCCTTAAACCTTATTGCAAAGATTCTATATCTGGGTTTTGTAATTAGTCATCATGGAAAATTTTGGGTTCCTTTTCGTTTGATTTGTGGGAGCATGGTCGATCTTGTTAAATGAAATACTTGATTTAATGTAATTTGATATTAATAGTGCAAGAAATATGGTAGGGTCATGGAAGGGGCAAAAAGAATAATGATTTATGCACAAATAGATTGTGTGTGGAAATTGGTTTGGGGAAGAATGGGAAGGGGAGGGGGGGATTTGCATAGCTGATGGAACAATTTAGGTTGAGTTTGATCTTTCTCGTGTGTTCTTGACTTCTTGGTCTAACTATGTAACACCCAAGCATACAACTGGATTTCAGCATTAATGTTTAGTGAATAGTCAGGTAGTGAGATTTTCGAATCCTGTGTGTTTATTTGATGCATTTTTGGAGTATAGATTTTTTATTATCATTGCTGAGGTATGATCGAAAGAATCAATGAAGTAGCTAGAATTTTCATCATTTTTTATGATCTGATTCCATCCATCTAACAACAGTATCTTCTTTTGATTCCCTTTAGCACGTGCACCACTCCCTCAAGAGTGGCTATCACTAAACATAGTACCTTTCATGTTTTCTGAGTCACTTTCATTAATCTTATTTTTGCATTGCCAGCCTCATGAGAAGAATTGCTATCATGAGAGTGCATCAGTTGAAAGAATTTTTGCAACTCTCGTCAATTTATGATTTTTACAACATTTTTTCAGATATATATTTCCTTTATAAGGAATTGCAACATTGAAGTTTTGTGTAAGGAATTAAAGTCTTTGATCATCATACCTTTATAGAAATGTAATGAACATTTGGTTGTGGAAGCAATAGTGCCTTATAGTCATATAATTGCAACACTCTGTTAAGTGGAAAACTAGGACTCTGTTTCACATCTAGTTCTCTCTCTGCTAGTGCCTGGGGTGCTGATAAAGCATATATATGAAAAGAAAAGAATCTATATTCCAGCTTTATTTTTTATTGTGGTTATAAGGGGAGAAATAATTATCTGTCACTATCAATAGAGGGTTCTCAGAAAGTGTAGCAATTGAAGAAATGCTAATTTTCTTATGCCTATATGAAGTTATTGTTTAATGATTGGTTATCCATTACTCTCCCCTCTCTTATATTTGTTTTGCACTGTCTTCTAGAACGTTAAGTTATTGCTTCATGGATGATGGTCTTGGGAAGATAAAGGTTATCTCAAATCACTTTAAAGCTTCAACGTCTAGAGCGGATTCTCATCCAAGCTTAACTTCATCTGTTTCGCAACCACAAATTGATGATTCTCCGAGGTACTCTAATTTATTTTTGGAAAAAAGAAGTGTTAGAAACTAAGAACAAGGTTTAGAGATTTTAAATTTTGAAACTAAGAACAAGGAGTATAATTTATTTTTTCTTTATTTGATTTAGCATAGATCTAGTAGCTGGACTCGAAGAAAATTAAGAAGTGCTGCTTACATGTTGAATTTGTTTACTTTACGAAGGATGCCATGGTCTTCTAGCAATGATGGTCAAGAAAAGGTTGATCGAACAGCTTGTTAATAGTTTCCAATTGATAAAGGTGACGTTTCCATGAATATTGACCACCAAAATTTCTGGTTGCAGGTTGTGCTGTCTGCTTTAGAAGTAGAATCACTCAAATCAGAACTTGCTGAATTAGAAGAGAGGGAAGCTCACTTGAAAGCTCAGTAAGAAAGAATTGATGCTTGAGTTTGGGTCAAACGGGTTGGGTGGGGTTAGGATAGGTCTTTATGTTCTAATGTGGCCAAGAAAATGAAACTTATACACAAGTTGATTAGCTTTTTGGAGTCTTACTTTACTTTGCTTGTTCTTTCAATGTGTCAGAGCTCATAATCACATCCACACAACCTAAAGATTATGTCATTCTCACTTATCAAAAAAAAAAAAAAGGATTATGTGATTCTTACGAGTTTGAGTGATATGTATATATTCGTAACTGCTTCTACTTCGAGTAAAGAAGAAATTTATTTGTTACTTACCATCATCTTTTCAGAGTGAAATAGACAATAGGTTGCAATTTTTCTATTTTCTTTGTATTAACATCAAAATTTTCCTAACATATGCAGGTTGGAAAATGTTGATCAGATTTTGCGGTCTGCTCGTCTGTCTGGTTATTTGTACATTCGAACTGTAGTGACTTTTTTTCACATCACAAATGTGTTTTTGCATCTGTTCATGCTGTATCATTTTAAGCACCTCACCAGCTTAATTAATGGTTTGCCTACAGAGGTGGGCAGTACTACCAGGAGAACCTCCCCCTTTGGACGATACCGATGTTGATGACTGGCTTCCTCGCTTTGTCGTCTTTCAAGGACCATGCCTTTTCTTCTACTTATTGTCAACAGGTATATATATATATATATATATATTTTTTTTTTTTTATCAGTATTCCCTTTTTTCTTTACTTTTTGTTTTCCTGGTAATTGACTGTCCTTTATGTTATTGTAATGAAAGTAAGTGGCGTCGAGGTTTCTCTGTTCTGGTTTCTATATGGCAGGGCCACGAAACTTCGTGTCCAATGACTTTGCAAAATTTGTATTTCATAGAGTGGGCCACCATTAAGATACTATAGCATTGGAGAACCTCAATGGTTTATATAAGATATAATAACGATGAAAACTTCCCCTTGTCAGAAAGATTTATTATTTATACAAGGTTTTTTTTTTTTTTTTTTTTTGTAACCATCATAATTTGCTGAACAGAAATATATATATATATATATATATATATTTGTTACTTCAGCTCTTAGTTGCACCACTTGTTTTGGTGATGCATAAGGGTATCATTCACTGTTGTCCAATTTAAGTTTGAAAGCAAAACAACGTTCCTGTTATAATATTGTTCGGATTATCCAATATGATCTAATATGATAGATTTTAGCTAAGCAATGATTAGCCTTAAATGGGATATCAAATTGGAGTCTGCAGTTGATAAGACAGTGCTCTGTTTCAAACCTAAAATAGTAATGTTAATGTTAAAATTTAGTCCAGAACAATTTTTAATTTTCTTCCTAATGAGCTCAAAAAACTTTTATGCAGATCTGAGCCCTCAAGACTCCACCCTCCTGCATGACATTGTTGAAATAGGTCCTCTGCCAAGCTTTTCACGAGAAGATGAGGAGACACACTATGCTTTTTATATCCTAACTCGCCTCGGACTGCGATATGAGTGTTCAAGTAGTTCTAAGATTCAGGTATGTATGGTAATTTGAGTAAGTCTGGCACTTTGTTATTTGCTTCGCTGAATTGACTGTTACTTTAGTATCATCTATATTTATTGTCCACACAATTTCTATAAATGGTTTGAGGTCTGTAAGGCATATTTTCCTTCAATCTCTTGAATACTTGGATATTATTTGGTAGTGTAAGTTTTAACAAATGTAAATCATTTAAGTGATAAGCACACAGTTGCTAACATATAACTATTCCAATTGGCAAGCTACGTAGAAGATAAACAAGCTTTTGGAAAACTTGGGTAGGTTTCTGTTACAGCTGTTGCAGTCTTGCAGATGATTTAGACAACTGTATCCTAGTCTTGATAGTAATGTTAATGTTAAAATTTTGTTTATAATAAAGTGATCAGGAATGCTAGGGAGGAGGCATAGCAGTTAATAGGTTAGTTACAAAACATGGTTGTGTGTTGCATACGCACTGATATTCTTGCATCGATATGATCATACTGGTAGACTTGCATTTACATGATCCATCATTCAGGATTGTGCTTACAGACTTATTTTTGCCCTTTTGTTTCATTTTATGTATATACATAGTTGCATATGAATAACCAATGACATTTGCAGCCACAATCTGAATATCATGAAAAATTGGTTTGTCATTTGTGAGGATTTATCAGGATTGTGTTTTATGGAATTATGTTGAAGCCCATCGATTGGGCGACCAAGAAAGAACTCCTGTTATATTAATTTTGTCCTTTTTTAAAATTGAATAATGGATTACCTTTTGCATGGTGGCATATTCATTGTGTATCCTGCAAATTTTACTTTAATGAACTATGTATTCTGATATTCTTTTTTTTACTCCCTCCCACCCCCTTTTTCCATTTCAGGTGGACTCTTGGTTGTCTGCATTACAAACTGACTGTAAATTGGGATCTGATGCAACAGCGCCCAATGGTTCGATGTAAAAATAATTTAGGAATTGGTAGCAGTAAGTTGTACATAGATAGAAATTCATTTTATACCTCTAATTAATATAAAATTGGATGTAATGTCTCGTAATGTACTCATTAATTTTCTGTACATAAGATACAGTCCATTTGAAAAGTTATTTTGAATTTCTGACAACTTTCCAGAAGTTTTAACATTGAATCCAATAGGCGTCTGGACTGACCTTTCTTACTACCATGCAATCAACTGTAATGATCTTATGTAATAAATATACATTCAAAACTTTTCTGTATATGACACAAGGAATGGGACTGGACTTGGTGATTGGTGTCAGGTCTTCTCTTTGTTAGATATGCTGTTGCATCTTCAGTTTTAAGCTCTGTTACTTGAACAACAACCAAACCTTTGTCCCAAAATTTTGGGTTGGCTATAAGCCCTCAACAGAGAGTAGTTTAAACTCTAAAGAGATACTCGATCAGGGGTGCTAGCACTTTGGATATTTGAGTCAATTGGGATTCAAAGGACCTGCGTGGCTTCTAATTGCTAATTTAAATTTCCAGTTGCATGTATTTATTTCCTCCTCAACAATTCCCAGAGACACCCTTTTCAATTTTCATAGCTTGAGCACATAAATTAAATGAAAGTTAAACTAATAATTTGATCCTCCAACTATTGGATTAATTTCAATTTTGTTATTATGCGACTATTAATTGTGTCATTCTTATTACTCATCTTTCAAAAAATCAATTTTATCCTTGAGTCCCCTCTTTGGTAAAATCTTAACAAGATTTACCGACATTGGTGTTGATGAAACTAAATTAAATAATTATAAGTTTGCATATTATATGTGTGTTTTATTTGCCAAGTCAGATAATCGTGTTAAGAATTTTGACGAAAGGAAACCCAAACAAGAAGAAAGTGACTTGGTTTTGAAATTGAGAGATAACATTGACACAATTTATATTGAAGGGACCAAATTAATACAACTAATAATTGAAGGACCAATTTGATGCATTCCTAATAGTTGAAGGATCAAACTAGGGTTTTTTTTTTTTTTTTAAAGGAAGGATCAAACTAGTTCTTTAACCACAAATGCTACATTCCACCAAAAAATAAAAAGGGAAATGAGACAAGGGAATATTAGTAACAATATTGAGAGACAAATGAAAAAGAGTAAAAGGAGTGCAAAGCATCACCAATATTGGTACAGAAAACCCTTTCTTTATATATATATATATATATATATAGTCAAAACTAAGAAAAAATTCAATTAGATTTTAAATTTAAATTCAATTAAAGTCTAATTTTGCGCTATGTATCTCATCTAATCTAAGCTTTTAAATTTTTATGCCAAGTGAGTTAATTTAATATAAATTGGATTTCAATTAGAATTTAATTTTGCGCCACGTGTCCCATCTAATCTAAATTTTTTTTAATTTTTATGCCAAGTGAGTCAATTCAATGTAGAAAACGAGAAGTCCAATATAAATAAACCTAAGTAAAACCAAAGCTTAGAGAAAATTTGATTAGAATCAAAATTAGATTTTGTCTTTATTAGCTTTTCATACAAATTAAATTGTTTAAAATTTTGCTATTATTTTTTTTTTTTTGAACTAATGAGTATATTTTTTATACTGTTTATATTTAAATATTTTGTATGTGAAGATCTTGAACATAACAAATTGTAATTGAGCTAAACGATCTCATGTATCTATCCTCATTCAATTTAGGGGATACTAGTGAACTAATTTATTCTTTTACTTTGTGTTGTATTTAGTAGAATTTCATGGACAGTGATAGTGAATTGATATCTTATATGTAGTATCCAATAGTGGTCTTCAAAATTATATACATAACAGCATTGTAATGTGAAATTATAAGTAACTTATATCATTAAAATTGCAAGGAAAAATTATTTTAGTACCTCCAAATGTCCTATATATTTAATAACACAAACTAATATCAATAGCACCACTATAATTTATCATTCTTGTGTGTAAGCATGGGTTACATACTAGTTTTAAAAAAAGGATGAACTAAACATTATTTGGTAGCAGTAGAGTACAAATATTAGGTGCATCAAAGGAGAGCATGGTCACTAGAAGCTTTAGCAATTCATCCAAAATGACAAAAGGCTCCTATTTAGGGGTGGCAATTTGAGTTCACGGGTCGGGTTCGTTTCGTGTCAAGCTATGAGTATTCAGTTAAATGGGTTTACCCGAACCCAACCTATTTAGTAAACGTGTCAGGAATCCTCAACCCGAACATGACCTGTTTATTAAATAGGTCAACCTAACCCGACACGTTTAATTTAATTGACAAGTCATGTAAAAGTCAATACAAATAACCCGTTTAATAATATATTTGATTAATAGGTCATATCTAACCTATATAATTTTTATCAATTTCCATATATGTAAAATTAAAATACAATTACAACCATAAATATAGTAATAAACATATAAAAACAACCATAAATTAAGCAATAATATAAAATAACTAATAACTAATAAGCTAAACAAGTCAAACGGGTTCACATGTCGAACACGAACCCGACCCATTTATAAAACGGGTTAGCTGTGTTAATCTGAATATGACCCGAACCCATTTAGCCTCAACCCATGACCTGTTTATAAACGAATTAGTTGTGTCCAATTCGCAAGTCGTGCCAGATTTTGCCACCCCTACTCCTATTGATAAGGTCTAGCATATCCACATACTTAGTAGCTTCGTGGTTAAGAATGATGTATTTGAGTATTTCAAAAGATTTGAACTAATTTCTATCTTTTCTCTTAAAAAAAAAAGCTTTGAAATAATAATAATAATATTATTATTATTATTATTATTATACCCAAATTAGCTGCTAACTTAAGACCATCTCTAAGTAGCCCACACTAGGTTTGTAAAGTCCTTAACCCAAAGGGCAAAACTTTTAGGGTTTGTTTCATTTAACCGTTATATTTTTTATTTTTTAATCTATATATATATATATATATAAAACCGAAACCTCTGATCTCTCCACAATTTTCCACATCAGCATTATTTAAATAAATAAAAAAACAAAATTTCTGATTTTATATAATTTATTAGTTTTTTGACATTACTAGGCCCAAAGGAAATTCAGCTACTAAGTAGTAATATATAAATCTCTTAAAACCTAAACCTAAACCTGAACGTAAATAGTAAGGCAATGGAGAAAGCAAACATCAAAGTAAGGGGAAAAACTCCTTCAATTTGACATGGCTTTTTCTCCACGTAATTTTCTTTTTTTAATCACCAGGTTTCAATGTCTTTATAATTTTCTTTTTTTAATCAATATTTTTCAGATTCATGGTGATAGGGTTGGCCTTTCTTCACAAAGATACTGATTTCTATGACTATGTGAAAAGGACTTTGGGTGTTCTAAATAAATGTGATCAATTGTTTAGTGCTTGAGTTTGAAAATTTTTATATTTTGTTTGTTTTGCTTTTGTTTCGTAAACATTGCTTGCCAAAATCTGTTTTGTATTTTTCGATGACTTCTTTGGGTCGCCTTTTCAATGGGTCTATTGAGTGGATTCATAATCTCAATGATTTTCTATAGATTATGCTATCTTGCCGTGTTTTCTTTTCTTTTGTAGCATGTAGCTTATCCAAATTTGGACAGTTCCACCTCTTTCTTTGGTGTTTATGATGGTCATGGAGGTTAGCATATGGCTTTTAATTATTTTTCCATATTTTCCTCCCATCTCATTACAAATTTCTTCCAATTAAAGTTCCTTTTTGAATTGAAGTTTCTGTCCTTTTTTTGCTAGTGTTGGCATCTTTTTGGGAATTAATACATTCTTTTGGGCGATATTTAGATTTGCTTAGGATTCTTAATTCATTTGCTTAGGAATCTAGATTCATATGTGGGGTCTTGGTTGGCTATGTTGAAACACTAAAATTGTTTGGATTCAATAATAGTTGGGAAATATTGAGAAAATAAATTCATAAAGTGCCGAATTGTAGGAAGAGTAGTAGCACTCACAAAAGAAACTTGACACTACCAAAAAAAAAAAATTTATGGGAACGCCACCAATTAATTTAATTCACAAATTTCACTCTTTTAGCCTTATACTTAATTTTTTGAGAATAACCTTATACTTATTGAAACCTAATGCAATATATGATATTTAAAATAATTGATTCTTCGTAAGTTTAGTTGTAGCAAAAAACACTTTAAAGTTGTCTTTCAATTTTTCAATTTATTTGAAATATTGATTAAGTAGTTCTTTAAATGTGTGTTTTATACGTGGTAAAGATAATTTTGTAATATTGGGACTTACCCATGGCAAGGCGTAGAGTGACACCCCAAACCAACCCGTTAGCCTTGCCTCTATCAACACGTGACAAACAGTAATTCTACAAAGCTGACAAGATTAACTTAGGACGGGAATTGAAAGCTGACGTCACCATGATGAAGGGAGGAACTAGGTTGACGGTTCTGACGTAACCCTAACTTGGTCTCCACACATACGTATAAGGAAATTTCTCGTGCCCCACGCCCATTGTTGATCAAAAAGACTCCTACAAGGAAAGGATTCCAAAAAATACGCTCATGAGGATTCCTATAAGGGAAAGACTTCTAAACCAAGGAAAGAGATGTCAACATTTTTCTACTATAAAAGTCCCAATACCCTCACTAACCAAGGTACGCATAATTTACCCCGCTCTGGCACTCTAGAGTTGTGAGAAGTTCTAACTTGACCTTCGGAGGCTACTTGGTCGGCACCACACCGGTGCTCTCTGTAAGGTCTTCTCTTTTTGTTATGCAGGTGCTATTTCGAGCACGTGAGGACCATGTGATTTACTGTTGATTTTTTGGCATCATCAGTTGGCGCCGTTTGTGGGAAACACTGCAATCTGTAAGCCATATTATCTCTTCCCGAACGAAGAGTTGCATGGTACTTACTTGCTCGATGGTGACCACCAATAACGTTCAGGGAGATGAACCGCAACCCACTACCCTGGAGAGGCAGGTCCAAACCCTTACAGTAGCAGTGGAACGTCTCACCAAACAGAATCATGACCTAGAGGAACAACTGAGGCAAAAGAACGCAACAATGGGGACCCAAAAGGAAAACCAAGAAGGTACCAGTACTGAGAGAAGAGACCAAGAGGGGCCGGAGGGCAGCAACGCCCAAGCAGACCAGAACGACTGGACATGAGCCGCCCTTCCATCATAGACACGGCTCCTCCTCACATTGTCGCAGAGATGCAGATGATGAAGGAACGAATGGACCTTATAATGAACGCCTTCAAAGGACGGGTGTCTAGCGACCTCGATGATCTGGTCCACCGAACCGATTAGCCTTTCACCACATCCGTCAACTCCTTCCCTCTACCGCAGAAGTTTCGCATACCACAGATGGAAAGCTACGATGGAGCCAAGGACCCTCTTGATCACCTAGAGACTTTCAAGACCTTGATGCACCTTCAAGGAGTAGCAGACGAGATCATGTGTAGGTCCTTCCCTACAAAGTTGAAGGGTCCTGCGAGAATTTGGTTCAGCCGGTTGACGCCTAACTCCATTTGCACTTTCAAGGAGCTAAGCGCCCAATTCACTTCGCATTTTATTGGGGGGGCATAGGTATAAGAAGTCTACTGCGTGCTTGATAAGTATCAGGCAGTGGGAGGACGAGACGCTGAGATCTTACATAGCCCGCTTTAACAAGGAAGCGCTCTCGATCGATGAAGCTGACAACAAAATACTCGTAGCAGCCTTCACAAATGGGTTGCGAAAAGGTCAGTTTCTGTTTTCTTTATACAAGAACGACCCGAAAACCATGTTAGATGTGCTTTACAAGGCTACCAAGTACATGAATGCCGAAGACACACTGCTGGCTCGAGAGGAAAAGCCTAAGAAGAGAGAGAGGCAGGAAGACACACGACAGGACAGAGGGCGAAAGATGGCAAGAACTGGAGAACGAAGGGATGACAGGTGCTCTAAGCCCCCTACGGGGAGGTTCATGAGCTTCACCTTGCTGATCGCCCCAATCGACCAAGTCCTAATGCAAATCAAGGACGAATGAGCCTTAACCTTCCCCGGAAAACTGAAGGGGGATCCCAACAAACGGTCTAAAGACAGATACTGCCGTTTCCACTGTGATCACGGTAATAACAAGGCTGACTGCTACGACTTAAAATAGTAAATCGAAGCCCTTATCAGGCAACGGAAGTAACAGATGTTCGTCAGTAGGGAGAGAACAGATCCACCTCCTCAAGAGCAAGCCCCCGACGGGACAACAAGCATCCCAAACCACCCCTAGGAGACATAAGGATGATTGTGGAAGGCACGGCGACTACCGGCTCGTCCAAAAAGGCCTGAAAGACTTACCTCAGAATGGTTCAGAATTTTCAGCTAATAGGCGTCGTCCCGAAGATGCCACGGGTCGATAATCCAATTATTGGTTTCTCGGAAAAAGATGCTCGACATCTTCACCACCCGCATGACGACGCACTCGTCGTTTGCATCCGAGTAGGAGACTATAACACATATCGGGTCTTGGTTGACAACAGAAGTTCCGCAAACATTCTCTACTACCCGGCGTTCCAACAGATGCGAATCGACAGAGAACATCTAGTTCCAACTAACGCTCCACTCATTGGGTTTGGAGGAACAAAAGTATACCCCCTTGGCGCGGTCACATTACCTGTAACAATTGGGGACTATCCTCAGCAAATCACTAAGGATGTTACATTCCTTGTTGTCGATTACTCCTCTGCCTACAATGCTATCATAGGACGACCAACCCTTAACTCATGGAAGGCCATAACTTCAACCTACCACCTGATGATTAAATTCCGTATTAAGTACGGAGTAGGGGAATTACAAGAAGATCAGGTAGCTGCACGTGAATGCTATATTGCAATGCTGGAGATGGACGACCATCTATAGACCATGAGCATAAAGGAACAACGGATAGGGGCAGAACCTGCAGAGAGGCTCGAGGAGATACCCCTCGATAGCTCTAGATTAGATAGAACCACGAGGATCAGCACTCTTACCAGCCTAACGATTCGCCTAGCGCTTGTAGCCTTTCTCAAGGAGAATCAAGACGTGTTTGCTTGGAGTCATGAAGACATGCCAGGAATTGACCCGTCAGTCATGGTACATAGGTTGAATGTGTCGCCTTCTTTTCCACCCGTCCGATAGAAGAAGTAAGTGTTCACCTAAGAACGAGACCGAGCAATAGCAGAAGAAGTCGGCAAGCTACAAGAGGCAGGCATCATCAGGGAAGTATACTATCCCGATTGGCTAGCAAACATGGTGATGGTCAAGAAAGGCAACGAGAAATGAAGGATGTGCATAGACTTTACGGATCTGAATAAAGCATGCCCCAAAGATAACTACCCTCTCCCTTGAGTCGTCGTACTGGTAGACTCTACAGCTCAGCATCAGCTACTGAGCTTCATGGACGCCTTTTCAGGGTACAATAAGATCCGGATGGATGAAGCGGATCAGGAGAAGACTTCATTTGTCACCAGCCAAGGTCTTTTTTGTTACAAAGTAATGTCATTCGGCCTTAAGAATGCGGGCGCGACATATCAAAGGCTTATGAACAAGATGTTTGCGAACCAAATCGGAAGGAATGTTCAGGTTTACGTCGACGACATGTTAGTAAAAAGACGAAGAGAAGAAGACCATTTGAAGGATCTCGAGGAAAAATTTGGCACCTTTCGCTCCTACAACATGAAGCTTAATCCGAGTAAATATGCATTCGGAGTGACAACGGGAAAATTCATAGGCTTTATGGTGTCTCAAAGAGGTATCGAGGCCAACCCAGATAAGATCAGAGCCATAGTAGAGATGGCCCTCCCGAAGAACGTGAAAGAAGTACAGAGTTTAAACGATAAAGTAGCCGCCCTGAATAGGTTTGTATCAAGAGCGACGGATAAATGTTTACCCTTCTTTCGCATGCTGAAGAAATCTTTTGAATGGATTGCCGAATGTCAGCAAGCATTCGAGGAGCTAAAGGCCTACCTCTCTTCCCCACCGCTGCTAAGTCCTTCACAACCGGGGGAAGAGCTCTTCCTGTTTTTGGCTGTCTCCCTGGCAGCCGTCAGCACGGCCTTGGTTAGAGAAGAAGATAAGGTTCAAAAGCCTGTATACTATGCCAGCTGGGCATTTCGTGGTGCAGAGGAAAGGTATCCACCCATGGAAAAGCTCGCCTTCGCTTTAGTTATGGTAGCTCGCAAGCTCAAGACGTACTTCCAAACCCACACAGTAATTGTCCTAACCGACAAGCCCTTACGGTGGGCGATGAGCAACCCCGAAGCTGCCGGCCGGATAGCACTATGGGCGATAGAGTTGAGTGAATTTGACATTCAGTACCGCCCCCGCACCGCCATCAAAGGGCAGGTCGTCGTTGACTTCATAGCAAAGTTCACCAATGAGGAAGACAAGGGGGCAGATGAATGTCCGCAGTGGAGTATACATACAGACGGGTCATCCAACAGGCAGGCCGGGGGTGCAGGTGTCGTGCTTCTCTCTCTTGAAGGAGACCAGATCAAATGTATGGTCTACCTCGACTTCCCTAACACCAACAATGAAGTGGAGTACGAAGCTTTAATGGCAGGGCTTGATCTCACCAAAGCAGCAGGAGCCGCAAGAATGGTTCTTTACTGCAACTCTCAAGTCGTCACTAACCAAGTAAACAGGGATTATGAGTGCAAAGGTGAAAGGATAAAGAGATATCTGGACCAAGTAAGGAGAAGGGTAGACGAGCTGAAGGCCAAAATTATCTAAATCCTCAGAGGAGAGAATGAGCAAGCCGACCGCCTTGCCAAACCCGCTTCAGCCAAACATATGACTACCCTTGATAACGTACACTCTTTTGTTCAGCTTTCTCCACTAATAGATTCCGTTGATGTGCAGGAGATAGGTTCCGAAAGCAATTGGACCACACCGTTAATCTCTTACTTAAAAAATGGCGTCTTACCAGACGGAAGGGAGGCTATAAGAAAGCTGAAGGTTCAAGCAATGCGGTTTATCTTGATGAAGGACGTCTTATATAAGAGAGGCTTCTCCCGCCCATACCTAAGGTGTTTTGGTCTCGAGGAAGCGAATTACGTCATGAGAGAAGTCCACGAAGAGATTTGCGGAAACCACTCAGGATCACGATCGTTGGCACACAAGCTGCTTCGAGCAGGGTACTACTGGCCCACCATGCAAAAAGATGCTCAGACTTATGTCAAAACTTGCGACAAATGCCAAAGATTTAGCAATATCATTAGACGGCCGTCCGAAGAGTTAACCCCTATGACAACCCTATGGCCGTTCGCTCAATGGGGGTTAGATATCATGGGGCCGTTCCCAATAGCAGTGCAACAACTGAAGTTCCTGATAGTGGGCATAGACTACTTCACAAAATGGGTGGAAGCTAAAGCCTTAGCCACCATTACGGAGAAGAGCGTGAGAAGCTTCGTCTAGAGGTCCATCATATGCAGGTTTGGGATCCTTAGAGTCTTAGTCTCAGACAACGGGAAACAATTCGACAACGACTCTTTCCGGGATTTTTGCTTGCAGTTAGGGATCAGAAATCACTACTCCTCCCCCACCCACCCTCAAGCAAACGGAAAGGGTGAAGTCACGAACCGATCCTTGCTCAAATTTATCAAGACTCGGCTCAAGGGGGCAAAGAGCAATAAAGAGGATGGCGTGAAGAGCAGCACCCCTTTATTTTTAATATACCTTAGTTAAATTTAGCTACACTCCTTAGTTTTTCTATTTTACTTTATATTTTGCAATAATAACTCTTTTTAAGCCCAAAGGGCAAGTCTTTTTTTTTTTTTAAGAACTACTTTTTCTACAAATACATGGTTTATTAAAATAAGAGGAGTTTATTCAGATATGGCTAAAGTGTTTATCTACGGAAAATAGTCCACGAAGTAGACGAGTAGACGACCCGAATATGCAGTCTATCAAATGGACGACCTCATCTCAAGAGGATGAAAAATTATCAAGTCCATAAATTGGACAAGCTATTTAATGTCTATAAAGTGGACGACATTGTTAAGTCCATAAAGTGGACAACTTTATTATTCAAGCCCATAAAATGGGCAACCTCATCCCAAAAGGATGAACATTTGTTAAAGTCCCTAAAATGGACAAGTATCAAATCCAAAGAGTGGACGGGTCCATAAAATGGACGGCTTTATTTTTTATTCCATAAAATGGACGACCTCATCTTCGGAGGAGTAAACACAAAGTGGACGAGTCCATGAAGTAGACGAATCCACAGAGTGGACGACTTCATTGCTCAGTCCACAAGACAAATGAATTTATCCCAAGAGGATGAAAAATATAGTTTGTAAATAGACGAGCTTAAAACCATAAAGTATGCAAGGTGGTCAAGTCCATAAAGTGGACGAGATTATAAATTTAACGAGACCAATAGAATAAACCTACGGACGAGTCCGCAAAGTGGACGAGTCCATTGTAAGGTCTATTAACTTTCAAGCATTAGTTCAAGACGGGCGAATCAAAATTTAAAATAGACAGGTCCATGGTACATACACGTGCCAATAAACAAACGACCAAAACAACAGATATAAAGCAACATAAGGTTTAGTCTTTACAAATCAAGCCCAAAAAACAGCAGGGTGTTTTACAGTGTCTTAAAAACAGAGAAAATCAAAAAGAAAAATACATAAAGCTATGTGGCTGAAGGGATTGAAGAGTTCCCATCAATCTTCTCCTCGGCAACAGGGTCCTCAACGTTCATGGGCTCAATGGACGGAACCAAAGAGGTGACGAGGGCATTTGTGGCTGGCTGGGCAAGGACGACATCACCATTTTTTGGATTAGACTCAATGGAGTCGTTAATTTCCTTATGGATAGTGTCGTCAGCAGGAGTTGACGGCAAGGGCTCATCCATAGTAACCTTGGAAAAATCCAGGTAAAGGTAGAGGGACTTAACCTGCTTAAGGCAGTCCTCAAACCCTTCACCATAATATCCACCACAAAAATATATGAACGGCTGAGAGGCCTTGTATTTATTTACGGCGTCAACTCTGGCCATCTCCACTTGCTCAAGGAGGGCTATCAGCTCTTTCTCTACTTTCTCTTTCGCTTCTTGTTCACTCTTTCTCTGACGACCCTCCTCCTCCAGCTTACCCTTCAGATTTTTTACCTCCTCGTTAAGAGAGCAAATGGCACCCTTGTAATGTTCTTCCTCGTCCGTCAGGAGCTCTATGCACTTATGCAAGCGGGCAATCACTCCTTTTTTAGCAACGCCCCTATCTTACAAAGCTTTCATACGCAACGCCTACAAGGCACAATAGCCGTCAGCTACTAGACAAGTGAGTAAGAAAGTTAAACACAAAGCAAAACGTATCCGAGCAAGATCAAAGAGGCCTGACGCCCCTAACTCGCCAGTCCCTTGCTCAGCATAAGGGTCTACATCCTTATCTCTAATGATGGATCCCACCATCTCAATGGCATAATCTTTGTGCGTGAGAAAGCGACGGTCCGGTTCCTGAGCAACAGGGCCCAATGATGTCATCAAACCCTTACCTACGCCGTGGCCAGTCTTGGGGGGCGTCGGCTTTTTTAAGGATTTTGTCCCCAACGATAACAAAAGGCTTCTTAGGTGGACAATCATCCTCAACGTCGACTTTTCTCTTGTGTGCACCCTTCCCGATGGCTTTTGGAGCTGACGAGGACGCTCCATCCCCCTTCACCTTATTTTCTTCTTTCTTTCTCTGCTGAGCAGCGGATGCGCGCACCTGCTGCCTCAACCTAGCAGCCTTCATTTCTGCATAAATTGAGTGACGCCTAAGAAGTAAGAAGAATAAGAATAAAGCGACAGAGGAAAATAAGAGACACTCACGACGGCGAGAATAAGAGTTTAGCCTGCGACCTGCCGGGGTTGGCTCTGGACCACCACAATACGTGTGTAGTGTGTCAAGGGTAATCAAATCCCTGCACTTGCACTTTTTGAATGGAATTTCAAGAACCCGTTGGATGAAGGCCTCCTACTCGCCGATAATGGATGGACGAACACTAGCCAAAATAGAAAAATGACGACGACATTAGAACACTTGCAAGAAAACTAAAAGGTTAAAAAAAAAAAAAAATTTAAAAAGTAAAGATGACGGCATTAAACCTGAATCCTTAACTATGCCCCAAGTGTTATCAAAGCCGTAGGGCATTGTGCCTCACTCCTTCGGACGCCATACCCAGTCCGTCCCTTTGACAAAAAACTATCTGCCCTTCCAATTTCTGTTAGAGTCGAGCATGTCTAATACAAGCCTCAACACTTTTTTTTGAGCAGCAGAGTGATAAATCCCTTATGAAGAGACTATGTGTTGGGGTCGGTAGCACCAGAAGAACTCGTCTAGCGTAAGCTGACGTTTCCCTCCGCTTAGACGACCCCATAAGATCTCTGCCCCTATGAAGATCCTCTAGGCATTAGGAGCGATCTGGCTGACAGACAGACCAAGCAAGTTAGCCAGTTAACAATGTAACGCCGTCAGTGGCAGCCTCAACCCCACTGCTAGCGTGGCGTCATACATACCAGTATCCTCTGTCTCTCCAGAGTAGCACTTCTCAAACTTCCCAGGAAGACGGATTGGTATGTGATCGAGGATTTGGAAACAGTCCCTTAAGTTCTTGAAAATGTTGGACGTCATCTTTGGTAGGAAGTCGTTGACAGTCCACATTTGAGGAAGAATGAATGGAAGAGCGTGCCCACTTCCAGGGTTTCCCGAACTCCCAACCTTAGGGGTCCTATCATCCGCATGATTTTCGTCCTCGTCACCCTCCATTACCCCGTCATCTTCAATCTCTCCCTCACCATCAACTTCTCCCTCATCTATCTCTTCCTCTCCTATATAATTTTCCCCATCCTCATCAAGAGAACGGGCTGACGTCTCTCTTTCTGACGACCAAGAATGGCCCTCCTCGGGCTCCCATCTTGTTTGGTAGACTTCGTCGTAGCCCGCTCCTTCACGGACTGACGACTACTCACTAATCGCTCCCCTAGACATTTTTTACCTATAAGCAACGGAGTTATTCTAAGTACCTAAGTTGACAGCCTCACTAAAAAGCTACACTATCAACTAAAATGTAATAAAATGATAGATAGGAGAAAAGAAGAGAAGACTTACCAAGTAAACGGTCTTTGGAAGAAGTGACGGTCTCAACAAACGGATGAAGTGTATAAAAAGACGTCGACGGGAGCAAGGTTCTCCAAACAGTAAGCTCTCTCTCTCTAGATCAACAATAAAATGGGGAGAATGGGAAAAAACTGAGATATATATAGAATCAAAGGGTGCACAAAAGACGAAGCAACACCTTCATCCAGAAGCGAATCCAGTTGGAATGCGACACATGTTCAAGCAATTAATGCAAGATGCTCGAGGAAACGCCCATAAATGCCTCTTCCTTATTCCTGAATAAATGAAATTAAATAAATGGAAGCCATAAAAAACTGAACTCCACAACCCGTCAACTTTAGCTAATGAGGTTATGGAGTAGGGGCAGCTGGTAAGGATAATTTTGTAATATTGGGACTTACCCATGGCAAGGCGTAGAGTGACACCCCAAACCAACCCGTCAACCTTGCCTCTATCAACACATGACAAACAATAAGTCTACAAAGCTGACGGGATTAACTTTGGACAGGGATTGAAAGCTGACGCCACCATGATGAAGGGAGGAACTAGGTTGACGGTTTTGACGTAACCCTAACTTAATCTCCATGCATACGAATAAAGAAATTTCTTGTGCCCCACGCCCAATGTTGATCAAAAAGACTCCTACAAGGAAAGGATTCCAAAAAATACGCTCATGAGGATTCCTAGAAGGGAAAGACTTCTAAACCAAGGAAAGAGATGTCAACCTTTTTCTACTATAAAAACCCCAATACTCTCACTAACCAAGGTACGCATAATTTACCCCGCTCTAGCACTCTAGAGTTATGAGAAGTTCTAACTTGACCTTCGAAGGGTACTTGGTCGGCACCACACCAGTGCTCTCTGTAAAGTCTTCTCTTTTTGTTGTGCACGTGCTATTCCGAGCACGTGAGGACCGTGTGATTTACTGTTGATTTTTTGGCATCATCAATACGTTTTATGGATAATCGAGAATGTTAAAGATTTAATTCTTCATTTTATTTTTAACTTAAGATTGATTTTTATTTTTCATTATGTAAATTAATATTTCATATCAAGATTAATATTTCATATCAAGGATAGGAACTATAAGACTGGAATCTTAATGTACAATAAAAAAGGAAAAGAAAAAGAATAGTTTACATCTTTATACACAATAATTTTCCCGTACATCGCACGGGTTAGTAACTAGTTAAATTTAAACACATGACTACATTTAATATAATTATCATTAAAAAATAATTTTCTTTTGCATTACATTGGTTATATAGTTATATTTGAATTTAATTGAAAAATCTAGACCATACAATTCAAGGAATCGTATTTAAGTTTTTCCCTAACCCAAATAACTTAATCATTCTGATCAAACCACCACCCATACCAAACCTGAATTTACCATTAGTGGGGAATTATATGTTTCACGTCATTTTTCTAAACTGTTATTAAAACTAGTATATCGAATGATGCATGGATTAATTAAATTTAAATTTATGTGTGAATTAAAAAGTATATTTTACTAATATTATTGACATTATCTTAATTATTATTAGTGAGTCATTTAAAATCTTAATAAAATTTCACGTAGAATCATCAATTAATTATCTTAATAATAAATAATGATACATCTAAACAAAAGGACAAAACTTTTTTTTTTTTGAGAAACAAAAAGGTACAAATTTTTAAATACAGTATCTTAGATACTATTTCTTAAATATCCCTTCTAAATTACAGCCATGTGTCTAATTTATTTAATAACTTATTGATTTTACAATGTGTAATAACATATGTGTTATATACAGATGTAAGTTTTATTATATTAAAATACAAAGTTATGATTTATTATCAAAATAATTAAATAAATAAATAATAAAAATTATTTAAAAATTGTTCTTAAAAGTTTTGTGATAGAATTTTAGTTGGAGTATGATTTTAAATTTTTTAAGGGTTTTTTAAGGAAAATTTCTTAAAACTTAGTTTTTTTTTTAATAGAATTTAATTATTATTAATAATAAGCCATTTGATATATTGGTAATAGAGTCTCATCCAAAGTATACTATCTTAATAATAAAAATAATTATTGGTAGTAGAGTTTAATAATAATCAAAAGTGTTCATCAAAATAAGAATTATAGATAGTAAAAAATAAAAGGGTAAACTACATATTTGGTCTCTAACCTTTACACCATATTTCAATTTAGTCTCTAACATTTCAATTGTGTCAATTTGATCCCTAACCTTTCAATGTCATGTCAATTTAGTCCCTAATGTTATATCTTAGATGAAAATCGCTGATATGACAAACAGCCAAAATAAAATTTAAGTTTATTATCTCATCAATGTAAGCTAATTTTTTGTTTCGACCATTAAACACGTCATAAATTTTCATCCAAAAGATAACAGTAGAGACTAAATTGACACAATACTAAAATGTTAGGGACCAAATTGACACAATTGAAAAATTAGGAATCAAATTGAAATATAGTGTATAGGATAAGGACTAAATATATAGTTTATCCAAAATAAAAATGCATATGTGATCATTTGGATTGTAGAGGTTTACTGGGAACAAACTTCTACTCCTCCTAAATCCTAGCTTACGTGGTACTGCTGGTCATATAATTAATTAATGTCACGCAGCCATTATATTAATTTATAAAACTTCAAGCCCTCTCTTTATTATTTGTTAATCTTGATTTCTTAAGGGTTTTTTTTTTTTTTTTTTGACTAATTTGGTATTCTTCTCTGTTTATCTTGGAGAAATTTTTTTTGCAATGATATAATGGAGGGTTATAACTATGTTATTACCCTAATGGTTCCAATCCTCACAGTTTAATTAGTTTATACTTTATAATCTGTAAGGACTCGATTTGTAACGACCCAAAATGATACTGGGTTTGCACATAAATATGCCCAAACAATATAATTTGTAGAGCGTGGGTGTTAAGAACTAGATTAACTTTTTTGGAATGAAAAGATTCACCCTCACGTATATTGAAGGCTCAGAGCTGGCACAACGATCGTTTTGTTTTGGTAATCGATACAGTTCTTTTACTTTCTACGTTCTTCTTCCTCAGTCTATGCTTTCTTTCTTTCTTTTTTGTTCTGATCCCCCCTTGCATGTTCTTCTTTCAGTTTATATATCACCTTCTGTGTTCCATCCTCACCACACACGTGTAGGTTGGATTCGGGGGATTTCTTTCTGTCCCATCTAGCACCTCCTGGAACTTCCTATGGATAGCTATAAGGCTGCCTCCTTACTGTTCAGGTATCACCTCCACATTAATGCGGTCAGAGAGTTGGTTGAGAGGTAATTAATGCGGAGGCAGCTATAGTTATAGATATTTGTTTGCCTTTTCTTTCTTACCCTTGGTCTGTTATTCCATATTCAGTGGTGACATAATTCCGAGGTCCGGTTGTAACAAGACCGCGTCCTGATCGTCCTCGGATGCATACTGCCGAGGAGTATGGTGTCCTCGGACGAATACGGAACTCTACTTTCGTGATATTGACTACCACCCCCCCCTCGGTAATTGCCTTATGACCTGACTTGGCCTCCTCAGACGGATATGCACCCTCGGATGGGCCACAGGCCCAACGATCCTGATCTTAATGGGCCTGTGGATTGACTGGCCCCCACATAATCAATTAAGCTCTTTTTTTTTTTTTTTTAAGGCCTTTAATTGTTTCCACTATACTTTTCTTGAACCTAGTCTTATCAATTTATGCTTGATGTAGTAGGTTCCAGTTAGTTCAGCTGGTAAAGTCTCTGATGGTTGTATAAGAGATCTGGGATTCAATCCCTGCCTACACCAAAAACCGATTGGTGTCTTGATCTGATAATAAAGAGTTATTATCAAGAGTGAACGCCACAGGTTGAAACTCTCTCTCAAAAAAAAAAAAAAATATGCTTGATGTAGGTAACTAGGTATTGTCTTATATAAATCGGATCGAATCATATGGAGTATGATTACTATGATGATGATAAAAACGAAGCAAAGAAAATTCGAAATCTCGGAATTCACCAGGTAATTCCTACTTTTTGTTTAATTGTTGAGATAAGAGAGTAAATGCATATCCCTTTGGTTCAAAAGGTTACAAATTATACATGCATAAGCGTTAAAATTTTATCAGTTTTACTGAATTTGCCTCCTAGGATTCTGGGATTCTCAGTTTTACTGAATTTGCCTTCCGGGATTAGTTGGATGGCTATAATTATTATAAGCCCAATAACATCATAACAAAAAGCCTACTAGTCAATACTACCATGTGCCAAAGTGAGAAAATTGATTCAAGGTTATATGATGATATGAAAAATTCTAGAATTACTAAATTATCTGAAAAAAAAATATTCTCTTTTGACAATTCATATTCTATCGAAACTCTTTTCATTTGTATACTCATATAAAAATATCTCTTCTGTATATGTGAAATTAAAAAATATTGTGTTAATTTCTATAGCTTACAAAGTAGAAATTGATCATCAACATACATAAAATATAAACAAGGTTTAATTTGTGTAACTTACCGAAATATTTTGTTTTTCCATGATTAACTCGAAACAACTTCCAGTCAAAAATTTACTACCTTGATTTTTATGCCTATTAATTTATATATGTTATATAATTCATATAATGACATAATATGAATTTATCTTAAGATAAAGATCAGAGGTACAAATAATTTTTTTTTAGAGATATACAAAATATAAGATGATATTATTAAACATTTTAGGGTAAATTACAAAATTGGTCCCTATCCTTTACATCATATTTCAATTTGATCCCTAATCTTTTAATAGTGTCAATTTGGTTCTTAAGCCTTAAGTGTCGTGTCTATTTAGTCACTGCCGTTATCTCTTAGATAGAAATTGTTGACGTGGCAAACGGTCTAAATAAAAAAATAAAAAATTTAAAATTTCCATGTCAATGGACAACTATATCACCATGTCAATTTTTTTTATTTAAAAAAACTAAAATAACTTTTTTTTGAGAAAAAAATAACTTAAACACTTTGAAACGTTTTTTGAAATGCTAAACCAAGCTAAAAGCCCTCTCGCAATTTGACTGAACCAAACCTACATGGCTAAACCTTCAATACTTTGGTCTCCTCACTTGTCTCCACTGCCATGATGGCAGTGGCCTTGAACTCGTCGTCCCGGTTTTCACTCCCTTTATTCTCACCCTTTCTCTCTCTTCGCCAAACTCAAGAAGGACTTGACTAGACCATCGTTGTTGCTACTACTCTATCACTCTGTTTCCTTTCTCATTCAAGTCCAATATGGAAATCGAATTCTACAGTAAACCCAAAGGTAATTTTCAAGGAAGTTACCAAACTATTGAAGGAATATCAAAGGTTAGCAGCAAGCCAACAACACTCCTGGTCCTGTAACCTTCTATTTGTTTTTATTCTTTGTTTTGTTATTATGCTAGACATGCCAAACCTGGGCTGGTTTTGTGTCTCCAAGACTTCTGTATACTCATGATTCAATTTTAATAAAATTTCTATCATTTACTCAAAAAATCATTGTATCTTTTCAATCCAAGCTTGCCTAATTGAAAACAACTAATAAATTCCCATATTCAATTTAGAATATCATATTTAAAATATTCATATTGATGCACACAATTTTGATACAAACCCAAATGCCAATACCAACAAGGAATTGTCAAGCAACCCAGTACAATTGAAGCGCAATTGTATACCACATACCAATTTTAAAACCCACAACAAAAACAAAACAATCAACCATAAAACAAAAACCTATCTTGTTTGACTCAGTTAACACAAATTCTGATACAAGCCCAAAAACTAATGCGAACAAAAAATAAGTGCAAACAACGGTGGTTCCAACCGAGTCCTTCCTTGGTTTGAGAGGTGAGAGAATCTGGCTGAATTAACCGATCTGGGTTTAAGCAGAGAGAGAGAGAGAGGGTGGGAATAGAGGGAGTGACAAAGGGATGACAAGTTCAAGGTCATCACCGGGAAGGCGGTGGCCACTACAACAAAATGTATTTTCAGTGACGAAAAAATTCGTCACTAAGGGTGCGTTTGTTTCAGCGTAAAATATTTTTCGAGTGTAAAATATTTTCAGGTGAAAATATTTTCGGGAAAAGAAAATATTTTCAAGTGTTTGGCTGCATTATGAAAATTATTTTAGAAAATATTTTCAAGTGTTTGGTTGCATTCTGAAAATGTTATTTTCCTACTAGTTTCTCACATTTTCCCAATCATTTTCTCAACTTCCAAACAAATTTCATAATAGAAAATTTCAATAATAAACTTAAAAGAAACAAAAATCAAAACAAAACATTCATTGAACTCAAAAATTCGGTGAAACGGAGAAAGAGGGAGGAAGAGAGAGTGATCGACAATTGAGGGAAAGGGAGAGGTAGATCGAGAAAGAGAGAGATCGGGCATGGGTGGGTCATGGGTGTGATCTCATCGGTGCTGGGGTGCGATGAGACTGATGCGATCTGGGGTTGGGTGCGGTGGTGCGATTTGGGGTTGGGTGCAGTGGTGCAATCTGGGGTTGGATGCGGTGGTGCGATCTGGGGTTGTGGTGCGCACTGGGGTTGGATGCGGTGGTGTGATCTGGGGTTGTGGTGTGCGCGATCTCGCCGGCTCTACTCTCTCTTCTTGCTCTTGGTTCAGTTCTTTTTTTTTCTTTTTCTTTTTTTTTCCAGAAATGGTTTGAAGGTTAGCTTGGAGATAGGTTTTGGACCGTGGGGCGGCACGATCTGGGCTGGTCAGAGCTTCACTGGGCTAGCCGGAGCTTGGCTGAGGTGAGCTTGGATATGGGTTTTGAACCGTGTGAGGAGTGTGCTCGAGCTTTCTCTCTTCATGTGTGATTTCCAGAAATTGTTTGAAAGTAAAATCAAAGCGTAAATGATTTTATGCGTAAAGTGGCTTATTTTCCGGTCAAAGTGTAAATGATTTTCCGTTGACCATATTTTCCGTAGTTGCCAAACACACACAAAGGTGTAAAATAATTTCCTGAAAGTGTTTTCAGGCGAAACAAACGCACCCTAAAAGTCCAATTTTTCGTCACTAAGGACCTTTAGCGACGAAATCGGACTTTTAGCGATGAAACGAGTTTCGTCGCTGTAGCCCCGTCGCTAAAAATCCTAGTGACAAAAAATTTCGTCACTAAAAGTCCGATTTGATTTTTTTTTTTTTTTTTTAAAAAAACTTTTAGCGACGAAAATGTTTCGTCGCTAAATGTTTTCCTCGCTAAAAACAGTATTCAACAACGAAAATATTTCGTCACTAAAACCATTTCAATTTATTAAATCATATTTAGTGATGAAAAATTTCGTCACTAGAGCTATTTTTAAGAAAATCCAGACACATATAGCGATGAAAATTTTCGTCACTAAAACCATCTCTTACAAAATTATGCAACATTTAGCGACGAAACATTTCGTCACTAAAACAATTTTTTGTTGCTATATTTGTGACGAAAAAATTCGTCACTAAAACTTATTTTTTGTTTTTATTATTTTCATGGCTTTGATATTAACTTGTAACATGTCATTACATTATTAAAACCTCACATTTAATTAACACATTTATTTCAACAACACATTTATAAAAAATCGATCCATACATTCCACAAGTAAAAAATAAAACAAGTATCCAATTCAAACTCCTTCCATACAATAATTGTTTGCAACACATACAATAACTCAAGATGTTTTATAACAATACAAAAAGTGTAGCATAATATAATTAGAACCAATGGAAGATGTCCTCATATGTCTTCAAGTAATGCCAAAAGTAAATCCCCTAAAGCCACCAATAAGAAATCTGCACAAATATAAAAACATTACTACATTAAAATCGTAAAGTAAAAACATTAACAATGTTATAAGAAACATTTCTAACAATGCATTAAGAGTAGCCACACCAATGAATTAAAATCATAACTCCTAAAGTATAAGTTGTAGAAAGCAAATATAAATTTTCAAGTGTAATATAATACAATTAGTTTCAAATAATACAAAAAAATGAAGTGTTTTAACTTGAAGATGAACCATCCCCATAGGTAAGAGCGTTATCATAACCCTTGCTCCTCAAAAAATTAAGAATATTCTTTTGGACCTCTTCTTGCTTAGCCCATGCCTCTTGCTCCCTAGCTCACTCCTCTTCGCCCCTAGCTCTTGCCTCTTTAAGCTCAATTATCTCATTTTCTAACCGATGGATATACTCCACCGAGGAACTAGATGAGTCAGTGGTTACTAGAGAAGAGGAAGGTCTCATACCAAGTCCTTTTACAATACCAGACTTCTTCTTAAAAACCAAGTTTGAGATCTCCTCTTGTGTAAGGGGAATTGCATTAGGATCTTGACAATGATCCTCTTGCACTTTGAGAATAGTTTCCTACCATTTGAAAGAGAAAAAAACAAACAATCACAACATTGAATGTTCGACCATGGAGGTATGATTTGATCAGGTTGAGAGATTATAAGCTTCACCTGGGTTTTAGGGTTGTTTAAGCTAGCTAATTTAGTTTTAGTTTTTTTTTTTTTTTAATTCAGGCGACGTGGCAATCTATGTGGCAGTCTAGATGGCATAAAAATTATTTTTTATTGTCACTATTAGTCAAGTCAGCATTTTTCATCTGTCACTTAACGGCAAAGACCATTTTGACACAATATCAAAAGGTTAGGGACTAAATTGACATATTTGAAAGGTTAGGAACTAAATTGACATATATCGTAAAGGTTAGAAACCAAATATGTAGTTTACCCAACATTTTATTTTAAAAAAATGTTTATATATGTATTTCTTAAATGGAGAAAGTTTAGAGGAAAAACCACATTAACAAATCAATATTAAACCTTTTCAAATTTTTAATTTAAGAATGGTATGGAGAGACTGAAAATTAACATACTTCCCTTTGTTCTATCCATAAATTAAAAAAAAAATTAAATAAATAAAATAAAAAGAAAAAAGTATGACTTCCCTTTCTCAATATTATTATTGCACTTTGATTAGAATGGTCTTCCCCATTCAATATATACCTGGTGAATAAGTGCTATCTCCTCCCTTTAAATTTTCCTTTCTTATATAAATTGTCCTTGCACTTTTATCAAAAGGTGTGTTCAATAACAAATTGTTAATGGGGAATAAAAGGTTTTCTTGGAAAAACCTGCATATTATTATTATTATTATTTTATATATATATAAAGGAATAGGGTATATCATATGCATGAGAATCATGCTTGTTGAAATGTGAATAGAGTACTGTACTTGACTAGTTTCCTTAATTCACATTTTAAAAGCATCTTTGCATTTGATGCTTTTTGACAGATAACTAGCAGCAAAAGTGAGGATCTATTTCTTCGTTTGCCAGATGATATTATAGAGTCCATCGTGTTCATTTTACCGATCAAAGATGCAGTTAAAACTAGTATATTGTCAAAGAGATGGCAGCTTTTTTGGATGAAGACTCCCGTCCTCAATTTTGACTATAATTTGATTGAAAGTACTCAGCTTAAGGGGGTGTATTTTCACTGTACAGACTGTTGATGAAGATCCACTTCAACAAAAAAGGCTTTTATTTGTGATAAGAGTTAACAACTTGATGAGTCTTTGGCATGGCTCAAAGGTCAATGTATTCAGGGTCCATTTTTCACTTGGGAGAGAGTTTACTCCTCAGTTGGATCAGTGGATCACTGATGCAGTCAATATGGGAGCCCTTCATACACTTGATATCAACTTGTCATTTGGGTTGCACCCTTATTGTGAAGCTTATTATGGAAACCATGAAAAATTTTATGACTTCCCTTCTAGGCTTCTTACTAAAGAGAAATTTTCTACCATAAGGCATTTGACTTTGAAGTGTTGCAATTTGACACCATCTTGTAGCTTTGATGGGTTGGTTTCCCTAAAATCTCTTGCACTAGACATTGTAACACTGACAGGAAGTTTTTTAAAAGATATGCTGAGTCATGGTTTAGAACTTGAACAATTAAGCCTCAAAAGATTGAGAATGGACCGTGATTGTAAATTAAATATTGACCTCTCTAAACTCAAGTATCTGGCTATAGTTGACTGCGAGAGGTTGAGGGGAATTAATATTAATGGTGCTGTGGAGCTGAATGAGTTTTTCTTTGCCGGCAAACATGAATATTGCTCTTTCAAGAATGTTCCAAAACTGGTGAACGTGAGCTTCAATTGCAATACTGACGATGATTATGGTGGTGTTTTAAATGTCCTCACAAAATTTGGACATCGTCTTCCTCAGTTGGAAATTCTAAACTTGCATGGGAGGACACCTTATGTAAGTGAATGCTTACACAAGTATTATATATATATATATATATATATATATATATATATATATATATTCTACAATACTACAAAAACATAACAGATTTCATAGAACAATTAATTGCACACATTTGCATGAATAGTCTACAATATTGTACATTGTTCATGCAAAATATATATAATATCGTACATATTTGTTTAGTTTATAATGTAAAATATATATGAATAGTGTAATGTAAAACATAATTTTTCAATTTCACAATAATTAAAGTGGCATATTATGATTAGTATAACATCATTCTAATACAAAACTACTATTAGCATCATTTTTATTGTACACTACTCACAAACCCTCGTCTCAACCGTAATTAAATTTGGCATGACTCAGATTTATCAACAAATATCATATTGTTATTGTAGAGGATATTACCTTATTAATTTATTCCTTTCTTTTTGGCTTTTCAGATTGTCCGCTCTGATGTCATACCACAAGCGTTCAAAGTATTTCCTAATCTGAAGTATTTAGAGTTGGCAGCTAACTCCTTTGATAATGATATTCTTTGGATAGCATATCTGTTGAAATTCCTGCCCTTGCTGGAAGAACTGCATCTGGTGGTAAGAATTATTTTGTTATGTGCCTTTTATTTTTTGTTATTAGGAGTTGGGTAAATCAATAACATTTTTTAAGAAAAATATTTCATAATTGCTTTTATATATATATATATTGGTGTGAATCTTAGATCCATGTAGGTGGAGAAAAAAGTTGTCCCTAACATTTTAAAAACTGTTTTTCAGAATTGATGATACAGTGGTATGAATCTTAGACCCAAGTGTGTGGTGAAAAAAGTTGAGTCCCTAACATTACTCTTTAGTAAATGGATAAGACTCTATTTGGTTGTGTTGGTGGAAAACGTTGAGAAGATAGGAAAGTTAGAAAATAGAAAGAAAATATATAAATTTCCACCATGAGTATTTGGTTGAGAGAACAGAAAATAAATATAAATTTTTTTTTGTTTGGTCATCAACAAGAAATTGCAATGGAAAAAAAAAGTGTAGGAATAGCAAGGTTTTCAGACCCGGATCGTTCATTGAACCGTAAAAAGCAGAGGTTCAAGGTTTTTGAGGTCGAACCGTGATGACATCATAATTAATTTAATAATTAATTAAAGCCTAAATATAGATATTAAATTTATAAAACTAGCAAAATTGGTAATATATCTACATATGTGAGGGAAATTTAATAATTTTCAAGCATATATTTAATAATTAAATAAGAAAGTTAATAAAATAAAATAATAACCATAAAAACATTAAAATTTATGATTAATTTTTGAAGTAAAATTAAATATCTTTGAAAGATTTTAATTATATATTTTTTTTATTCCTTGTAAGAGATGGATAATTTAATTAAGTAGAATAAAATTGTGTTAAGTTGTTTTAAAATAAATAAAAAAATGCTAAGGGGTTCACGGTTCTTGCCACCGATTCGTGCGGTCCAACCCCAGTTTTAGGGGTTCACGAAATTAACAAAAAATCTAGTTCTTTATGCTTAAAAAACTGGTTTTCATCCCGGTTCTCAGTTTTCATGATCTGACCTCCCGGTCCGGTCTGGGTCTGAAAACCTTAAGGAATAGGACAAAATGATAGGTGGCGACTAGTAGGGGTGTCCACGAGTCGGGTTTGTACCCAACCTAGACTCGACTTGACAACTTTGGATTCTATAGAGGCAAACAGTCGTTAACTGTCATTTCAAGCTGAAATTGACCAATAAGTGCTAAAACTCCTTCAACTGGGTCAATTGAAGCCGGTTTTTTGATGGCACTTAGCAAATCCGGTGAGCTAGTGGAGATCTCACAATTCGACAAGATCTCCACCGAATATGGGGGAGATCTCCACAGATTTGTTGAGATCTCCACCAGATACGGTGGAGATCTCGCCTGATCTACAAAAAATGGAGACAAAATTCTTGCTCATAGCAATGGGAGGAGGAGGCTAACGGTGAAGTCTAGAGTCGGTTTTGGTTTCTAGGGTCTCAGACAACAAAACCCATCACTCGACCCGCTGTCGACCACCTCCTTACTTGGATTGAGTTGATTCTAGTTTGGGTGGCTCCAG
The DNA here is from genome assembly GCF_001633185.2 of Quercus lobata. Classification (NCBI taxonomy): domain Eukaryota; kingdom Viridiplantae; phylum Streptophyta; class Magnoliopsida; order Fagales; family Fagaceae; genus Quercus; species Quercus lobata. The sequence continues at coordinate 30,284,146 of NC_044905.1, read as the reverse complement.
GTCAGACTAATTTGTCGAGTGTCGTATTCGGTTGGACAACCCTAGCGATTGGTAGGGAAAAAAAAGGTAATAGTTTAACTTGAATTTAAATATTTTGTTTTTTTAAGTAAAATTTGATTTTTGACTGAAACTGTGAGGTCAATTTTCCTCAAATACAACAAATTGCTTCTCTCTTTTTCATGTTGTAAAAATTTATCAATTTGTGAGTTGCCACACATAGCATATTTACAATCATCTTAGCTAAATGCATAAAGTTTAACATATGGTGGCCTTCAAATATGCTTTTTTTCTTTAGATCCTCTTTGTGGTTATAATTTTTATCATTCCAAAATGTTGGAAAGTAACATTTTTTTTCATGTAGCTAAATACACAGGCTGATGTAGTTAGACAAATTAGGAAGCCTACCAAGTCTAACCATAAAAATTTGAGGATCTTACACCTTGAAGGTTTTTGTGGTAACATTATTGAGTTGGAGCTCACATTGCATGTGCTTAAGCGTTGTAAAGCACTAGAAAAGATTGTAATAGACCCATCATCCAAGTTTTTGTTCGGTGGTGACACTTGGGGGCAGAGGGAAGATAGAAAGCCATGGGAAATCTGGAAGCCTATGGAGATTCAACGTTGGTTATCTAGAGAAATTCCTAAAGGTGTTCAGTTGGTAATCTTATGAATTTATTAACATGACTATTTTCTTTTCTTTTTCATCCTTTAATTGTTAATGGTGTAATCTCAAATATTTTTTTACGTACTGTTTCATGAGAAATTTGGTCTCACAGTTGAAAAGCTAGGGGGAGAAAAGCTCAACTGACTTTAATGGAAATGGTTGAGTAAATTTAAATTACAATACAGTGTCACCAAATGGGCATTTGGTCTAGTGGTATGATTCTCGCTTTGGGTGCGAGAGGTCCCGAGTTCGATTCTCGGAATGCCCCATTCATTTAATCTTCTTTAGAAAGTTTTTAGTTCAGATTTTAATATTGCTGAAAAATAAATTGAGCAAAGTCAAGTGACTCACTCAAGTCATTAACTGCAAAACCAGTTTTCAATAAATCCACATGTATCTTAGATCTGATAAGACTATTTATTAATGAATAAAGTAATAAATTTGCTTTCAGAAGATGCTGAAACAAGGAAGGGGATACTGGAAACAAACCCAAATTTATCATCCTTTATTCCTTTAATGCAACCAGAGGTTATATGTATTCAACTCACTGCCCACACATGCAAAAGATTCAGTTCTTTCTCAAATGATGGCATTTTGTGGTGATATGCATTTCACCTTATTGTTCTCCTCACCTTAACATTTTACGAATTAGGCCAATTACTCTCTACAAAACCCAACCACTTGCCTGCAAAGACACTTCATCAATAGGTAATTAAACAGCGAGAAGGCAATGGTTTCATCACAGTTGAAAAGCTAGGTATACAAGACAATACAAAGATATATTGGTTTATATCTATTTAAAGTGTCAATACATTTGCTATCTCCATCTGAAATTTTATCTATTCTGGCATATATGTCCAAAAACAAAATTACAAACTTCCTCGGGCAAATTACCTTTTTGGGACAATGGGCTTCCACGAATTCTTTTACTGATTTATTTATGCTGCTAGTTGTCCATTGTTTTTTCTAGATTATTATAGCATAAACATCAAGGTTTTAAAAAATTTAGGGGCCGCTTGGTAACGTTGTTCTAGTAACGTTATTTGTGTTATTTGTATTTTTTTTAAATACGCGTTGGTGAAAAAATGTGTGAAAATACGTGTAATGTTTAAAAACTAAAAACATATTATTAAACTACTATACCAAGCGGAGTCTTAGTATTTAGCAACTCCAAAAGCCACTTTATAGTATTTAACACTTCACTTTACAATACACCCAACATCAAAACTTCTATTTTTTTCTACCACTTCATTTAAATATTTTTTCTTTATTATTTTTTATTCCTTTTTTTAATATATTTTTTACTCTTCCTCTATTATCTCTTCTCTCTCCCTCTCAATCCAACAATCCTATGCACTACCAACCACCAGCCACCACAATACCAATAGTCACCATGCTCAAAACTCAAACATTACCAACAACCTCCATAAACTCACCACCCACAAACCCGACCACCCACCAAAAACCCACCACCCATACCACAACCACCACAAACCTACCACCCATGCCACAACCAACAAAAACTCACGAAATCCAAACAACCACCACGATGCCCACGCTAATGACCAATAGATCTCTAAGCTGATGCCCACGCTAATGCCCATGCCGATCTCACCTTAACGCTGATGCCCACGACTGTTAGAGAGTTTCAAGCTTGGGTTCAGTCTTAGGCATAGGAGAAGGGAAGGATTTATAGGCGAGGTGGTTTCATTAGCGTGCCAAGTGTTAATCAGGGTGGTCATAGGACCACCCTGAAATTTTTTTTTTTTTTTTTAATATAACTTAAAAATTTCTGAGTTTTAAATTAATATGGATCTTTTGACCACTCTAGAAAAAAAACTTGACCACCCTAAAAAAAACACTTGAACACCCTTAATAATAATTGGACCCATTAAAAATAAAATTCAACCTCTCCAAAATTTTGTTCGTTGAATGTTGAAAAAAAAAATTGCAAGAAATGCTATTTTCACAACATTTTCACTATATTTTCGTATCAAATCCTAAATAACAGGTTGTTACTAATGAATAGAAAATAATTTCAATGATAAGTTCAAATTAGAACCAGTAAAAACTTACAACCTAGGTTTTGTTGTGAAAGTGTTGCAAAAATGTTGTGAACATAACACTTCTCAAAAATTGCTCAAACAAACATATTAGCTTAAAATCTCAAATCAAACGTTTATTTGTGATTTTTTTAAATTGTGTTTCAACTTGCATATTTTAAAATTGCTATTTTTTTATATAAAAAATGCACATTTTTCAAATAGCTAGTCTGTTAGTATTTGCTTTAGTCTTTAGCCAAATTTGTTAGATATATGTGATATATTTTTTCAAAAAGATAATGTATTTTGTCTATATTAGTACTTATTTAGGCAATATGTTAGTAATTGAATTGGAGATCAATAGCTTAATAATTGTTTGGTTGCATATATTGAAAAAGATATAGTTGATAATATTAATAGTGAAACTATCATATCACACAACAATTTTAAAATATAAAAACTTGTGAAATAAAATTTTAAAACTTTATATATTTGAATATGTTTTTAATGACTACCCTAAAAAACTTTCTGGAGTCGCCACTGAGCGGTTTGAGGGAGAACCAATAGAAAAGAAAAATGGAGGAGCTAGCGTGAGAAAAGGGAAAACTAGCACGTGTGTTGAGGGATTAAAAAATATTATTTTCATTTAACATTTAGCTAAAATGAGCTGCTAGTGAGTATCAAAAGTTTTAGCATTTGATAGTGTAGTAGGAATTTTTGTGTGATTGATGTGAATGCTGTATTATTCCATTTTCACTAGAAAATTAATGTAAAACTTCTTTGACTAGAGGGCTAGAGTCAATAAAGCATTCCAAATGAGCAAGCTTATCAATATTAATAAATAAATAAATAAAATACCCGTACAATCATAATGTCCCTATTGACAATGACAATGACAATGGCAAAGTAAAGTAATCACCCATAGAGAATGCCATCAGTTTTTATTTTTTGAATAAATAATGTAGACAATTTTGAACATGTGCGAAGTTTGACTACAAACTTAGTTGTAATCATTATTTTGAACATGAACAAAATTTGACTACAAACTTAGTTGTAACTAATGACTATAACTCCCACTATAAAAATTACATGACTATATATTTTAAAAATCTAACTATTTAATTGTATGTTCTTTTTATTCTTAATACACATGTTAAATTCTATGCCAATCCGAAATAGATTACTATTTGACCTATAAACTTATTTTTAGTGCATAATTTTAGACTAAAAAAACTTGAAATTTAAATATTTAATTGACGATATAGTTATTAATCTTTGATATTATGGAAATTTTGCAAGCATAAAGGACATAAGAAAAAAAAATGTAATTCAATGATGAATTTTTCCAAAATTTACATCTAATAAAAAGATATTGAGTGAAGTCATAGCATTGACTATAACCAAGTTTGTAACTAAACTTTTTTCCTTTGAACTTAACCTGCACAAATATGCAGATTATAGGCCTATATGGCTTTATCCATAATGGCATGATTTGTGTGGTATTCCTTGAATTTGTCTTTAGGGTCCATTTGGTTGGAGGGGTGGAAAAGTGAAAAGAGTGAAAATGGTGGGAGGATTGAAAATTGGAAGGATAGAAAAGATTTAATTTTCCCTCATGTGTGTTTGGTTGGAGGGATAGAAAAGTGGAAGAATGGAAAACTATTTTGTATAAATTTACTCTCATGCCCCTGTTAGATTAAAAAAAAATTGCACACTATGTTTTTAATTAAAAATTGTTTATAGAAGGACACTTCATTTAAAAAAAAAAAAGAAAAAAAAAAAAACAGGAAGATAACCACAAGAACCCAAAACAAATGAGGGAAAAAAATGATGAAAAAAAAAAGTAAAAAATGAGAAAAAAAAAATGAACACAACAAAAAAAAAAAAAAAAAAAAAAACCTGAAGAAGTAAGATCAAAATACAGACTTAAGAACTGAATTGTAAGTAATAGATGAAAAAACAAAAACCGTATAAGAAATAATGGGAGAAAAATCAAAGGAAGAAAATGACAAAAGCTAACACACTTTTTAAACATTAGAGGAGGATATTTTTGTCCATAATAGTCCGGGTTCTTTGTCTCTTCTCTTTTCTCTCTATTTTGGAAAAATTAATTTCTAGTGGGTCCAGGATAAAACACCCTAGCCCCATCATCACTTTTCTCTCCCTCCCTCCAACCCAAACACCGTCTAAAAAGTTTCCCTTCTTCATTTTCTCTTCTTTTTCTTTTTCTTTTTTTCCATCCTCCCTAAAATTCGCTCTGCCAAACACACCCTTAGGGATTCTTTTTGCTTGAATACCACACTAATTAATCACACCAAGTTAATTTTAAAACATTGACAAATATATTGCACATGATTTCCCCCCTAAATAACATTGAAATTTTAAAACATTTTTTAAATGATGTCATTAAAAAAAACATGTATTTATATTTAACTCCATTCAAATACAATGAGCTCAAGAAAACAGTTGAGATTTTTATCTACTTGCATGCAAACAAATTGAAAAATGATGATTGAGGCATTCTTCTTGCTTGAATAATGCAATAAGTAAAGATTTTTAAATATTAAATGATAAAGTACATGCCAAGATAATCTAGTTGCAATAAACTCAAATGCATATATTTTAAATTATAGATATGTATGAGAAGTATTCATAAGTATGAAAAGAGTAAAACCAAAGTATATCAATGAAATTGGCATAAATTATGGATGTTTAAGCCTATTTTTTAACAGTCCATAGCCATAATAAAAAGCTTTTAAAAATAGAAGATGATATTTTCTAAAATATATATTGCTTAACAATAATATGATATTTATAAAAATAAAAATAAAAACCTTGTAAAAATAAATAAACAATCAACCTTTGATGTATATTCCCAATTTGAAATAGAGTGTCAACCAGAATGCATCTAAAATTAAACACAAGTATTAGATTTTTTTTTTTTTTTCAAGATATTAGATTATGAAATTAGTTTTCAAGATTTCAAATTTTTTATATGTTTTATTATTCTTTGTCAAATTAGTTATCCAATTGGGCATTTGTAATTTTGCTTTATATTTTGGGATGCTAATACTGCGTAGTAATGAAACTTGTGTGTTTGTTTTAATGAGAATTTCAAAAGGTAGTTGTTGAGGGCCATTTGTGGGAAAGAAAGCCCAATAACAAGGGCAACAAAGAATTGACAAAGTAGACAGCAAAACCATTAGGCCCAAGCGGCAGGAATAATAGATCACAGGCCCAAGAAATAAACAAATGGGTCTTGAAGAGGCAAGTGGGCTCAAAGAAGCCCGGAAAGAAAGAAATAGCATCTCATGGGCAGTGTATGAGGTAGAAAAGTGAGAAAGGGCCACCGCAGGCCCAAGGTAATGCAAACTAAGAAAGTAAGGGGTTTGTGGCAGGTTCATAAACCCCAAGGATGAGAATAAGGTTATTGGGTTAAGGAAGCCCAATGAAGTTAATAAAAAGCCCATGAGAGTGTGGAGTTAGCAAAAGGGCCAAGGAAGCCCAAAGAAAGCAAATGAGCCAAGGATGCCCAAAGGAAAGCCCAAAGGGAAACCAAGGAATGGGCCAAAGAAATGTAAGGCCCATCATCAGACAAAGCCCAGTTGTTGAATGGAGCGGGAAAACAAAGAACAGCCCACATAAGAGGTCAAAAAACATGGACGACGAGCCTCCAGACCACGGCAGACGAATGGGCAGCAGGCAAGTTTTGGACACATATGAAATGAAGGCACACGCAAGGCCCAAGCACCACCAGTCTGTACCCAGCCAATACAGAGCATGGTGAGTTCGAGGGCTTAGAGGATCAGAGGGCATGGTTTGGTGGTGGGGAAAGGAGAAAAATCTATTTTTATGGTTCTGGCTCAGGCTCTTTCGGGGAGGTGTCCTGTTGGGATGGCTTACTACCCAAAAGAGGCAAGTTGAGTTGGAACCATTAAGTGCATGTCATGAGGGATAGGGAGAGAGAAATAACCCATACCATGGCAGGAAAGGGTGCCATGGCAGACTAGCAAACAAAATACTCATCCTTGTCTGGCGATGGGAGGGTGACACATAGACGACACAGTGATGGTCGGCCAGTACACCCAGACCAAACAAAGGGAATTAAGGGTTAAAACAGTAAAATTGGGTCACGACAGGCACTATAAAAAGAGGGTCTTGCCGTGAACAGGGGACAACATGAATGGAACTTAGAGAAGGAAATAGAAAACTTAAAAGAAATAGCAAAGAAAACAAAGTGAGAAGAAAGGAAAAGAAACAGTGAGAATTAGAAAGGTGGGCATACACCGGTAGATTAATCCCCTCTCTTCCTCATGAAATCTGACCCTCTGTAAGAAAAAACTTGAAAACACGTATGCAAAAAACCACTCGGGCCCGTTTCCCTCAGGGCTATTAACCTCTACGGTAGGACTCTTTCCTGAGAGATTGACGGCTTTGAGGAGGGACGTTCTCCCCTTTGTGGCTCTACTCCCGCGGATTGAATTTCCAGTCGATTTCCTCTAAGTATTCCGATCAACCCATGATTATAAACATTCGATGTTCTCTGTTATTCTTTCTTTCTCTTCCGTAAAAAAGAAAACAAGTAGTATTGTTATTGTAATTGATGTTAAGGGCTATTTGGTCAATTCCCCATTTAAGTGGCTAGATATTTTCTGTTTATTCTATTATTATTATTATTATTATTATGTCTGCCACAATTTGTCCTAAACAGTTCCGCCTGCCATGAACACGTTCCTGGCAGACTTGGCCTAGTTTGCGCACAAGTCAGACCACCTTAAGTTGAAGCTGGACCGGTCCCGACTCTTTTATCCAGAAAACTTGGGTTTAGTGCAGCAGGAGGTAGCCCAACGCCATTAGCACAGCCCACCCCCCTTACAGTAGTCTAGACTCCTTTGTGTTTGTGCTAATTATTTTGATTAACAATGTTAGGATTTGTATAATTTTATAATTATTGAACAAATATCAATTTTTTGAGCTAAGCTCTTTTTGATATGGGTGGTGAATTCAAAGTAATGTATTTCACACCAAGTAATCAGAGTGTCCCACCAAAACACGTATATTCCCCGATATCTTCACCAGATAATTTGGGAATATTAGAAACCCCTCAACATCACAACCTAGACGACTCCAGCTACATCCCCAATTTGGAATAACGTACACAAAGAGAGAGGATTTGCCGCAACCTTGTATGCAGCAATTGCCGCATATAAGATAAGGTGGCAGCTAAAAGAAAGTGACAAGTGTCCAAGGGTCATGTGAAATGCACATGATCAGCGTAACCTATGATTTACTATCACTCCTCTTTAGCTGTCACCTTACCCTATATGTAACAATTACTACATACAAGGTTGCAACGATCCTCTCCTGTACACAAATATGCAAATTAATTTATCCATAGTGGCGTGATTAGTGGTATTCCTTGAATTCGTCCTAGACTAGGATATAAGTTTTTCGTAGAATGTGTACTGTACAAAACTAATGGGCATATGCATAACAAATCCTGACATCCATGATCTATTACAACTCTTATTTGAGTTTTACCAAGTTGTCATAAAATGTGTATTATTCACATTCTATATGTTGTCATACAATCTGTATTATTCACATTCTAAAACTGTGAGGTAGCCCAAACGCATTCTATAATTTGCCATAGAATGTGTATTAGGCTGCGTTTGAATTGACTTCAAACTGATTCCGGAAATGATTTTCCGGAAAATGGGGGTGTTTGGTTGTTACTTCAAATTCGGTCAAACTGAAAAGCATTTCCAGTTGACCAAATTTGAGAGCCAAAACAACGGAAATGATTTTCCGTTTCTATTTTCACTTCAAAGTACTTCCGGCCTTGGAAAATAGAAGAGAGAGAGAGAGAGAGAGAGAGAGAGAGAGAGAGAGAAAGACAGAATCGATCGCGACATCACCGTCCGCCGACATCATCGGCTGGCGCGGTAGCGCCGATCGCGATCGCGATCTCCGCTTCGATCTTCGCGCGATCGACACATCGCGCGAACGCGTCGATCACGCGAAGCGCCGACCGCTCCGATCGCGATCTTGACTTCGTTTGTCCGGATTTGATGATTTTTTTCTGGGTTTTGTTTGTGTTTTGAGGAATAAATGATATTATATAATCGTTTGGTAACCAAGAAAATGTAAGAAAATGTGAGCAATAAGTAGAAAATGTGTTTTTCTATGGTATTTTTAAGAACACAACCAAACATCAGAAAATATTTTCCGAAACATTTTTTGAAATGCAACCAAACACATGAAAATATTTTCCTTTCTGGAAATACTTTTACACGAACCAAACGCAGCCTTATTCACAAACAATGGGCATGAAACATCCATTACAACTCTTATTTGAGTTTTACCAGCTGTGAGGTAGCCTAAACAGTAAAAAAAAGATGCAGTATTTTAAATGATTGCAAATTTGCAACTTCAAAAGAAAAGTACAAATTTGGAATCCTTACTCACATAAATCACCGGTGTATGTGTGCCTCAGCGCATGCAGAAATATAGTATTAAGTTTTAAAAAAATGCTTTAATGTACACCAAAAGCCTACTACAATGCATGAAGTGTTTGATGCGGTCCTTTTAGCGATCATTGTGTGTTACACTTACATCCTGTTGAAGATAATTTAAATTGTCTGCTTTGTGGGTAAAGAATTCATGTACACGAAAGAATTTGTAGATGTCTTGGCAAATCTCAGTGTCAAAAGATGTAAAAATTAGGTTATATTGAAAAAGTTGTGTTAAGGTTGAGTCTAGGTCAAAAACTTCTTAGAAAAGACGAAGTTTTAACATGCTTAAAGATGAGGAATCAATGATCTTTTGTCCATATGTTTTCTACCGTAATAAATATTTGAATGAAACTTGTTTCATTAAAAAATAGAAATCTAGGAATTAAAATGGACACAAATTTGACTCAATTTAAATTTGAAATGAGTAAGATATGATTGTTTAAAGGTGCCACAATAATGTTAAATCTCAAAATCTTGATCGAGCAAGAAGCAATTGCACTTGCTCAAAACTCTGGCAATTTGAAATTTTAATTTTGTTAGAAAATTGGTTTCTATTAGGTTTTAACTATATGTTGTGCAGTGTGCACCTATATAAAGCACATTATATATGACTTTCAGAGGTGAGAAATGAGATTATATCAAAACTAAACAAATTTTATTTTGTCCATTTCTTTTTAAAGCATAAACAAAGAAAAGAAACTTAGCAATTCAAAGAGAATGCCTTATGCCTTTTCTCCTTGAACTTCATAGAAAATTCCTTATTCTTTGTCTACTCATCTTGTGATCCCAAGGAGAGTGTTTGATTGTATGAAACCATAGTGAGGTTCACTGTAGAAGAAATCTTCAAGAAGGTGCTTTCATGTGGCGAAAATCAGTATCAGAGAATTTCAAAGATTCTAGAACTATTGTGGTAGGAAGGCAAGCATGTCGTTTTGTGTAATCTCTAGAGCTATTTGTAAGCTACAAAAGTCTAAGCTATATGTCTAAGCTCAGTGCCCGCTTAATAGTATAACAATATAAGCCATTATCGTCTAAGGCTCCAAGTATTAAAAAAGTTCTCAAATTTTAATTTAATTAAACTCAAATATTAGTTAATAAATAAAATAATATTTTTTTATCAAAAAAAGAAAAAGAAAAAAAGAGATAGAACTGCTACATTCACAACATTTTTTATAACACTTTCACGACAAATTCTAAGTAGCAGGTAGTTATTGATGGTAAAAAAATAATTTCAGTGATGAGTTCAATTTAGAACCCGTAACAACTTAACAGCTAAAATTTGTTGTGAAAAATATTGTGAATGTGACACTTCTAAAAAAAGAGTGCAATACACAAAAAAATTCACAACATTTTTCAAATAGTTGAGTTTTCAAACTTTAACTAGTTCTCACTTAGGTCCACCACCAACATCACTCTTTTACTTACCACTGTCATTCCACCACATCAACAGGTATGAAAAGTTTTGTCAAATTTTTTGTGCCTATAGACTTTCTTTAAAAAAAAATTGTGTGGTTCATGTTAATTAGTAATAATTTTTAATAGAATTTAAATAATATTTATTTAAAAAATTATATTTAAATATATAAAATGTCTCAATTTCAATTTCCACCTTAAGCCCCCAAATGTATCAAGCCGCTCCTGTTTAAGTTACAAAAGTTTTATGTAAGTTTTGACTATTTGTAACTATTTATTCATAGTGGATTTTTTATAGAATCGTCTATTCCCAGAGTGGATTCCCCTTTGAAGAGTTACGTCATTGATTTTTCACTTCGTCATCAAATCTTTTTTTATATATATAATTGTATTGTAGATCACATATAAGAGATAAGTTGATGATTAATTAACAAAGAAGTCTAAACTACAAAATTTTCAAGCTTAACAATCATGATATAGTTTTCAATATAAAATAATAGTGATTAGAAAAAAAAATTACTTATTTATTAAAATTAACTTTTTCACAATTTTTTTAATAATTATTGAGATGGTAAATTTTCAATAATAGAGAATGAAGCATAGAAGACTAGAAGCAATACTAATAATATTTCACCAAATCTTTCATTCACCAATGTAACTATCAAATTGTAAAAATAAAAAAATAAAAAATCAGCAGCACCAATTCTAGTACTTGAGATGAGCTTGTAGTAGGAAAAATGGTTAATTAGAGCATCTACAGTAGTGAAGCTACAAATTTAGTTATTTGGCACCACAAAAAGTTACTTTATCTATTTTACCTACTCACTTTATAAATCATCCCACAGCAATGGATCTATTTTAGCTTTCAACACAATAAAATAATACAAACATCACAATAAAATAATATATCCACTACAATAAACAACAATCACAACCACTACCGCTGTCACTACTGCCACCGCCACCGCCACCGCCACCAACTCTTCCGTCGCTGCCACCAACTCTTCCGCCGCCGCCACTACTACAATGATATTTTTTTACCACTTTATTTATTTTATTTTTTTGAGAAAATTTACCACTTCAATTAAATATCCCTTCTTTATTTTTTCTTTATTATTTTTTATTCTCTCTTTCTCTCTCTTCCTCTCTGTCTCTTTCTCTTTCTCTGAACCAAGATGAACAAAGTGATCAAATTTTCCAAATACCCACTACCCAGCGACCATGATCACTGCTAGATACCCACTGCCCAGCCACCATGATCACAACCCATCATCGCAAGATCGACTCACTAAGACCCACCAAACTCATAGCCCAGCCACCGTGATCACAACCCAACCCCCACCACTGTTACCAAACCCAACAACCCAAAATTGCAAACCAATCGGCAACCCTGAACCCAACCTCTCTTCGTTCTAACAAAGAGAGAATAGCCCAAAAAAGAACCAAAAAGAGAAAAAAAAATTATCAGATACCAGTGATATAGATTGACTAGTCCCAGAGAGAAAGAATGTATAAAAGACCTATGGGTCGGCGGCGTGGAGGACTAGGCGAGATGGATTCAAGGGCAGCGATAAGGGCGTGACCGGTGGCGACAAGGGCAGGGCTTGATCTGTTAGATGAGAGAGAGGGATGAGAGAGAGGAGCTTTGGTCTGAGAGAGCAAAGAGGGAAGTAACGTGAGAGAGAGAGAGAGAGAGAGTGAGAGATGAGCTATGAAACGGGAAGAGAAAAGAAATATTATTTTAATGAGAAGTAGGGCTGTCAATGCTCGACCCAACCCGCGAATACGACACGAACCTGACACGGGTTTTTTTGGGTTAGGATTGGGCCTTAATGAATTTGGGTCATAAGCGGGTCAACCCGCATAACCCGTAATAAATACGTTTGACACACCATTTTATTTTGTGTCAACCCAAAATGACTCACTTAACACAACCCGTTTAATTTATATAACAAATAAATATTTATTTTATTTTAGATTTGCCAAATACCTTTTATATCCAACATATATTTTAAATTTAAAAAGAAAAGTGAGTAATTACAAAAACTTATAAGGGATATAATTAGAAATTGAAACTTTACAAACCCTAGATCTCTATACTCTAAAAACCCTAAATCTCTAAACCTTCTTATAAATATCTTTTTTTTTAAAAAAAAAAACTTCAGTCATACTACTCACTCTACTATCTTATAGTTTCACGCCCAATTCTCAAACTCAAAGTCTCAGACTGGTTATTGCTCTCTCTCTCTCTCTCTCTCTCTCTCTCTCATGTGTTTATTTTTTCTGCATAATGCTTTTGTTCTATAAACTTTGAACCCATGTGTCGTTATTAATATATGAGATATATTAATTGTTAATTAAGGCCACGGTTGTAGCTTTTGTCTTGTGCTGTGTGTGTGTGTGTGTGTTTTTTTTTTTTTTTTTGGTGTGTTTGTATTAGTGTTGGACATGTCTGCATACCTTGTAAGTGGGTTTATTGAGATAGTTTATAAACTAGATCTGATGGGTATTGCTTTTAAAGATTACAAGAACATGGGTTGAATACTTAAAGTGTACGCATTGTTTTTAGGATGTAAAAAAAAAAAAAAATTCTAGATGGATGTTATATTTAATATTATGCAAGTTGAAATGGATTGTGTTACATTTGTGTCAACCCAACACGACTCGTTTATTAAGTGTATCAAATAGATTGGGTCAGGTTAACCTGCCTTATTAACAGGTTAGTTAGGGTTGAAGGATCATGACACGATTATTAAATGGGTTAGGTTAGGGTTGAGTCATTTTGTCGAATACTCTTACCTCGACGCAACACGAACCCAACATGCTAACCTGAATTGACACCCTTAATGAGAAGTGTAATAAATTTTTTTTTAGCTCCTTACTACAGTGCACAGTCATAAATAACTGTGCACTATAGTAAGAAGCTAAAATTTTTTAGGTATGGCTTCACTGCTGCAGCATGCATTTTTGTGTTTTGGTGAGATTGTGGATGCTCTTAGTTATGAACTTTTTTGCCGTACCTTTTATTCCCCACCTCCCCTGAAAAAGGGTTTCTATTTATGGCAGGGAATGGGTTCCTTCTGTCTACATCAGCTCACACGTCAAGTATTTGTAAATAGAAAAGAAGCTTCCCAATTTTCTTTGTATTGACAACATAGACAAAAAGGAGAAGTTTCCTCCTTCTGCAATTTAACTTGAACAAAATCCCTCATGTTTCTTTTTTCTTTTTTAAATTGTGGAATCAAAATTTTAACTCACCTCTTCTAATTTGATCTATGTTTGGGCTGTAAGAAGCTAATTTATTTAATGCAACCTCTTATTACCACAAATATATATATATATATATATATATATATATACACAGCATATGAATGAGACACACTTTCTTACCATTTATCTTTTTCGTATCTTGAACAACAATATCTTTTCTTTTCTTTTTTGCCTAAGTAAAACAGTAGAGTATCTTGATCAACACTGAAACCATGTGATTCTGATCATAAACAAACCATGTGATTATTTTTAAAATTTTTTTTAAAAAAAAATGTCAATTTTTAACCATAATTTTTAAGAGCAAATTACAACTTACCCACTTGTGAGTTAGTCAAAATTTAAGTTGCCTACTTATGATTTGAAATTTGACACTTTATCCACCTAAAATTTGACTGAAATTTAAATTGCCTACCTATGGTTTGAAATCTCATGATAAAAGTGTTCCGCTGGATCCTTTTTTATCTTGTATTTTTATGGTTTTTATGTTTTTGGAGGAAAAAGACATAAAAATGGAGCAAAATTACATATTTAGCTATGTTTTTAACAGAGATATATTACGGAACTCTAACTGATCTAATCTCAGGTGGATAAAATGTCAAATTTTAAATCACAGGTAGGCAACTTAAATTTCAATCAAACCACAGGTGGGTAAATTGTAATTTTTAATGCACTGATTTAGAGTTTGGACGATTGATTACAGGTGCACACGCCTTCTCAATAAAATAAAATAAATAAATAAATACAAATGTGAAGAAAGATTATTTATTTCAAACTAGCCTCATCACATGCGCTATGCATGTGCAATGAGGTTTTTTTTTAGCAAAAAAAAAAACCTATGTTTTTATTTTATATATATAATTTTTATTTTGAGAATCTAATTTTAAGTGGATAAAGCAAATTTGAAAATTAACGAAAGAGTAATCCTATTTTTTAGACAATATTTTAGTGGGAGTTAGAGTTGCATTTTTACCGGATTATCCTTTTAGTTTTTTCTCTACTTAAATATAGAGGTGTAGAAGTATTTTTGAATTAAAAAATGAGAAATCTAAATAGGAGAAGCCCTTTCAATAGTAGTATAGATTAAAAAAGAATTTTTTTTAATAATTTTTTTTTAAATGGTAGTAATTCATAGGAGTGGTAAGCAATAGTTAAGAAAAATGGTGTTAAACGTGGAAAAGAGCGTGTGGGTTTTAATTACTTCAACTAATAAGATTTTTTTTTATTGATGAATAATAGATTTGGGTGAGATAATTACCAAATTGAGAAATTGGGAAGGAAAAAAAAAGTGCATGAGACGACTATCAAAATTCTAAAATTTGATTTGACTTATTAGGTTACTTTTTGTATTTTTCCTATATAAAAAAAAAAAAAAAAAAAAAAAAAGTTACTTTTTGTATTAAAGTTCTGCATTTTTCATGTCCTCGTAACTTTAATCATAGAGAATATGATTCCTTAGTTGGGACCTCATAAAATTTGTTCCCATTCTTTTTTTTTTTCTTTTTTTTTTTTGCTGAATTTGTTCCCATTCATTTAAAATAACTGCATCATAGGACTTTCTCAAAAAAAAAAAAAAAAAAAAAAAAAAAAAAAAAAAAAAAAAAAAAAACACTGCATCATAGGACCCATATAATTCCCACATGCGATCCACCTTATAAATGGGTGGACTCCCGTCTTAAAAAGAATTGATCATATTTGTAGACTAAAGCTTATTCTATGATTCATATTTACATGATTCGTTTTCTAAAAAAAAAAATGTGTTTTTTGAAAAATTATTTTATTTTCTTATATTTGGTAGGAATCTTAAAAATAAGTTGAAAGACTATTTCTTGGCTTTTCTTATTTAGCTTGGCATGAAATAGAATCGTTTTTTTGAAAAAATTTAGCAAAAAACAACCCTTAAAAAATAAGTCATACTTTTAATAGGATTTGCCATTGACCATAATAGTTTTTGTACTCATTTTTTTTTATACTACCAAACATAGGAAAACACTAAAAATCATCTTCACATAAAGTTTTTTTATCGAAACAAATAGAGCAAACAACTAACCAACTGAAGTAAATAGTTTTATCATCACATACTTCCTTTAGTATAACCAAAAAATACTTTTTTACCCAATTTCACAACTTACTAACATGTCAAGTTTTTATTATTAGTGTGGTTAAGAGCCTTGTAACTCAATTAGTACCTTTGATTTTTCTAATAGAAACATTTAGGATTCAAATCACAATTTACTAATTCAACCCATGAAAAATGTGTATTCTAGACTTACTACTTGATGTTATATAGCTCCAACAAAATTAAGGATGAAACTACATATAGACCGGTGGGGGGAGGGTGGAAATGGGTTCTGATAGAGAGACACAACACAAACTCCACTAAAAAACTATAGTAACTTTTAATGAAGGGTAGAATAAGTTATATTACACACAACATACTGTATGTTTTGATTCAAAAAATTCCTACTTGGCATCTCCTAAATTGAAAATCAATCCCTAAAAACTCGAAAATTAAAGTGGTTACCTAGCTCATATATATGGTCAATGGCCCTTCCAAAACAAATAGTAAAATTTTATTAACAAAGAAAAAGCAAATCCCTTTTAAAAAAATAAATCCCACTAAGAAAAAAACACAAATGACTTAAACATTATAAAAGGATGTGTTTATGAAATTGTGGTGATTGACTTATTTTAGACCCAAAATTAAAATTTTGGGGCTTCCAAGATTTGGGTGCTTTCGTTGAATGGAATTTCATTGATTAGCATAAAATATGGTTTGATATCCAGACTTCAAAAAATCATATTTTTTTTTTTGAATTGTTTCAATTGCTAATAAGGATCAAAACCAACGACAGTATTTCATTTAAGATATGTTGAAGCATTTTTCTTAGAGAATCAATAGCTTATCAATTAAGAAATGTGTGTAATATTTTCACAACAAATTTTCTATGACATATTGTTATTAATGTGTAAAAAAATTATTTTAATGATGAATTTAAATTATAATCGAAAATAATTTATCACAATAAATTTGTTCAAAAAATAAAAATAAATTTGGTCAGAAAGTATTCTGTTATCAATTTGTTTGTCATTGTACTATTTGTTTATACAGCAGCGTCGGCACCACACTGCACAGTGCACACAGCTCTAGACCCAAAAGGTGCAAAAGTCCAAACGGGTAGTTAAAACTTTACGGGGTCCGACTTTCGGGTAGGGTTTAACCTGAAAGCACCCCCAAGTAAAAAGGAAACCAAACCAATCCCCTGTTTTGTCTCTCTCTACTCTTACATTCACTCGTTCATTTCTCTCTTTATCATTTCAGTATCACACACTTCTTTCTTTCTCTTCTTCTCACTTCTCACTTCTCATTTCTCAACCAAAACAACAACAAAAAAATGAGCTCTCCTCAGATTTTTCGATATGCTTCTAGAGCTGCCAGGTCAATCCTCTCCTCCTCCTCCAAGGCCTCTCGTTTTCACTCTGGTAATTTCTTAAGCTCATTCTTTTTTACACTCTGCTTTCTCAGCTAAATCTCCGATCTGTGTAACAGTTATCGGTTCTAAAACTGTTTTATGAGAAACCCATTTAGCCTTTTTTTTTTTTTTTTGATTTCATTGAAGCCAGGATTTTTTTTTTTTTTATAATAAAATAGCACTGATCGAGTCTTATTGCTGTTGATTATGCTTATAGATTTTTGGTTTCTTTGAAAAGTTTCATAATTTTTTTTTTAATCTGAAATATGTTTTCTTTGATGATTTGGGTTGTGCCTGTGTGAATTTTTTTGGTTAATAATTTGTATATATTGGAGTGAGAGATTTATGTTTGATGAAACCGACTTGTCGTTTTTGCAGAAGGGAGAGCTGTAGCTGCGGCTATAGCGGTGTCGTTGAGCGGCAACAAGCTGCCGTTTCTAGCTTCGAATTACGGGAAGGCGGGTTCGGAGAATGCATCAAGAGAATGGATTGCAGGAGCGATTGGCGTTTCTGCGGCAGGTTCGAACTAAAAACCCCGTCTTTATAAATTTTGTTGAGCTCGTCGTTAAAATTTGGTTAAGACTTAAGAGTTGGATCCCAATCGATGTACCCAATTTCACAACATGTTGAAGTGGTGGATTGTGAGTGATGAACAAAAAAATGGGGGATCCATGTAAAAGGTAGTGTGCAGAAAGTGTCGACCATTCACAGTCAATAACTACGGCGTTTTGTGAAATTGGGTGTCCCTAGATTTATTGTTGTCCAAAAGTTTAAGGTGTTCTTATTTGTGGGTCCTGACTCTCCTTGATTGATGGGTCAACACATGAGATTTGTTAACTTATTTAAATAGGAGGTTAAGTAGAGATAGAGTGTGGACTGAAAAAGAATGAAGAAATTAATACTTTAAAAAATAAATAAATAAAAAAATTCCAGAACCAAATTGCTAAAATTTGGGGACAAAACTGGAAGTTGGGTCAAATTTTAGGATTTAAAGTGTTTTTTTGGCTTATTGTTGTGATGTGCTTTTAAACTGTTGAGATGATAATCATACTTTAATCGGTTATGATTATGTTCCCTTTTGAATTGATAAGATTGTGACTGTTTATATGTGTGTGTTTGTTTGCTTCATGTTCATTTGTTTTAGGTTTAATAATGATGTTCTTGTTTATGTGGCATTTGGATTGGTTTTGTTAGTGGATAGTTGCGAAATAAATTTCTTACCTATATTTTTCATGGGAGTAAAAGGAAATGATGACTTAAAAGTAAAAGGTATGAGCAGGGGTCAGTGTTTGTAGTTAGGGGTGGAAGGAAGAGGAGCCATGTTCCTTGCTTAAATTTAGCATTGTGGCATCCGGTACCTCTTCTAAAAAAATTATACCATACTTGTGCATGGTAATGGGTTGAAATTATAACCTTGGATGTATTCTAGAATTGACTATTTTCCTGAATTTCCCCAACATTTTTACCTGAACCCCAAACTATAAACATTTGTCAGCTACAGTTGGACTTCTGCATTGATCACATTTCATGCCGATCCTTTTACTGTCTGACTTTGTGGTCTCTCACTCTCTCACACACACACACGTGAATGTTTAAACATTGTTTTAGAAAGTTGTCTGATCAAATGTCATAATCTCCTGTGTGGAATCTTGAGAGACCTCCAGCAAGAGTTATGAATCGTTTTAATCATGTTAGCAAAAAATTTTAAGTGCCAGATACATCTAGTGTCCTACTTGTACAACCCTATAATTTTACTATATGGGTTATGTCACTTATTGGTGAAGATTTGAACAATAACTGAATCTTAAGGGGAGTGTCACTGTCCTCTTCTGGTTGCATGATATTATGATATAGTTTCTCTCTCTCTCCAATTTTGGATCATATTTTTTCTTTTCTTTGTGATTGCAGCTTACATGCTTCAGGAACAGGAGGCATATGCTGCAGAGGTACTCTAATAACCATTTTATTACTTATCTATTTCATCATTACTCCAATTCAATCTTTCATTTACCTTTTGTGTTGCTCAATGACTAATTATGTTGCTTGTTCTTCTCTATTCAGCTGGAGCGCACTTTCATTGCAATCAAACCTGATGGAGTGCAGAGAGGGCTGGTAACATACCATTAGACTTCTTGCAAAAAAAAAAAAAAAATAGTAACCTGTTCGCACTGTTTCAAAATTACTTAGCCTAATATATACCACTCAGTGGGGTTGAGTTGTTGGTTGGTCTTTTTAGGCTGGTAACAGGATATTTATCTCATCTAAGACATTATTGTATTCCAGATTTCAGAGATCATATCTCGTTTTGAGAGGAAAGGTTTTAAGCTCGTGGCCGTTAAAATTGTGATTCCTTCAAAGGATTTTGCACAGAAGCATTACCATGATCTGAAGGAAAGACCTTTCTTCAATGGCCTGTGTGATTTCCTTAGCTCTGGCCCTGTCCTTGCAATGGTTAGAAAATCTATAACTCTCATCTTATTGGTTACCACAACTTGTGAGTTAGCCGAACTCAATTGTTTTAATTGTCCATACAGGTCTGGGAAGGAGAGGGAGTAATAAAGTATGGTCGAAAGCTGATTGGAGCTACAGATCCACAGAAATCAGAACCAGGAACTATCAGGGGCGATCTGGCTGTTGTTGTTGGAAGGTATTGCTTTGAATAATAGCAGTTTTTGGTTTCTTAAATTTACCATATAGGTATTTACATCTTTTTTTTTTTTTTTTTTTTTCGAGATAGAATTCTATTCTAACCTAATCTAAGTGTATGTGTATATAAAGTTCCCTCTTGGAAACTTAAATCCCGGCCTCTCCCTCCCCCCCCCCCCCCCACACACACCCCACAAGCACTTTTATACTTGTGAAGTGACCATCGTACTAAGAGTGCGCGGTAGTATATCTTGATTAATTACTTAGCCTATCTGTGATCTGGTTCTATTACCTGTGATATTTGCCATTAAAGTTACAATTTCTCACTGTAGAGTGTAGAGTAGCAAACAATAACTGGGCCCTTGTTTTTGTTAGTAATTATCATGGGCCTGGTGACGGTTGTGCTTTTGCCTTCCACATGCATACACTGTTCATTGCTTTGTTATCATGATCTTACTTTTGTTGTTTGCCATGTAGAAA
Source organism: Quercus lobata (assembly GCF_001633185.2). NCBI lineage: Eukaryota > Viridiplantae > Streptophyta > Magnoliopsida > Fagales > Fagaceae > Quercus > Quercus lobata. Next base: position 30,263,646 of record NC_044905.1, on the reverse strand, counting down.
CATCATCCATGGGAGTGATGGTCCAGAGACCGCCAAGGATGAAATCAATTTGTGGTTCAAACCAGAGGAATTGGTTACTTATACAAGCAACTCAGAGAAGTGGGTCTATGGAAACAACTAATCATTTTTGCCTTTTCTTTGAGTGAATTAGACCCCGCATAAGAAGCGGGTGTTGAAGCAAAATTGTTAGAAATAAAAATGTCCTTTGTTGAGGTGAGTGATAAATTATAAGTTGATAACATCAATTTTCTGCACACAATTGGCTGACATGAAACATTTATAATAATTAGTTTCACCTCTTTTTCATGGGACAACACATATCAAACGAGTTAGTTTTAATTATGAATTCATATCATAGGCAACCACCAGGTAGCACAGGTACAATTTCTATTTGGTTATTGTCCCTCACTTAAGATATGAAATTGATTGGTATTGCATGACATTCTTTACACCTTAGGAGGATGCATTACACAGAGTTTGGCCTATGTCAACAGTTAAATTCATTACTGATAATTAAGATTGCATGACTTATAAATAATTATATATATATATATGAAATAAAAGAAAAAGAAGAGATTATATCATATTTATTAACAGAAGTTGGTAGATTTTCGTTTTAATTGAGTATCAAGTTTATTTTATGGGAGGCTGATGTGATGTGATCATTGCCAATAATACTATTGCCAATAATACTAAGATCAAATGATGAAAAGCGACCGACTTTTACCCCCAAGAGTTTCCTAGGAACTCAAGAATTTTTAAGTCTAAAAAAGTCGGATCCAATGATGAGGGGTAAAAGAGCACGACCAATTAATGGGTTGCCACTGGCCTCGGTAGCCTATTGGCACCCAGGCACCCTTGTGTCCTGATGCTCGGGGGTTCTAGCCCCCGCAAAATCACCTAGCAAAAAGAAAAGAAAAAATGAATGGGTTTGTCTGGCCGAAAATTCTTAAATGAATTTTGAACAAAGCAAATGAATTAATGAGCGTGGGCACTTTCGTTCTATCCCATGTCAGTGGTTGCCCGCACCATGATATGTGTATACCTCCTACAGGCTATCTAGTCAACTTTTGGTGGGGTGGGGTTGGGTTGGATGTAAGAGGGTTTACTATTTTTCAATCTAATTCAACTTTGTACTTTGTAGGGAAAGTATTGGTGAGTATATACGTATACGCTCTTTATGAGACTGACATGTAAACCCTATAGGCATATACATCTTTAGTGATGGGAAAGTATTTAGTGAGCTGGGTGTATACGTTCTTTGTAAGACTGATATGTGGGCCCTATAGGCATATATGCCATATATCAATTTTACAAAGGATATATATGTCCAAGTCATGCAAGATTTTCTCACTTTGTAGGGTTGAGAAATTTTCAACTTGTCACATGTATAAAAATCAATTCAACCCAATCCAAATGGGTTCAAGGGTTTGAGCTTAAAATGTTTTAGGACTTGTAAAAAATGGGCTTTCATCTACTATGTAAGTCAATTTTTCAATAAATTATTACAATTTACATGTAACATGATATGTCTAAATTATATTTTAGATTTATCAAAACTATTTTTCAAAATACCAATATAAAAAAAATGTGTACTAAAATAAATTTTTATATATGCTAGTCGAGTTGGGTTAAATTGGATGAAAAAAAGGCATCCAACCCACCAACTAGAGGCGATGGATTAGGTTGGTTTCGTTAATTTGGCGGGTTGTGCAAACGTGGATTACAACTCAATTTAATCAAAAGAAATATTTGTAGATGTCTATTAGTTCTATTAGTAAGTCTTTATTCATTCTCAAAAAACTAGTAAAGTATTTAGGATCAAAACTCATTTGCAACAAAAATCAATTGATTTCTTGACTTAATGATAAAGAACAAGCATATATATGCAGCAAAAATCATAGATTTCAAGTTTATCATTATCTTTTTCTTAAAAAAAAAAAAGAAAAGAGTAATATTCGAGATAATGTCTTTCAAAATTTTCATAACAAAATATTTCAATATGTATTGAGGAGAGGGAAAAAAACATTTACAAATTAGTATTAAAAAAAAAGATGGACATAATATCCCTCCAAACTAGTTTTGAGAAATTTCCTTTTACCATTACATGGTTACTCATAACATTATCTATGTGGGTTTTTTTTTTTTTTTTTTTTTTTAAGTTATATGTCTAATTAAACAAGTCACATAATCAAGTGAAAGCATAATATTAAAAACCAAACCTTAATTTAGCCCGATAAAAATCCTCCAAAATCAGTCCAAACTGGTAAAAATCGAGAATCAGGATCTTTTCCAATTCTTTGACCATTTCAGTTTTTTTTTTTTTTTAATAAATACATGAAAATAACAATAAGATTTTATTATCATTTACCAGAGTAGGAAAAAAAATTTCCTCAAAAAAAAAAAGAGTAGGAAAAATTTTCCTAGAGAGGTAAACTTTTTTTCCATTTGATGCGGAATTGAAATCCGCCGTTCACACGGACCGCGTCCTTCAGTTACTATAAATAGTTAAATACCCTCTCTCACACACACTCATTCACACGGGTCGCTTTTCGAGGAAGCTGGCTGTTAGTTTTCACGAAACTCCCAAATTGCTCTCCGTGTTTTCCAAATTCCCCATATATTCTCTAAACCCTAACCCTAATTTTCTCTCAAAATCTTCGCTCGCTCTGCTTCTTGATTTCGATTTTCGTCGAATCCCTACATATTCTCTAACTCGGTGAGTCTTCGATCCCAAAACCCTAGCCCTAATTTTTTTTTTGTTTAATTAATTTTTTAATTATGTTTGTGCTTATTGTTCGGTCATAGTTGTATGGGAAGTTTTCTGTTTGGTTGGTGAGAAAACATGGAATAGAGAAGATATGAGTTATGATTTTGATTTTGGTATCTTATAGCTTCAATTCAAGCTTGGCTTTGGTGTTGTATTAGACTTATTTTTCGTGGATTTTTTTTTATGCTCTAGGGTTCTAAAAGCAGCAAAGAATCTGAGATTCAAGTATATTGCTAAATTTTTTTTATTGCCCTAATCAATTTTGATATAATTGCGAAATATGCTTGATTTTTATAAATTTAGATTAGAAATTTGTTTCAAATGTCTGCTTTTCTAGGTGCATAGATTTTTCGAGGTATTTTACGGTTAAATATTTGTTAAGATAATTAATCCCCTTGATTCTTATAGTTTATGGTTGTAAGAGTTTGAATGTTTTGAAGTAAATTTCCAAAGGTCTTTGTTGATATGCTTTGGTTTATGTACCACTGTGGAGGTTTCTTTTAACTTCTTGTTTATCGCTTTATAATTGGTAGGCTGTGAAGATGTTTCTGTTGCCATGTTATTTTGCTTTGTTTATCTTATATTTTATGATTGACTTCAACATTCTCTATCAGATGGCAACTAAACCTCTTACAACTGAGGCAATTGCCCTTACAGAGAAAAAAATGGACATGGCCTTAGAAGATATCATCAAAATGTCTAAAAACCCCAAGTCTAGGGGGAGGAAGCAGCGAAGGGTTCCGGTAAGATTTTTTTTTTTTTTTTGGTGAAAGCAAGCTTATCTCTCTGATATCGTCTATAATATATGCTCTCTTTTCTTGGGCTGTTATCATAATATATGAATCCTCTGTCCATTCAGAACAAAATTCAGAAGTTTCCCAATAATATTGCTCAAGATAAATCTACAACGGTTCGACGTTATATGGATACAAGATCGTCATTTAGACAGGTATGAAATGGTTGCTGCTAAAGTGCAGTATTTGTTTATTTAGTTTGCCCAATGATCTCATGTTTCTTTGTTTTTTTCAACGATGGTAATCAGGGGGCCTTAGCTCAGAGGAGGTCAAATTTTCAGGGGAACCAATTTCCTCTGGCAACTGAGGCAGCACGGAAGGCTGCAGCTGCTCCACTTCGCAATAGAGCTTTTGGTCGTAACAGGGCTGCTAATTGGAACAAGACAAGGTATTTCATCCCAAAGATCAATTTATTCCTTATACTGCTTAAACCTCATTATTGTGGCAATGACAATAGTTTAGCATCTGATGGGATTGTTTTATTGATAAATAATTGCAGGTAAAAGTGTGGCTCTTCTATAGAATTGATCACATCTGCCATGTGCTTCCTGTTAATGTATAAATAAGTCGCATATGATTTGTTTTCCAGCGGAATCAGCCAATTTGGGAATAATTCCAAGTGTTGACTGTTTCCTATTGCCATCCTGAATAGCATTCTTGCATCATAAATCTTCATTTATGTGGTGTGCAAAGTGTGACATAGTGTGGGCAGAGCACTTTAATTTGAATGTTGCTGTGCATATTTGGAAATTGGAGTTTTGTTATTTGGGTTGGCTGTTGAGGTAGTGGTTTATAAGTGATAAACAGGGATATGATTGGAAGGAAATGGTTTAATGGAATTGTGAATTAAGTGTGATCTATGGAAGTTTGTGTGGTGGTATTATTTGAAGATAGCTTATGCACTGGAAAAGTTCGCATTGTGCATTTTAAGTGGCTCATTGCTCGATAGGAAAAAGTTTACATTTTTTGCAGTTTCAACTGGATGTTTTCTTGTTACTGTACTGAGTGCGGCAATTTCTGCTTTTCTTGGTTTATGAATCTGAATCTATCTGAAGGTTGCAGTTGTTTTATCCACATGTATGCTTATTTTACATATGCTCCAAACTGGATGTTTTCTAGTTACCTAGTGAGTGCGGCAGTTACCACTTTTCCTGGTTATGGGTCTGAATCTTTCTGATGGTTACAGTCGTTTTATCGACATGCATGCTTATTATGCCATATCCTCCATGATGAGATCTGCTGCTTTTCCATTTATCCATCAGATTTCATTCTTGAGATTTGTAGGATTTGGTTTAATCCTTGTCCACAGAGCATTGTTGGCTTGCAGAAATTTTGATAATTTATGTGAATTGGAAGATAATGCTGTGGGATGCACACCCTTCAGTCTTAGGGTCAATTACAAGAGATTTCTACATTTTGGAACTCATCTGCTTTTTCTACTCCATCTGACTGACACTTCATCTCTGCTTTTCTTCTTTCTTGCCTATGGTCTTGGTGATTGGTCTTCAACTGTGTTTTGTGATGGGATGGATCTAAAAGGGATGGTTCTTGGCCAACTAAACAAGATTCATGTGTTTCGGTTTTCATTTAGAGTAATTTATTTTTGCTTGAGATAACCAAGTTTGGAGTTTTGGGTAGTAGCTGAATGTCAAAAAGGAGCATAGAGTTTTGCTCCTGTTAGTTATTTTCAAATTCGTTTGGTAGTTGGCAGCACTGTTGGCAATGTAGTTTGGTTTTAATGTAGTTTGACAAGGTGTGGAAATTGGATACTCATTTTTGTGCAAAAGCTTTCATCACTACTGTGAATGCTACGCTTAGTTTTCAAGACTCATTTTGGAGCTTCCTTGGACAGAGTCTCTGTTTATTGAATTGAATGGAGAATAAGCCCATTGTGGTTTTTCCCCAATTCAGCTTCTCGCGGTTGTCTTTACTTTTGTTTCCATTCAATCGGGGTGCAAGGTTTGAACTCATCATGCTTTGTGATTGGAAAGAGCTTTTACAGAAATTTAAGAGAATTCATACTTCAGAGTTCCAGTCTTCACTATATTGAAGTTACTGTTTTTTCCTGAAATGGTTTGTGTTAACTTTCTCTTAGTTGGATATAAATAGAATCTGTCATGGTAAGACGCTTGACTCTCCTTGTGAATGTAAATTGCACGGTGGTTCTATGATGTTATTAATTGGTATTGATACTGGGGCGTCTTGAATATTCCTCTTGTTGGACTCAGCTCTTGATGGTATGTTCTCTTTATGTTTTCCAATCCTTGTTTATATTTCTGCGTGCAGGGGTCCACTTATCCAGAGGCGTGCTGCAAATGGAGGCTTTGTGGCAAAGGTATTTATTTGACTTCTCAGCTGCATTAATCTTCATCTCCTTGAAAATTATTTATAACATCATTGCGTAGGATCAGTAAGCTTGTTAGTCATAATATTAATCATTACACTAAGTTTGGTTTACCACTGAAGAAGAAAAAAATAGAGAAGGTTTTGAAAATCTGTTACATCAAAATAAGAAAGAGAGAGAGAGGGTTTTGAAAATCTGTTGATTTTCATTGTTGGGCTAGTGAATAAAAAATCAATGGTCCATGTTATTTTCCGAACTAGGTGAATTTTGGGGAGAAATTGGTTGTAAGAACAAAAGTTATTAAAATATCTTCTCTGCTCTTTATTTTCCTCCTGCTTCTTCACATGACCAAACAAGGGGAAGTATTTATATTCTTCATTATCTTTTATAGAAAATAAATGAAGTGCGAGTTGCATGGCCTTAAAGAGTAGCTACAAGGGTTTATGGGTAGCTTTTTGTAACTTAGTGTTTGATGTATGGGGTTGTGACAACAAGATTGGATGTGGATGTACTTTTACTTGTCCATATTATAGGTTGATCCAACAAGTTGTTGAACTCCTCATTTTTTTTGTCAAGGGATACATTTAAGCTGTTGCTTAATGGGTGATAGGATCACCAGATTATGCTCAGTAGCTTTTAACCTCACTTCTAGTCTCGCCATGCAAAGTAAATAATATTGATGAGTTTTATATATGGTGTTGCAGTCAATGCCACCACAGCAGCAGGCGCAGCCAGTGACCAAGCAGAGGTCTCAGACACTAGACGCGCTGTTTGCAAACATGAAGGAGCAGAGGATGAGGAACTTGCCACGCCAGAACAATGCTGTACAACGTAACAATGCTGTACAACGTAATGGTGGTGGCCAGCAAAGACCACCATGGGCAAGAGGCCGACTAGGCAAATAATTCAAACCAGTGAGCCAGCTAAATTGGGTATCTTCTGCAAAAGGTTCTGGTGATTCATATCTACTTGGTCTTCCTGCATTTCCAGTTGATGCAAGTTGGAGTAGCTGAGAGTGCCCAAATGCAAGATCAATGGACTCTTTTTCAAGTTTAGTTACCCTTTTTTTCTTCTCAATCTTGACAATTGGACAATTTGTAATTCATTCTGGTTCCTTTGCACTTGCTGTGTATAGCACTTTATCATGGATTGATGATGGTAATCCCTGCTTTTGCACATTGATTTGGTTGCCGTCTTTCTTGATTTTGTTGACTGCAGCGACTTAACCTCTACTTTCTGGGTGTTGTGCATAGGTTTGACACGTCCAATGTGGATGATGAACTTGTCTTTGCCCTTGTTGTGTTAATTTTTCCAATTACTGCTTTGTAGGATGCATTCCTTGTGGATTGTAATTATTGGATGATTGCAATAATTATCTATCTATTCGTTTTCCCTTTCAATTTGTGTAGTTTTCATGGTTATAGAAGATTCACACAATGTGAAATGAAAGATGTATATATCCAATGCAGGATACTTTTTCGAATGATGTAGCAGCTGGTTATGCTATCTGGGTTGCAGCTGTCGTGTATGTAGGAAAAGAAAAATAATATTTTGATCTGAACAATATGTTAAAAGAGAATATTAAGTAGTCCGACACACCTTGTTTAATAGCTTCTTTTGTACATCAAGATTAATAACTTCTGTTGTCTTTCTTTTGTGGCATACCGTCCCCCGATGTTCATGATTTAATGGCAGAGCCTTGCCTCTGCTCTCTGTAATTAATTAATCCTCCGCTGCAAAATGGTACCTCTGCTCTCTGGGGTGGTAACCTCTGTAATTAATTAGTCATCCGCTGCGAAATCTTACCGCTACCGTTTGGGTAGGTTTAAATCCTCCTGGAAGAAGAATTGTGTGAGAGGTCAATATACAATATAAGGATAGGATAAAATTTTCATTTGATGACAGAATGGCAGGTGATATCTTTATGCCGATCTCACTGGTATACTTAGTAGGGACGGGATCTCTCTTAAAAAGTGGGTCAAGAGATTAAATTAGTCAGGATTGCATTTATTGCACCCAACTACTCACTTAAAACTTAATGCGATTTGATTTATCCCATTTGCCAAAGTCAGCCATTATCTAGAATCGGGCCTCAAACTGGCAAAACAGATAGAGACATGTTATGTTTATTGAAAGTGAGATGGGTAATAATGGAAACGTGCCTCAAATTGGCAAAACGAATAGAGAGACATGTTATGTTTGTTGAAAGTGGGATGGGTAGGCAATGATGAAATCCTAAGGTTAAGCACGTGCCAATTAAGAGTATAAATACCTCCTCTACAGCATTCCTCAAGGTATGCAACTCTTGTTCAAAAGAGTGCAAAAAATAACACTTATTTCCACTACTGACTTAACTTTGGAGTGCAAGGCGCTCTTATATAAACTATCAGAACTAAACCTTAGTCCTAAACACTTATTTCCACCACTCACTTAAAATCTTACATGATAAAATTTGTAACATCCCTCTAAATATTATTTAGATAATGTAGAAGCTATCACTAAATGGCCTTTGTAATTGTATCATTGATCTTTCTTTGTTTGGCATAAAATGGAAAACGAATCATTGTCTTGTTAGGTTTAAAACAATAATCTGACCTAACACGTCACGACATTGCTTTCACTTCCTTAAAAGCCAATAATCAGAGCTTTAAAAAGGAAGAGAAATCTTTCAACCGGTGAAATCCATTACTTTCATACTTACTTGGTGGCCTTATAATGAGCGTGATTGCGTGAATATACATAAATTTTATAACATTTTTCACAAATTAATGACTTACTAAAAAGATAATAAATTATTATTAGAGTAATATTAATAGTATATTTATATGATTTCATCACAGCCAAATAGATCACATGATTAATTGTGAAAACAAATAGGAAAAATTGTATATATTATCAATCGATTTTTGCCCATATGCAGAAATCTTTCTCATTATTACATATGAACACATTGATAAGAAATCTATACTGTCGGTTAAAATAAAACAGTTGTTGAATATGAAGTTTTATTAAAATTAGTAAATAGAAGCCAATGATCACAACGGGGGTGTAGCTCATATGGTAGAGCGCTCGCTTCGCATGCGAGAGGCACGGGGTTCGATTCCCCGCACCTCCACTTTTGTTGTAACCTTTAACATTTCTCTTTTTACTCACTCCCATGATTTTATTCAATTTTCGTACACCACCGTGCACACTATAACACACCCCTATCTCGTACCCTCCACCACTTGTCCTAACGACCACTCGATCCTAATCCAAAAACCCAAACCACAAGCAAAACCAAACCAAACCGATCAAAGATTCAAAACAATAGCTACTAGCTAGAGCTCTACTTTCTCTTTGGCTGATCACCCAAAACAATCCCACAAATGACTCTCAACTTGGGTTGCTCTTGTTCTCCTTGGCTTTTCTCTCACCAATCTCCTCCACTTCCCAAACTCTCCGAAACCTTTGCCACCAACAACTACTACAACAATATTTCTTATTCTCTTACTTTTGTTAACTTCTCTAAGACCCTCAAGACCAGAGCGTCTTCTTTGAGTGAGAGCCAGAATGGGTTGGTTGAGAACTCGGTTTCCCAGCTTTTGGACGAGGAGTTGCTTGCTAAGGTTTCGGGTGCTAAGGATGCCAACGAAGCTTTGTACATGATTGGTGACAAGTGTGGAAGAAATGGAGGTGTTGTGGGAGTTAATGATTGTTGCTTGATTATAACAGCTGCGCTTGAGCGCAACAATGCTGAGTTGGCTTTGTCGGTTTTCTATGCCATGCGTGCCAGCTTTGACCAAGGTACCAGGTTTATAATATATATGCATATGTGATGCATTCATTTTTAATTTAGTGAAAGCTTTCGTTGCTGTTACATGAAAGTTGAAACTGTTAATTACAATCATAAGTTATTGGGACATTGTGATAGGTCGAACTAGGCTATATAGAAAACATAATTGCAATTTTATTACTACTTTTAGGGTGTAGTACATATGTGGCTAATGTTTTCTTCGGGGACAAATGAATACCATTTGTCTATTCATACCAAACTAGTAACGCCATGTGGCTCACGTATATCACTCACCACATAGCCTTGATAAGGATGTCATGAATTTAACTTAAGAGAAATTGTGATAATTGGATTGGATAACTATTTGTTGTGCGTTAGTGTTGTTACTGATGGTGTTTATTTGATTTTTTGGCCCCGGACTGTGTGCATTTTTGGATTTGAGGAATGGTGTAAATTAAATTTAATGGAGTTACATAGACAAGATCGATCCGGATGGCTAAATAGAATATGGTACAATTTGTAGTATACCCCCCAAGTAATTTGGGCGCACATAGTTGCTCTTGTTGTTTTGGAATGAGTTAATTAAGTTTTGATAAATGAGATGACTAGGTGGCTAATAAGCATTATCTTGGTTACATTTTCTCATTTCATGCTGTATTCCCAAGTCCAAGATTCCTTTATGGATCACAGAAAGGAAGGGGGGTAATGTGAAGTAGCGAGTACATTGAGGTTTTCTGACTTTTTTATTATATTAATCTATTTAAATATGATTACTATTAAATGGTTGTTCAAAATATATATATATACACGCGATCACTTGGTAGCTAGTTTAAACAATGTTACTGGATTATAGAGTTAAAGTTGTTTAATTTAGGTCATTCTAATTAAGAATTTTCATTGCTAAATTATTATCTTATCTTAATATTTTCTTGCAGGTACTACTGAAAATGGATCTTTTGCTGAGATATGGAAGTGGTCCAGGCCTGATGTAAATGTTTACACATCATTAATTAGGGGTCTTGCAGCATCATTGAGGGTTTCTGATGCTCTTAGGATAATTGAAGATATTTGCCAAATGGGAGTATCTCCTGCCGAGGAGGTATGAAGTCACAAAACACTAGTGAATTTATTTTATAAGTTCTTTAGCTGATTCAATATTCATCTCTCATCAGTATATCTGGTATTCTACTGAGTATATCTATTTTAATAAAATCAGCTATAAAATATGACATTCCCCCGCTTGTACTTTGGAAATGGGACATATTGCCTAGTCTAATGATATCGACTTTACAATGTTTGCAATTTTATGGATGTTGTGCAGGTCCCTTTTGGAAAGGTTGTGAGGTGTCCTAGTTGTATGATAGCTGTTGCTGTTGCACAACCCCAACATGGTATTCAGGTATAGACAGAAAAGCTATGATAACACGATGTGGTCTAAACTCACTTTGTGGGGAATATCTAGATTTTGATCATTTGAACTATTGCTACTCACGCCACAGATGCGGTGCACCTAAAATTTCTTAATATTGATAACTTTGATGATACAATTAATGTATGCATAGTACGTCTGTGCAGATTGTATCCTGTGCGAAGTGCCGCTACAAATATGAACTTATTTCTGGCAACATAGTTAGCATCGAGTCTGAAGAAATTAGGTTTGTTCCATCTGGTTTTGTTTATTTATCACAAGGTTATGCACTTTGTTCAGTATTCTATTGCTATTGTTGTTTTTCTTTGTGATTATGATAGCTTCCTTTATCCGTCATAAAAACATTACACAATTTGTTTGGTATTCCATTGGTTAGTATCTGCAGTAGTGCGACATGTATGAGCTTGCTTCCATTTACTTGCACGGGAATTACATTATGTTTCCAATTCAAAGTGAATATGTCTCCATATTGGCTTGTAAACCATTTAACTTCTTTGATTGAATAATTAAGCACTAAATATAAATACTGTGTCACATTTTAATTCTATGTTGATCACAGAATCTATTAATGTATGATGTTGATGCTGGGATATTTCACTTCTTCTAAGGATCTCCTCCTGCCGAACGCAGCATGGATGTTCCAGCATGGAAAAGAGGGCTAAGATTCCTGCAAATAATGAAGCAAAGCATTCCTTCTGCTGTTCACTCTATCGTGGTATAGATTCTTGATTTAGAATGTTTAACTGTGGATTCCACCCACTATGCACATTGGTAGCTCAGGTGTTGATTTTTGCCAATATGCTCGTGAAAGCATTACTTAATAAGATACTTTATATTGCATACCTATTTATTTATTGCAAGTTGCAAGAAACTAAGCCAAAAGGGAACCTCTTTGCCAATCACTGATTATCCAAAGTTTGCCAATGCAATAATCCAATAACATTTAAGGCTCTCTCTCTCTTTCATTACTTATCTTACTGAAAAAATATAGCACTCGCCAATGACACCCTGCCAATGCCTATTTAGTAATAATTCCTTCCACCCTTCCAAATTTCAGGTAGAGACTCCTTCTGGTATGGCGCGCGCACACAGATTTGCTACTGAAACAGTTGATCTCCCAGCGCAAGAAGGAGAAAGGGTTACCATTGCTGTAGCAGCTCCATCAAAAGTTTATAGAGAGGTAGGCCCCTTCAAATTCAGTCCAAAGGCCCCCAACTTCTATGCTGGAGAGCCTATGTGCCTGACAAACCACAAAGATGGCCGAGAATCACTATTGTTAAGAGCACCACTAAAAGAAGGAAGCTCATCCTTACTTAATCCCTCCATCCTCTTTCCCCTTCTTGCTGTGTTGGCCACTGGAGATGCTGCCTCTGGAATTATTAACCCCAGCTTGCCCCAGTTCCTTTCAGCTGCTGCAGTCGCATCTCTTGCTGTGGGGGCTACTGTAAATGCTTTTATTCTGCCCCAGTTAAATCAAGTAAGCTAGTCTCAAGTTTTCGAGTATTACCTCCCTCTCACATTCTTGTCTTCATTGAGATAATCAAGTTTCTACTAAGACCTTCATTTGGCTGTGTCAGTTTCTTCAGGGCATTAAATCTAGTTCTGCATATTTCTCCTTTCCTTTCCCCTTTTATTCTGTATTTGGTATTTAAAAGAACTAGATTAAGAAATGGGTACACATTACTTCATACTACTATAAGTTGGCAGTGAAAGACCACTAATACTCTATTACAAATTATGTATTCTTTAATTTGACAGAAATTAGTCTTTATATCTTGTGCATCTGTCACTTTTAGTTGTAGGCTGGACATGCATACCTCATGTATCATATTCTGCAAATATGTTTAAAACATAGCAGCGAACCATCACAAATAATTAATGATAGTGCAAAAAACTATACTCCATATGAGCAAAACATCCAGAAACACATAATTTATAGAATATTTAAAAACCAGCTAGCCTAGGTTTTTTTGTTTGTAATTGTCAAGCTAATGTATTACTGCAAATCTAACTAAACTAGGACATCATTAAATATACACAGCTATTGGAATGGTTTCATTTGCCTTTTGCAATGTGATTTTTACTCTTCAATTTGATCCATTAATGTTTTAATTTGCTATCGGAATGAGTTGAGGCATATTCATTTATCCACTGATATCAGCTTCCTCAAAGATCAGTGGATGCGATTGCTATAAAGCAGCAGCTTTTAGCTCAATATGATATGCTCCAGTCTCGCATCAAGGACCTTAAAGAAGCTGCTGAAAAAGAGGTATGCTCTTATGCAAGTTGTAATAGTTGCATGGATAGCTTTCTTTTCTTTTATCAAATGAGTTGAGTGAGTTGGTGTGTGGAGGATAGCCCTCAAAGCTTTCAACATAGGTTTCATGATGTGTGCTGGGACCTCAATGTTATAGGACTAGAGAAGGAACTACATATGTGCTAGAAACCCTGATAATAGAATCATTTTGAGTCCAATTTTAATTCAAAAATTATATTGACAAAAATACTTTGTTTGAAAATACAAAATGAAGGATTTATCTATATTAATAAATATACCTCCCTTTCATGTTAAGCAATCTGAATTAACATATTTTAAAACAGTGCTCACTAAAGTAGTCTTCAAACCACAGCCAAAAGACTGCAAGAATATCAAGATTATCTATACAAAGTCCACTCTATGCTTCAGATACAAATGTGAAACTCAGCTTTCTATAAACAAGTTTAGTGCACTGAATTTTTCATACGTAAGGACATAGAACTTTAAGGATCATCATATATTACTTATGAGTCTTCTCGTGGAGCACTCTTTATATTTGCATAGTTGGTTGGTATTGGACTAGCAATACATCTATAAAATAAATGTTGTACAATCCCTGATAAGTCATAGTTGAAGAAAATACCAGAAGAATGTTGTCTTCTTCTCTGGCAATCTTCTAAAATGGGTTCATTCGGGATCCTGTGAGGTTGAAATATCATATGATGCAAAAACTGTATGATAGCAATAACCACAATGTTTCATAAATTATCTGATAAAGTATCTTGATGCTGGATATGAGAAATCCATTTGTTTCCTTTGTAGGTTTGGATGTTGGCTCGGATGTGCCAATTGGAGAACAAAATTTTTGCTGTAGGAGAACCCTCTTATCGGTGAAACCCTCATAACATTATTAGCACTACTTTCTTAATTTCTGTATAATTGCTGAACTAATTATTTCTGTAAGTTTAATTGACTTCTAGTGTTGTAAGTGTATGAAGGTTTCCTCTGTTTGAAGTTTACCCTCTGAAGTATTCTTTGGTTATTATTTAGTGCTCGGAGAAGTAGAGTCAAAAGAGTGCGAGAAGGCTTGGAAAACTCCCTCAAGGGACGAATTGAACTAATTGACAGCTTTGCAAGAGTATGGTTCCTACATGACAGAAACCATAATTCCAACCCACCCTACCAAACAAAATTCTCTTAAGTTTGTTTTTCCAAAAGCATAATTTAATGTGTGGTTATGCCATCCATTTTTCAGATTTCTTCAATGATTGAAATCGAAGTAGAATTGGACTCTGACGTACTTGCTGCTGAAGCAGCAAGCAATGTGGTGCGCTCAACTTGATTATCTGTTTCTTCTCTGCATTGATCTGACTTGCATAAGATTATCTAACTTGGTCATTCTTGTTTATAGGAAAGTATTGCTGAACAGATACAACAAATAATGGAGCTAGAGAATCTTGAAGAGGCATGTTCTTTTCAATGGAATGTACTTTTGTGACTTCGAATTCAGAGAATTGGAAAAGGCCTTATTGATATTGGTTAAACTGAATTCACTATAAACTTAATTAGTCACAAGAAAATAGATCCTGGATTTTCTGATATGAGAAACTAGAATTACCTTCAAGGTTTTGCTTACTTGGAAATGATATAGTAATTGAGATATCATCTTCAAGGACAGTGATTAGTAGTTGAGAGAGAAGAATGCACTTTCTTCTGAGCCACTGGGCTAATCTGCCATGAGTTTTTGTTGGAACATGAATGCATTTTTGTTTATTAACCTCTAATTTCTTTTGCAGAGATGGAAACTACAAGCTGAAGCAAACGACGAGGCAGAAAGATTTCTTAGTTCCCAATCCATACCCACAGAACAGATTTAAACACATATGGTTGGTTGTTCTACCTGAGTATTAATTGTCTGCAATGCTCTATCCATTGGATGTATCTGTTCCAAAAGATCTTTTTGCTTGAATCAATCAAAAAGCAGGCACCATTCCTCTGACATATTACCAAAAGGATGCTAAACAGTGTAATACGTTCAAAAGTCATGAACATACCAATACCATGACAGGAATTTAAAGAATGCAAGATTGTGGAAATGAGGTTGGTGGCATCAAAAGCTTGTTTTTTTTGGTTGTCTCAGTTGAAGACTTTCCCACGGGCTCAATCAATGATAAGGGTGTTATATGTAAATTTTCTCACTTATATTGTTCATTGAAAGTTTTAAACTGACCACCACATTCATTCCCACAGTGTAGTACAATTTCTTTTCATTTTTTTGGGTGTAAAAAGTAGTTCTCCATTTCAGTGCATGTGCATGCTTATACTCAGATGTTCTGTAGAATAAAGGGATCGTTATGTTTTTGTTTACTAAGCCTAAAAACTCATTTAATGTTGATAAGAATGATATTCATAGTTGGGTAATTCTCTCCTGTCCCATACCCTCATTCTCTCCTGGCATGGCTCTGTTGGTTACTGTCGACTGGCATTGCTCAGTTGTTACAGCCCAAACAGTTGTACATTGCTGCACTTCCAGTTTGGTACATAAAATCTAGATTATAACACACACATATGGATGCCTTCCTATATAATGCTTCTGGACCTGAAAATTATGGGGAAGGAAAAGGTGATTAAGATTGCATTGAACTTGGACTTTGAAAATGTGTATTGAAATTTGAACGTGTAATTTGTAAGAAACTTCATCTATCGAAATGTGGTTTACTATAAATATCATAATATCAACTGATAAGAGTACAACAACAGCTAAAGTGCACCACCAAAATCGATCTAAAGAAACATAGATCAGACTCTACAGAACAGACTTTCTTGCATTCTTATACCAGATAGGAAGACATAAGATTCCAGCTAATTTTCATGTGGTTAGGCATTGATGCCACAAAGCGAAGGAGATCTGGCTTTGAGCTCAGTGCGGGATGCAGCTTTTCTGACTTTTGATCCAAAACCTGAAGGAACTTTGCAATGTTGGGAAGTACAAGCTCTCTACAGTGCAGATGTAACAAGGGAACCTTAGATAAAACACTTCCCTTCTGAACATCCAGACCTTCTGGCCTTCGCAACCTATATGGTTTCCCAGTTGTTGGCTCAATATCAACTCGAGGCATTTGCTTCCATCTCTGGTGAACAAACCAACCATATTTATAGTCACCCACAATTGGAGTGCCAAGAGCTTCAGCACAATGGACACGGAGCTGCAATAACGTTAATGAAATTATATATGGTCTGATATAAAAGGGATGAGCTCCAAGCAAACACCAGCCTTGGCAGCACACTGATCATGCAGCATCACACGAGAGAGACCAAGATTTGACCTTTGACATTTAATATTTACTTGGCCAAATAAAAACACCGCCCTGTGTGTCCCTGAGAGAGAGAGAGAGAGAGAGAGAGAGAGAGAGAGAATGCAACATTGTACCTGATGCTTCCGGCTAGTAAGTGGATGTAATTCAATCCATGAGCATCCATTTATCTTAGGACCAAGAACCCGATATTCAGTTATTGCCTCTTGAGAAGCTTCTAAACCTGTTTGATGAGCCAAGATGACCCTCTCAGTCTTCCCATCATTCAGAAGCACCTGCAAAGGATAACAATTAGTAATACATTCAAGTTGTTTTCTCTTTCAAATGAATCCATCATGGGAAGGTAATATTTATTGTTTATGAAAAGATAGAGAGAACCTTTGAAAGAGGAGCACGAATTAAGCCTTCCTTTTGCTTGGGACAGCCTATGACCAAAGCCCAATACCTCTGATATGTTGCTTCATATGCATCATTCCAAGCCTAGATTACATATAAGCATATCACTAATCAGTCTTAAAAAAAAATAATAAAATAAAGTTGAAGCACTGAGTTATTTCCCCATCATGTTCAAGAAGTTACATTCACCACCCCTGATCTACATAGTATAATCAGCAGAGTGGGGTATGAGTACCTCACAGGAGAAATTTGCTTTGTTTATGTCACTAAATAACCACTGAAGATGATCTACACTTTCTTTGGTTCTCCCCATCAAGAGGAGGCCACTGCTCTCTCGGTCAAGACGATGAACCTAACAAAATACCTCCATGAGAACAGAAAACTTCTAGTCTCCTAAAGAAAACTAATGATTTAACATAGAAATTGTAATAGTGGTGGCACAGGTAGCAACCAACAGTCCAAAGAACCCAGAGAAAATATTACAGCAGAAAAACCTTTCAGATATAGGCGCATGGCAAAAGGCATTTTTTATTAAACCAGAAAACTATACAGCAAAACAAATATCATATTTAACATAAGATACGCTCCCCCTAAATATCTGGGAATGAGATTAATACAACCATACAAATTTACACATGGAACATAGGTTCGTTCTTGAACATCAAATTCAATAAGTTTTTTTTTTTTTTTTTTTTTTTGGGAGAAAAATATGAATGGTCTTATCATATCATATATATTATACTAAAGCTGAAACTAGGAGAAAATCCAATTATAACCAAAATTAAATTTTAATTAGAATCTAATTTTGCGTCCCATCCATCTAAATTTTTTTAATTTTTGTACCAAGTGAGTTAATTCAATGCAAAAGAAGAGAAGTCCAATATAAATAAACCATCATATATCTAATTATATAGGGAGAGGCTTAGGTCCAGTGTGTTCTGTGCATTAGACCCGGGATGCTGCCGTGCAACAATTCTTGGACACATGGCAGCATTCTATCAGGTCCAGAGCACAGGACATTGGACCCAGCCAAAGCCAATCATATACACATGTGTGTGTGTTTAATTGTGTTAGTTCTTTATTAAAAGAAGAGAATGGTCTTGTGTATATTGTTATTTCTCCTCTTTTTTAAAGTAGAGGAGGATTCAATAAATCACAAAAATATGACTAAATGCTCTTCTTATGACTTGGTTTACCAAAATAATAAGCAAATAAAACGATTGTCAAATTAAAACTTTCTTTCTTCATATATATAAAAATTAAAACTTCCTTAAGAAATAGAACTTTTACGTCTTTACATTAAGGGGGACAAAGTACTCAATGGTATTCACGAAACAGAAATAAATAAATAAATACTACATGGTCAGTGATGATAAGATGATTAGGGAAGTAAATGAGCCAAGCCATTCATAAACAGCTTGGGCTTGGCTCAATAAAAAACTTGTTCATATTTGTTTGTTTATAAATGAGCCAAACTTGAGCCTTAATTTTAGGTAGATATAGCACATATTTGCTTTCTCAACTAGTTACTATCCTATTCAACTTAGTTCTGGATTTCACTAATCAATCGCACAGAAAAAGCAGCAAAAATAACAATATTATAAGTGCAAAAATCTTTTGTAATTATCTGGATCAACAACCTCATTAGGTAACAGTCATTTTTTGAAAGTAAAAAGTAATCATCTAAAACTAAAAGCTTACCAACTTAGGACCCTCATCATAATCATAAGAAAGAGCTGCAGCTGCCAGCGCATCCATGCTGTTATGAACAGGCAGATTCCCCTAAGAACATTGTTATAAATAGATAAATAAAAAGTTTAAGTGACAAGTGGCAACTGAATATGCTGAAGCAACAGTCTATCATTAAAATGAATGGGGTCACAGGATACCGACCTTAACTGGCAGTCTTGGGGGCTTGTTTAGCACAATTATAGCAGAGTCCTGAAATTTCAACCACCAATTAACAAATGGCAATATGGGCACAAAAGAATACAGAATCAAACAACAAATAAAGCCACACAGCATTTTCAGGCAGCAAAGGGTTAATAAACCATCATGCCTGTACTCAAATAACATGAGAAACAAAATTATGAATTAAATGTAAGACATGCCTTGTACTTGACGAGCCTTTGCAAGTACTCTATCTCATCGGCATTTGGATATAGTGTCCCACTTGGAATAGTGTCAAATCTCTTGGAAATCCTTGTCTCAGCAACTGATACAGGTATGTAAACTCTTGCCCCAGCCTCCATGACCTCATTAGGCCTAATCTGTAGGTCAGCTGTATGATTGCAGATCAAGTAAACCCCCCATAAAATCACAAACAGTCAACAAATAGAGGTAGAAATAAAGGGGGAGAGAGAGAGAGAACTTCATGTATCCATCTTGTGGATTTGAACAATGATGCTGTCAACAAGTTCTAGCTCAAAAGACACTTAAGAATGGGATACAAGGTGAGACTCTGCATCCAAAACTCACCAGTTGCATGCGTAACTTAACAATTGAGGAAAAAAAAACTGGGATGGGAGTGAGATTGTGGTCTAAAGCTAGAGTCAGTACCTTCCTCAAAGGTTTCATATGTCCTTCCTTGTCAACATAGGAGTCCTCCGAAATTGGGCATTCTATCTGGACCTAAAAAAGAAGAAAATTACATAAGTTTATAAACATATGTAAAAATTCCAAAGTCCCTTACACACTCAGTTACAGTAATAATAATGATTAGATTTATCCCTTCCACCAGCTCAAACTTTAAGGACAAATGGTACAACACATGGTACTATGGTTCAACTCTCTCCACTTTAGCTCCCATTTAAAATTTTAAAAAACTCCTTGTATTGGGCCCATTCATTGAGGAGATTTTGGGTCCACACATGCAACAGAGTCTTAGAATACTGATTTAAATTACTAAATTCATCATCTTCCTATCAGTTTAAGCTTTTGAAACAACTAGTAGTTTACTGGTCGCAACTCCAATTTAATATGAATAAAACTAACTGAATCAAAACAAATACAAATAAATTTTATATATAAAATTTTAAATAATCATAAAGTTGACAACCCAATCCAATTCTTCACAACCCAAATTGATATACTCCTCAAACATAATAACCAACCAAAAAAACTTAAAAATTTATACTCACAAGGCCTTTGTTGAAATGTGACTGAATCACAGTGTCCGAAATCTCATCAAAGTAATACTTGACCCAACTGATAGCGGTGACCCGAGTGGACTGACCAGGGATGCTGAATGAGTTCTTTCTGGGTAGAGGATGTGCAGGAAATGGAGGCAAAGACAGGAGCTGCCGAGGCTTTGGACCTTCTTTTGGGCCACCCAATTGGGCTATGTTGTTGGAAACCCGGATTACCGGGTCAGCGTAAGCAGGTTGTGGAGGAGAAATTCTAGAGTATTGCCTAACAGAAAACAATATCTGTTGGCAATTGAGGATTCTTTTCCACATGCTAATTCTGATGGAAAAAAAAAAGGGTGGTGTTGCTATGAGATATGAGTCTCAGAAGGGAAATCAAATAATGTTTTTTGTAAACAAGATTGATTACCTGCCAGTGCTGGGCTTTTTGGTTAGTATATGACTTTCCTGAAATGGTGCACTTCTCTCGAACTTCTACCCTCTTTCTGTGACAACTAACGAGCGATGAGTGATGGCTACTTAAACTTCATATGGGGGTTATATGGGTCCCTTAAATAAGAATCAAGTACATGAATGAATGTCAATAAGCTGATCAACAAGTAGATTCTGATATTTCAAAGAAAACCATTTGATATCATAGCAAACTGGGCATCCCCTTTCAGCACAAAACAAAAATTAACATTTATCATGGGTCCACAAAAAGTGCAGGATCCATCTGTTTATATATCTCCAAAGTACTTGCTAGTTTCTAGCAACCAAACAAAGGCAACTTCAACTAGTCAACAAAGTCCCTTAGAATGATTCTATATGCTTCTATTTATTTACCTTTTCAGTAAGTATATATTGCTTCTATATACAAAACAATAAACTCATAAAATCTTGTTAATTGCTCTCAGTCTTCTATTACTTCTGATCCCAACCATATATAACATAAAAATAAAGCAAATGAAAAAACACTTGATAAGAAGCTAGTACATCAGAAATTCACACAAAGGTGACTTATTCACCAGAACTTCATAATGTTCTGAATTTCAGCTCTACTTAAAGAAAGTAAACCCACAAAAAACAGCAACATGGAAAATCCCAAAACGTCTATTTCCCTTTAATAACCTTTACCTTACAGTTTCTCAGCAACCAAACGTCAATCAAAACATAAAACAAGACAAAATTTTCATAACATTCAACTTCAGCTCAACCTTGACACGTCTAAACTTTAAAGAAAAATACTCTTTCCATTCAATTTTTCTCCTCCTTCCCAAAAGACCCACAACAGCATTAAACAAAAACTTCAACTTTACATTCTCTATCCATTTTCCTGCACTTTCTAAGAGACCAAACACTAATTTCAACACTAAACAAAAAGTTCTCTTTTTTCTATTAATCTAATTTACCCATTTCAAATCAAACCCCAAACACACCAACCATTGGCAAAGAATCCTAAAAAATCCCACAACACCCAAACCAACCAATCACTGCCATAACCCATTACTAATGGGAAATTCTCAATATTACAAAATACCCATTTCAAATTTAATAAAATCCGATGGTAAGGCAGAGAGAGAGAGAAAAACCTGGAGGTTGATGTTCTTCATGGTGGAGCAGTTTTCTGAAAACAGTCTAGGATTAGCAGAGCAAGCTGCACGCCAACTACACCTCTGGGCAAACAATGCTATATAGTTTATAGAGTAACTGGACCAAAAATCTCTCGCTTGGATTCGATGGCTGGGTTAGGACTTGGGACCAGACCAGCCTTTGTACCCAACAAAGGGCCTGGGTTCGGACTTGGGAAAATGCCTGGTACCATTTCGTTTGGCCAAAATGGCCCATTAGCATTAATTTTTGAAATATTTAGCAACAGAGCACTGTTTCGAAAATAATTAGGGAAATACCACTTTTTCAGGTCCTATAGTGGCGTTTTCCAACAAATTTTTTTTATAAGTCCCATAATAGGTTCAAGGGGCCCTATAGTGGCGTTTTTAAGCCTTATAGTGACGTTTTTGGGCCCTATAGCGGCGTTTTCCTGCAAAAAAATTTTTATAAGTCCCATACAGGTTCAAGGGGCCCTATAGTGGCGTTTTTAAGCCCTATAGTGACGTTTTTGGGCCCTATAACGGCGTTTTCCTGCAAAATTTTTTTGTAATCCCCATAACAGGTTCAAGGGGCCTATAGTGGCGTTTTTTAAGCCCTATAGTGACGTTTTCGGGCCCTATAGCGGCGTTTTCGGAAAAAGTGGTATTTCCCTAATTATTTCCTAAACAGTGCTTTATTACTAAATATTTCAAAAATTAATGCTAATGGGCCATTTTGGCCATTTTGTTTGGTTAAACCTCAACCGTCACATAATTATGACAAAAATGATTAAGAGACTTGTAATTCAATTGATATTTTCTAATATTTTTAATAAAAACATCCTGAATTTAAATTTCTCTCCCTCAACTTTCAAAATCAATGAAATTTCATCCAAATTTAGAAATATAGAGTCTTGAAAATATAATATGAAATGAGAGTTTTTTTCTTTGTTATTTGTAAAAGGGTGGATGATTTTAGGCTTTCAATTAATAATTTACTAATATAACTATGAAAAAGTCTTTTGATTATTCAATTATATATCTAAAATTTAAAATAATATTGGATGAAAATTTAACTTATTTAGATGGGTTCAACAAATTTGTGTCAAAATTGATCAACTCATCTTGACACAAATAATGAACTAATTTATTTACGGTTGATTACTGGTTAATAAAGTCAGCACAAAATTGACCCATTTATTACTATTTTACAATAATTCGCAAAAAATTGTGTTGTGCTCCAAGTTAAGTCAAAAGATAATAAATTTAAGTATACATTATCTCTGCTTTCCTTTTCTTTTTTTCATCTGTGATAATTTTCAATTAAATTTTTGTTATATTTTGTATATTAAATGTAAAAAAAATAAATAAATGATAAGAATATGGTCAGCCAATTGTCTTAACAATCACAAGTAAATAAATATTCACTTTTAAAATTAAATAGATTTTACCACATCAATTGTATATAATAAGAGGATAAATACGATAAATAAAATAAAATTATTTATCTTGAATGTAACACATGTGAATAAGTTTAAGGCTATATTTGGTTGGAGTGATTTTAGGGAGGATGGAAAATGAATGAAATAAAACTGGAAAGAAAATGATGCTTTTGGTTGTTTGGTTGAGGATGGAAAACATGAAAGATATTGCTGGGGTCCACAAATTTTCTCTCCTCTCCCTCCACGCACAATCTCTCCAAATTTGAGAGAAAATGAGAGTGAAAAGTGAGCAAAAATATTTGGACAAAATTGCCCACATTTTCTTTTTAGTATTTTTTTCTACCTTAACCTAGCTGTAAATGTGGCTTGCCTACTTTTTTTTTTTTTTTTTTTCCTTTTATTTCTATTGGATTTAACTAGACGTTGATTTTAAAATATATATATATATATATATAAATGATGTGCGGATATGTGATACACCATAGTACCATACAATCCTTTTTTTGGATGTTTTTTCTTTTTAATTTTTTTTAATTAATTTCTTATTTTTTATTGGACATGAATTTTCTTTTTAATAAACTTTGGGTGATTGCAATTTTTTTTGGTTGGTTGTTTGCCCTTTTTTTTTATTGAGCATTATTTTTAATAAGGACATATGAGTAAATTTATACAAACTTCATTTTCTATCATCTCATTTCTCTTTTCAACCATACAAAAAAGTCTTCCATCCCTCCACTTTTCCACCCTTCCAACCAAACACAAATGAGGGAAATTAAAATCTTTTTATCCTCCCACTTTTTCATCCTCTCCCCATTTTCTATTTTCCCATTTTTCCATCCTCCCAACCAAACTGACCTAAGGGTACGAGAAAAAAAAATAGTTTGATTATGACTTGTTGATAAAATATGCTTCTAGAGATATAGATAAAATGTATCTATGAGTGGCTTTATGGTGACTAGTTGTAAGAGATGCTTAGAGATTAAAAGATGAAATGACCCTTCTTCTTTTTTTCTCTCTCCTTTTTTTTATTTTTTTGGCTTTTTCTTTTTTCTAAATGATTGAAAGACTTTTTTAAATTGAGTGGAAGAAAAAAAAAGTATATAGATATATTTTAGTTTTAAGTGAACATATATCACTTTCTCAAAATAATAATTCAACGGACATAAAATTAGGGGTGTCGATTCAGGTTAACGTGTCAGGTTCGTGTCTTATCAAGATAGGAGTATTCGACTAAATGCCTCAATCCAAACCCAACCCATTTAATAATCGTGTCATATCCTTTCAACCCAAACCTGACTTGTTAATGAAGCGGGTTAAAAAGACCCAACCCCCTTGACACACTTAATAAACGAATCATGTTGGGTTGACATGAATATGGCACAACCCATTTCAACCCGCTTAATATTAAATATAATATCCATATAGAAATAAGTTCTTTACATCCCGAAGGTGATGCATATACTTCAAGTCTTCTACCCATATCCAAAATAACATAGTTCAACAAAAATATAACATCCACAAAACTTGCCAAATGCTAAGTATTAATATTTAAAGAGTTGGAGCAGGCAGTAGACTAATCATGACTATGACTGCAAGTATCATCCATAGATTTTTTGTTGATGTCCAAAATCATAACATTTTCCACAAGCTCATCCAATTTCATTTTTGCAAGTTCTACGCCTAAAAAATATATAAGTATTAGTAGTTACAAAAAATGATCATGCCTCAACAATGTTACCAAAACTAAATAATAATTTAAGATTAATAAAAAAAATTAGATATTTATAAGAAGATTTAGAGATTTAGGGTCTGTAAAGTTTCAATTTACAATTATATAGTTTATAAGTTTTTGTAATTACTCACTTTTCTTTTTAAGTTTAAAATATAGGTTGGACATAAAAGGTATTTGACAAATATATAATAAAATAAATATTTATTTGTTATACAAGTTAAATGGGTTGTGTTAAATGAGTTATTTTGGATTGGCACAAATAAATTGATGTATCAAACATGTCTATTGTGGGTCATACAGGTTGACCCGCTTATGACACGTTTCTTATCATGTCATTTATAGGTTGACCCGTTTATGACCCAAACCTACTAAACTAAGGCCCAGCCCTAACCCGTAAAAATTTGTGTCATGTTCACGAGTTAGGTCAAACATTGAAACCCCTACATCAAATATTTTTTTATATATTTTTTATTGTTATATAAATATAATACTATATTATGAAACTAAAATGAGAGGTCTTCTTCCATTTACAGGCCTTAGGCTATTGATTAATTTCACTTAGGGAGAGAAGGCCTAACCTCCAAGGCCTAGCTCACACAAACTGCAATTTGTATATATAACAGATATGCTTTAAAGCCCTTCTCAATCCAAAACTCATTAATAAATGCGATATTAATAAGAGGTATAACAAAACTCATTAATAAATGTGATATTAATGAGAGGTATGTCTAGGCATAAGGAAGACCTTAAGGTGTGTTTGAGCTTTTTTTTTTTTTTTTTTTTTTGGAAGAAGGTATGTTGAAGTTGGGTGAGAGGGGGAAAAAAGTATATAGATATATTTTATTTTAGCTAAAAATTTAACATATATCACGTTCTGTAAAATTAAAAATTAAAAAATTCAATAGATATGGAATATATTTTATTTTAGATTATTATAGAAGTATATATGATACTGTGTTATAAAACTAAACTGATGGTTCTTCCATTTAAGAACCTAAGGAAGAGGTGGCCACCTCCCAGGCCTCACTCACACAAATCGCAATTTGTACAAGAGTTATGCTTTAAAGTCCTCCCAAACCAAAACTCATTAATAAAGGTGATATTAATGAGAGGTATAACAAAACTCACTAATAAATGTGATAATAATGAGAGATATGTTTAGGCATAAGGAAGGCCTTAGCTAGGTGTGGCTTCGGGATTCCCCTCCTCAATCCTCCCCTGACCCCTCCCCTTTTTTTAAGGACAAAATTTAGTTACAAATTAGTTATAGTTTTAGGCTATAACCTCACTCAATAAAATAAATATTACTATATATTATGATAATTTAACCATTGAATTGCATGTTCTTTATGTTCTTAATACACATGTTAAATTTTGTGTCAATCGGTTATTATTTACTATATGATCTATAAACTTATATTTCATGTATAATTTTAAACTATAAAAACTTGCAATTTAAACAATTTATTGATGACATAGCTATTGATATTTAAATTTCTAGAAATTTTGCAAGTATGAATGATATAAGAAGAAGATGTAATCCAATGGTGGATTTGTCAAACTTCACCTCCAGCAAAAAAATATTGAGTAAGATTGTAGTCTTATACTACAACCAATTTTGTAACTAAATTTTGTCATTTTTTTAATACATGGTAAGTTAAGAGTGGAGAATCAAACCCTAGACATTATTGTTGGAGACAATAAGATAAGAAGTGGCAATTGAACGAATAAGTCATTGGGAAATGCCCTTCCTTTTTGCAATCTATAGTAGACACAAGAGTAGCTACACATAGTTTTCAGGGTGGTCACAGGACCACCCTGACTTCCCTAAAAAAAAAGTAATAATAAACTTGCAAAAAAAAAACTATATACATAATTATATTTAAATCAACATGTTTTGTCTACTATAAAAAAAAAAATTGACCACCTTGGCATAATAATTTCAAGTATTTGGGTTAAAAAAAAAAAAAAAAAAAAAAAAAGAGTAATGATAGGTGTGGGGGTCAGTTAGTCAGGAAGTTTTATTAAAGCTGTACGAATTGGGTCTATGGCCCAATCCGAGAATGACCAAATGAGGTTATAATGAGAATGGTATAAAGAGAAAAATAAATATAGTACGAGATAAGTCCAACGCACGTCCGAGGAGAAAAACCATCTCGGAAACAAGGATCTGAGGTCAGTAAGAGTGTTCTATCACCCTAGACCTTCTTCAAAGTTACATCACAACTAGGAGTTGGACGTTGGACAAGGGGTGAGTAAAGGGAGGCAACAAATATCTTCAAAAGCTGCTGTCTCCACATTAAATGCCTCTTAACTAACTCTCTAGCCGCATTAATGTGGAGGTGATACCTGAACAGTGACCAAACAGCCTTACAGCTACTATTTGGTGGTTCTGGGAAGTGTTGGACGGGACAAAAAAGAGCTCCTAGAATCCAATCTACACATGTATGGTAGGGATAACACCAAGATTATAATATATAGCACGGGAAGGTGACCTAAAAGGGGGATAAAAGAAAATCATAAAATCTAGGCAATAACATTGTGGATTCTTGTAACTGTGCTCATCAACAAGATATTATAAGATAAGCTTCTCAGGCTGTGCCGAGGACAGATTTTCTTACTTTACTTATGCTTAACAATCTTAATTCAGCAACTTTTATAGTCCATCTTTTAGAGTAGAACTAGTTCTTTCACCCACGCTCTATAAATTCATTGTTTGGGCTTGTTGGGCTTAAACTCAATCCTATACTGGGTCTAGTCCAAATTCAGTCCTTACAATTGGTGCCGCTTATGGGAAGAGTTTGATCTATTCTGAAAGAGATTTGGGTGCGTCGTCTAAGATGGAAGAAGCAGGTTCACAACAGGCTACGACAGGTCCACACCAGGTGGATGTTAATTTATACCAGGCAGAATCAAGGGCCCCAACATGGCAATCCGTGTAGGAGCCTAGAACGAAGAGGAGGTCATGAGGGAAGTGTGCACACAACTCATACCAGTAAAAGTCAATCTCGAGGGAAGAGCCATGTTTCCCATGCAAAGGATGATAAAGACATGCAACGTGAAATCGATGAGTTGAAGAGGGAATTGCGTCACGCTCGGCGAAGACATTCGTCGCCCAGCTCCAAGCCATCCTCTGAAGAGACAGATGGTGCTAGTTATAGACGAAGATCAAGAACTCCGCCCAGCGAGACTTTCTCCTATGACGAGGAGTACCACCATAAACGTAGATACAAGAGCCCGCCTCGCAAAGGCTTGGGGAACGATGCCATGAACAAGGCGTTGAGTCAAGTTTCTAAATCACCCTTCACACGAAACATAAAAGGTGCGAGTCTTCCTCGGCGATTCCATCAACCCACGTTCACCATTTATAATGGTCGAACAGATCCAGTAGAACATGTTAGCCATTTCAATCAAAGGATGGTCGTTCACTCCAAAGATGAGGCCTTGATGTGTAAGGTCTTTCCATCTAGTTTGGGCCCAGTGGCAATGAGATAGTTCAACGGTTTAAAGGCGAACTTTATTGACTCCTTTAAAAAACTCACCCGGGCCTTTGGTGCTCGCTTTATCACTTGTAGCAGGGTTCCTCGGCCTTTGGGATCCTTATTATCTATGTCTATGCGGGAGGGAGAGACTCTGAAGGCCTACTCAAATAGATATTAGGAGATGTTTAACGAAATAAAAGGAGAATACGATGATGTGGCCATTAGCACTTTTAAGGCTGGCCTTCCAACCGAGCATGATTTAAGAAAATCTCTAACTGGTAAACCTGTTACCAGTGTACGTCAACTGATGGATTGGATTGACAAGTACAGGAGGGTAGAAGAAGACCAACTGCAGGGGAAAGGAAAGGCTAAGGTGTCCCTTAGGAGAGGAGGGATTTCAAGTCGGACCGGTACAATAATAACCGACCTAGGAAAGACTTTGTTAGGTAGCCAGGATCTGCCAACACCCAGGTGGTTAATGTTGTATTTCAAGAGCCAGTGCAGCAAGTGCTGGAGAAGATTAAAAATGAGTCGTTCTTTAAATTTCCAAACAAGATGGCAGGAGATCCTATGAGACACAACCAGAACCTTTATTACCAATATCATCAGGACCATGGGCATACCACCGAAGATTGTAGAAACTTGTGGGATCATTTAGACCAATTGGTCCGGGATGGGCAATTGAAGCAACTCCTGCATCATTCCTCTCGGTAAAATAAATGTCATATTTGTTGCCCCAGGAAGAACCGGATCTTGTCCCTCCAGGGTAATGTCAGTATCCCGTTACCCAGCCGAGGAGTTTAGTTCAATGCTGAAGAGAATCAAGATGGGCACCCCATTGGTGTTAGGTTTTTCAGATGAGGACAAACTTGGAACCATACAGCCACATGATGATGCTTTAATGGTCACACTCAGGATTGGTGGGTATGATGTGAAAAGAGTGATGATTGACCAAGGCAGCGGAGTTGACATAATGTATCCCAACCTATATAAGGGGCTAAATCTAAAACCCGAAAACTTGACAGCCTACAGTTCTCCTTTGGTGAGTTTTGAAGGTAAAATAGTCATTCCGAAAGGTCAGATCAGATTACCTGTGCAAACCGGCTCAGATATGGCAAAGGTGGACTTCATTGTTGTAGATGCTTTCTCTCCCTACACGACCATTATGGGCAGACCCTAACTTCATATCCTGGGGGCCGTCTCTTCTACTCTTCACCAGAAGATGAAGTACCCATTTGGAAGCCAGGTTTTGGAGATAGTAGGAAATCAGTCTACAGTCAGACAATGCTTGGTAGTGGCCATCCAACATCGGCCTAAGGCTGAAATCTCAGCCACTGTTGATAACGGCTTATAGTAATCAGAAACTCCGGCGTTGCCCATCAATAAACCAGCTGACAAAGCGAAATGTGAAGATCTAGAGAAGGTAGTTGTTAGCGATGATCCGGAGAATTTCTTTCAGGTTGGAACTCAACTGCCTATGCAGGAGAGGGATCAGTTGGTTGAATTCCTTAGGAAAAATGTTGATGTGTTCGCATGGAGCACGTATGAAGCCCCGGGTGTAGATCCAAGTTTCATTTGTCATCATTTGAATGTTAACCCTTCTATTACCTCGAAGATACAGCCACCTTGTCGTCCATCAAAAGAGCACGTCGAGGCTATCAGAAATGAAGTAACCAAGCTCAAACAGGCAGAGGCTATCAAGGAAGTTTTCTATCCTCAATGGTTAGCTAACACGATGGTGGTGAAAAAGAAAACTGGGAAATGGCGTGTGTGTGTAGATTTCACGGATCTTAATAAGGTCTGTCCCAAAGATCCTTTCCCTAGGCCTCGAATAAATCAGTTAGTGGATGCGACGGTAGGTCATCCTCGGATGAGCTTTTTGGACGTCTTTCAAGGATATCACCAAATACCATTAGCGTTGGACAATCAAGAAAAGACAGCTTTTGTCACTCCCATTGGAAACTATCACTACAAAGTGATGCCCTTTGGTTTGAAAAATGCAGGGTCTACTTATCAGCAGATGATGACTAAAATGTTCAAACCACAGCTAGACAGGAGCATCGAAGTCTATATCAATGATATGGTTGTAAAGAGTAAGGTAGCGTCAGGGCACGTGAAAGACCTCACAAACGTCTTTGAAGTTCTAAGGAAGCATAAGTTGCACCTAAATGCATCCAAGTGTTCATTTGGTGTAGGTTTGGGAAAGTTTTTAGGTTACCTGGTGACTCACAAGGGAATTGAAGTAAATCCAGATCAGATTAAGGCCATTAACGGCTTACAAGCACCTTAGAATCCCAAGGAGGTCCAGAAACTGACCGAGATGACTGCTGCTTTGAACCGATTTATATCCAGGTCAGCAGATAGATGCAGACCCTTTTTTCCTTTTACTGTATAAGTGGAAAGGATTTGAATGGACCGAGGAGTGTGCTGTAGCCTTTCAACAGCTTAAAGAGTACCTATCTCGGCCACCCATCATGTCCAATCCCGAGGTAGACGAAGTTCTGTTTGCTTACCTGGCGGTGGCCTCTCACGCGGTAAGTTTTGTTTTGATATGAGTAGACGGTGGTATCCAAAGACCAATCTATTACGTAAGTAAGTCGCTTCATAAAGCCGAGGTTCGGTATTTATCACTGGAGAAGGCCATTTTGGCAATAGTGCATGCTACACGGAAACTCCCCCACTATTTTCAAGCGCACACCGTGGTTGTTCTAACTCAATTACCGCTCAAATCAATACTTCGGAACGCAGATTATACCGAGTGGATTGCTAAATGGGGCATGATTCTAGAGGCTTTTGACATCAGGTACATGTCTCGTACCTCTGTAAAAGGTCAAGTCCTCGCCGATCTAGTAGCCGAGTTTGCTAAATTTCCTAAAGAAATAGATGCGAAGCAGCATGGTATGGATGAAAAATTAGTTGGCTTAATCTCCGCCCAATACCCCTCACCCTAGATAGTATATGTGGATGGAGCAGCAAACCAGCGAGGATTAGGAGTAGGGCTAGTTCTGGTATCCCCTGAAAAGATCACTATTGAAAAGTCCTTGAGGTTGGAATTCTCGGCTACAAACAACGAAGCGGAATATGAAGTTTTGTTGATGGGAATGGCGATGGTCTAGAAAATGGGTGAAAAGGCAGTGGAAATGTTATCAGATTCAAGACTGGTCGTAGGGCAGGTAAAAGGGGAACTGGAAGCCCAGGATATAAGAATGCAAGAATATTTGGGTCAAGTTAGGCGTATACAAACGAAATTTGAATTCTTTGACTTATCTCATATCCCTAGAAGTGGAAATACCCATGTAGACTCTTTGGCTACCCTTGCCACTTCCTCAACACAGAATTTGCCCCGAATGATACTTGTCGAAGAATTATTTACCCCTACCCCAACAAAGAAAGCTTGCTCCAGATCCATCAAGTTAAGTTAGGGCCAAGCTGGATGGATCCTATATATTTTTGTTCCTTGAAAGGGATATATTACCTGAAGAAAAGTCAGAAGCTGAGAAAATACGAAGCAAAGCTCCTCGGTTTTGGTTGTCCGAGGATAAAAAGCTGTATAAACGTTCTTTTTCTGGACCATATCTGATTTGCGTACATCCCGAGGCATCAGAATCACTTTTAGAAGAACTACATGAAGGAATTTGTGGAAGTCACATAGGGGGAAGATCTTTATCTCACCAGGCCATTTCTCAAGGATACTGGTGGCCAAGCATGCAAAATGAGGCATAAGAGTATGTTAAAAAGTGTGATCAATGTCAGAGATTCGCTCCAAACATCCATCAACCTGGAGGAGTTCTTAACCCTATTTCCAACCCTTGGCCGTTTGCTCGATGGGGCTTGGATATTGTAGGTCCTTTCCCTAAGACACTGGGAAATAAAAAGTATCTGCTAGTCTACACAAACTATTTCACCAAGTGGGTCGAAGCTGAATCTTTAGCTAATATCAGAGACGTGGATGTCAAAAGGTTTATTTAGAAGAATTTCATTACTCAATTTGGGGTTCCCCATACCCTCATCTCGGATAATGGCCTTCAATTTGATAGCAAAGCCTTTAAGCAGTACTGTTCTGATCTGAGGATAAAGAATAGATATTTCACTCCAGCCTATCCGCAAGGAAATGGGCAAGCTGAAGCTGTCAACAAGGTTATGGTGAATGGACTTAAAAAGAGGTTGGACGTTGCAAAGGGAAAATGGGTGGAGGAATTACCACATGTCCTTTGGACGTATCGAACAACGTCTCGACGGTCAACAGGAGAGACCTCTTTCTCAATGACACATGGAGCCGAGACTGTAATCCCTCTGGAAATAGGTTTCTCGATGTTGAGAACAAATGCATTTACCTCGGACGGTAATGATGGGTTGCTGGAAAAAAGTCTGGACTTGATCGAAGAACGAAGGGAGAATGCAATGGTCCAACTGGCCTATTATCAGCTTAAGTTCAAGTAAGGTTACGATACCAATGTAAAGCTGAGGCCGTTGGCCATAAGAGATCTGGTATTGAGGAAAGTTTTGGGAACCACCAAAAATCCAGCCTGGGGAAAATTGGGGCCTAATTGGGAATGACCGTATTGAATAACTTCGATGGCAGGAATAGGTGCATACTATTTGGAGGATCTAGATGAAAAAACTGTACTCCATCCTTGGAATGTAAACAATCTAAAGAGGTATTATTATTAATAAAAATAGTCCTATTTAGTTTCTCTTTAATTTATTCCAATCATGTATCATGTGTTCCCCCATCTATTGAAGTATTAAACAAAAACTAAGTTATGTCAGGTTCCTCGGACCACAAACTTAGTGGAAATTATTACCCTTTGACATCTATTGAAGTATTAAACAGAAACTAAGTTATGTTAGGTTCCTCGGACCACAAATTTAGTGGAAATTAATACCCTTTGAAATCTATTAAAGTATTAAACAGAAATTAAGTTATGTCAAGTTCCTCATACTACAATCTTAGTGGAAATTAATATCCCTTGAACTGAGTTATGACCAAATTTATAAGCCAAAATAAAATCCATGAGTATCACTTAAAGCATTTTAAGGTACCCTGGACTTGCCTGTTATTTAAACGTTTGGATATTTTCTCAGAGTTGGAAACTTATTAGAATTGATAGATTAAAAGCATGTCTTGATAGTGCTGTGGATTTAACAGTCATAATCTACTCGGATTCTCAGTTAAAATATGTAAAACTGTATTTTTCCCTCATATCAGCAACTTCGCTCTTCTATGGCATATGGTTATGTATGAATAAAGAACAGTCAAAATGAAAATTGCATAAATAAAAGATAAAATATTAATAACCCATGTAAATTTGGAAAGGTAAAGCGTACATCTCATTAAAACTTATCTTAAAAAAAAGGAATTTCATTACATTAACTGTAACTACCCCATATAAAAATAAAGAGTTATGGTTTTAACTTTATTTGGAGTTTGTTCTTGGAGGCTTTGTCAGCTGCTTCAAGAGGAACCACTTTTTCTTTTTCCTTGGGGACTTCTCCAACAAGTATGGTAGTTAAAGCTAAAGTCTGCTCGAAACTTTGGGAAGCTGCCCCATCCTGAGGAACCTCTGCGGCCTTGTCCGAGGAGGTATCTTTAGGAGCTTCAGGCTCTTTGGACTGCTCCTGCTGACTGGGAGGAAGAGGATCCTGAGTCTGGGCTTCCTCGACAGGGTCAGCAACTATAGAGGCCGCCTCCCTTTGGTTGGAAGGAAGGTCTGAGACTCGTATGGCTGAAGGGAAATAAATGTTTTTTGGCCTTTGTGAGAGTGCCTTTTTTTTGTGACACTTAGGCCCAAAGATCCTGGGCCTAATAAGTGGTTTGGTGAACCAGGCCTTGACTCACCGCAGCTAACAAGCTATTTAAGAGTCAAGTGATGCACAGGGGATGCTTCCTACAATACAAGTAAAATGACAAGTAAGGATATTCGTACGGAAAGACATGCCAAAACAACAAGGTAAATTCGGAAAAGAAAACAGGATCAACAAAGAGGTACAAAATAATGTTAAAGGGATCCTTGAATTACTGAGACATATTTCATTAATATGCTCTTTGTTAAGTTACAGAAGGCTCACTAGGACGTAATACAAAATTCAATCAAGCTTAAAAATTACAATCTTGAATGGCTATTTCAGCCTTCAAAACTTGCAAAGTTTGATTCTCTTTGAATCCGAGTATGTGCAATAGTGGCTTTTATAGGGATACCGGGAAGCAATATTAGCTTTTCTCTTAGTGTTTTCTTTCTCTTCATCACAACTTTACTAATAGTTCTTTTCTCTAAAAAATCTCTTTTTTCTCTCCTTTTTTCGCTGCCTTGTCTTCATAACCTACTCCTTCCTTTTATAATGAAGTTCTGGCCTTCCAGGGGAACCATTGGTTCCCCTGTTTTGCCTTCTGGTGAACAGAGCCTATTCCATGCCTATCACTCGGCAGGTTCTATTTCCCGTTTTTCTCATTCTTTCTTTCTTTCAGTTTTGATTCCTTTGAAAGTCCCTGGTTGGTTACTTTCTTTAGGATGTGTTGAGGTATGCCCTTCTCGGCCTCACCGTTTAACAGTTCTACTTTTTCCTTTTTTTTCCCATCGGGGCGGAATCCTATTCTGCCAACTTGAAAGGTCGCCTGTTGTCATTCTTTTTTTCATATTCCTCTGTTCTGGTTCCCCAAGACTCTTTCTGCTTGTGCCATGAGAGGTCGCTGGGTCTTTTAGCGCTTGTGTTTCTTCTTTTCTTTTCCCATCCTTTTCTTTCGAACTGTCTTAATCTTCTTTGACTATGCGCCTGGAAGGATCCGCACCCCTTGATGGTTGCTGAGGATCCTGGCTACTTAGCCTCTTGCCGTGAGTTTCTTTTTATTCTCAATGTTTCTTCGTCTAGGCTTCAAGCCTCCTGGGCCTTTTTATTCTTTCATGGTCCCCTTGCACCTGCTTCTTTGGACTTAGCTTGTTTTTTTCCTTTTGGGCCTAGCTCACTCTTTTAGGCCTCCCTCACTGTGACCCTTTTTAGACCTCAACAGCCTTCTCAGCTCAGAAAAAGTCTCAACCCCATCTCGGTTGAGAGCTTATTCCCAAGTCCGAGCACAGTAGGCTCAGCATACGGCAGAGACCTCTGCCCGGAGGGTATCCTCAATCTTGGCTATGCCGATGTCGTAGCCATGCTATTTAGCCTCATCCCTTGCCTTCTCGGCCTCTATTTTTGCCTTCTCCGCCTCGACTTTTGCTTTTTTGGCCTGATCTTTGAGCCTCTGGGCTTCTTCTAGTTGTTTCCTAAGGGTTGCCATTTGTTCCCTAGAAGCAGCCAACTGATCATTGGCCTCACGCAGGCGCTTCCTCTAATCCTTGGCTTGTCTTTGTGCGCTCTCCAAAGCCAAGTCAGCACTCTTATAGGCATGTTCCTCATCAGTCAGCTTCTTCCTCAAGTCCACATTGCTTTGATCAGCAATGTTGAGCGACTGCACAGCTGCTACCCGCCTCTTTCTCTTATCGTCCAGTTGCTGGTAGCAGGAGTTGGTTATCTCCTCAAGCCTAAAAGTGGCTTGGACAGCCTAAAAGAAAAGGGTCAGTAACATAACAAATAAAAAAAAAAGTATATATATAATAATTATTAGTAAAAAAAAAGGGGTTAGCATCATACCATGCCCAAATATCTCTTAACATTGAGGAAAACCTCGTTCTTCC
Organism: Quercus lobata; assembly: GCF_001633185.2. Lineage (NCBI taxonomy): Eukaryota > Viridiplantae > Streptophyta > Magnoliopsida > Fagales > Fagaceae > Quercus > Quercus lobata. The sequence continues at coordinate 30,227,530 of NC_044905.1, read as the reverse complement.
TGATATTCCGCAACTTGGCCATATCCTTTGGAAGTAACAAAGCCTCCTCCAAGGCTGAGGCAACATGGCACCCAATACCCTCGTTGAATTCCCTGAATGATGCATCATCTCTCAAGGGCTCATCGCCGAGCATGGGTGCTAGGAGCTAAGCCTGAGACTCCAGAGGCTAATTATCTGCCCTTTCCACGTGTCGTTGTGATGCATGGCTAACTTTTTGCTGCTTCGCTACTCATTGAGCCTCGTCTTCACGAGTAGGACAAGATCTCCCGGTCTCCACCATATCTTTACCTTTCTGTTCTCTCTTCCTCTTCGGATCAGCAGGTTCAGGTTTGGAAGGCAGAGATGGCTGAGGAGGAGGGAGAGGAGATTTGGAAGAAGGAGGGAGAGGAGATTTGGGAGGAGGAGGAAGAAGTTTGGGCTGAGTGGACTTTCCCGGTGCACCTCTTCCGAGTTGATCTTCTATTAATTCCATCAAACTCCTTTGAGATTTCTTCTGGATACCCATTTCGTCTAATATACCCTTGGGAGATAAAAGTTGATTGAACACTTCGAATTCGTCCGAGGAGTCTGATATGTCTACGATCCCCTCTGAATCTTCTTTTTCTTCTTCCTCTTCTTCAAGAATGAGTTGGGATCAGGATGCTCCTATTGAAGGGGTGGCAACAAAGAGTGATTGAGTACAGGGAGTGCCTTCAGAAAGTGGAATACCCTCTGGAACAACGAACCCTTATAGGTAACACTGATACGATGGAGCCGAGGATCGTTGGCTTTTATCACATACTTAAGGGCTTGGAAGGCAAGAGAAAGGGGTGTATACCCAGGAATCAGGTGTGCCACTCATAGTTGACTGTTGGCCTCGTTTACGTACACCTCGGCCTGTAAAATCCTATCTAAACTCTCTTTGTTGACTAAACTGAGCTGGGGTTTAGTAGAACTCTTATCTGCAAAATCATTAAAATGGAAGAAAGTTTTGTCAGAAATAGGGGTATTGGGAAGTAAAAAAAAAAAATGTATATATATATATATATACCCAATTTACGGCTACACCCCCACCTGGTTTTCCCTCCTTAGTCGGGTAGGGTAGGCCATCGTGCTATTCCCCAGAAAAGATTAAGAAGTCCTCCTTTAAGTTTTTGTTTGATGTAGGGAGGCACTAGATTAACCTTATTACGGGATACCTCGATTTAAGGTAATATTCCTGTCCGGTCAGGTGGTGCAAGTTGTATACCCAATTCACATTGTGGTGGGTCAAATTTAGGTTCATTCTCTCGTTTAGAGCTTCTATACTCCCCAATACCCTAAACATATTTAGGGCGCATTAAGTGGGAGATAGCCTAAAGAACCTGAGGTAATTCCTAGTGATGGTACCCATGGGAATGGTCATCCCTCCCTCTATGAAGGCAATCATGGGGATGACCACATCTCCTGTCTTCCTAGCATCTACCTATTCCCCCTGGGCAGCATACCTCATGCCTACTGTTGGTGGAATCCCGTACTTAGCCCTAAACTTTTCCATACCCTCCTCGGACTCAATTAGACGCTTGAACTTACCCATTTTCTAAGAAGTTCTGAAGAAAAATTAACAAGATCGAAATGAAAACTAAGAGGGATCAAGGAAACTTATAGGTTTAAAAAGAAGGTCCTTGGACAAATTTTTAGTATTTGTAAACGCACAGGGAGGAGAAAGAGAGTGACAGGTTCAGTGTATGAGCTCTAGGACTGTGTGATTGTTGAAAATAGGAAAAGGAATTGATTTGGAAAGCTATTTATAGTGGCGCAGAAGTTACAAGCGGGAAAATTCCCGCTCGTAAAACTAGAAAAATCCTCCACCGTTCGATTTACATCCTACCGTTGAACGTGGGGGACAAAGGTGCTGCCAAAATTTAATGATGGCACGCTCTGGACGCCGAAGCGTCAGGAGCGTGCCTTGAGCAGATAACAAGGTATTTAGGAGATTAGGAATACAGAATAAAACCATAAACAGGATGGGCTGAGAACATCAAAATCCTCCTTTCCTCCCAAGGAGTTGAAAAACAAGATTTTGAGGGACTATTGTGGGGGCCAGTTAGTCAGGAGGCATTATTAAAGTTATACGAATTAGACCTATGGTCCAATCCAAGGACATTAACCAATCCGAGAATGGCCAAATGAGGTTATAATGGGAATGGTATAAAGAGAAAATAAAGATAGTACGAGATAAGTCCAATGCACGTCCGAGGAGAAAAGCCATCTTGGAAACGAGGATCCGAGGTCAGCAAGAGTGTCCTATCACCCTAGACCTTCTTTAAAATTACATCACAATTAGGAGTTGGATGTTGGACAAGGGGTGAGTAAAGGGAGACAACAAATATCTTTAAAAGTTGCTACCTCCATATTAAATGCCTCCCAACTAACTCTCTGGTCGCATTAATGTGGAGGTGATACCTGAACAGTGACCAAGCAGCCTTATAGCTACTATTTGATGGTTCTAGGATGTGTTGGATGGGACAAGAAGGAGTTCCTAGAATCCAATCTACACTTGTACTGTAGGAATAACACTAAGATTGTAATATATAGCATGGAAAGGTGACCTAAAAGGGGGATAAAAGAAAATCATAAAATCTAGGCAATAACATTGTGGATTCTTGTAACTGTGCTCATCAACAAGATATTATAAGATAAGCTTCTCAGGCTGTGCCGATGACAGATTTTCTTACTTTACTTATGTTTAACAATCTTAATTCAGCAACTTTTATGGTCCATCTTTTAGAGTAGAACTAGTTTTTTCACCCACACTCTATAAATTCATTGTTTGGACTTGTTGGGCTTAAACCCAATCCTATACTGGGTCTAATCCAAATCCAGTCCTTACAATAGGGACACAATAAAATGTCACAACAATTTCACAATATTTCAAAATTAGCATGCCAACTCATTCATGAGTGTTTTTTTTTTTTTTTTAATTTTATCTCTAATATAAATATTATTGTATGCTAATATTGGAATTGGTGTGACATTTTGTTGTATCTCTAGCATTACTCACAAAAATAACCTTGGCCCCTAAACATAATCTTAACCCCTTAAATAAATAAATAAAAGTTCAAATAATAATAAAAATGAGCCAAATAACATCAAAATTAACTCAAAAAAGCAACAAGATTAGGCCAACAACAACAACAAATGAACAAAATATTTAACAAAGGCTCATTGAAAAACAAAAAATTAAATAAAAAACTCTAATCATTCAAATTAGTAATTCATTCAACCCATTCCATAAAAATAATGAAATAATCCTTAATTTCATTTTCTTGAATTATTCATTTCTCGTTCAACCCATTCCATAAAAATAATGAAATAATCCCTAATTTCATTTTCATTAAAAAAAAAGGGGGTACCAAGATAGAAAGATTGTGGCCTTGAGTTCTTCTCGGTGACGCTAGGAGCTCTTCTCCTCGGTGGCTTAGTTCACGATCGTAACATATATCATTCGTTGCTCTCTCTCACTTCCTCCATTTTTCTCTTATCTATCATCATTTCAGACTTTTTCTCACTTTATTACTTTCATCTTAGAATTCTCAGTTTTCACTTAATTTCTCATTAGTCATTTTTTAATTTTTAATTTTTTATAAAAGGAAATTATAAAATCTTACATATTTTCATTTATTTTATGTCGATATATTCAAGTTCTCGTTTTATAACATTTTATATAATTTAAGTTTCTTAATTAACTCTCTAGAAAATATTCTTCAAGTTGTAGACAATGATATTTCCTAATCAATAAAACACCTTTATCGCTTTTTATATCAGTAAAAACAAAGCTCCTACATCTCATAATTTTTTAATATATATGCATGTATAATAGGATTTAAAATATCATTGTTCCATCATAATTGCTCTAAACCATGTGCTAAAACACTAAAGATTTATTTGTAGTGTAGGTAGTATTTGATTTTAGGTTCTTTAACCAACTTATAAACCGAACTCACACGTCACTTTTAGAGAGTTGATGAAAACAATGCAAAAACCTATTAAAAAAATATGAAAATATATAACCAATATATCATTACTTTTATTTATATTTTAAAGCATTACTTTAAAATGAAATCTATGGCATGTTCCACAGTTTTCGTACACCTACTTTTAAAAACCAGACGTCGGGTGAGACATTATTGCAAGTGCCATTAGAGAATGTGGGGTCCTCTTCTAATCAAATCAAAATATAAGACAAAATTTTTCCAAATATTGTGCACTACACGTGGTTGCATGGTCCATGGACACAAATCCTATTTTACGTCACTTTCTCATGATTTTGAATGCAGCATTGAGAAAATCCAAATCCAATAATTTGGAATTGAATGAGTTGATGTGCCATGGACTCAACTTCAATGCCTTAAAAAGCTGGGCTATGAAAAAGATTTGAGAAAAAAAAAAGGTATACATTACGCTTATGATAAAATATGCGCAAAGGTCGGGGTGGTGACTTGTCGGCCCAACTTTCTAAGCTCTAACACGTAAACAAATGAAGGAGATTGTTATCTACAAATAGAGTAGTTATGCTCTTTTGGTACTGTTATTTAAATAATAATTTTTGTTATTTAAATATTATAATATGTATTTTTAATTTTTTTTTTCACACATATTTTTATAACATTTAAATAACATTATTAAAAATCTCATACCAAACGGGCCTTTATTTTTAATTTTTAAAAAATAAATCAAATTTTAATCACTAGAAAATTTTTTAATAAAGTTTATTGTCGTTGAATAAGAGATGTAAATTCTGAAGTTTAATTCCCACTAATACTAAAAATTAATTAATGTCTCAGCATGATGATAAAGAATAATTATCATGAAGTAAACGCCATAAATCTGAAAGATTATTTTATCTATCCAAAATAAAGAAAAATCTAGGTTTTTTTACCATTTGGTTAGGATAATTTAGAAAACCAAAACTTTGGTATGATCACGAATGTCGAATAACACAAGCTGCTCTCCAAAATCAATAAATTGAGTGACATAAAAATTTTCACAATTTTTTATTATTATTTTTTTTATAATTGTTAATGTGATTCATTGTATTAGTAGATACAATAATGTAGTAGGTAATAAGAGCATTTGTAACAGTGGAGCTATAATGCTATAATGCTAAAATTTAGCTCCACAAACACAAAAACTTGGCTGCAGCAGTGGAGCTAAATCTAAAAAATTTAGCTCCATTACTACAGTGCACATCTATAAATAGATGTGCACTGTTCATACCATCTAAAATAAAAAAAAATATATATATTATTTTATTAAATTTCTCTCTCCACTTCTATTAAAAAAATATTTTTTCCTTTTTCTTTATTTTCTCCCTCTCTCTCCGGCTTCTCTTGTTTCTTCCTCTTTCCTTCTCATTTTTTTTTCTCTCCCTCGTCTACTCTCTGCTTCGCCATCGCCGATCTTCATCGTCGCCAATCTTCATCGTCGCCGATCTTCATCGTCGTAGCCCAGTTGCCGTCCCACGCCGCTGACTCGTCTACTCTCTGCTTCGCCATCGCCGATCTTCATCGTCGTCGCCCAGTTGCCGTCCCACGCCGTTGACCCATCTCGCCATCATCGAACTCAAGCGCGCCACGGACCCATCGAAGCTCTATGCTCGGTCAATATTTTTGGGTTCATGGGTTTGTGGGTTCACGGACCCATCAAACTCAAGCGCGCCACGAACCCACGGACCCATGATCGGCAATGGGAATTCTGGGTTCATGGGTTTTGGATTGTTGGGTTTGTGGATTTTTGGGTGTTTTATTTTTTTATTTTTTGTTGGATTTGGTTGTGATTGTGGATTGTGGTTGAAATGGAGGTTTGGTGGCTGTGTTGGTGGTGGTTTGGTAGCTGTGGTTGTGTTTGTCGTGGGCTATGTTGGTGGTTGTGGCTGTGTTGGTGGTGGTTTGATTTTTTTTTTTTTTTTTTTTTTCTTGCCGTGGGCTATGTGGGGTTATGGTTGTGGCCGTGGGCTGTGGTGGTCACATGGAGGTTGTTGCCGTGTGCTGTGGTTGTCACATAAAGGTTGTTGATGATGGAGTGTGTGGCTGTGATAATTGTGGGTAGTGAATATATTATTTTATTGTAGTGGGATGGATTATTTTATTGTAGTAGTTATATTATTTTATTGTGATGTTTATATTATTTTATTATGTTGAAAGCTAAAATAGATCTACTGCTGTAGCATGTGTGTAGGTAAAATAGATAAAATAACTTTTAGTATAGCTAAAAAGTTAAATTTTTAGCTCCACTGCTGTGGATGCTCTAAATGAACATAAAAATTCGTAAACTTAGCAAATTAGGAGATATTATGTCCTCATCATTGCATTTAAAAATTCATACGATGAGTAAGAGACAGAACAAAAGGACCATGCAAAACAGAACCTTTGCGGGGTCCTTTAAACCATCAATCAATAGGGAGAAATATTAATGTTTATTTATGAAGCAAAAAGGTGAGAGAACAGGACGAAAGGACCACATGCAACAGTGCAAACACAGAACCAAAATGTTAACAGGTCCTTTAAGCCAATAACGAGAAATATTAATGTCTATTTATGATGCAATATTCACGTTTTATAAGAAGAAGAAAAAAAAAACTCTCTTTTCAGTCACTCTATGCCAAGTTCATTTTTCTTTCAAGGAAGGCAATGGAGTCGATTAAGTAATGAAGTACTAAAGGCTCCTTAATTCACATGCCATCACCGCACCCCAAGCAAAAGCCAAAGAGATAATTGGTATTTCTTATTTTCTTCTTTTATGTTACCCTTTGGGTTGATAAAAGAGGTTCTACGAGACCTATATTTTCTGTTATGCAAATTTATCTATATTATTTATATATATATAAATTTTTTTTTTGTAATTTATGTTAAATGTGTGATAAAAAAAATAAAAAATAAAAACCAAAAGCCAATTTTTTTATTATAAAAAAGTTAAGTTAAAATATTTTTGCCCAACACAGGCTTTTGACTAGATTATTTAAGAGGAATGTTTTTATGCAAACTACCACGTGACAGTTAAAAAGACCATTCATATGTATTATTTAAATAAGTTACATAAATTTAATGCAAACCACTATAGTTAAAAAGGCCATTTACATGTATATTATCTCTACATAGTCTCCATATTTTAAGAAGATTCAAAAAACTAGTTATGATTTCAGAAATTGTCAAAAATACCCATTGTAGGAATAAAGGACCCAAGAATATATATTGGGCCGTGGGCCTTGTTTGAGGACGTTTAGTAATCCAAGGATAGATAAACGATAGTGAAGACGTAAGAATCAGAACTCCATGAGCAAGTTATGACTGAGAAGGTTGGGAGAGGTGGGCCGATGAGGAATGCCTCATTGGCTAAGCAAAACAGAGGTCAGAAGGTGTAGTCTATCATCTAGAGTAATGTTTCGAGATATCTTGTTGATAAGAGGACACATCATGAAAGCACAGGATAGAGGGAAGCTATCAAATATCTAAGAGAAAGCTGCCACCACCGCATTAAATACTCTGCAGCTAACTCTCTGATCGCATTAATGTGGAAGTGATACCTGAACAATAATTTTCACCCTTACAGTTACTCCCAAAGACTTCAGGAAGGTGCTAATGGGACAATGATCAACACCAGCGACCTAATCTACACGTGGAGGGCAAAGATGAAAGGAAGAAGATAGTATAAAATAGAGAGGAGACCCTAAGGGAAGAAGATCGGAGAATTAAGAGAAAAATATTGTAGGAACAAGAACTAGACTTGTAACCAAATTCAAAAGAAATATATACAAGAACTAATCTCTTCTGATTGTGCCGATGACGATTTTCTTTGGATAAAACTAGTTTATCTTTACTTTCTTGTCATATGAATCCATTATAATTGTTACCCACTCATTAGAGCCTGATTTTCTAACCCACTCTCTACAAATTCATTGTATTGGGCTCTTTGAGCCTAGACCCTTTTACCTTTTGGGCTTAGGAACCAAATTGTGATCTTACACCCATAATCTAATTAGATTTTTTTTTAGAGTTTCAACCTATGGCGTCCGCTCCTGATGATAACTTTTCGTGTTTAACATCACTAACAATAGACAAATTCAAATTGAAAAATTACATTAAACTAAAAAAAAAAAAGTTTCATTGCACATGCAGAGCACGTGTGACGAGGCTAGTCTCTATATATTAAGAGAATTCAGAAGTTAGTTATGACTTCAAAAAAATCAACAATACCCCTAATTTAATTAGATAATCCTTATTCTTAAAAAATAAAAATTAGGGTTAAACTTGTAATTCAACAAAATTAAAAAAAAAAAAAAAAAAAAACTGCTAGAGAAAAAAAAATTCCTAAAATTTTGTGAAAAAAACTGTCATTTAGAATTTGTTGTAAAAACGTTCTCAAAAAAAAAAAAAATTGTTGTAAAAATATTGGGAAAAAAACTGCCACTTAAAATTTGTTATAAAAATGTTGTGAAATTGTTGTGAACATATCATTTCTCTTATTTAAATATATTCCTAGCATGTTTGATATATTTTTTTTCCCTAAAACCTAGCACACACTAAACTCAGCTATTTACTTCATTTCAAATTATAAGTTTTAGTTTCTTAAAAATTCTTTCCTATATAACTTCACTAACAATAGATAAATTCAAATTAAAAAATTACATTAAACTCAAAATAAAAAAGAGCATCAGTATATGTGCGGAGCACATGTGATGAGACTAGTATTATTTAAATAAGTTACATAAATTTTAACTGTTATATAGTGGTTTGCATGAAAATTCTTGTAACATAGGTTGCATAAAAACCTTGCTCATTTAATTCTTTGTCAATGAGACACTCCTAAAATTATGGATAAAAAATGTGGTGGATAGAACCTGAAACTTTTGAATTTACTACGTGTTATTCGAGTCTATTAACTCTATCACCTGGGTGTTTCCTAAGGAACAAGATAATTGGGTTTTAGGTGAGCTAATCCTAATCCACCTATGAATTAAGAATTAGGATGCAATTATAAATTAGAATAAGCTAATCAAACCGAAAGTGAACAACGTTACGTATATGATCATACATTGACCTTTTCAAAACGTTACCGAGTCACCGACGCCTTTAGAAAAGGAACTTGGTCGGTGTTTCCAGATAACTCACGAGAGAAGTACGTTTTGCCGTTTGGCAGTTTTTTTTTTTTTTTGGGTGCAATTCCGTGTTAACCAGAAAGTCGTAGGGAAAGGAAAATTGCTTTTGCTCACTGACGCGTATCCACCGTTTATAGATATCACTTATCAGATTTCCATACTTGAAAATTGAAATTTATGACATACTATAAAAAAGGTTGAATGTATAATAAAATATTTGCAACCCAGAATATATTCTTGTGATAGCCAAAAAAAAGAATATATTCTTGTAACACTTTTTTGGTGTCTTTGTATACTTTATGAGAATATCATTTGAAATCACACCTAGTTTTTTTCTCTTTTTTCCCTTTTTTGCCTACAGAATGATTGGTATTGGTGATGATTATTATTATTTTTTAAATAATAATAATAATCATGATTGGTGTATGATATGATGCTTTGAATTAAAAATCAGATAATTTCATTGAATTAGTACATCAAGAATGAGGGATTGGAATTCTGTTTGCATACAAGTTGATTCATCTTATTTGGGTTATGTAAAAAATTTGAAAATTTAGGGGTATCTCAAACTATCAATTGATTGGTTTATCTATTATGTCATCGATTTGTGTATAGTTATTAAGTTAAAATTTCCCCCAAAATTGTCAATTAGAAAAAGAAGGTAAATTTTTGTCAATAAGTATATTTCCCATTTGGTATTAGATTCCATGCAATTCAAGTATTCAATCTCGCAGATATTTCACATATATTACTCATTTACTCCTTTTGAAAAGAAGAAAATAGAAAAGTTAGATATCAGTCATATCACTAATATCATGGGAAATATGTTTTCCTTAATACTAAATTTAAAATCTTATTACACAAAAATAAATATGATAAATGCTATAACATCATGTAATTAAATATTTACCAAACAAATTGATCTCGGAGCTCTAAAGGCAATCCCTAACCCCTAGCTTCGCAAGAGCTGGCAATATAATCTGAGATCATATAAGCAACTAATTAAGAGGTTTCTCCATCAAAATAGGTCATACAACTGGTATCACTGTTGAGCTTTGGGCAACACAAACAAAGTTGACCCTCTCGTGAGATAAAGGCTATAAAGATGTTATTCTTCAGATAGACTCCCTTTTTAACGTAAAATTTATCATGGGATATTGGTTTGTAATATCTTTTTAAAAATTTTTTATGGGAAAGAAAAAAATAATTAATTTTTTGACAATTTTTTATATTTCCCATAAAAGTTATGTTAAAACTTTATTTGGTAACAATTGTTCCAAGGAAACTCATTAACAGCACCTTATTATTAAGTAGACAATGAGCTAACGCCCCCATTATTGCACATATATTTCCGTCAAATTGCCAAAACTTGCTATTTTAAGGAAGATAGATCAAGGTCATGCAAATTTTTTTTTTTTTTTTGACAAATGAAAGTGTCTAGAGTTATGCCATTCTTCATCCCATACATACCGAATTATTACATGGAAAAATCTCATAATAGCAGCCCATGATACATATGTTTTGGAAAAAACTAGTTTATGTGCGAACCAAGGAAATCTTAAAAAGAAGTCCACATACATAGGACATTCATAAGATCTATAAAAGCTAATTCATAACTCCATAAAAATAAACAAATTCACCCAACAAAGTTGATTCTTATAATAATAATAATGTAAAACAAAAACCACCCAACCAAAAGCCATCCCTCTCTTTAAAAAAACAATAAAAAAAATTAAAAAAATAAAACCATCCCTCTCATTAAAAAAGTAGATTTCATTGTAGGTCAAAAACAGAATCTAAAACTACCAATCAGAAAAGGACAACGAGGTGAAGTGAGTAAAAGAGTACTTTAGTCAATCCAAGAAAGCATCTAAAGAAGTAACAAACATTTTTCTTCACAGTAGTCCAAGGAGCAAGTAGAACTTGATAAGAAGCCTCCATCACTACGGACAAAATTAGCACCACGTGGCTGATCTGGTTCCCTACCGCCACTTCCCTGTATAAACCATAAAAATCTCTTTCATTTTTTATTTATTTATTTAAATTTCCATCCCTTTTTTTAACAAGTTGATTATCACCGCAATTTCCTTTCACCTTTTTTTATATAAAATATGTTATATTTATAATATCTTCACAACAAATTTTAAGTGGTAAGTTGTTACTTATCGTTACTATTAAACAAGAGAATAATTTCAATAATGGATTTAAATTAAAAACCTATAACAACTTGCTAACTAGAATTTATTGTAAAAATATTTATTACCTTGCATATAGGTCATTTTTCAATAATTTGATTTTGTTTAATGGATAAATAAAGATAAAATTAAACTTAAAAATAGAACAAAATCTTAATCCCAAAATTTAGGACCAATTATAAATCATCAACAAAATAGCTAGATTTGATCACAAAAGCACTTGCCACCTCAAGGATTTTTTAAAATAATGTAACATTCTTTCTTTTCTTTTCTTTTTTTCTTTTTTTCTTAGCAAAACCTAGGAAGAAAACATTGTTTTCTTAGGGAAAAAAATAAAAATGAAGTATTTAATAACCTCAAAAAAGAGGAAGTATTTAACATAGTATTTCTGTTACTGCTACTATATTGACTCTCATCCTCCCAAAAACAAAAACAAAAACAAAAAACAAAAAAAACAAGTCTGGCATTGGTAACAGTTCCTATATATTGGGCTCCTCGGTTTCTCGTATCAATTACAACCAAGACCAAAACTAAAAGGTGCTCTCATTATTATAGAAGAACAACAAGTCTAGCTTTTTGTAACAGTAACAGAAGAAGGTGTGTTATCATGGCTCAGAAGAACATCCTGGTCACCGGTGGGGCCGGCTACATAGGAAGCCACACGGTTCTCCAGCTCTTATTGGGTGGCTTCAACACCGTTGTCGTTGACAACCTCGACAACTCCTCCGCCGTAGCTATTGAACGAGTCAAAGAACTCGCCGCTGATTTTGCTCACAACCTTTCCTTTCACAAGGTTCTTCTTTTTTTCTTCTTCTTCTATTCTTAAAAAACAAAAAAAAAAGTTGTCGTTTTGTTGTATTAATCGTTTTGTTTTTATCGTATAGATTGGTTTTTGTTTCTGGGTTTTGATTTAATTCTCTGTTATGTGAATTCTGTATAAAGGGTGTGTGTTTTTTTTTTTTTTTTTTGGGTTCTAATTTGGTTTTGAAATTTGAAAGTTGTTTGATTGATAAGTGCTTTCCTTTCCCCTGTTTTTTTAAAAAAGAAAAAGAAAAAAAGCAATATGTCGTTTTTTTTTGTTTTTTTATTAAGTAATTCTCTTTTATGTGAAGTATTAGTGAATTCTGTGTGAAGTTTTTTTTTAAAAAATTATTATTTGGGTTTGCGAATTTGGTTTGGAAAGGTTAAGCTTTTGGAAGTTGTTTGATTGATTGACATGTTTTCATTTGAACAGTTTTTCTTGTTTTTTGGGTATTTAAGTTGTATTTATTGATATTCACATGAATTAATTTTATTTTTTTGTTTTTGAATTAATTCTTATGTTAGGTGAATTATCATTGAATTCTGTGCAAACGGTTTTTATTTTTTATTTAATTTGGGTTGCTAATTGGGTCTGGAAAGGTTTAAGCTTTGAATGTTAGTTGATTGATAGATTGCTTAGAACTGTAGTTTATGCGTGTTAAAGTTGTAGTTTATGTTTCTCAAAAAAAAAAAAAAAGTTGTAGTTTATGCGTGTTAAAGGTTTAAGCTTTGAAAGTTGGTTGATTGAATCGCTCAGAATTGTAGTTTATGCGTGCTAAAGGTTTAGTCACTGGCTGATCACTTATTCTGTTATATATAAGGGTATAAACATGTGTGTATACGTTTATATGTACGTGTATCTATACATGTATATATACACACACATATATGTTTTTTTCCGTTGAATTAGATTACTTTTTATTGAAGAATTGAGCGTGGAATTACTAATTTTGTGCATTTGATCTAATTCTGCACCTTGTATTTTGTAAAGTCACATTTTGATTGCGCAGGCCATGCCTCTGATCTGCTAAATCTCACTGTTTCTAGTCTGGTGGCTTTTTTGGTCAAATTTATATTTTAGTCAATTTTTTTTTTTTCTTGAGTTTGGGGGAGGGGGGGGGGGGTATTCTAGTTTTCAACTTGTTTCTTTTTTTGTTTTGTTTTTTTCTATTTAATCTATTCATATTACATTGTTAAGTTGGTTGTGATGGCCTACTTATCAAAAAAGAAAAAGTCGATTGTGATGACCCCAGTTCTTTACATTTTTCTGTTTCCACTTGCAGGTGGACCTCCGGGACAAACCAGCACTTGAACAAATTTTTGCTTCAACAAAGTAAGTACTAAATGTTTATGGTTGAATTTACAGTTTTGCAGTCTCTTTAAACTATATGAAAACAAATAGGTGCTTTCTACTTTGTTGGCCTCTCATTGTTCTGCACATTTTCTATCACTTTAACTGTCATCTTTTGTGCTCTCATCCATTCTTCTTATTCAGATGTCGTCAAAAATCAAACTCTTTACCTAGAGGTGGTTTTCCTTTTGACACATGATTTTTCAAGAGTAAATCACTGGCCATTTTTCTTCCATCAAACCTCTTTTTAAGTTCAACGTATCACGTATGTTTCTACCTGAAAGAAAACATAACCTTAGATGATAAGGCATGACTAGACTACTATGATTTTACACAACCAATAAGCAGCTTGTTTGTTATCACACAAAAAGATTTTTTTTTAAAAAAACTCTGCTTAATTTTGCAATACTTTACCAAAAATGATCCTCCTGCTTAATTATTCTGGCTATAAGGTTTCTTGTCTGTCTCTTTGTATTGCAGATTTGAGGCTGTCATACACTTTGCTGGGCTAAAAGCTGTTGGTGAAAGTGTGCAAAAACCATTGCTCTATCATAACAACAACTTAATTGGGACAATTACTTTGTTGGAAGTCATGGCTGCACATGGATGCAAAAAGGTATTCCCTCATTTTACTGGTTGTTTTTATTACGTTCTTATACATGCACAAGATTCATATTTTCTAGAATTTATAATCAGGACCATCGAGGTCTCTTAACACAATTTTTCCGCTTCTGTTCTGTTTTTCATTATGTTCTTAATTTTTTCCGACATATAGATTGTCAGGAAAAGTAAGCATTTTTTTGGCTATCTTGTGTCATTTTCTCTATTTAGAGTTCCTTCATTCATCCTGGAAATGGTTTGCAAGGATTCTGTTTTTTCAATTATTAGCTTCAGTGTTGTTTTGGCTCTGTCACTGCTCTTTTAATACTTGGTACTGTCTTGTGTTCATCACAACTTGTCTCCAGTTGAGTTGAAATATATGCAGTGTCTGACCTGCTTATATTTTTTCCATCTGTCTTAAAACTTAATTTGCATCATTTAAAAAGAGAAGGAAAAGTGAATGCTTTTTACTCTGCTTGTTGATTCAACTTGAAGTCCAGAGGCCTGAATTGCCTTTATGTTGAAAATTTGTGAGTTCTTGATGTATTACTGCTCAGTTGGTTTTGAACATAACAATGAAAAATTGTCATATCATGTAGTATTTATGATTGGTATCTTTCTTTCTTCCAGTTTCCTTTTATCCCCCAATGATGGTTCTCCTCACCTAAAAATTTATGGTACAAATGACAAAGTGGTTGTGAATTTTACATTTTGACTGATTTCCTTTCCTTGTTCTTGAATTATTTCAGCTTGTGTTCTCATCGTCAGCTACTGTCTATGGTTGGCCAAAGGAGGTACCATGTACAGAAGAGTTCCCCCTTTTTGCAGCAAATCCTTATGGGAGAACCAAGGTATGTATTGAACGGTTATTAGGTGCTTAGTACTAGGCAGTACTCAGATCATGTATCTGATAACAAGTGAACAATAATGGAAAAAAAACTCTTTGAATCAATAAAAGATAAATGTTCAATTGATAAGCACCATCTTATTTAGAATCTAGTAATGACATCTGATGAGTCTCATCTTTCAGCTTTTCATTGAAGAAATTTGTCGTGATATCTACGGCTCGGACTCTGAATGGAAAATCATATTGCTAAGATACTTCAATCCCGTTGGCGCACATCCTAGTGGCCATATTGGTGAGGATCCCCGTGGAATTCCAAACAACCTCATGCCCTTCGTGCAGCAAGTTGCTGTTGGCAGGCGACCAGCCCTCACAGTTTATGGAACTGATTATTCAACTAAGGATGGTACTGGGGTATGCTCATTTAATTTAATTCTATTTTTTTTATCTGTTAGTTACACGCCCACTTTGTGTGTTTGGACCCATAACTTTGCCCTCCACCATTGCTTGTGAGAGAGGGAAGTGCCATTTGAGGAAGGGACTAAGGGTTCATTGGCCTTAGTATTCATTTCCTCCTCTATTGCACATGGTGAATAGATGTTGAGTCATATTTTGTGGATTAATCCTTCATTATTGTAGATGAACACGTGTGGTCATTAGAAAGCCATTGGCCTTTGGGCGAAGTGGCACTTCCACCCCCTATATGTATGGGGTGGTGGGAGACACTAATGGTTTTTGGGTGGTGTGGAGTATTTATTACTTTTTCCTTTCCAGTATTTGGTTCTTACTTTTGTTAGGGAATCCATTATGATAGTTGTCATCTCCTTTCAGGTTCGTGACTACATTCACGTTGTGGATTTAGCTGATGGTCACATTGCTGCTTTGCGCAAGCTGGATGAGCCTACTGTAGGTATGTGCCATGAAATTGACATGTTCTTTGTTTTCTTTGCTTATCTTGTGCTTGTTGATTCTCCAAATTACCAGCTTGTTTTGAAATGTTGTGTATAATGCATTGCTTCAATTCTGGACTCCCCCACCCACCCCACCACCCCCCCCCCCCCCCAAAAAAAAAGTAAACTTGGTTAAAGTATTGTAGGAAATTATTTGGTGGTAAATATTTAAAAATTATATATATAAAAGGTCATAACCTGAGAATAGGTTGTTGATGAATTGGTTGTAAATCAGGAACTAAATTTCATATGCTGTTTATTACTTAGGGGGTAAAGTTCCTTTTGGTCTTACATGTTTCTGATGTCTCCACAGGTTGTGAGGTTTACAACTTAGGAACAGGTAAAGGAACATCAGTTCTGGAGATGGTTGCCGCATTTGAAAAGGCATCTGGAAAGGTAAAAATAATAATAACAATAATTCTACTCTTCCTCTACTTTTTACTTGCCAAATTTTATTTTCTATAGAATAATTGCTTGGGGGTTCATTTTACTGAAGCCTAGTAGTTCAAGTAAGGCAATTATTACTTTGGGTGTTCTCGAACATTTAGTTAAATGTCCATTGTATATGGGTGCATTGTGAAACTTGGAAAGAAGTTGACAAAAATGAGATCCATGAGCAAGCTCCCATCCATACTGACTCTGAACATAGCCACCATCTGGATGAGTGCTGTTGGCCCATCTTAGCATAGATGTTCTCATTATGTAAATGTTAAATTTTGATGTTTTAATCCACTAGATTGGTGTAGGCATTGTGTAGGCCTTGTTATTTCTCTGAATTGCACAGACATTGCAAAATTCTCTCATTTTTTTCACTTAGCTTTTCTTTTCAGTTCGGCACTCTAACGTGTGAAATATTTTACTGTTCCAGAAAATTCCACTTGTAACGTCTGGGCGGCGACCTGGTGATGCTGAAATTGTTTATGCTTCAACAGACAAAGCAGAAAAGGAATTGAAATGGAAGTAAGTGCTAATATAAAAGCAAATAAGTACTAAATATGCAGATCATGGAATCAATATTTAGCCAAATGGCTTTCTTGATGTCTAGACACAATATTTGGTGTTGTGTCACATTTTTCTTCTTACACATTTGGCTTCCTTGCAGGGCAAAATATGGCATTGATGAGATGTGCCGGGATCAATGGAACTGGGCTAGCAAAAACCCTTATGGTTATGGATCTCCTGATTCCACCGACTAATCAATGGAATTGGGCTAGCAAATATCCTTATGTCAACTTATAGAAAAAAGAAAGAAAAGAAAACTAATGGCTATGGATCTCCTGACTCCACCAACTAAAATAACGCATATTTTTGTCCTGTCACCCGTGGTGTCATGCTTTTGCAGCCTTCTGACATTAGTTTTTCTAGAACTTGGCAGACATTGAAGCTGATAATCATTGTGGTGTAATTGTTCTAGGTTACTAGCCAAGTAATTCTTGGTTTCTACATTTCGTTATAAAGGTGAAATAGATTGTCCATTTCAAAATTGGTGAGACTTAATTTATTTAATACAATTGCAACCTTTTTCTTTCTTAAAACATTTTGCTGAGTTTGTCATTTACTTCAAGCTTCCATCTCTATGAACACAGGAGTCCCGTGGGCTTGCAGCCATTTCAGGATATATGGGACTCAAATTTTTAGCTCCAATGGACTTATACATGTGTACAATAAAATTTTGCAATCCTTATATGAACTTCTCTAGATGTGTTCCAGCAAGGGCACCACCAATCTCCCTAGGTGGGACTTTGGCTGTTTCATTTCTCATTGTATGTGGGTGTGGAAGAGATGGGAAGCTTTTTACCCCCCCTAAAAAACTGTTTTAGGCAGAAGAGAGAAGGCATAGAATTGATGATAGGTTGTCATTTTTGGCTACTCATGTTCTGCAGCTAGTCCTTTTTGTGTTAGATGTTGATGTCCTCTCTCTTAGGTTTGTATTATGATCTTTTTTTACGACGTGAAATAGGTGTCAGTGGTGGTCTTCAAAGGACACGACATTTTTCACAATTGCTAACATGACCTAATGCATAATGAAGGTGGTATCGGTAATAAACTATGTTAAGGTGATATATATATTTCTGCTTCTATTATTACGACTTACCATCTTAGCATGTTATGAAAATAGTTGTATCTTTCTCTTCGCAAATAGATACTAGCGGTCTGGCACTGCAGTGTAGATATCATATCATAAGCTGTATCACGGGTGGTGGTTTGGCTTTTGGGTTTTTAATGTGCGGGACCTCATTCAATTTTTGTAGCAGAATATCCAAGTACAGCATATAGGTGGGGTTGATGCTGATATATTTGACCATACAGTCATTGCAATTATTATGGTTTCTTTTGAATATGAAGTACTTAAAGTTTCCAGATGCTACAAAGATTTGAACATAATGGTGCAGACTGTTGCTAGTGCATTTGAATTTTGAATTGTCATTTTCCAGCCAAAAACAAATAACCAAAAAAAAAAAATGTAATTTGAAAATTGAAAGACCATGATTTTATAACTGGAGCTTTTGCTTGTCAACGGTATTTTCATGGATGATGAGCCGAATAAAGATAGGAAAAGTGTTAGCCAAACGTGTAGCTAAAGCCTAAGGTGATGCCATTTTTTGCCGTTGTGGTTGGAACTTGGTTGCATGAGCTGTTGAACTCCAAGTTCAATGATGGTACTGGGCCATTTTTGTTTAAAAACGGTTTTAAATTTTTCTAGGAAGGTCTAGGATTTCACCAACCCCACCAACATGGCTCATTGCAAGTGGTCAACAACCTGAATTTTTTATACATGATTAACAAAAGTGATACAGTTCAGGAAATAGAGTTAGGATCACTTGAAGGCCTTAGTAATGTTCATCCTAAACTTGCTATGATATCAATGATGAATGCACAAATCATTGCTAAAACTTCGCTGTGACATTTTATCAAAATATAATTTGTTTTTCATATGATTAGGTATAATTGGAGGGACATATTGTTTAATTCAATGGTTTGGTCATGAGTTATGACTACTAAAGAGAACCCAGAAATTCCAAAAGATGATGATATGTGGAGAATTTACTTTGAACATTTCAAAACTTTGAACAATAATAGGCACCAACTAGTGGAGGGGTTATCTCCTGCAGCATCAACTATATTGGATCTGGATTTAGAGTCTGTTTTGATACCGCTTATTGCTGAAAACATTGTAACAAAATAATTTTTAAATGTGTGAATGATGTCGTAGAACCCAGTTTTAAAGTTAAAGTTGCTGAATTTTAAACTTGTGGGTCCCATGAACAGTGCATAGGACCCATAGAAATTAAACGCAAACGCGTAACGTCCATTGAAAAACGCTATCCAAACTAAGTCTTAATGTTTGGGCACTTTGGCTGAATTTGATTGGTTGAAAAATATTATATAAAAAAAAAGAAAAAAAAAAAAAGGAGTAGTATGTTTGGAAGTTGTTTGGAAACCTACAATTAAAAGAAAAAGAAAAGAAAAAATGATATGAGTGTTGCAACGAAACCTTGGCTACAGCTTGTTTATAGTTGCTTTTGATTTTCTAAGGTAACACTATTGTTAACAATAACAAATGAAAATGCTAAAGTTCCTATGATTTTGGTGATTGGTGACATATCAGTTTATAAACTTTATGTAGTAAAATTTATAATATCCTTAATATCACTGTTAACAAGATACATTCTCTTAATACGGTGGCACATTTTGAAGTTTTAAAGGCTTCAACTTATTTTTTTATATAAGAATCTTAAAGGCTACAATTGAACTGCCCTAACAAGCAGTTTTGATCATGATAAACCTAGGTTGTTGTCATCTATTAAGAAGCATGCAACTATGATGTTGACGCATTATGCCTCGGTATATCTTTTTGATAATAAACACATGTTTACTAAACAAACATATCAAGTTTATATGTCCACAATGTCGCCCCAATAAATATTTTGCACTCAATCATTTGGAAGTTTATATGGGAGAACTTAGAGGACACTTAAAGGGTAAGGAGAGGAAGAGCGGACGGGGAGAGGAATGGTTATTCTTCTCATTATTCATAACACCCACATATGATATTCTATTCAATATTCTATTTCATTCAAATATTATTTATTTATTTATTACTTCTCACACTTTTCAAACACATCAACTTTTTTTTCGAGCATTGTGGCAAAATGTTATTTTAGGGGATGTGTATGGAACCAATGTGGGGAACCAATGTGGGGCTTTTTTAGGGGGGTTCATTACCTAAATTAGTCTCTAAATTAGTCTCTTTAGCTAATTTCAAATAAATATATATAAATTGAAATTGTAATGGTAAATTTAACAATTTAATATTTTTGAATATAAGTAGAATCTCTTCTCCCCCCTCCTTCCAAATTCTTCCCATTCAAAAAAATTTAAATGAGGGGTTTGGATGCCTTAAATTCACCTTCAAATCTCCTCAAATGCTTCTCTCTCTCTCCCTTATAAAAAACATCAAAACAAGGTACCCTAAACTCTCTTCATCACTTCCTTCTACTCTGCTCTCTGCTTCCTCCATCCAAACACACCAATGCAATTTGTTGCATTTAATTTCATATATCTTTTTAGAATTATGAGCAGAAAGAGCATTAGTTTAAGTGAATGCAAATAAACTCTGGAAAGCCATCATTTTTATCTTCATTGTTCCTGCCCCTTTTTTTTTTATAAGCACTGCTAATATCATTATTATTATTTATTTCATTTAATTTTTTTTAGATATAAATGATAGTAAAGTGTTCTACTCCCTCTATGAACATATGAAATTATGAATTCAAAACTATAACGGTATCATAACATGATCAAACAGGCAAACAAAGTCAAAAGTCCTTTGACTATGAGATATTTGACTGTAAAGTCACTACAATAATGACCTTCATTTGAATAATGATTCATGATAATTGGTAAGTAGCATAAAATTCTATCAGTTATTCCGTGTATATGCTTAGTCCATGCCAGTTCTTTCTTTCTTTCCCCTTTTTATTTATTTATTTTATATTTTTTATGACTCATAGACTATGAGTCATAGTGCATGCCTATTCGAATTGCCATTTTAAAATTTGCAATAGTAGCAAGAACTTTGGACCATTCAACTAATCAATGGATAAACATTAAAGCAAATCAAGGGCCTAAAACGAAGCTCAATAAAGTAATCGCCTAAATAAATTGCTAAAAAGCGACGGCATTTGTGCCGAGCTTGCACGCAAACTCATACTTCAAATTCAAAATATGGTAGGTAGGCCATATTTGTTCAAAGAATGGTTCAAATTTTGAATTTTAAAATGGCTACTATTTTGGTTCCTATTATTATTATTATTTTAAAAATCAGTTTTATGAAATATTTTGAAAACTGAGCACGCGTTTGGGAGGAGAAGATGTTTGTGTGTTTTGCGTTTGGGAGAGGCACTGTTCATGAACCAGTCATGAAGTAAAAAATGCAATAAATTTTCAGTAACAGTATTTTGTCATTTTAAAATTATTTTGTTACCGTGTTTTTAAAAATAAGTTTTTAACTTTTAGCAAAATAAACGGTATCTAAACAGACCCTAAATTGATATAATTATTCTTTGTAAAGAACAAGTTTTTAAAGAACATCAAAATGATGCCTTCTGAAACTATTTGTTTTATTCTTTATGAATGGAAGAAATTATGTATATAATTATTCTAAAAAATTTATTAAAAAAATACAATAGAAGATGTCTAGAATTTTATTATATTAAGGTTTAAAAAAACAAGAATCTTCGGTGATGAATTAAACAATTAACATAACTTCACCCCAAAAAAAGAAGAAGCTAAACACCATTCGATTTTTCTATAAAAGGTTTGGATTCAAATTCTTCTTCTAGCCTCCACTTGTTGTAAGGAAAAACAAAAAAAATTAATGCCGGACAAACTTATGATCATGGCAAATAAAGATGATATAGCTTGTGCCACTTGGCCAAAGAATAAAATAAGGACGGCGATGAAGCTTCATGGTCGAGTTTAACTTTTTACTCAGCTAAACAACAAAAAATGGTGTTGTGTTATGTTTAACAAAGAAACAACTGATATTTTGAATTAATTATGAGTTATTCACTAATTTTTTTTTTTTTGGAGAAGAAAGTTATTTATTCTAGAAACAAAAATACCTTCCTATATGATTTAATTTTAAAAAAATTAAAAAAATCTCACACTCACTAGTAATTTGTATCAATGCGCAAAACACCGAAAGCTTGTAATTTGTATATGATGGTTAATTCAACAATGGATAGTTTGCACCTATATATGTCGTGCCAAACAATATTGATAAGGATAAAAGAGTGGTCAAATAAGAGATATGGGTGACAGTACCTACTGGGCCGTCAGCCTTTGTTTATCGACTGATGGCGGGATGAAGTGAAGAGTTCCACAGGCTGACAGGAAGGTCATCCTGAAACTGACAGTATGAAGACCGAAGGCACAATATAGACTGACGGCACTAGTCAAAGAATGCTTGCTAACCACGTTTGCGTATATAAGTAAATGACTTGCTTTCCACATTTTGTGAAACCTAAGAGGGATTCCTATATGGAAAGGATCCCGCGAAATACGCCCAAGGAGACTCCTATAAGGAAAAAATTTCTACTCCAAGAAAAAGGGGTCAAGCCCTACTATTATAAAAACCAAGCACCCTCACGAATCAAGGTACGCATAATTTACCCTCTCTAGCACTCTAGAGCAGTGAGAATAGTTCTGACTTGACTTTCGGAGGGTATTTGGTCGGTACCACACCGGTACTCTCTGCTAGGTCCTTTCTTTTCGCTGTGCAGGTGCTATTTGGAGCGCGCGTAGACCGTGTGACTTACTAGTGGTATTTTCGGCATCATCAAATATAAAAAAAATATTATTTGTAATTATTTTAATTTAAATGTCAATTTGATCGTTGTAGGTGCATCGATGACCTTCGTCAATTTGATCGCTGTAGATCCCGCGAAATACACCCAAGGAGACTCCTATAAGGAAAAAATTTCTACTCCAAGGAAAATGGGTCAAGCCCTACTATTATAAAAACCAAGCACCCTCACGAACCAAGGTACGCATAATTTATCCTTTCTAGCACTCTAGAGCAGTGAGAATAGTTCTGACTTGACTTTCAAAGGGTATTTGGCCGGTACCACACCGGTACTCTCTGCTAGGTCCTTTCTTTTCGCAGTGCAGGTGCTATTTGGAGCGCGCGTGGACCATGTGGCTTACTGGTGGTATTTTCGGCATCATCAAATATAAAAAATATTATTTGTAATTATTTTAATTTAAATGTCAATTTGATCGCTGTAGGTGCATCGATGACCTTCGTTAAACCTTTAATTTTATTATTTGATTTCTTTTATGTATATGTGTGAATACGTATATGATTTTTATTTTATTTTTTAAAACGGTATGGATCGATTATGCCTTGATGAATATGACTTTTTTCTTATTGATGGTGATTCTATGGTATTGAAATTGATGACAACTACGTTAATTGCTTTACGTTGAAGTAACAACTAAATCAGTGGAGGCCTTCAAAAAAAAAACTAAATCGGTGGAGAGAGTATCCTAAATATATCGTGATGTGATTTATGAAATAAAATTACCAAATGATGAAAGTCAAACTAGTAATGACAATTATATGAAGAGGAAAAGTAACTCTAACAAGTACAGTGAGTTTCAGTTAGCTTAACTGGTAAAGTCTCTGATAATTGAATAAAAGATTTAAAATTTAATCTCCGCCTACACCAAAAAATGTGAAATAATAAAGAGAATTTTTATGTTTGTTCTTGCTTAGGATGTTAGTTTTTACTTATATTTGGGGTCTCCACAATTGTTGACGATTATTGGTAACATGTGGAATTTCATATTCAGTTATCAAAGAAAGACACTTTCACTAAATGTTGTGCCATGATGTCTTGATATTCGTTTACACATGTTGTCTCCCTACAGACCTATTTATTTCTAGCGTTACTTAATTAATTGTATTATAATATTAACACTTACAATACATACATAAATGTGACTGTAATTGTTATATTAAATTAATTGAAGCATTCATTTGTTTCTCAAAAAAAAAAAATAATTGAAGCATTCATTTATTCAGAAGTTATGTTACCAAAAAGGAATATCAAATTTTTTTCTTTCTAAAACGACAATAGATTCACATAACTTTTTTTTTTATAAGGAGTTTTTTTTTTTTTTTTTGGCCATACATCTTATTAAAAAAAATTACTGTCATAATTTTTTTAGGGTAAAATACTATTTTGGTCCCTAAACTTTAACAAGAGTTTTTTTTTGTTCCTAAATTTTAAAAATGTTCTTTTTCCATTTCTAAACTTTGTAGAGAGTTTTTTCAATAGTTTAGAAACAAAAATAAGAATGAAAAAAAGAAACTTTTCAATAATTTGGGAACGAATGATAAACTTTTCAATAGTTTAGGGACGAAAAATTAACTCCTTAAAATTTAGGGATGAAAAATAAACTTTTGGTAAAATTTAGGAACCAAAATAGTATATTACCTTTTTTTTTTTTTAATAAGAAGTTATGGCATAGCATTTTTTGAATCTAACAATTGTACTAACCAGAATTTTTCCTTTTTTTTTTTTTTTTTTTTTGAGGGGGAAAACATAAACTAATAGATTAAGAAAAGCCGGCTAAATTAGTCTAAAGTACAAAAACAAATTGTGATGAAACATTCTCCATCCATACAACCAAATCTAAAACATTTATAGCATGTCTAGCTAAACAATAAGCAACTTTATTACATTCTATTTTAACATGAGAGTAATGTAATTGTGAAAAAAACCTAGAATTTTCCCTTTTTTTTAATAAAGAAAACATACCAATCTAAGTGTGCAACAATATATCATGTTATAAATATTTGAGATTTTTTTTATGGTGTTCATTCTATAATGGGTATTGCACTAATTGATTTTTGGTGTAGATGGAACAAAAGAAGAGAATAAATAGACCATTAAGATTTATTTTTTTTTTTAATTTTAAAAACACTATTTTTTAGTATGTACTAGTAAAAGTCCCGTACGTTGCATAGCTCTAGTCATAAAATTTCTTTATATATACGTGGGGGGACAAGGATTCAAAGCAGTTTATAAAATAAGTAAGGGCATTTTTGAGGAGATGAACTTCGCGAAGTATCTTTAGAAAGAATTTATCTAACTAATAAAGAGTTTGAACTCTTGCAATTGATAAGGGCGTCGAGGACTCCTACTTAACCTCAGAAGGCCGAGAATTAGAAATGAAGGGAGCATGATACAATCCGAGGGGGGACAAAGATAACTTGGCATTGAACAAGGAAGAGAAGAAAATGAAGGACAAGACAGTCATCCCCTCCGCATTAAATGCATTGTAACCACTTAGTTGGGCGCATTAATGGGGAAATGACTATGAATAGTGTTTCCACAGCTAATACTCTAGTGTAAAAACCTCTAGTAAGATCTTGATGGGACAAGTATCAAGAAAGTCTGATCATGACCCCCCAAATGTAAGATCCATATGCATATTTTCTAAGTTATATAAAGCCAAGAAACACTTGTATCAATGGGAGGTCCAGTTGGGAAGAGAAAAAGAGAGAGAGAAATCATCCCATTGTAATATCATCCTTGGACTAAACTCGAGGACGAACACTTAGCCCTTTTTTTAATCTATTTCCAGTTGAATATTAATCACTATACACGTAATTTTGATATGAATTTCACCTTTTGTTTTATGACGGGTACTTAAAGGTTGACCTTGCATTCCATCTCTATAAATTAATTATGTAAGCGAATAATAACTAGATTAAAACCAACCATACTTATCTGTTCCACTTTTCGCCCACCACAATATATATATATATATATATATTGAGAAATAATAACAAAATGATTTATTATTACATAATTTTGGAACTCGTCTCTAACTAAATGAATGATTATTATTATATAAAATGCATAATTTTGTATATTTGTCCTTATATATAACATCTCTAATTTCTTTTCTATTTTTTATAATTCCTTTTTTTATTAATGAGGAGGTTAATTTAAACTCAAGCAATTAAATCTTTTTTAATACTTGCATAAATAAGGTTTTCCTAAAATAATTAATTTCAAACTTAAAATTAAAAAAATCAATTGTATTTGTACACCTAAAAGAAATTTTGTTTTTAAGTCTTATTTTGATATTTAAATCATCTGTTTAGTGTTGATTTTATTCAAATTGTTAACACCCTAACTTATACAACTTGAGTAATGTTTCTAATTATATTGTGTTTTACCCTTTAAGAACACATATATTAATATTACATATGAAAAAATAATAAATTTAATAATTAAAAAATTTGACAAAAAAATTAAACCAAAATCCCAAATCATTATTGAAAAAAATCAAATTTTCAACTTAAAAAGAAAATGAAAAAGAAGTTAAGTAAAGATAGATTTACATAGAAATTTGGACTGATTTAAAAAAAGATTTATTCTTTTTGCCCAATCCTTTTTTTTCTTATGACACGACACTCACATTTTAGTTTGCGAATTTTTCAAACAAAGACTTTCGAAGAAATACAATCATGAAAAAGTTCACAAGAACCTTAAATTATATGATCTAAAAGCATATTGGGAGGAATTCCGCATACTAAGAAATTAAGACAAAGCACGAACATAATTTTAAAATATAAAAATAAATAAATATTGATAAAGTCTTAACAATCAATAAGTAAAAGTAACCCAGAATCAGATTGTGCTACATCACATGAAAGACATGTTTTGAACCAGATTTTTTTGTAGTGATAGTCAACTGAAAAAAAATCAAAAACACTTACAAACTATGTATTTGATATTGAGAGCTACCCACCCTTGTTGGATGGGGGACAAACTAAATAAATAGAATAACCAAAACCTATAACACACAAAATAATTCAAAAGTTGAGAAAAAAAAAAAAAAAAACATACTTAAGAGAAACCAAGAACTTAAATGTGTGTCATTTGAAGACTTTCTTTGACATTATATCCATACATGCAAATTTAGAAAAAAAGAACAGTAAGTACAATGACTTTATTTAATCAAAACTATTATATACAAATACATATGCTTAAGTTGCAACTTAAAAAAAAAATAAAAAAATAAACAAAAACGTGGAGTGCAAGAGGGATTCTATGTAAAGAACATTTGTGAATATTTATAAGTGTGGAAATTTTGTAAATGATTTTTAGTTGGAGTAGGATTTAAATTTATGAAACTTAGATATATGTTGCTTATTTTGTTAAAATACTTATTGTTACTTTATATAAAGAAATCGATAAGAACAAATAAGTTATTGCCTCTATCAACTAAAATTTAGGTGCATGTTGCATGTTTTATTAAAACACTTATTATTAAGTTATCTAAAAAAAAAAGGAATAGAATAAATAAGTTGTTGTCTTTATCTATAAAAAAAAGTTTTTATCCAAAATATTGCTTTAATTTTGTGAAGTCATTGTGGATTCCAATTAGTTCAACTGGTAAAGTCTTGATAGTTGAATAAGAGATTTAGAGTTCAATCCCCGTATACACAAAAAATCTATTGGTATCTTGGTCTGATGATAAAGAGCTATCATCAGTCGCTTGGCGCAACCACAACTTAGAAAAAAATGTTGTAATTTAGTGAACCCACTTGGCATAACCACAACTTCTAAGCCCAATTTTTATTATAAAAACACTTATTATTATTTTATCTAAAATGCATGTTTTGTTAAAACACTTATTGTTATTTTATTTAATGCATGTTGCATGTTTTGTTAAAGTACTTATTGTTACTTTATTTATAGAAATTGATAAGAACAAATAACTTGGCGCAACCACAACTTAGAAAAAATTGCTGCAATTTAGTGAAGTCTTTTGGCGCAACCTCGGGCGTCTAAGTTAAACTTTTATTATATAGTATATGCTATTTTATCTAAAATGCATGTTACATATTTTGTTAAAACACTTATTGTTATTTTATCTATAATGCATGTTGCATATTTTGTTAAAATACTTATTATTACTTTATCTAAAGAAATTGATAATAACAAATAATTTGGCGCAACCATAGCTAAGAAAAAATTGTTGCAATTAAGTGAAACAATTTGGCACAACCATGACTTCTAAGTCCGATTATTATTATATTGTATATGATATAACAATTTATAAAGAAAAGGAAAATGGCAATAAAGGGAATATTTCATACTTTACAGTTCTTTATCATATTTATTTTAGCATTAGTCTTCTTTAGATTTTTGCTTAAAGTACAGTAATCATATACTATATAATAAAAGTTAGGCTTAAACGTTATGGTTGCGCCAAGTTGTAGCACCGAATTGCAGGATTTTTTTTTTTGATTTTTAGATTTTAAAAGGAAAACATTTACATAAAAAAAAAAAAATCTAATGCATTTTAAATTGCAGCAAAGTAGATATAATATAATCTAATTCTTCTTATTTTTTTAATTACTCCACTAAAAAAAAGGTATAATGCATCTTAAATTGCAGCAATCGTATCCTACACAAAAAAAAAGAGGTCTAATGCATCTTAAATTGCAGCAACGTATACTACACTCAATCAAAAAGTCTAATGCATCTTAAATTGCGGCAACCGTATACTACACTAAAAAAAAGAGGTCTAATGCATCTTAAATTGTAGCAACATATACTACACTAAATCAAGAGTTCTAATGCATCTTAAATTGTAGCAATATTTATAGAATATTAAAATATATATATATATATATATATATAATTAAATTACAATTTTATTACTAATAGCTTTTAGAAATTTAAAACTTGCCATAATTTTTAAAATATTTTATAATATATTTGTGGGGCCTGAAATTTGGAATCCCGGCCCACTTCACAATTAAGGGCCCAAAGTCCAAGCCGAGGAGCCCTACTGCCGAGGATGTATGATGAGAACCCCTTAATGGCCCAAGAATGTGGCCGAGGACAGTCTCATGCTCAACACCTCACAAAACGCCTGAAGAAAATGATAAACTCAGTACAAGAGCAGTACAAACAAGAAAGCTGCCAACGCCATAACGTGGAGCCCAGCACCTGACAAGCCCATACCCCATACCATGCTATCCAGTTTTTCCCAACCACTCTGACGTGAGGATTGATAGGACGAGTAATTGCCTCAAACAAGGAAAGACTGACGCGTGGGAGAAGAACGGGAAGCGAATGCTAGTATAAAAGGGAAAGAGAGCTAAAAAGCGAGGGGGGGGGGGAGCAAAAGAAAGAAAAATGAGGAAGAATGGTGAGAATGTAATGCTCCTCGGACTAATTCCGAGGAGCCAAACCTCTCAAACCATATCGATGTAAGGCTCAGTCACACTGTCCAAACCTGCCTTTGTATTAGCTCTCGTGAAACCAGGACCAAACCGCTGCCTAGCGCTCAAGGGCAGGCCTTTCCAAACCCACTCTCTACAAATCATATTGTTCGGGCCCTTTGCACACGAGCCCAACGTCATCCTTGGGTCGTTAAAAATCGTGTTCCTACAATTGGCGCCGTCTGTGGGAAGGCTTGCGCGTTGGTGCAGGTGGCGGTGGAGTTAAGTCTCTATCAAGCAGAGGTTCGCGAAGTTTCCTCCATCTCCAGCGACATGCAGTTGTTGCTCCGACATAAACTTCAGTTAGGGGCTACGCTTTGCAGTGCCAATGGCACGGGCAGCCCTAGGGGCTTCCGGCCTCAAGCTAACTCTCCCTGCCCTGGTCTAAGGGCTAACCTTCGAAAAATAAATAAATACAGAGAAAAAACTACTTAAAACTACAAAGTTTTGGACAGAACCAAGGCCTTGCATGGTCCTCGGACTCAAGCCTATGGGGAAACCAAGTACTCAAAAGAAAAATTACAAGTTTTGGACAGAACCAAGGCTGCGGTTCCGACTCGCCTATGGGTGAAACCACGTATCAAGAAAATTACGTTTTTGGACGACCAAGGTCTTGGTATGGTCCTCGAACTCAAGCCTATGGGGAAACCAAGTACACAAAGAAAAAAAAAACTACAAGTTTTGGACAGAACCAAGGCCTTGCATGGTCCTCGGACTCAAGCCTATGGGGAAACCAAGTACTCAAAAGAAAAATTACAAGTTTTGGACAGAACCAAGGCCTTGCATGATCCTCGAACTCAAGCCTATGGGGAAACTAAGTACTCGAAAGAAAAATTACAAGTTTTGGACAGAACCAAGGTCTTGTATGGTCCTCGGACTCAAGCCTATGGGGAAACCAAGTACACAAAGAAAAAAAAAAACTACAAGTTTTGGACAGAACCAAGGCCTTGCATGGTCCTCGGACTCAAGCCTATGGGGAAACCAAGTACTCGAAAGAAAAAATTACAAGTTTTGGACAGAACCAAGGCCTTGCATGGTCCTCGGACTCAAGCCTATGGGGAAACCAAGTACTCGAAAGAAAAAAATTACAAGTTTTGGACAGAACCAAGGCCTTGCATGGTCCTCAGACTCAAGCCTCTGGGGAAACCAACTACCTAAAGGAAAAACTACGTTACATGGACCTCAGAATCTATCCGAAGAGAATTCCCCATTAACGGTTGGGTTAATCCCTAAACTGCATGGATTCCCCAGTCTACTCTCGGATCCTCAGTACCAAGGGGACTGATGCAATATAGGGCAATATGTTAACAAAAACACAATCGAAGTCCCTCACTGCTCAGCTACCCTCTCGGATGAATTATTTAGAGTTTATCGTTCTCGGACGTTCGTCTTGCATGCATCGCACAGCGCTCGACCGTTATCTCGGTTAGTTCCAAGAGTTTAATCTATTGAGAATTACCATTGTTATACTTGATAATGTCAGTAAGTTCAAACTAGTAGGAATTTGTTTTAAGGTTTTTTCCTGCTCTAAGTATCATTAAAGGAAAGTGTACATTTAATATTCATGCACAAAGTAGTTGTTGCAGAAAAGAAAAGTATTTGAGATTAAGCAAATTCATTTCTTATTAAGACAAAAGAACAGTACAGTGTACAATGAAAGAGCTTAAATAAGCTCATACTGAAACTAACTACACCAGTGAAAAAAAAAAAAAAAAAAAAAGATACAAGGGGATGAAGGAAAAGCCGAAGAAGAGATGCAGAGAAGAGGCGAGCTGCCGCGCCAAAAATTTTATCGAAGGAAGCCACTCCTCAATACTTTTACATGCCTTCAACTCAGGCAGCCAAAGAGTCCAACTTGGGACTTGCACCGTTGAAGAAAAGGTGCAGAGAGCCCGACTCCTGGCTGGCGCCGTTGAAGAAAAGGTGCAGGGAACCCAACCTACGGCCAGCACAGTTGAAGAAAAGGTGCCGGGAGCCGGAAGTTGAGGAGCCTCCACAAAATCATGCCTGCAATAAAGCAGACGGCGCTGATGGCGGAAAACCTTGCTTCTGACGCACCAAAAATCTGGTGCGACCAGTACCTGCTTCGGATTTTGACTGAAAGAGGGAGAAATACCATTTCCCCCTTACCAAGGTGGAAGATTATCTTGAACTTGTGCCTCCCTTGCCCAGACCACACCACCTTAAGTCTTAGAAGGGTTCGGTGACTTTGTGGCGGGTGAAGTTCCTCCACCTCCACCCAAGCCTCAGACATATTGCACTAAGGGAAAACGACACTGGATGTGGGAACTAGTTATGGATAAAGGGTTAAGATCTTGAAGAGAGTAGAAGGGTTTATAC
Source organism: Quercus lobata (assembly GCF_001633185.2). NCBI lineage: Eukaryota > Viridiplantae > Streptophyta > Magnoliopsida > Fagales > Fagaceae > Quercus > Quercus lobata. Next base: position 30,196,010 of record NC_044905.1, on the reverse strand, counting down.
GCCAGGAAAATAACCACCTATCCTACTTATATAAAGAGTAAGGTGATGTCATTTAATTCGAGCAGATTCCCAAGGAACGCTGCGGACAAGGCAGCTCTGGCACGGTTTCCAATACTATCCGCCACCACAAGATTTAAAAGTTCTCGTGAAGGCGCGCCTTGAATACCGAAACGTCAAAGGACACTGCGCGGATGAAGAATAAAGCAATGCCTCTTAATTCGGCACATCTCCCGTGCAAATGGAAGAACACAAGCAGCAATAAGGTACGGAACTTGAGCAAGTCACGAGGTGGGCTCAGCATCACCAAAACCCTCCTCCCCAACTAAAAAGTCGGGAAGCAGGATTTTGAGGGGCTATTGTGGGGCCTGAAATTTGGAATCCCGGTCCACTTCACAATTAAGGGCCCAAAGCCCAAGTCGAGGAGCCCTACTGCCGAGGAGCCCTACTGCCGAGGATGTATGATGAGAACCCCTTAATGGCCCAAGAATGTGGTCGAGGACAGTCTCACGCTCAACACCTCACAAAACGCCTGAAGAAAAGGACAAACTCAGTACAAGAGCAGTACAAGCGAGAAAGCTGCCAACGCCATAACGTGGAGCCCAGCACTTGACAAGCCCATACCCCATACCATGTTATCCAGCTTTTCCCAACCACTCTGACGTGAGGATTGATAGGACGAGTAATTGCCCCAAACAAGGAAAGACTGACGCGTGGGAGAAGAACGGGAAGCGAATGCTAGTATAAAAGGGAAAGAGAGCTAAAAAGCGAGGGGGGGGGGAGCAAAAGAAAGAAAAAGGAGGAAGAATGGTGAGAATGTAATGCTCCTCGGACTAATTCCGAGGAGCCAAACCTCTTAAACCATATCGATGTAAGGCTCAGTCACACTGTCCAAACCTGCCTTTGTATTCGCTCTCGTGAAACCAGGACCAGACCGCTGCCCAGCGCTCAAGGGCAGGCCTTTCCAAACCCACTCTCTACAAATCATATTGTTCGGGCCCTTTACACACGAGCCCAACGTCATCCTTGGGTCGTTAAAAATCGTGTCCCTACAATATTTTTTAGCAAAAAAAAACTTACATAATATACATTTTCCATGTAACTTAATTTTTAAAAATATTTTTACTATTTTATTTGTTATTAAATTTGATTATATTATAAAAAAATATGTTTTTTTAAATTTATATATAATTTTTTTATTAAACTGTGCATCGCATGAGTATAATACTAGTAAAAAATAATAGTTATATAAAATAAAAAAAAGTGACTCATATAGAACTCGTAAGTAGTAGAAAAAATAAGGAAAAGTTAAATAAAATAAGTAATTGAGTCGTGTGGATCTGAAAATAGTAGGAAAAGTAAATAATAAGCTGGTTTATAAGTGCGTCCTAAAGGGAGACTTAGAGATTGTTTGAATACTGCTTATTTTGCTAAAAATTGAAAATTTATTGCTGAAAACAATAAAAAAATAAATTTTGAATTACTGTTCACTCCCCCAAACATTGTACATTTACCTTTTTTTTTTTTTTTTTTTTTTTTTTTGAGAATCAATACGAAGAAACTTTATTAAATCAACCAAAGTTTGTTACAAGAGCATGATGAAGTTGTGGTAAAACATCCTCCATCCACACTGTAAGAGCATCAATGTGTCTAGCGTATTGAGCTAAATTATGGGCTAGAGAATTACTCGATCTACGGGTGTGCGAAAAGGAAATACAAGAAAAACTTCCAAGACTCTGCTTAATAGAGGAAATCAAATGGTCAAAGGAAGTAAAGGACTCCTCCTCACTTCGTAAGGCTGAAATAATTAACTCCGAATCTCCCTTGACAATAACAGAGGGTAGATGGAGTTCAAGAGTGAAAGAGATGACTCGCACTGCTGCCAATGCTTCCACTTCGTTTGAGGAAGATGGTAATCTGGTTTTTTCGGACATGGAGGCCATCACCCTTCCTGGTGGTCACGAACAACAACTCCCAGCCCCGCTTCGATTGTCTCACGGAATACGGCATCATCGAAGTTGATCTTCAAGCTCGTTGATGGTGGAGGAGTCCATGAACAGTGCAAGAGGCGTTGGTCAAAAGAAAAAAAGAAAAAAAGGCAGACGTAGGGTGAATAATATCTATCCAAATATATCCAAACGCATACTTAGTGTATTTGGCATCAATTTAGTTTTTAACTTTTATGTACAATTTTTTAAAACCTCACTTTTTTATTCATTTTCTTACTTTCTCAAATTTATTTAGAATATAAGTCTACTTTAACACACTTTCAGTAAAAAACTAAATAAATTGTTTCCAAATAAATACTTACTATTTTTATAACCATTATGAGTTTTTTTTTTATTTTTTTTATTTTTTATAAAAGAATTCTACACTCAACAAATTTCTTTATATCTCAATTTAACCGAAAATATGATAAATATATTTTTAATTTCTATTTAACCAAAAAATTAAATACTAATTTATCCATAATCGAAAATCTAGCTGCCAAGTGACATTTTAGAAATTGTTTTTTATTAAATTTTTGGGTGAAACTGAAAATATTAGAAAGCAGTTGGCGGTAGATTTTTTTTCCTAATACGCAATTACGTCAAAACACAATTTTTTTTTTTTTTCCGAATCCAACGGGTGTGCCAAACCAAACGGAGCGTAATAAAAGAGTAAAGACTTTTATTTGTTAAAAGAGTAAAGAGTAAAGACTTTATTTGTTAAACTCGCTAGCAGCTGGCCGGTCGTTTCTCACTCTCACACGCGCTTTTCAAGTTTCAAATCCTTTTCTCCCTCACTTCCAAATTTCTAAACAAAATAGAAATTCAATCACACTCTACGCGCTTCATATCTCTGACTCTATCTCTCTCTAGTCTCTACTAGTCGGTGCATCGCTTTCTCAGATCTCCCTCTATCTCTGGCCGTCAGATCAGGCGGATCTGAATCTGATCGATACTCCGATCGGAGATAGATGGAGAACTTGATCTCACTCGTCAACAAAATCCAGAGAGCTTGTACCGCTCTCGGTGACCACGGCGAAGCCAGTGCATTGCCTACTCTTTGGGACTCTCTTCCCGCCATCGCCGTCGTCGGTGGCCAGGTCAACTCTCTCTCCCTCTCTCACTGTTTCATAGAGCTATGCTTCTTTGTTATGCTATTTACTTTTCGTTTTCGTTTCATTCAATTTGTTCTACGATCTATACTATTTGAGTAATAATTAGGTCATTTATTTTTTACTTGGATTTATCAAAAAAATTTAGCTTAGAACTTATATTTATAGTTATTCTTAATGATCGAAGATCTTTAAAGCTAGTAGCTCTTGAACGATTTTCATTCAAATTGTTTTAGGATCTGACTAAGTAATTAGGTATTTTACTTGGATTTATAAAAAAAGTTGGCATAGAAATGATATTAACAAGCTTATAGTTCATGATCGAAGATCTTTAAAGCTAGTAGCTCTTGAACGATTTGACGTTTTTTTTTTTTTTTTCATTCAAATTGTTTTAGGATCTAACTAAGTAATTAAGTATTTTACTTGGATTTATACAAAAATTTTGTATAGAAATGATATTAACAAGCTTATAGTTAATGATTGAAGAAGATCTTTAAAGCTAGTAGCTCTTGAACGATTTGACGTTTTTTTGGGTTTCGTTTCATTCAAATCGTTCCAGGATCTAACTAAGTAGTTAGGTATTTTACTTGGATTTACACAAAAATTTGGCATAGAAATGATAATAAAAATCTTATAGTTACACTTCTTCTTAATGATCAAAGAAGATCTTCAAAGTTGGTAGCTCTTGAACGATTCAACGTTTTTTTTTTTTTTTTTGGTTTCATTTCATTCAAATTTTTTTTAGGATCTAACTAAATAATTAGGTATTTTACTTGGATTTATACAAAAAATTGGTATAGAAATGACATTAACAAGCTTATAGTTATGCTGCTTCTTAATGATCAAGGAAGATCTTTAAAGCTAGTAGCTCTTGTTCGATTCGATGTTTTTTCGTTTCATTTCATTCATATTGTTTTAGGATCTAATAGGTATTTTCACTTGGATTTATTAACAAATTTTAGCTTAGAAATTATGTTCACTAGTTTATAGTTATGCTTATTATTAATGGTTTTCCATATGTGGTGTGGATTGTAAGTAAAACTTGGTGATTACATCGAAACTGAGAAATGAAGATGATCTTTAAAGCTAGTAGCTCTTGGAGTACTTAGATGAGGGTTTTTATTTTTATTTTTAAGTACGATTCTGTATTTGAAGTTGTTGTATGGATAGGGAACAATTTGAAATGACAGTGAGCCGAAAAATGAGTTTTGGCACTTTGATTTGAAGATTAATCTTTACCTTTATTGCAAACTCTTTGTGCTCCATTTCAAATATAAGCTATACTTCGGCTTCACAAATCAATCTATTGGTTTCTAGTTTTCTACTAATATTTCTTCAACAATTGCTATGGTTGCATTTGGATTTGAACATTTAGGATCAACGGATTTGAAGAACAATTGTTAGCAAAGATTTTTTGATATAAGTTTAAAGCTCAAATCCATCCTTAAATTTCATCAATAGAAAAGGATTGATATTCCATACTTGATTCAAGTCATTTAAAATAAAATTTGAAATCCAAATCTTTCTCTTTAAATATATCTTTACTCAAACATATAAGTATTTTGTGAAATATGAGGATGAGTCAGGTGGATGGGTTGTTATTGTGGTTTTGTTTTTATGCGTTTGGGGCGCTTCTATTTGCTATTTTGAAATTTTTGAAAGAGGCAGGATCTTGATGACCTGTCAACTTTGTAAAATGAATATTAGTTTTCTATCCATAGCCTGAGCAAGTGTTGTATTTTTGTGTTTTTTGATTGTGTCACAGAGTTCAGGGAAGTCGTCTGTGTTAGAGAGCATTGTTGGAAAGGACTTCTTACCTCGTGGATCTGGTAATATATATAGCATTCATACTTTTGGTGTATTCGTTTATTCTGATTTTTCTTGTTGATTATTTGAAAAATAATGGTGCAACTTATATGTAGGGATTGTTACTCGGCGTCCACTTGTCTTGCAGCTCCATAAGTTAGAGGAAGGCAGCAGAGAATATGCAGAGTTTCTTCACCTTCCGCGGAAAAGATTCACTGATTTTGGTAGATTTCTTCTTCCTTCCTTGATTTTTTAAAAAATTTCTGGATTGATATTGTCACTTGAAAATGCCATTTATGTTTTCTTGTTATCTATTAGGCTGCTATAAAGCTATTGTCTAACCACTATATACTACATCATGTCGTATCGTAATATGTAGATGCATCAGTGATTCAGTGGCCAATATATTTTATTTGTGAAATTAGTCTGTACACTCACACAAATACATGCACACAAACCACACAAGGACGGAGAGATAGAGGAGAGGGAGAAGTATATATTTGTGAAATTGTTTCGTTTTGCATGTTATCATTAATTATATTTGTATTTTGTGCAGCTGCTGTAAGGAAGGAGATTGCAGATGAGACTGATCGAGAAACTGGCCGCTCAAAGCAGATCTCTAGTGTTCCAATCCATCTTAGCATACATTCTCCTAATGGTAAGATAGGAATTATAACTTTGTTTTTGTTTGTTTGTTTTTATTCTTTTAATTTTTTTTTTTTTATAAGTGTTGTTTTTTTGTTTGTTTTTAGATATTGAATCTGTCTGAAGTTGGATGTACCTTTATTTCCATTCTGAAAACATGCTTTACTCATTGTGGTTTTGCTATAGAGCTAGATATAGAAGGTGTAAACTAATTGGAAAATTGGGTTGCTTTCATTCCTCTGTGCATGATAATACATTTTTGATTAATGTTGTGTTTCTGCATAGGAAAGTATAGTGTTCTTTATTGGTTTTTTTTGATAGGTAAGAGAACTTTATTAACAAAAAACTACTTCATACAAGAAGAATGAAGCAGCCAAAAAACATATGTACAGAAAAAGAAAAAACAACCCAAAGCAAATTTTGTACAGTACAACAAAAAGAGAATCTAAAAACGACGGAATGGAATGAGGTTATCAAAACGTATGGGTTTTATTTCTCTGCTTAGTAGGAATGCACATAGAAGCTGTAGTTTTGGTTTCCTTAAAAATTTGATGCATGTTTGCAATCTTTATCTTTGTTTTTACTTAATGTCATGTAGAATCATGCCTAGTGTTGGTAAAAGCATGCTTAAGCATGAAGCACCAAGGCTCCAGCGATTTTCGCCTCTAAAGCAAGGAACATTGAAAGAAATGCGCCTTATTTGGACTTTTTTAAGAAGCTCGAAGCATGCTTTTTTGTGCTTTTTTATATTTAAAAAAATAAAAAACCAAAATTAAATTGTAGTCAAAGGATCTTAACACTAGTGATATAAACCATTGGTTTGCTATTATAAAATTCATACCAAATTCAATGTTGTGGTGTGCTGGAACGCTGCTATACACTTCCCAACCCCTCCAACTTTACAAATTCTAATAAACCCATTTAGAACTGCAATCATTGCACAATCCATGGATCTTATATTGACTAATTCTTAGACTTATACCCATTAAGTGATTGAATTATTATTAATATTAGTAATTAGTCATAGGGAATTATGGCTACTAGAGATTTAAGAAAGGATATTGCATGAAAGCACTTATATCTAGTGGATCCAAAAAATAAAAATGACTTGACTTGCAATTTTTGTGGTAAAATTGCAAAAGGAGGGGCCTATCTATATAAATGTTATATGAATTATATAAAATGTTTTATTTCAATTTATATGATTATTTGATCACTTTATTGTTGTATTGCCCATTAATACTTATTTTTCAAATTTACTGAATTATTTTACCAACAATTATCATTCCATCTGTTGAATCATGGTCCTTCATCTGTTTTATCAAAGTCTCTGCAAATGTTCTGGACGTGCTATTATCCTGTAGCACCCCTTTTGGTTGAAGCATAACACACTTTGTAAATTTTTTTTCCTCTGGCAGTTGTGAACTTGACACTCATTGATCTTCCTGGGCTTACAAAAGTTGCTGTTGGTAAGTTACACGCGTCTCTTAATTTTGGCATTTGATATACTGACTCAGTATTGTACAAATGTTTGGCTGGGTCATCTTTCTGTTGGAACCTATAAGTTTTCCTTTCTTTTCCTAGGCTTTCTTTTCAACAAAACAAGCCTAAATTTCCTCTTTATAATTATATAATGTTGTAACTAACACTTTTTCCTGGGTAATATAGAGGGTCAACCGGACAGTATTGTGCACGACATTGAAAATATGGTTCGCTCCTACATTGAAAAGGTAATATTATAACTATTTGGTTTCTTTTTTTCATGCTATAAAAATAGCCAAATAGATTAGATGATGTTTGATTAATATGTGGATTTCTTTGGACTCCAAATTTTATGGAGTTTGAATAAGTTTTGCAAAAGATTCTTTCAGTCCCTCAAAACTGAGAATATGTCTTTGGGGACGAGTTCCCTTGGCCTCTTATCTCTGGCTTCATCTCTAATCTTAGAGGGAAAAGGGAACAATTAAAAACTAATTTGGTTGTTATGTTGGTTATTTTCTCAAGTACAGAGCTCCTATGCTAATCATCTAGTATCACATTTACCAGAGGATAGAAAATTTTCAATAGTTTATAATACTCAAATTCTAGGAACCAGTGGCTCACTCTTCTGGCATGCTTCTTTGATTTACTGTTTAGACCAGCCATTCTTTATATACAAATTCTTCTTTTTTTGTCATTGTAATTTCTTTTGTTTGCTGGTCCTCTGGGTAAATTCCATGAGTTATGACTTACAATTTATCATCACTTCTGTTGGAAATAATTCTTTTGCATTTTAGCCTATTAAACTTTTATGATTTATGCAAGGCTAAATTTCTAAGTTGTTGCATTGATTTGTTTGCTGTACATTTTATGCAGCCCAACTGTATAATTCTAGCCATTTCACCTGCCAATCAAGATCTGGCTACGTCAGATGCTATCAAAATCTCACGTGAAGTAGACCCTACAGGTAACTCCTTTATTGTTTCTTTAGGCCATGTCCTCTTATTTTTTTTTTTTCACATCTTCAATATACCCCCGTGGGTGCATTTAATGTTACAAGTGTTATCATCAACCATATATGCTAAGATGTATGATGTGATATGTTCAAACCTTGTAATGGTGGCCTTGTTTGACAATATGACTATGAGCAGCGGCTTTTTAGTTTTCTAATACTTTACTGTTTTCATTTTGCAGGGGATAGGACAATTGGAGTGTTGACAAAGATTGATCTTATGGATAAGGGTACTGATGCAGTGGATGTAAGTTAACAGGATCCTATGGCTAGAAGCATGACATGCGATTTTCAGATTTCTAAATTCTGACTCTTTCCTTTGGTTGCTTAGGTATTAGAAGGGAGGTCTATGCGGTTGAAATTCCCTTGGGTTGGGGTTGTGAACCGTTCACAAGCGGACATTAATAAGAATGTTGACATGATTGCTGCTCGTCGTAGAGAGCGTGAGTATTTTAATAGTACCCCAGAATACAAGCACCTAGCTCACAGGATGGGTTCTGAGCATCTAGCAAAGATGCTTTCAAAGGTGGGCAAATCAAAATTCTTGCCTTTCTAGTTTTTTTTTTTCCTTGCAAAAATAATTGTCAGTTTTTTTAAAATATTTTTACTGTTGTTGGAGTAGTTTGTATCACTTAATCAAATGGTTTATATTTCAGCATTTGGAAACTGTAATCAAGTCCAGAATCCCTGGCATCCAGTCCCTTATTAACAAAACAGTTTCTGAACTTGAAACTGAACTGAGTCGTCTTGGAAAGCCTATTGCTACAGATGCTGGAGTAAGTTTGATCCTTATCTTGTTTAAGCCTTCACATTTAGCAGATCCTCAATTCTGGATGATTTAATAGTGATTGCTTGCTTCGACATGCAGGGAAAGTTGTACATGATCATGGAGATTTGTCGTGCTTTTGATCAAATATACAAGGAGCATCTTGATGGCATGTAAGTTTGTACTTTAGTTGTCTTCCTTGATCATGGGCTGGGGCTCCTCCCAGCTTGGTTCAATGTGGCTTCTGTGTTGTATCCATGTTGTTATATAAATTTAATTGGTTGTGTTTATTGTTGTCCACAGACGCCCTGGTGGTGACAAAATTTACAACGTTTTTGATAACCAGCTTCCTGCTGCACTTAAAAGGTTGCAGTTTGACAAACAACTTTCTATGGAAAATATACGGAAGATCATAACTGAAGCTGATGGTTATCAACCTCATTTAATAGCTCCTGAGCAAGGATATCGTCGTCTCATAGAATCTACTATAATTTCCATCAGAGGTCCTGCTGAGGCAGCTGTTGATGCGGTAGGCATTAGGATTTAGGAGAAGAATGTGAACATTCTTTAAAAACTGACATTGACACCTGTTTCATCTCATTTAAAAATTAGTTGTATTTGTTGTTGTTATTGTGTTTTACTCCTTTGTGCATCCGCATCTAGAAAAGGTTTATGCAGTCGGTACCATTTATTCTTTTTGGCATCTTAATGTAGACCCTTTAAAGGACAGTTTCTGAGTATTCTGTTGGCATCACTGCCATTCATAGTCTAGGATATATACCGATTTGATAAGGATGTCAAACCTATTAACGCCTGATTTTTGAAGCTCAAATTTTTCTCCATGTATCACCCCCATGATAAAACCATTAGAGAAAGGTTGACCATGGCCCCAGTAGATGGGCCTGCCAATGCCAGAGGTTCCTTCCCAATTGCTTGATGGTGTTTGTATGGAAAGATAAAGCGTTGATGGAACATGATGATGAAATAGGGCATTCAGGTCTTACTGTTTTGGGTTGAGAAAAGTCCCAAATCCTGTCCTTTGATAAGGCCCATGTATTGCATTGGTATATAATTGAAAACTATGCAAAATCTTGTGGCTGCCAAAAAGTTGTTGAATTTTCTTTATGCACAAGTCCTGAGTCATTGCTGAATGACACTGCCTACTTCCTGATGAGCCATTTTTATTTTTTCATGATTCCAGGTTCATGCCCTACTTAAGGATCTAATTCACAAGGCTATCAGTGAGACTCTGGTATGTTCCTTACCATGCCAAGTTTTATGGCTACCATTGAATTTGTCTGTATTGTGTTATTTAAAGTTCAAATTAGATGCCTTTCATTAACTCAATATACATAAAAGTAACGCAGAAAAAAAACGTGAAGCATTTCTAAAATTGAGTTGATTAAATATTATTGTGGCCATGACTAATTTTAACCACGTGAAGTGCTTCTGTTGTGTAACAAAAAGAATTTCACCTGTGAAATTTGCTTTCTTAAATAAAGGGGAAATGTTTTTTGGAAGTTTAAGGAAACTATTGAAAGCCTTCAGAAATTGTAATTACCACTATAAAACTTGTGGGGGATCATTCAAATATGCATGGAGTTATAAGAGATCAGAATGGATTCATGTAACCATGTATAGTATTAGAAAATTTTGGAAGACCGAAAGTATTTGTTGGAGATAAAAGTATGGAATTTTTTTTTTGCATATTTTAAAATTTAGGAGTTGACGTTTGACATAATCGAGTGACAGATAATCTTAAATTTGGTGGCTTAGACCTTTGATTGCCTTTTACTCTCCTGTTAGGGAAATCTGTCTGCCATCTGTGCTAGTAAAATATGTTGAAGGTCATATGAAGATATTGATACAAGTTTTGGCCTTAGTTGAGAACTTTCTTATCCTTGCCAACAACAATACACACGCCTGTCCACCCACACCCAACCACCTGCAAACATGCACCAACACATGCATGCACACCCACCCCAAGGATATGAGCCTTCCAATTTACATTTTGCATCACAGCATTTAAGCCAATTAAAAATCTGAAAGTGTGCAGCTGCAGAAATAGACTCAGTATTCTCTCCAACTGTATAAATGACCCTGGACACTTGATACCCTTTTTTCCCCTGTTTTCTGTTCTTTATTATTCTCTTCGGATTTAAGTCCATAATTTTTTAAGCTGTTTTATAAGTGTTTCTTTATTGGACTCACAGGAGTTAAAGCAGTATCCTGGCCTCAGAGTAGAGGTTGGAAATGCAGCAATTGACTCACTCGACCAAATGAGGGATGAAAGTAAAAAAGCAACACTTCAGCTAGTTGATATGGAGTGTAGTTACCTGACAGTTGAGTTCTTCCGGAAGCTTCCTCAAGATATTGAGAAGGGTGGCAATCCAACACATTCAATTTTTGATAGATACAATGATTCATATCTCAGGCGAATTGGTAAGTCATACAACTTAAAGTTAGCAGGATGTGCTGGCAATTGTGCCTAAATTTGGTTATTTATTTATTTTTTATAAAAAATCTTTTTTCTATTCCTTTTAGCTTATTTATCTAAAGCTTCCTTCAAATGTTAACACTGAAATCGTGCAAATAGAAAGTCTGCATGGTTTGCTACTGATTATAAGTATTCTCTTTTCCCTACATATATACAGGAACAACTGTTTTGTCTTATGTCAATCTGGTTTGTGCAAGTTTACGAAATTCTATTCCGAAGTCCATTGTTTATTGTCAAGTGCGGGAGGCCAAAAGAAGCCTACTTGACCATTTCTTCATAGATTTGGGAAAAATGGATGTAAGACTGGATCCCTCCACGTCTTTATATTATATGTTTTCGTGAAATTTGATCTTTGTTGAGGGCAATTGATGAGTGTTAATTGACTTAAAAATTCTCTTGCAGCCCAAGCGTTTGTCATCATTATTGAATGAGGATCCAGCTATCATGGAGCGGCGAACTGCTCTAGCAAAGAGGCTGGAGTTGTACCGGAGTGCACAAGTGGATATTGATGCAGTTGCTTGGTCTAAGTAGAGCGATATACTACGTATGATCTCTTTTTATACGAGAGGAATTTGGTGTGATATCATTGGATGGAGATTGGAGAAGGGAGTGAGGTAGCTTGTTGTATTCTTTTTTTTTTTTTTGGTTACTAAATTTCCAAGATGTGATTTTCATCTTTTTCTAGGTGATATTTTACGTCATCTTTATGTATGATACATTTATACATACATTCTAGATAATATAGGAATGCGTTTTATTTTCCATTCGTTGTTATGCTAACTGTGGACGTTCTCTCTCTCTCTCTCTCTCTCTCTCTCTATATATATATATATATATATATATAATTCTTTATATTACAAATTATGATGATGTAAAAGCCAGCATAATGTTCATTATAATCAGTGTTAGAACGGACTTGCATTCATATATATGTTTGATTATATTCCATTACATTAACATATTCAATTAAAGCATTTAGCTAACAAGAAAGATTGCAAACCACTTGTGACGAAGTAATGGACCAAGCAGATAGCATGTTGACCTCCTTATTTTTCTGGTGATATTGAGTGTTCGATTCTTTTCTTGCACAAGGCTGAGAATATTGCCATTATGATACGGCTTTCAATTTTATTTACCCAAACCATGTTTATCTGTCACCAAATTCCTTCCAAACCGGCATGACTCCAGATGTGAGTGTATAGACAAACACGGTTGATATTCTGTTCCCATTATGTTTTCCTGAGAAATTCAAACCAAAATTTCACATTATCTCAAAGCGAAAATTGTGTAGCTGATGTTGTCGTTTCCTGTCACTCCGAAATGATGGTTAGGGTTGTCAAAAGAAATAATCAGTTTCAAGTAAGTACTCTCTAAGATTATTGTGTTTTCAAGAACCATCGTATGATTATTATTATTTTTATTATTACTATCATTATTATTATTATTTTTTAAAATTACAAAAGAAAGAAAGAAGAATCATCATGTTAAGTCTGTTGACAATTAGGGGAAAAAAATCATCTTCATTTATTTTTAGAATGTAGATGAATCATTTGAAGTTTTATAAATACTATAAAGCTTGAGTAGAAATGTAATTCTTACTTGTGGAATGGTAATGTAGATAAACCTAATGTTATTTTTCCGAAAAAAGACTGTCGTTGGACTGTAAACTGAGTGAGTAAAGTAGGGCAGCTATAATGAAGTTTATTTAGAACATTTTTGTTGGAGCTGTCTCAATATGTGTTGCTTGGGACAGATTGAAATATCTGCTAATGCAAATAGTTCTTGGAGTAGGAGGAAAGTCCTTCATTTTAATAAGAGAAGTTAGGCCGTTTTTTGAGATCTGGACGTTAGGAATTGCAGTAAACAGAATCTTGTCACCAAAATCTTTATGTTTTTTTTTTTTTGAAACAAAATATTTATGTTTTTATTTGTTGCTTTATTTATATTTTTGGATTGTGTTGTGGTGATTTATGGTGGTTGTGATTGTTTCAAATTCAATTGCTAAATTGTTAATTTTAGATACAAGCAACAATCAACCGGTAGTTTAAACGTTGGAGTCAATCTTAGATTTTTTCAAAACTTCTAGTTGTCTGCAGCAAAGTAAGACGATTTATCTCCAATGGCAATTGTTTGGATTAATTGTTATAACTTATAACCAAGCTTGCATTTTTAGTTCGACTGTTTGCCGAGCCTTTTAAGATGTATTATTTGTTTTTTGCGAGTTAATTACACCACTTGCTATTGCTTTTTCTAATTTTTATTTTATTTTTTATTTTTTATAAAAAATTAAAAAAACTGTAAAGAAAAATTAGTTAGTTTTTCATTTTCTCATAAAAAATTTTCAAAATAAAAATTAAAACAAGGGTCTTGCACAATTGTACCCGAACCCGAGCATAAAAAACGACACGGTCTGTTAAGCAAAGGCCAATTACTAGCTAAATAAAACGACATCGTTCAGACTAACGTTTTGGCTTCTCTCCCATCCGCTGCTTCAGATTCCGAAATTCCTAAAAAACATTCTCTAACTTTAAGGCTACGAAAGAGATAGCTTTCAAAAACCATATTTTTACATATGTCATTGTCCATGAAACACAAACACAACCACAACCGACTCCGAGGTTAATTTTCAAACAAACACCCTTCTGCAAAATCCATCGGATCTGCTATTCTTTTCTTTGTGAATAGGTACATTTCTCTTACTTATACATTCTCGTTTTCAATTTATTATAATTCTTTCTTTTCTTTTATTCTTCTGGCTTTTTATGTATAGCTAAATTAATTTTTAGCCTATAAAAGGTGGTTTTAATTATTCATCCTTCGAAAATGTTGGAACCTTGAAATGGGTTGTGTTTTTTTGAATTGCCTTTATAGGTAAGAAAATCATAGTTTCCAAAAATGATAGTCGAAGGAGGTGGTTTTAATTATTCAACCTTCGACACTGCCCGAACCTTAAAATGGGTTAGGTTTGAATTGCCTTTATATGTAAGAAAATCATAGTTTCCAAAATGATAGAGCTTTTGTGTTGGGTGTTTAGTATACATATAAGAGAACAGTTGCGGCTCTCGGAATTTTTGTTAGGTGGTCACTAAGAAATTTAAATTATAAAAAATCTAATAAAGCAATAACTTAAATATTTGCTACAATTATGAGTTGAGTCACTAAGGAGAGTAAAATTATTGTGATTACAAAGCTAAAAAAAATATAACTCTTGTCACCATAAAGGGGAACTGACGACCACAATATTTTTCTTGATACCATTTTTTAGGGAAAAATGAAATTAGAGATTATTTTTATTGAATAGGTTGAACGAGTTACAAATTTAAATGTTTAGTGATTTTTATCTTTTTGTTTTATAGTAGGATTTTTGTTGAATAATTAGATAACTTCTTGTTATTTGGTCTTATCCTGTTTATGTTGGTTGTTATTTGGGCTAATATTTATTGTTGTTATTTAAGTTTTTTATTTTTTATTTTTATTAAAGGGATTAAGGATTATGTTTGGGAGGGGGGGGGGAGGAATTAATTTTGCAGCAATGTTATGTCCACAATATTTTTACAATAAATTTTATGCAAAAAGCTATTATTGGTGGGTAAAAAAATAATATCAGTATTGAGTCCAAATTAGAATCAGTAACAACTAATCACGTTGGATTTGTTATAAAATTATTGTGAAAATGTTGTAAATGTAGCATTTTTTTTATTTTTGTTGAACCTAACTTTTTGTAATTCTCAATTCAGGGTGTTCAATATTTTTATTAAGGTGGTCACAATAGGTTAGTTTAACATATAATTCTTTTTTGGCAAGTGTACAGATGCAATTTTTTGCAAGTCAGGGTGGTCTTGTGACCACCCGGACTTGCATGTAGAGCCGCCAGTGTAAGACAGAGAGCTAGAATTTATTAATGGGTCTGATTTGAAGCATTTTTTGTTTTTGTTTTTGGGAAAATTAGTCAACAATACATATTGGGGTGTCCTCTATTTGGAGTGCATGAGAAAGAAAAGAATACATGCGAGGGACCCAAAATTTTGTAAAAAAGGGTTGGCTGCTTGGTTGTTGTTTATTGAGACATTATTTTGTACACCTGGGGAAATCTCATGGTGGACCATATCACTTGTTCACAATTCCACTAAAAAACTCTCTATTTAAAATTGCTTAGTCAGTTTAACTATATATATTTTTTTATTATAAGCTGGCTCAACAATTTTAAACAAATGAGAGTCTTTTAGTGGAATGATGGACAAGTGACGTGATCCACCATAAGGACTCTATAATTTCTTGTACACCTGGTCTTCATACACAGGTGAGCTCATGTGTGAAACTCACCTTATGTGAGAAGAGGGTGTGATACACTAGGTGCACTGAATAGTTTCATCAAATAGTCCTAGTTTTAAGACACTGTCGCTGTTGGAGGAGCTGAAAATTAGGCTGCTGATTATGATTTGGATGTTCTAGGAAGAAAATAGAAAATTTTTAAAAAGGAAGAGGTTTTAGTCTGGATGGCAGTTGAGTAAATTATTCCAGCTTGTGTTATGGGCAAGAGAGAATGAATTTAACTAAAATATTTGATCTTCTTTTGTTTTATTAAAGTTTATCTACCTGCAACCATTATCATACTTGCTAGACTACAAGGTGAAAAAGACAAGTTAATGTTAAGTGCAGGCTTGTTGCCCATTAGTTGGTATGCAAAATGTAAACTTATTGGGGAATAAGGGTTAGGGTCTACATGGAAAGATGGAAAAGTATGTGATTAAGCCCCCCAAGGAGTGGCAAAATTTGGCTGGGAATTACACCACATGAAATGTTGGTCACTGGTTTAAATCTTCCCCTTGTCTTCCCATTGGGGCCAAATCAAACTCACTCATTTAAAATTTAAAAAGGTGGAAAGAAAAAAAAAAAAAATGTTGTTTAGGTTAATGTTTTGAGACAAAGAATGCTTGTTATATTGCATATATGGTTTTAAATATTTCTTGAATGTGTATGGATCCCCTGCAAAAGGGCTGAAGGGCATGTTTTGTATAGAAAGGGATGTTGGTACTCCTTGTGAAGTTGGATGGAAAAACCTTGTGTACCTTTTTACAGTTCCCCTTGTTGAAAATGAAGAAGCATGTGGCTGTACATAACCCTAATGATGTTAATACGATAATCATGCATGGGAAAACTTGTGTCACATAACTTAGAAACTGTCTTTGGTGCTCTTGGACATTTTTGAAAGTACGTTTTGTTGGAATTGATTGTTATGATGAATTTTTTTTACTGATTTTGTACTTGTATCTAGTGTCCACAATGAAAATCTGTTATGATCTCTGTACACTTTCTGGTATTTCCTTGGCAATGCAGAACAGCTTTTAAGGATATTAAGAGGCAGAGAAAGAGAGAAGAACGCACGGTGTAATGGCCTCTGAGAGGGAAGATTTTAGCCTTTCGGGACCATTACATTTAACTTCTGTTGACTGGTGAGACCTTCAAACCTAACACCCCCCCCCCCCCCCCTCTTCAAATTTACTTTTCTTTATAGGTCTAAGGCCTCTGAGGTTCTTTTAAGAAAGGGAGTGACTGGAATGTTATATATTGAACTCCTGCAAGTGGACTATGGTTGTAATACTAGATTGATAATTAAACAATATAAAGATGGCTTGTTTCTGAGCTGTTTCATTCTATTGCAAAGTATAGTAGACAATATGGCAAACATTTAATGTCTGTATAATGAAATTACATCAAACTTACAACTACTGAAGTAAAGCTTCTTTTTCATGGGTGGAACATAGATTGGAACCATGACTTGTACGTTCCCACCTCCCCCTTCCCCTCCCCAAAAAAAAGTGGCATGTGTTCTAATTACACTCCAGTTTTTATAATTGAACGCATGTAGAAGGTGGAGCCTACTTATTTATTTGATTATATGTGTTGTGCTCTTTTCCTTCTTAGTTATTATCTTGCATATGTTTGTTGACATGACTTGGGTGCAATATATTTGACATCAGTTTGGATTCTTCCAGTTGAGTCCACTTTTTCTTTTTTTGTGAAAAAGAATGCACAGATGAAGATGTGAACTGTAGTCTTCCTGTTGGGGGCCTAGGGCCTATTAAGAATTCAAAGATTTTGTTCTTATGCTAAACTCCAATACATGGGCTAAATTTTGCTTGATGTTATCATGTTTTGTTCAATTTCATCAAGTATTGGAATAGTTTTAAGTCAATATTGGTTTTGCTGGATGTTCTCTTTCTGTATTTGCTAGATGATGAGGGAAAATTTTGTTATGTGCCATATGCAGGGAGAGTGCACATCATCGAAGGTCTGTTGCTGCCAGTTTGGTTCAGGCTGTCTACATTCTTGAGCGAGATCGCCAGGAGAAGCGTCAAGATTCCCAAGTCCTTGCTCCTCCTTGGTATGAGTTTTTCCATTTTCGGTTGCTTCGTCATCTTGTGGATGATGTTGATCATTCCATATTTGGTGCCGTTTATGAATTCAAACCTCCAGCATCTTACTGTAATGACTCACTAGATGGAAGTCCACGATATGTGATTGCATTCCGAGGCACCTTAAATAAACCAGATTCCCTCTCACGTGATCTTGAGTTGGATCTCCACCTCATCCAAAATGGGCTTCACCGGACATCTCGCTTTGAGATTGCTATGCAAGCTGTCCGAAACATTGTTGCTTCAGTAGGCGATTCAAATGTCTGGTTAGCTGGTCATTCTCTTGGGTCAGCAATGGCAATGCTTGCTGGGAAAACTATGGTCAAGAATGGCATGTTTATCGAATCTTTTCTCTTCAATCCACCATTCTTTTCAGCCCCTATTGAGAGAATTAAGGACAAAAAAGTGAAACATGGGATTCGATTTGCAAGCAGTGTGATCACAGCAGGACTTACTCTAGCTATGAAGGGTAACCATAACCACCGGAGAAACCAGGCAGAAGATCCGTTTGCTGCTTTGTCTGCATGGATCCCTTGTCTATTTGTGAATCCAGCAGATCATATTGGTTCAGAATATGTTGGCTATTTTGAACATAGGAAAAAGATGGAAGAGATTGGGGCAGGAGGTATTGAGAGGTTAGCGACCCAGAACACGATTGGGGGTCTACTAATGCATGCAATGGGGAAGGAGTCAGAGCCACCATTACACCTAATTCCTTCTGCAAGTCTGACGGTTAATCTAACTCCTTCACAGGAGTTTAAGCAAGCTCATGGAATTCATCAGTGGTGGCAACCTGATCTGCAATTGCAGACCAAGCTTTACAAGTACAAATAATTGTTGACATAATTATTCTTATTATTACTATTATTTCTGATACATCTTATTTCTGTCTGGGTGAGTAATTGATTTGGTCTTCCTTCTAATAGTTCATGGAAGCAGTTACCAGCCAATCGCATCCAATCAGATTGAAATTAAAACAAAAAAAGGAAGAAGGATCCAAGCTGTTTTGTTTCTATGGATGTAGAGGGTCAGAGACTATGGTTTGGAGCATGGAGTTTTGAAGCCAGGAATTCCTTTCATGGGCTGAACTGAACACATGCTACTTGAATTGCACATTTGCATGTACTTAGTGTCATTTTTTTTTGTTAATACTGTAGTTTGCAACCAGAGAAATTGGTTTGTTTTGTGGGAAATTTGTGTCTTGGATTTCATCAAGTCCTTGGTGAATGGTGATTAGACCAAGAAGTAAAAGCACAGCTGCTATTTGTTGGCTTAAGGCTTATGGTTACTTTTGTATTTTTTATGGGCTACCTAAGTGTAAGTGTTACACTTGATCTGTCTCTTTGAAATCCTTGGCTAAACGCACATAGTCTGGACGCTATGTTTGACTGTACCCTCATTTCAAATCTTTTTTCAAGGAAGATCTGTCGGTTGGAAAGGCGAGGCAAAGATGAATGTTTGATTTTAAGGCATATTCTGTTAACTTGTAAAAATCTGATAAAGTTGTAATTGTTTGAGGAAAAGTGAATGGAATTGGTGGATCCATTTTTCCACCAATCACAATGTTGTGAAAAGATTACATTTATATTCTATTATATGTGTGTGTATGTATGTTGTGTCCCATTTTTCCTTTTTTTTTTTGTTGTTGAATGACTCTATCTTCACAAATTGGTTTTTCTTTGACATTGTAGGATCTACTATTTGAAAGAAAATGGTGAAGAAGCAACTATATTTAGCTAAATTATCCTTTCCTACTGTAGTTCTCTTTATTTATTTATTTTTGAAAATTAGTTCTCTTCATTCAACTGGCCAGAGAACTCGGGGAAAAGTTTTTTTTTTTTTAAATAGAGCTTATTAAGCTAAAATGGTCATCGACACGTTCTTTATTGACTGACATCACTTTCATATCAAATGTTGTAAACAGTAATATCACTTTCATATGAGTCAACATTATTTTTATTAACACTAATCTCAATATGTCATCTAACAATTGTTGGGAAAAGGATTTTATTATTATTTTTTCTTAAAAGAGCAAAATTTATGGGGGCTAGATTTATAATTCTTTATTTATCACTTTGTGATTATTCTGCAACTATTTTTGACTAGAGTGTTAACAGCATCTAAAACTGCGCATTGAATTGGATACTTACCTTAAAAAGGCGCACAGGATTGAAAATTTCAAATACTTGTTGTGGGAGGTACATTTTGTCTAGTTGTTTGGCCGAAAGTAAACCATTAGCCATTAGGAGCAAGTTGAACACCCATTCAATTTGTCTGTGACCAATAGTATTGTGAGTAGGTTTGGATGATTCTTTCATTTCATGGAATTTATTTCATAGTACTATTATTGTATGTGTAGCCTTTTCTACTGTGATTGGTGTGTATAATAAAAGTAGTGTCAGTTGTAAATCAAAGTGAAAGTGATATTACTTATGTCATAATAGATCATGTCAACAAATATATATATATATATATATATATATATATAAAGTTTCTAAAAAAGTATATTTCCTTGTAATTACTCATATTATTAGCATGTCTCTTTTGTAGATTTTACCTATCAGTTACTAATTAACACTAATTGAATTGTTCATTTGATTTTGTTTTTGCTTTGAACACAAGTTAAGCAGAGCTCATTTAATCATTCATTTCATAATTGAATTGTTCATTTAGTTTCTTGAATCGTTCATAATTAATGATTCATATCATAATTAAATTGTTCATTTCATTTCTTTATCAAATAAATTTAAACTCATTTACATGTTACTTTTGATGATGCTTATTATTAATTTTTTACTTGATTAACTTATTCTTTTTCCTTATATAGTAAAATCACAACTAAAACTTATTACTCATTCATAAATTTATGTTAGTTTCAAATTGAGTGAAGAAGATTCTACTGATTTGGGAATTTAATAAGTCGGTTATAACAAATCTCAAATGGCATATATGACAGTTAAAAAAAAATGATTTCAATAGTATAGTGTGAAAGTAATGCATTAAAAGTCAAAATCAACCAAAAAAAAAAAAAAAAACTATAAAATCTGTTAGTGTCTCTAGCATTCTGTTGTGAATTAGCTTATATTATTTTGTTGTGAATCAGCTTATATTATTTCCAAGAAAGAGAGGAGAGCGTGAAGGAAATATTATCAAAGTTTAAAGCCACTTTTGTCAAGCTTTGTTCAAATCAAATTTCTAGAGAGGACCTCAATCATTTTCAGAATTACAATGTATATACCAAACCAAAGCCGTTTGTGAGAGCATTCATAATGGGAATGTTGAATGCCATATGTTGCCTCTATTTAGCATTTGTCTCTCAAAAACCTTCACCATCCATAATTGTAAAAAATTTTACAATTCTACTATAGTGCCACCCTACTTTTATGATGGTACTGTAGCAACTTGTATCCTATTTATATTATATTTTATATGCCTCCTTGTCTCTTTAGTATTCTCTCTCCATGTTCATCTTCTCTCTCCGTGTCCATATTTTCTTGGCGGCCTGGGTTTCTAATTGGCGGTGTGGGTTTCTGATCAGTGGCTTGGGGTTGCTGATTAGCGTGTGGAGATTGGCGAGTTAGCCTGGGTTTCTAATCGGCGGCTTGGGTTTGCTAATCGATGGCTTGGGGTTGCTGATCAGCGTGATGGGTTTCTTCGATTATTTTATTTTATTTTATTTTCTCTTGGTGGTTTTTATGGTAGCCGTTTCTTGTGATTATGGTTGTAGGTGGTGGTTTATGGCAATTTTTTGGGTTTCTTTTCCTCTTGGTGGTGGTTGTTGGTAGTGAGTTTGGTAGTGGTGGTGGTGGCAATCGGCATGGATTGATGGTGGGTTTTTCTTCAATTTTTTGTTTTGGGATTGTTGTTGTGATTTGCTAGGGTGGCTGGTGGTGTAGCTGTGATTTGGGTTTGTTTTGTGGGTGATTGTTGCTGGGCAGAGGATAGGTAAGTGATTGTTGATGGGTGGAGGAGGTTGTTGGGGTTTGGGTTTGTTCACCGTGGAGAGAGAGATAGGCGAGGAAGGAAGAGAGAAAAAATTAGAGAGAGCATTTTTTTATTTTTTTTTGGTTATATATTTTAGTAGATAATATATATTATTTTAACGAATAGAATAGAAAAATAAAAATAAAAATATTAAATATATTATAAAATAGTATAGTATAATTGATAGAGTAATTTTGTGAGATAATTTTTTGAGATGGTCCGGGATACAATTTCTCATTGTGAAAGCTTTGAAGCCAGATTTGACGAAATGTACTGCTAGTCCAAACAGTGCACGTGGTGAAATACAGGAAATGCGTGGGTTCACTGACAAAGTCTGTTTCTCTGTTTTAGACAGACGTGACACCTATAGTAAAAGTCAAAAAAGCAGACTCGAATCCCCATTAAAATGGACAATTATCACCACACCACACCAAGTGCAACCTTTGTCCCAATCCCTACTCCCTGCTGCACTTGTCCCAAAAATTTACACCTTTTTTTTTTTTTTGAACTCACTCACTCACTTACATTTTCACTCCCCTCTAGAGTCTAGACTCAGCCACCGCAGTAAATTTTTATAAAAATCACCGTCACCACTCACCACCACATCCACATGGCCACCACTCACCCTCCAGTTCTATCTCAATCATTGACCATGGAATTCGTGCTACACATTTTGTTCCTCAAAAGTCACAAAAACGACGCCATTTTGCTCACTTTTCTTAATTCCTGCAGTAGCACATAACAATAACAATAATAATAATAATAAAAATTATAATATTAAATCCTTAAACAGAGCCGCATTTTACGCATCTTTGTAATAAGATTGCACTCACTCACTCATTCATTCATTCACTCACGCGCTCTATCAGTATCAGGCTTTGCTTCACAATTGGACCGAATCCGATATGGTCGGTCTCCTAAAAATACTCTTATTCTCGCATCATAACTTTACTTACCGCCTAATTAATCTCGACAAAAAGCACCAAATACTACATTCCAAAAAACAAATTATGAAAGCAAATTTAATCATTACATTGAACAATGAATGATACAAGTAGAATTAATGACATAAACACTAGGAGTATATCCTACATTCCATAATTAAATTCAAGGATATAATTACATTGATCAATATAAATCAAATAATTTTCACCAAGATAAAATAACAAATTACCTTTGTTCGTCAATGCAGCTTAGTTGGAAACCTAAACAAAATACATGGCCTTTGAAACATAAAACCTGCTTATAAAAAGTAAAACTTTCCCAAAACTGCTCCCATAAGCCTATATTTTTAGTTCACTAACGAAAACTTGAGCTCATAATCAAGTTAATAATTTACAACAAAACTAAAAAATTCCCATTACAACCTCAAAAACCTAGAAACCTTAACTAGAAGGGGAAAAAAAAAAAAATCAATTTTTACACTTACCATCCACCAAAACAAATTGGGTAATCCAAATTAAAATTACCCATACAACCAAATTTCCCAAAACTAACATAAAAACAAAAACTAACAATCATAAAAAAAAAGAAAAAGAATTATTAGCAGTGGAAACCTAAGACAGATCCATCACTCACAGCAATGACAACCTTACAATCCGCTTTAGCGTCCACGTGGTGGGTAAAGATATGCAAGACCCGAACCCGACCCGCCATCTCCATCTTCGACTCTATCTCCATTGTCGGCCCGACCCGATACCCACCGCCACCTTGTACGGGTCCCATTGCACTCACCGTTTGTGGGGCCACCAAAGGGAAAGACTGAACAGCAAAAGTGGCCGCCATGTACTGGGTCCGACCCGAGTCGATTGTGCCGGCGGGTATGAACATGAACCCGACTTGGTTACCCGAATAGAGGAGCTGGAGTGTGCTGTCGTAGTGAGTGAAGGGGGCTTTGTTTGGGTTCCGAACGGCGACGTATTGGGAGAAAGTGAAGTTAACGGTGGAGGAGTTGTAGGAGACAGAGAAGGAAGGGAGGTTGACGGCGTTAACGGAGATTTTGGGGTCATGGGGTTTGAAGACAGTGAAGTAAACGATGAAGATGATGATGATAACGAAGATGAGGAAGACTGTGGCTACTATGCATGAAGCTAAGTTTGTACGGCCCGATGGGGGTCTCTGTGGTTTGCTCATTTTGCTTTTGCTTTTCCCTTTGCCTTTGCCTTTGCCTTTGCCTTTGCTTTGAGAGTGGGATTATCTATGTCATAGAGAGAGTGAGAAAGAGAGAGTAAGGAGGTGTGTTTGGATGTGGGGTTGGGGTATTTATTAAGGGTGAGTAAAAAGGAAAAGTGGGACAAATAGGAAAAATGAGTTTTTAATTGATGTTATCAATGATTCCATAAAATGGAGGAAGGATACAATTTTATAATGATGAGTATGATGCTGATGTGGCACATTAGCTGAGTCGATTATGATGAGTTGGCAACTCGGCTACTTATGATGATGTGAATGCCTAATTAACCTAAGCATGCCTTAATTGAAAAGTAACATACACTTGAAAGAGTAACGTTTTAGTTTTAGATAGAGGAGAAGTTCAAACCTTAATAAAATACGGTGAATTGTATAACTAAATCTCAAAACATCATCCTTGGAGCCAAATCTTTTGCTAGAATTCAAATTTCTAATCTATAAAAAGACTTAATATGGGATTTGTAGTGACATGTGAGGATTTTGTCCCTATATATGTTTGGATTATTGACATGAGTATTTTTATTTCAAACCAAATGAAAAGATTGTGAATCGGAAAAAAACTAGTGGAGAGATGATAAATGGATCATAAGTATGAAATTAAATGTCTTAATTTTAAGGCTAAAGTATTATTTACATCATTTAAAGTTGAGGTTGTTTTTAAATTGTTAATTCAAATATTATTTACACCCAAATAAGTGATATGCTAACATTTCGAGTTGATTCGACTCGATTAGAAAATGTATTGACTTGCTATAGAATTACATATCCAAACTGAGTCAAACTACAAAAAAATTGGACCAATCTTACTCATTTTTTGCATAGATTTCAATTTTGGTGTTTAATTTCCCATATGAGGCTCACGACTCACCGACATTGGCCCATATCTCATTCTTTTTGGTTCCAACATTTGCGAAATTCGTCAACTCACTAACATATGCTTCAACATGATGTCGTCCTTCATCAATATTTTTTAGGCCATCAGTAAAGTCATTCTCAGTCTATAGTATCTTCTCTCATTGGTCACTGATGCACCCATTTTCCAGCCCTTGTAGTTGTCTTTCGGCACATTCTTCCATTGTCATGATTCTAATTTGTATGGTTCTTTCTCCATTAGGTATGAATCATCATCCATCTAATCCGATCATTCACCGTCACCTTCTAGGCATCTTTAAGACATCAAGTTTCTATTTCAAATTTTAGGCATCATTAAGAATCTACATTGAGTTTGAGGGGAGTGTTAAAAGATATAACTCAAATAAGTTTATGTGTAATGGGCCAAGAGATCCAATATAATGTAGACATTGTTATGACTAACCCTAACTCCTATAAATACCCTATTAGGATTTTTTGAAACAAAGAATGCTTAGTGATGATGTAGATTCTATGAGATTCTTCCGTGGACATAGACAATTTAACTGAACCATACAACCCTTGTGTAAGGCCAGATTTGGATCCCTAGCCCAAAAGATGGATGGACCTAGGCCCAAAAAGCCCAAAACAATGAATTTATAGAAAGTGAGTTGGAAAACTGAGCTAAAATGAAAAGGACAACTAATAAAGTAGATTCAAATGATAAGAACAGGTAGTTAGATTGATTTAATCTAGAGAAAACCATCCTCGGCGCAATCCGAGCATATAAGTTCTCATATAATTCTCACAAGTTTGGTTACAAATTTGATTCCTGATTGCTACAGTGTTTTCCTCTTCTTTTCTCGATCTCACTTCTCCTACTGCTTCCTTCCCCTTTTATACTCTCTTCTCCCTTCATCTTTACCATCTACGTGCAGGCCAGATAGTTGGTGTTGATCCTTGTCCCATCAGCATCTTCCATAAGTCTTCATGTAGTAGCTATAAGACTGAAAATCATTGTTCAGGTATCACCTCCACATTAATGCGGACAGAGAGTTAGCTGTAGAGCATTTAATGCGGTGGTAATAGCTTTCTCCTTAGATATTTTAGGACTTCCCCCTATCCTATGTTTTTGTAATGCCCATCCATACCAACAGAACTTCCTGGAATGTTCCCCTGGACGGTAGACCACTTTTTCTGACCTCGGACTTGGTTAGCTGAGGAGGCATTCATCTTCGGCCCACCCTCTCGGGCCATTATGACGAAAACTAACTTCTTCATTTACCAACACGGACTCCCTTGACAACATTTATTCCTCCTCGGATGACCTCTCGTCCTCGAATTAGGCCTTAGGCCCAATGCCCCTACAATAGCCCCTTAAGATTCTTCTTTTTGGCTCCTCAGCAAGAAAGAAGCATTTCGACGTCACATTAGCTATTCCATGCCCATCACATATAACCTTTGCCCGTGTAGACGCTTTTTTAACTACCTAAGACACGTTCTTGACGTTTCGGCATACGAGACACACTCTTCATTAAATTTTTACGGCTCCTTGTTCCCCACGTTCTACGACGTGATGCAGATCTAACGGCTGAGGATTCTGTTGGGACATGGGTGGGAACTTTCCCGCTCTGTAGCTTTCTCTTTGATATAAATATCACTCAAATCAATCACTCACCTTATTTTAGCATTCACTTAGCTCTAGCGCACATACACTGAACCTGCCAACCTTCCCAACTCACTCGTGCTCTTACAAATACCAAAAGCCCGTCCGAGGATACTCTCTTTTCTTCTGTTAGTTTTCATAAATCCCTTTGACTTTATTTTTCCACAAACTTTTCTTTTCTTAATGTCATTTCCTCCTCGGATCTTCTTCCTTTTCATAATCTTCTTAGTGCTCCCAATTCTCCCTTAGGAATGGGTAGATTCAAAAGTTTGGTAGACTTTAAGGAGGGAATAGAGAGCTTTAGAGCTCTGTACAGGATCCCTCTAGGGGTAGGTATTAGGTATTGTAAAGAGGGGCAGTGGCACGAAGACATGCAAGAGGGAGAGGTAGTGATCCCGATGATTGCCTTTATAGAATGAGGGATAAGAATCCCTATGGGTAGAGTCACTAGGGACTACCTTAGGGCTCATAGGTTGACCTCTACCCAGTGTGCCCCAAACATGTTTAGAATTCTAGAGAGTGTAGACGCCCTTAATGAAAAGATGGGCTTAGGGTTGACCCACCACTACGTCAACTGGGTGTACAACCTTCACCACTTAAAGGGGCAGGGATATTACCTAAAATCTAGGTACCCTAAAGTTAGGATTATCCAGCGCCTTCCTGATTCAAACAAGGGCTTAAACAAAGACTTTTTGATTGTGTCCGAGGAGTAGCACGATGACCTCTTTTGCCTGACGAGATAGGGGACACCAGGTAGGGTCTTAGGTCTAGGTGATTTATTTGTACTTAAGTTTCTCTTTAATTCACGCTATTTCTTACTGATGATATTTTTTGTTTCTCTTAATGATTTTGCAGATAAGAACGTTGCTGTGCCTAATTTCAATCTGGTGAACGAGTCAAGTTTGGACAAGATCTTGAAGGCCGAGATGTTTGTACACTCGGACGGCCAACTTAGGGCAGCACACATCATCCTTGGCTACACACCTATATCCAAGACCTTCTAGGCGTTGAAGTCTATCATTAAGGCACAGGACCCGCGTCTTCATTGGATAAGTGTAGCCGCGCTGGGTTTCCTCATTTCCGGTCCAATACTAGAGGGTGTCTTTACCACCAACCCCATACCAAAAGGAGTACCTAAGGTAGAGGCTTCCTCTTCTTGTCCTATCAATAAGGAGGAGGAGGAAGAAAAAGAAAAAGAAGAAGGAGAAATATTTGAAGTGTCCGATTCCAAGGACAACTTCGAGGTGTTCAACCAGCCACTGTCTCCAATTGAAGAAAGCTAAGTACAAGAGGCCTCCCCCGTTCTAGACAACATGGGAATACAATGAAAGTCGAGGACTGGTCTCTTGGACGCAATGGAGTCTACCTTAGGAGGCAAGGCACCTAAGAAAAATGCCCAAGCTAAACTCCCTCCTCCCCTTCCCACTCAACCTCCCCAAGTTGATCCTGTTGATCATAAAAGGAAGAGGGATCAAAGGAACTAAGACTTGTGGGAGGGAGGCAAGGGTCCTCTTCCAAAGGATGCCGAGCCCTAAAAGGGGGCAAAACAGGCCAGGATGACCCAAAACCTTACGGATAAAAGAGCTGAAACCCAGGTTAGGGTTCTAGTCTGGGCACCTCCCCATGTCCTGGATGGAGTCCCCCTTCTTTCTGATGCATCCATCAGGAGTTCCCATCAGGAGAAGGTGGGTTATGTTGTTGATGCATTGGAGCAGGCCTTGTTGCTACCTGCAGACATGTTCGATCTAAGGATCATGAGAAAACATGAAGTGTTCCTCAGTCTGAAGAAGGACTTGGCCTAGGTAATCCTATTAATAACTTTTGTCACTTTTACTTTCATAGCATTAATTTTTCTTGTACCTATACTCATCTTGGATTTTCTTAACTCACATGTCTTCTTGTTGCTGTTTATTTATTGTCTTTGTCTTTTTCTTTTTATAGGCTATCCAGGCCGCCTATAGAGCTGAGGAGATAGTTATCAGCTCTCATAGACTAGCCAAGGACGAGAAGGGTAGGCGCATTGCCGCCATGAAGTCCTTTGAGGTAGTTGAGAAGAAGTCTCAAGACCTTACTGCTAAGCTAGCAGAGGCTGACCATGCCAAGAAGAGCGTCAAGTTTGCCTTGAATGTGGTGGAGAGGCAGGCGAAGGGTCAGAGGGTACTTCTCCGCCAGGCCGAGGAACAATTGGCCGCCTCCAAAGAACAAATTGATGCTCTCAAGAAGAAGTTGGAGACAGAGAAGGCCTGAGATCAAGCAGAGCAAAACGGCTACGACATAGGAGTAGCTGAGACCGAGGAGGCCTTAAGGGTTGAGGTCATAGGGGTGTGCAGACACTACTACTTCCAAGTGTGGGATGAGGCCTTCAACCAGGTTGGGGTTAAGGCCTCTTCTGCTCTTAGGAGGGTAGAAAATGTGTATTACCCCCCAGCCATACGCGCCTTAG
Source organism: Quercus lobata (assembly GCF_001633185.2). Lineage (NCBI taxonomy): Eukaryota > Viridiplantae > Streptophyta > Magnoliopsida > Fagales > Fagaceae > Quercus > Quercus lobata. The sequence continues at coordinate 30,167,160 of NC_044905.1, read as the reverse complement.
GCTCCTCGGGCTCTTGGGCCGAGCCGGTCCCCCTAGAGGCAGGTGAAGGTCAAGGCAGCCCATCCAAAGCTCCTTCTACAGTCAACACCTCTTCCTAGGAAGCAGGGCAAGCCGAGGACATTGCAAAGTTGGGGGATGTCAATAAAGAAGTAGTCCAAGATGTCGCCCTACCTCCAGTTGCCTCCAAAGAGCCCTTAAAGGAAAAAGAGGCTTCTCAAAGCATGGAGCTAGTGCTGGCCACCCTTCCCATACCGCCAAAAGAGGATCTCAAAAGCAAGGCCCAAATGTCCACCACGGCCGCATCTACTCAGCCTCCCAAGAACCCAAAAGACAAGCTTGTAATAAAAATGAAGCAATAGATTGTTCCCTTGTAGTTCACTTGTCTCTTTTGGAGGTTCAATATTAATGAAAATTGCAAGTCTTTCCCTTATAATTTTGTTGCCAACATTGATCCAAACTTAACCTTTGTTTGATTCAACACTTGAGAAAAAAAATGTGATAATGAGGTATATCTTGAACTTTTGATCTGCATAATTGGCAGTATAATTCTCACATATCCCATGATTAGTAGCAAAAAATTGTTAAATCTACTAAGTCTATCACCTTGGCAGAGCATGGTTTTAACTTTTAAGGATATACACAATAATGCAGCATACATATAGGCTTAAACTTACTTTGTACCCTATCCATTAACAAGTTTAAAGGATCAGAGGCATAACCAAGTCCTACACAAATTCAGGTATGCCTGTAAAGGCTTTAAGTGATGCTTATGAGCACCCATTTGATCCTTAAGTATGTAGTCTGAGGAGTCTAAAATAACTAAGGCTTTACCTTGACACTTGACAAAAATGATAGGAGATATTAATTTACCCAAAGTATGTGGTCCGAGGAGTTAGGCATACCTAAGGTTCTGTTTAATACTTAGAAAAATGATTTAACATATTAATTTACTCAAGGTATGTGGTCCGAGGATCCAGGCATGACCAAGGTTCCGTTTGATACGTAGATAGATGTTAGGGAGCATTAATTTACCCAAAACATGTGGTTCGAGGAGCCAGGCATAACTAAGGTTCTGTTTAATACTTAGAAAAATGATTTAACATATCAATTTACTCAAAATATGTGATCTGAGGATCCAGGCATGACTAAGGTTCTATTTGATACGTAGATAGATGTTAGGGAGTATTAATTTACCCAAAATATGTGGTCCAAGGAGCCAGGCATAGCTAAGATTCTGTTTAATACTTAGAAAAATGATTTAACATATCAATTTACCCAAGGTATGTGGTCCGAGGATCCAAGCATGACCAAGGTTTTGTTTGATACGTAAATAGATGTCAGGGAGTATTAATTTACCCAAAACACATGGTCCGAGAAGCCAAACATAGTTAAGGTTCTGTTTAATACTTGGAAAAAATGATTTAACATATCAATTTACTCGATGTATGTGGTCCGAGAATCCAAGCACGACTAAATTTCTGTTTGATATTTGAACAAATGGAAGAAAGCAAAGTGTATAATATAAAAAACCCAAATTCGGTAAAGAAAGCTTTCATTAATAATGTTATCTTCTCAGGTTGTTTACATTCCAAGGGCATGGTACAGCTTTTTCCTCTAGATTTTCAAGGAAATATGCACCTATTCTAGCCATTGATGTGATACGATATGGCCCTTCCCAGTTGGGTCCCAATGTTTTCCATGCTGGATTTTTTGCAATTCCTACGACCTTTCTTAGGACCAAGTTTCCAGGTGCTAGTGGCCTTAGCTTTATGTTGGCAATATATTCTTGCTTGCGCTTGTGTTGATAGTAGGCCAGTTGGACCATGGTGCTTTCTCTTCATTCTTCAATGAAGTCTAAGCTCTTCTCCAATAATTGATCGTTGCTGCTCAAAGTGAAAGAACTTGTTCTTAGTGTGGGGAATCCAGTTTCCAGGGAAATAACTGCCTTGGCCCCATAAGTCATTGAAAAAGGAGTCTCCTCAGTGGACCTACGAGGTGTTATCCGGTATGTCCAAAGGACGTGTGGCAACTTTTTTACCCACCTTCCCTTTGCGTCGTCCAACCTTTTTTTTAAGCCTACTCACTATGACCTTATTGACAGCTTCAACCTACCTATTCCCCTGTGGGTATGCCGGGATGGAGTATCTATTTAATATGCCCAGGTCACAGCAATACCTCTTGAAGTCCTTGCTATCAAACTGGAGACTGTTGTCCGAGATGAAGGTGCGGGGATTCCAAATTGAGTGACAATATTTTTCTAAACAAATCTCTTGGCATCCACGTTTCTGATATTTGCAAATGGTTCAGTTTCAACCCATTTGGTGAAGTAATTTGTGCAGACCAACAAATATCTCTTGTTCCTTGCTGCCTTAGGGAAAGGGCCTACAATGTCCAAGCCCTATTGAGTAAATGGCCAAGGATTGGTCAGAGGATTAAGGGCACCTCCTAGTTGGTGAATGCTTGGTGCAAATCTCTGTCATTGGTCACATTTCTTTACGTATTCTTGTGCCTCCCTCTGCATATTTGACCACCAATACCCCTGAGTAAGGGCTCTGTGAGACAAAGATCTACCCCCCGTGTGGCTTCCACAAATCTCTTAATGTAATTCTTCTAGGAGTAGTTCAACTGCTCTAGGGTGCATGCATAGCAGATATAGGCCAGAAAATGATCTTTTATACAACTTTTGGTCCTCGTACAACCAAAACCGAGGAGCTTTCCTCCGTACCTTGTCAGCCTCGGACTTACCCTCAAGCAAGATATCTTCCTTAAGGAATAGGACAATAGAATCCACCCAACTAGGCTCCACCCTTATTTGATGAATATGAACCCCATCTCCCCTACTTTAGTAGGTTTACACAAGTCTTTCACAAGGATCACTCGAGGTTAGTTTTGTGCCGAGGATGTTGCCAACGTGGCGAGAGGGTCAGCATGTATATTCCTACTTCTAGGGATTTGTGAAAAATTAAAGGACTTAAATCCAGATTGTAAATGTCTAACCTGATTCAAATATTCCTGCATTCTGAGATCTTTGGCTTCTAACTCCCCCTAAACTTGGCCCACTACTAGCCTTGAGTCAGAGGACATTTCCACTACTTTTCCACCCATCTTTTGAACCATGGTCATCTCTACTAGCAGGGCTTCATACTCAGTTTCATTGTTTGTGGTCGAGAAGCCCAATCTCAAGGATTTCTCAATTGTAATCCTCTCAGGAGATATCAGAACTAGCCCCACTCCAGATCCTCTGTGGTTAGCTGCATTATCAACGTAAACCTTCCAGGACAAAGGTTCTTGTAAGGAGATTACACCAACCGATTTTCCAACTATGTTTTGCTCCTCTAACCTATCTTTTAATGGGGTTTCGGCAAACTTAGCCACTAGGTCAGCGAGGACTTGACCCTTAACAGAGGTCCGAGGCATGTACTTGATGTCAAAATCTCTGAGGATCGTACCCCACTTAGCAATCCTCCCAGTGTAATCAGTGCTCCGAAGTAGAGATCTAAGTGGGAGCTGTGTTAGGATAACAATTGTGTGTAATTGGAAGTAGTGGGGGAGTTTGCGTGTAGCATGCACAACTACCAAAATGGCCTTCTCCAGGGGTAAGTAACGAACCTCGATTTCATGAAGTGACTTGTTAATATAATAGACTGGCCTTTGTACACCACTATTGACCCGTACAAGTACCAAGCTTACCGCATGGGAAGCCACGACAATATAGGCGAATAAAACCTCATCCACCTCGGGTCTGGACATAATGGGAGGCTGAGAAAGATACTCATTCTATTGCCGGAAAGTTAGGACACACTTCTCGATCCATTCAAATCCCTTCCACTTGTTCAGCAATTGAAAGAAAAGTTAACACCTATCCATTGACCGAGAGATGAATTGGTTTAGGGTGGCGGTCATCCATGTTAGCTTCTGGACTTCTTTGGGATTTCGAGGTGGTTGTAAATTATTGATTGCTTTAATCTAGTCGGGGTTAACTTCAATTCCACAATGTGTAACCATGTACCCTAAGAACTTCCCTGATCCAACACCAAAAGAACATTTAGAAGTGTTGAGCCATAGCTTATGTCTCCTCAAGATCTTAAAGATATTGTCGAGGTCGTTAACATGTTCAGATTCCAACTTATTCTTGAATACCATGTTGTCTATATACACTTCAATATTCTTGCCCAATTGTGGTTCAAACATCTTAGTTATCATCCTCTAATAGGTGGATCCTGCATTTTTCAATCCAAAAGGTATCACCTTGTAATGGTAGTTTCCAATAGGAGTGACGAATGTTGTTTTCTCCTGATCTTCCAAGGCTAAAGGTATCTAGTGGTAGCCTTTAAAGGTGTCCAAAAAGCTTATCTGAGGATGACCTACAGTGGCATCCATTAACTGATCTATCTGAGGCATGGGGAAATGATCTTTTGGGCAGGCCTTGTTCAGGTCTGTGAAGTCCACGCATACCCGCCACTTTCCATTTTTCTTCTTCACAACCACAATATTGGCAAGCCACTTAGGGTAGAACTCTTCTTTGATAGCCCCAGCTTGTTTAAGTTTCATCACCTCGTCTTTGACAGAGTTAGTATGATCCTTAGATGAGCCCTGAGGTGGTTGCTTTTTGGGGGTGGCTGATGGGTTAACATTCAAATGATGACAGATGAAGCTCGGATCCACCCTTGGAGCTTCATAAGCATTCCACATGAACACATCAACATTCCTTTTGAGAAACTCTACCAGCTCTTCCTTCTCCTGAGGAGGTAGCTGAGCCCCAACCTGAAAAAACTTCTCCGAGTTATCACCTACGAAAACTTTCTCTAAATCCTCACACTTTGCCTCCTCGGCTGGTCCATCGGTAGGTAACACCGGAGACTTTGACTGCTATAAGCCTCCCGCAGTAGAGGCTGATGCATAATTGCTGCTACGAGACACTGTCTGGCCATAGACTGACTCCCCATAAACTCTTCAACTCGATTCTCTGATGGATATTTCACCTTCAAATGCAGAGTAGAAGAAACGGCCCTTAGGGCATAAAGCCAAGGCCTGGCCACAATGGCCGTGTAGGGGGAGTATGCATCCACTTCAACAACCTCTGACCTTGCCTGCATTGGCAGCCTAATCTGACCCTTTGGGATGACAACTTTCCCATCAAAGCTCACTAGAGGTGAATCATAAGCTGTCAGGTCCTCAGACTTCAAGTTTAGCTCTCTATACAAATCAGGGTACATAATCTCTACATCACTACCCTGGTCTACCATCACCCTCTTCACATTATACCCTCTTATTCTGAGGGTGACCACCAAAGTATCATCATGTGGCTGGATGGTTCCTATCTTGTCTTCATCCGAAAATCTCAGAGCCGGTTGGATCTCTATTCTAGCTCTCTTCAGCTCAGAATTAGGCTCTTCGACTATCAACTGTGCTACGGACATCACCCTAGAAGGATGAGAACTGGTCCTCCCAGGTGCAGTGAAGATGACATTAATTGTACCTAACGGGGGCCTTGAAAAAGCGTTCCCTTGAGCCGCTGACCTTGACTGGTCTCCTTGTCCGTTGGGCTGATACAAAAACTGCTGTAACCTTCCCTTTCTGATCAGTTACTCCAGGTGGTTCCACAGAGTTCTGCAGTTCTCGGTGATATGTCCCCACTCCTGGTGGTATTGGTAATGGAGGCTCTGGTTGCACCTTAAGGAGTCTCCTCCCATTTTTTTTGGTCATTTGAAGTATGACTTGTTCTTGATCTTCTCTAAGACTTGATGCACTGGTTCTCGGAACACAGTGTTGACCACTTGAGGGGCCGTAGATCCAGATTGTCCCGCGAAATCTCTTCAGGGTCTGTTGTTGTTGTATCGGTCCGACTTGAAATCCTTCCTATCCTGAGGGATAACCTTACCCTTCCCCTTGCGTTGTTATTAGTCTTCCTCGACCTGCTTATACTCATCGATGCAATCCATAAGTTGACGAACACTCCTGACTGGTTTCTTAGTTAAGGACATTCTCAAATCATGCTTGGTGGGCAGTCTGACCTTGAAGGTCCTTATGACCATGTTATCAAAATCCTTATTAATCTCATTAAACATCTCCCAGTACCTGTTCGAGTATGTTTTCAGAGTCTCAACCTCTCGCATGGACATGGACAATAGAGAGTCTACGGGCTGAGGAACCCTACTACACGTAATAAAATGAGACCCAAAATCTCGGGTAAGCTCCTTGAAAAGGCCAATAGAACCTACACCCAAACCATTGAACCACCTCGGTCTGTACGATCGTTGTATATGGTGAAAGTGGGCTGAGTGAATCGCCGAGGAAGTCTCCCTTCCTCAATCTTGCGAGTAAAAGGTGATTTGGAAATTTGTTTGAGCGCTCTGCTCATTGCATCATTCCCCAAGCCTTTGGAAGATAAGTTTTTGTTTTTGTGCTCATGGCAGTATTCCTCATCATGCGAGAAAGACTCACTAGGAGGAGTCCTTGATCTCCGCCTATAACTGCCATCCTCTTCTTCGCTAGAAGAGAAATCAGAAAGGGAGGGAGTTCGCCTTTTCCGCTCGTGGCATAGCTCCTTTTTTAAATGATTAATCTCCTATTGCATGGCTTTGGTATTTTCTTCATGGGAGAGATGGCTACCACCCCGCTTCTACTAGTATGGGTAGTATGCACACTCCCCTCCCAGTCCCTTCTTCGCTCAAGATTGAGAAAGTGATCTTCCCGTTGGGACCCCCTGGATTCTACCTGATGTGGACTTGAACCCACCATGGTTGGACGTCAGACTCACTGTAACACCAGAATTTCCCACAGACGGCGCCAATTGTAAGGACCAAATTTGGATCCCTAACCCTAAAGATGGATGGCCTAAGCCTAAAAAGCCTAAAACATTGAATTTATAGATAATGAGTTGGAAAACTGGGCTAAAATGAAAAGGAAAACCAATAAAGTAGATTCAAATAATAAGAATGGGTAGTTAGATTGATTTAAACTAGAGAAAATTGTCCTCGGTGCAATCCGAGAAGATCAGTTCTTATATAATTCTCACAAGTTTGGTTACAAATTTGATTCCTTATTGCTACAGTGCTTTCCTCTTCTTTTCTCGATCTCGCTTCTCTTACTACTTCCTTCCCCTTTTATACTCTATTCTTCCTTCATCTTTACCCTTCACGTGCAGGTCAGATAGTTGGTGTTGATCCCTGTCCCATCAATACATTCCATAAGTCTTCATGTAATAGCTATAAGATTGAAAATCACTGTTCAGGTATTACCTCCACATTAATAAGGCCAGAGAGTTAGTTGCAGAGCATTTAATGCAGTGGTAGCAACTTTCTTCTCAGATATTTTAGGACTTCCCCATGTCTTATGTTTCTACAATGCCCATCCATACCAACAGAACTTCCTGGAAAGTTCCCCTGGACAGTAGACCACTTCCTCTGACCTCGGACTTGGTTAGCCGAGGAGGCATTCATCCTCGGCCCACCCTCTCGGGCCATTATGACGAAAACTAACTTCTTCATTTACCAACACGGGCTCTCTTGACAACGTTTACTCCTCCTCGAACGACCTCTTGTCCTCGAATTAGGCCTCAGGCCCAATATCTATACAGATAATGAGCTCCTGGCCCAATGCCCCTACACCTTGTATTTCTCCTTCTCTCTTACCTTCCCTTCTCTACAATTCTCTTTATTTTTGCAATATTCAACCCATGTAAGATAAAATTTTACCGTATCTAAAGTAAATGAAAAGGAATCCACCGGAAAGAAAAAGAGTGGTGGTGTTTGAGAGGAGAGTGTGAAAGCGAGACTTTGACACTGTTTTGTTTTGTTGTTATAATCTATTTTGTTGGGAGTTTTGTCTTATGGGAGGTTCAATTGTCACTGTGTACTCGGACTGAGGTTTGTGGTCCTTTCGGGGAAAGTATCTTCAGCCACAGATAGAGGTTGAATGAGTGGTGGTCCACTTGGAAAATGAAGTAACGATAAGTTCAGACTATATATGGAACTTTTAATTCACTTTTATATATAACGAAGACTGAAAGAGAGCTTAATCTTTGTCATTGTTTTTTAGGCCGAGTGAGTGTTAGAGCAAAGATTACAATAACATTAGGTGAAATCGCATGTGATGGATTATGGGATCATGTGATCTATCAACTAGTTAACATTTTTTTCTTTTTTCAAATGGTCTTCGAATCAAAGTTCTTTATTCGTATTAAAAGATTGATTTAGGGGGTTCCAGGCATCATATGATCTATGAAAACGTGGATAAGTTTTCTAACTAACATTCTCCAAGTAACTACTGTCCCTAAACTAATGTTGCTAGCTAGCTTCAAGAGGCTAGTTGAGTGGTTTTTAGACCATACTAGGCAGTAGGTAAACCAATTCTTTCTCCTTATCATTATCCTTGTGTGTAGGGGGAAGGATTAGATGTGTTTGTTTTGACTAAGACAATCTTTGTTTGTTTGTTCCAACAGAAATTGATTTTCAAAAAAGCATTTGCAGCTGTTTGGAGTAATTGAGATTGTTGGTGAATCAGAAATTATTTTTTGATTGATTAAAAAGAAAAAGATAATTCTAGTGAAAAATATTTTACACTTTCATTTTCTGCCTCACTAAAAGGTCATTAACTGGATCTCCACTCCCACATTCATTTTTAATTACCCAATCACCACCCTCACTAATCTCCTTGTTCTTCGGTTGCCAACCACTGCTGCCAGCCACTGATCACAATTTTTTGATCTAAATTCTTCTTTAAAAAAAAATTATTATACATGTGCTTGAGAAAAGATAAAATGTGAGAAAATAGTAAAAAATATATTTTTTATAACATTTTCAAGAATGCAACCAAATACTTAAAAATAGTTTTAAAAGATCGCAACCAAACAATTGAAAACATTTTATTTTTTCGAAAAATATTCAGTCCAACCAAACACAGACAATCGTTCGTTAGAGCATCCACAGCAGCTGTGGCATAATTTATGCCATTTTGCCACACCAATGACTTACTTTATTATTTTACCACATCATTTTACAATATTTCATTTATCAGATGTTTTATCATTCAATCCTATACATTAAAATAATATTTACTACATATTAAAATAATATAAATAACACAATAAAATAATATATCTAACACAATAAATAACAACCACAATACTGCTGCTACCGCCGCCACCACCACCACCACCACCACCACCACCGCCACCATCGTGGCAGCCACAATCCACTGCAAAACAAAAAACTGAAAACAAAACCACCACCACAACCACCGTCATCAACAACCCACCACAAAACCCATTAAAGCACACTTAACCAAACCCAGAAAACATAGCAACTCAAACCTAGAAAACACAACTAGAACCCACTAGCATCGGCAACCCAAACCCACGAAACTACTAGTACTGCCAACCCAAAGCCACGAATCCACTTGCATCGGCAACCAAAACCCACTAGCACTGGCAACCCACAATTCCGATCTCACCTCAACGTTGATGCCCACGATCATGACGAACACTCTGATCTCACCTCAATGTCGATTCCGATCTCACCTCAACGTCGATGCCCACGTCGATTCCGATCCCATGATCGTGATGAACACTCCGGCGGTAGACCTCGCCCTCAAGAACCCCGATTACTGCTCGCACGCCGATCTTCATGGCTTCGTCATCCCTGGCACCCAGCTCTACCTCGCCTCCATCGTCGATTCCTTTGTTCTTTCTAGGTTTGTGATGATTCCATTTCTGGGTTTTGTTTTGAACTGAGAATTGGAGTTTGATTTGAGGTGCAAAGAGAGAAGAAAGAAGATTTTTGGGTTTGATTTGAGAAAAGAACACCGGTTGGGAGAGAGAGACAAATTGTGAGGAGAGAGAAAAGTCGAATAAAAAAATAATAAATCATATGCCACGTTTCGTCTGTACCGTGGCAAATTTGTGAGAGTACTGTTCAGTGTTGTATAATTTATGAGATGTTGAAACATCTAATAAATAAGATTTTTTAGTGTTTAATGTATCAAGTGTGCCAAATATTTAGTATTTGACATATTTACCGCATCTAGTGTGAATGCTCTTTGGTGGAAAAATTTTGAAGTTTCTAGCTTAGTGTGCGTGACTGACACCGTGGGGAAATGTGAATGTGAATGGGGGGTCATATGGTGAGAAAGTCATGAGCATTGACAGGGCACCAAAGTCACAGTAAGTGTTTTATGTGAATAGTTGTTGGTGTCAGAGTGGAGTTTACCAACTTGCAATAATGCCTAGGCAACTGAGGATGGTCTTTAATCATTGTTGACATGACACCGTAGCAGCAAGGCAGTGCCATAAGTTCTGATTGAAGAAAAAAGCTAATGCACTTCATTAGAGGAATGATGACAATGTAATTGAAACCAAACACAAAAGAGAAGATGCGAGGAAGTTGCTGACTGAACTACACTTCCTGCTTCAAAAGAACTTTGAATTCGTTTTCAAGCTAAAGATATTCTTTCTAAGCCTGCCACAAGAAACAAATTAGGCTCGAATGAGGCCCATTTTGCAGCTGCTTACAAAGCAAAATAAACTAATAAATAGCTCTCTATAATCACGAGGATTCTGCAGAATGCCGCTGGATATCATTTTTTTTTTTTCACAACTGTTGGTACCTGTAGTGATTGATGCAAAAGTGATGCTATTCTTGTGGGGGAAAAAAAATGTCAATTCGTAATATACTAATGTAAGGACTGTATTTGGATTAAACCCAGTACAGGATTGGGTTTAAACCCAACTAGCTCAAATAATAAATTTATAAAACGTGAGTGAAAGAGTTGGTTCTACTCTAAAAGATAGACCATAAAAGTTGCTGAATTAAGATTGTTAAGCACAAGTAAAGTAAGAAAATCTGTCCTCGGCACAGCTTGAGAAATTTATCTTATAATATCTTGTTGATAAATACAGTTACGAGAATTCACAATGTTATTGCCTAGATTTTATGATTTTTCTCCCGATCCCTTTTTTTTAGGTCATCTTCTTGTGCTATATATTACAATCTTGATGTTATCCCTACCATACACGTATAGGTATTACAATCTTGGTGTTATCCTTACCATACACGTGTAGGTTGGATTATAGAAGCTCCTCCTTGTCCCATTCAACACCTCCCAGAACCATCAAATAGTAGTTGTAAGGCTACTTGGTCACTATTTAGGTATCACCTCCACATTAATGTGGCCAGAGAGTTAGTTGGGAGGCATTTAATGTGAAAGTAGCAGCTTTTGAAGATATTTGTTACCTCCCTTTTCTTACCCCTTGTCCAACGCCCAACTTTTAGTTGTGATGTAACTTTGAAGAACATCTAGGGTGATATGACACTTTTACTGATCTCAGATCCTTGTTCCCGAGATATTTTTTCTCCTTGTACGTGTGTTGAACTTATCTCGTACTATCCTCATTTTTCTCTTTATACCATTCCCATTATAACCTCATTTTAGCCATTCTCGGATTAGTTAATGTCCTCGGATTGGGCCATAGGCCCAATTCGTACAGCCTTAATAGTACCTCCTGACTAACTGGCCCCCACAGCTAAGATTTTCAAATGAATAATCCAATTAATGACATCATTTCTATTGCTTTGTTTATTTCAACATTAACATTTTTTTTAAAATAAATTATTTTTTAAATGTATTTTTCAGAAAATTATCTTATTTTTCTATATTTGATAGCGATCTTAAAATGAGTTGGAAAATTATCTCTTGACTTCCCTTTTTAGCTTTGAGTGAGATAAAATTGTTTTTCAAAATTTTTTATCGGAAACTAACTCTATATCATATCAAGTTAAATAAAGGAAGTTAAGAGATAATTTTCTTTTAACTCATTTTTTAAACTATCAAATACAAGAAATGGCGCGATGGTCATTTCACAGATATTAGTGCTTGTGGGGTGTGAGGGGCAAGAATTAGAGTTCAAGTTTTTAGGAGAGAACTTCACACATATAGGGGCTATTTGGTTTTTATGTTTCCATCACTCATAACTCTATTTCCATCACACATAACTCAAAATAAGTGGAACCCACTCCAAGAAAGCTTGTTTGACTATGTTTTCTATCTTTTTTTCCATCACTCAATTCTCTAAGTTTTAAGTGATGAGTTATGGAAACTGAAAACACATTTTACGTATTTTCAAGTAATGGAAAACAGAGTTATGTGGTATTTTTGTAATTAATCCCACAACTTTTGAAATTTCAGCTATAGTGTTTGACTTTTTGGGTTTTTTTTTTTCTAATTTTTTTATTTTTTAAAACAACGCAACCAGCTACATATCTTGACTTTTTATTTTTATTTTTATTTTGAAACAAAGAGAGCGCCAAACGGGTGGGGTAGGGGAAGTTGGGGTATTTCAAGTGATGAGTAACGAGTTACGAAAATTGAGTGAAGAATGATAAATGTTGACAAAAAAAAAAAAAAAAAAAAAAACCAAACAACCTCATATATACTTAGATTAGGCTAAAGTAGAATTTCAATATTGTATTAAAAAAAGAAAAAGAAAAAGAAATGCAGAAAATTACCTTCATGTAAGGTTTTCATTGAAACAAACGGGAGTGTACATAAAAGGTGCTATAGAAGCAGTGATATAATGTGGGCACAGTAGTGTTCATATGCCAACAACTTCACCTACATTGGTTTCTTTTCACATTTCACCTTTAACGCCAAATGCAGCTGCTTTGCAAAGGAAAAACAAAAAAGAAAAGGAAAAAAAGAAGAGAACTTTCTATAATAATAAGAGTAATGCTACAACCTTATTATTTTACAATATTTTTACAAACTGTTCATGTGATAAATTCTTACCGGTTCTCATCCGGATCGACTGCTAAAATTATTTTTTTATTTATAATTAACTAGTCACCAAATTAAAAGTTTGTAAAAATTATTGTAAAATAGTTTGTGACTCTAGCATTTTTCTTAAAATTATACAATGAATATGCAAAAAAATGAGTAAAATACGCATATGACAAGGACTTTATACCTTCGGCTATACTTAGAAATTCAAACACACAGACCCCACACACATACTGACATGATTATAAGCTAGAATATGTAAGAAAGTCCGGCAATAAAAAGGAACTTGGGCACAATGTACACCAATTTATAAATATTAATAGATTCCGGTCAATATAATATGTTCTCCCTCCAATACACAGAAACAAACTCAGGCTTACAACAGTTGAAAGAAACACTTTATCTACCTTAAATGGCTATAAAAACTCACAACCACTTAAGCTGAGGCCAATTGATGAGCCTTCATGGTAGAAATCTAGATATTAGCATGTATGTACACATTAATTTAAGCTCCCATTAAAGCCCTGTAGTATCTCAGAAAATCCTGCCGAACACATCTTATTCACGACCTTAAAACTTCGATTCAACCTACTGATACAACCCCAGGTACCACCCGTTCACAAAAGTGGAAGAAAAACAAAAGCTTCAGCCCAATGTAGATAAACAAGAGAAGCCATCTGCATTTTGTACAATCTTCATCAGTCCATCCAAAAGTGGACCAGCCATTCAATCAATACATACATATATAATATATATGCCTTATAAATCAAAGTAAAATTATTATGCAAGCTTGTCAAGCTGGGAGTCCATGATTTGGGAGACTGCTTCAAGAAGCACAGCTTCACTCATGCCAGGGAGCAAGGAATCCTTGGCTTCACGAACAATCTCCTCAATCACAGATTCCTTTGTCAAATTTTCTCTGCACATGATGCTTCCAATGGCAAAGGGAGTGAGACCTCTCTCTACTCCTTTCTTCAGAAGCATGGTAGATACACGGAGTGTGCGGGCACACTCAAGTGGAATGTCCCATCCATAAAATTTCAGAAGTGCTATATCTTGTTCAGCATCTAGTGAATTTATGTAATCCACAGTGTCAGGAGAGTAAGGCTGACGGGCTTGCGGCCAGTAAAGCCAATCAAAGGTGCAATCTTCAAACTGCAAAGAGGGCAAATTAGCTTTATAAGTAAAGCCTGAATGATCTCAATTTTAGTGGCACACGATAACAGATTTGTTAACAATTGTCACATAACTACAAAATGCATCAATTGGCTCACATCTTTTGATTTCAACAAAACCTGCATCTCAAATTTGAGAAACTGCCCACAAATCATAACAAAAAATGAAACCACAAAGATATGCAATTTTGTCCACACGTGCTCTTGGTTCTGCTTACCACGAGAGTATGAATAAAATGGGGTCTAGCATGCACACAGTCTAAGAAGGCTTGACAGGAAATGGAAATTAAATTCTACAATCATGTGTATTCCAATAGATATCACTCACAAAATGAACGCATGCAGGTGAAAGCTTAACGGTGTTGGAATAATTTAACTTTTGATAAGGTAGAGAAGTGCAAAAAAGGAGATCGTGATACTTACAATCTCAGGCAAGCAGTAGCCATGATCAATTGGAATGAGAACAGTCTGACCATCCTCCCTTTTGCGGAACAATATGTTCCCAGCATGCCTATCTGCATTGGCCATTCTTATGTCAAGCACACTGATCTTGTGTACCTCATCCACAGGGAAAGACCCAGGACCAATGTCCTCGCAACTTCCATCGTTCTTCATGAACAATTGCAGTGAGCCAATTTTAACATTCTTTGATGTGCAATCATACCCTTCTGGATGATTAAATCCTTTGTGCAAGCAGCGGACCAAGGCTGTAGGAGGTACACCAGCAAAGCCTATCGCTTCACCTGATAGGATACGAGGCCCACTTCTTGGATGATCCAATACATAAGTTGCAACTTCTCTCAATGCTCCTTCTCCAACCTTTGTCCCCCTTTTCAAACCTTCTCCATTTGTTGACACAGGTAGACCCGTAGGATTATATACAGCCATAGGCTCCTCATCAATAGGCTTGAAAACGGAAACGTACTCTAGACCCAATGAATCTTGCATAAAATAAGCTCCTCCTGTGCCTTCAGAGGACCTGATGGGTTGATTGCCTCTCTCCAAACCATCAAATGTAGAGTTAATCATATCCCACATAAACGAGGGCAATTTGGCCTTGGGATTAATGGTAATCGGTTCCAAAGAGAAATCTCTAACCGGTGGCTCTCTTTTTACAACTTGAAGCTCCCCCGGTTGCTTTTCTCCTTGAACTCTTCCATCTCTCCTTTCATTTTCTGTTGCTGCCACAACCAAAAGTTCCAAATCTTTCTCAACAGGTTTAGCTCTAACTTTGGCAGATTTCTGAACCACCAAATGAATCACAGCATCATCGTTATTGCAAATATCATCGACGAGAACCTGGTCCTCGAGTCTCTTACCATTGCAGAAAAGTTCTTTATCCTCAAGATCAGCCAAACCTTTCTCTTTCTTCCAAATACGTTGCTTGATATACCCGACATTTCGATACCTATCAACTTGAAATTCAAACTCCTTTCCACAAATGGTCCTAACAGTGATCAACAGGAGATCAGAGAGCTTTAGAACCAAATGCAGAACATCCCCACCAGTGACACCATAGTCCTTGATGAGCGTATCATTCCTAGCCAATTCTCTACCTCCATAAACTAGCTTCTGCTTCTTCACTACAAACCCTTTACATGTCTGGATCCTAAGTTTCACTGATGATATTGAATCGGACTCCAACACCCGCATAGGAATCACAGATCCAGCAACAGTAAGGTATACAAGAATGGATCCTTCCCCGCTTCGATAATGCCCGGCAGAATTCACTGATTCTTTGCGAATCGGACTCAAAGCAACACCAGCAGCAGACATTGTGTTCAAATAACTTGAACCCCAACAAGAAACTCAGGACCCGTTTCTCGTTATCTAACTCCAATTACATTTTTCCGTTCGAAAAGCTGTACGAATCCATCAATATTTTCAGGCTCTTCAATCAAAATTTGATCAAAGAACCCCAACTTTCTAAAGAATACCCAAAAACGAAAACCACACAAAACTGTGAAAAACAATCTATACAAAATCACAGGAATCCCAGACCAAACAAACAAAATCTTTTCTGAAATTTTCAATAATATGAAAAACCCAGAACCCAAAACACAATGAAAATCAAACTCTTCAATCTCCCGGCTTCAAAGATGAAATCTTTGTAGTTGGCGTTCTAACATCTAACAAAGATTCAAGTCCCAAACCCCCTTAGAAACAAAACAAACCACAACACAACACAACACACAACTCTCTTTACTAAAAAGTGGGTAAAGAAGAGAAATGCGAAGGGAGAGACTGTGGATTCTGACGGGGAGAGAAAGAACCGAAGAGAAATGGGCTAAAAATGAGAGCTTAATAATAAAAAAATGGAACCGAACCAAAAAAAATTAAAAAGAAAGGGTGGTGGCGATTAATTGCCGAGGAACTGAACCGAGGTTTGGTTTTTCGCCAGATTTTCCGAGATTGTCGTGCGAGTCATCGGTTTCGATGACTCCGAGGTTTTCTCCGAGGTTTGCTGGTCCGATAAAAATGTCGCTTATGACAAAGAGAGAGAGAGAGAGAAAGAGAAACGGTATTGTAGCCGTTGGCTTTTATTTATAGAGGGTTTCGAAGGTTTGACCCAACGACTAAGACCGTGACCCAAAAAAGGAAAACGATGCCGTTTTATTTCTAACGGCTCTGATTTTTGTTTTTCCAGAAAATAGAGAAGCATTTTCAAGGAAACAAGGAGCGGACCTCCTCTATTCATATTGAAGACTTTTAGTCTTTTTTTAGTTACCAAAATGCCCTTTTCTGTTGTCGGTCTATAAACCCAAAAATATATGAGTGTGTTTTTTTTATATACGTTATATATACAACATTTTTACAATAAACTTTAAGTGACATATTATTATTGACGGTTATTAATAGGTGAAAAAGTATTTTCAATAATGTGTTTAAATTAAAACCAATAACAACTTACCATATTTGATTTGTTGTGAAAATATTGTGAATGTAGCACTTTTAACTTTTTTTTCCCCCTAATTCCAAAATTATAGGAAAATATATGGTCCAAATAGATAGTCTAAACTACTAAATAGATATGATCTCCACATTATGTGAAAAGTTTGAAACTTTTCTAAAAATATAAATTTAAATCCATAAAAAAAAAATCTAAATTTAAAGTTTTTTTTTTCTTAAATATAAATGTAAAATTTTTTGTCAGAAATTTTTATTTTTTGGGGTAATTTAAGGTTAACTATATATTATTCACTCATAAATTAACGGGTAAAGTCTCTGGTCATTAAATAAAAGATCTAAAAATAACAACAATTAAGCGATAGTTTCAAAATATTGTGACTAACAAGGTCGATCATGTATATTCTTTTTTGTTGTTCTATTATTTCAAAAAAAATGTTCTCAATAAATTATTAATTATCTCCTTAATTGACATAATTTTTTTAATGTAAAACAATATTAATTTGATCTTTTAACTATTGGCTATAATTTAATTTGTTCATTCGAGAGATATATATATATATATTTATATATATATATATATATATTTGTTGGGGGAGTATATATGACCACTTCAAATGAAATTGTTAAAATTTTAATGAAGGGAATACCAATGAAGGAATTGAGTTGAATTTGGAAGTTATAGGATCAAATTGAAACGAAATTAGTTGATGGGCTAAAAGGAAAATGCTAAAGTTATTATTACTACAAAATATTTACAAAATTAGTGACAATAAATGTAATTAGTGACACTTCAACAACATGATAAATAAATAGTTTATTATTTTTAGTGATTGGTAATGGTGACACATTAATTTGTGAAATTTATTTAATGAAATTTATAATATCCATACCATCACTAATCAAATTAAATTGCACCATAATTGAATGACCAAATTAGTAATTTTTATAATAAAAAAAATTGTTAACATGTGACATTATAACATGTTTTTTTTCATGGTCTCATGAGCTAAAAGAAAAAGAAGTTTCCCCTAAATTTTAGCTAGATGGAATAGCAAATGAAGTCTAGAAGGAATAGTCAATGAAGTTTAAGAGTATTGAAATTGTACTACATGAAATTAATTGTAATGTACACTAAGACATCAAACATATGAAATTAGAAAGCATACTAATCGCCGTAGATAAAGCCGATGGAAATAGTCTACCTTCAAATCAGTTTAATTGAAGCTTCTTCATTTTTAGTTACATAACTTTTTAATAAGTCACGTGACTTATTTAAATAATTTACGTAAATAATATTTTATAAATCACTCTACAGTGAGTTGTAAGAGATTTAGTCAGTTGGGAAAATACTTGTACATAGCCAATATATGCTATGCAACTCCTAAAAAAATAGTACAGCTAATTTTCAATGTGTAGTTGACACTTGACAATGAGTCACTCCTCTTATTGGATAAAATAGAATAAATTTGCTTTTCTATTTAGTTGGTTGAAAATGAGTTAACTTAATTTGATGGCAAGAATCTCGGGTAGGGTAATTTAGTAAAAACGGAAGCAGATATTTCAGTTGGGTTTGCTTGTCAGACCTGCCACGTGGTACAATATTAATTGTTTGAGTGAAAGGTTGGATTTGAATGACGAATCTAGTGAAAGTGTGAAACTAAAATTATGTGGCTCATCAACTCTCTCACTCAATAATCTAACAAAAAACACAATAACAACAAAATGGTATTTAAAAAAAAAAACACACACACACAATAACAATCAACTATATTAAGCTTAATTTTGTTGGTTCAGATATTTCTTATTTTTTATATATATTATATTACATTCTAAATCATCTAATTTTAAAATTTTCAAGATAAATTTTGACTGAGTCCATTTTGTCCCTTAAATAGAATCAGTACGTTATTTTATTCTATCAGCTGATAAATTAGCCATAACAAGATAAAAACAAGTTTGAAGGAATATCCTTCTTTCAAATTGACAAAGATAAATAAAGTTTTGCACTCCTGGCTAGCATGTGCTACATTGTTATTGCATTACCTTGTAGATAAACATGAGAGAAATAATAACTCTATAAAGAGATTACATAAAATAGAATCAAATATGAAAAATCAAAATGAAAATTTTAAAATGTTGAGAGTCAAAATAAAAACAATCCTAAATGTTAAATGTTAAAAGTGTGCTTTAGTCTTAAATCAAAGTTGAAACTTAAATGGTATTCATTCATGCCATGGCTTTGTGAATATTGGAGCATGTAATTTGTTTTGAGATGAGTATGAAAAATCATGAAGAGTAATGTTAGGCCTATTACATATTTTATTAAATAAGTCTTACAAATTTATATGTTACCGATCGCATAAAGTTATTAGGGTCAAGAGCCTTATGACTCAACTACCATTTCTTGATATTTTTCAATAAAAAAATTTAGAGTTCAAATTCTCTCCTCTAATTATCGAATTATCAACAAAAAAAGAAGAAGAAGAATAATGATGGGAAAATAACAAATATATTAGTTTGTAATACTATTCATTAAATTTGTAGTATTCTTATCACTCAAAGCAATATAAACATTTACTTATTGTAGTTTTTATTTTATTTTTATGGGATTTATTAATTATATTTTTTATGGAACATCAATCAAATTCGTAATCACATTAGTTGGTAATGTTTTGAAGTAAAAATGGTAGAAACTTAAGAAATTTTATAATCATGAATGCAGCTTTTAAGGACAAAATGGGCATTTGTTTTTTTCGGGCAAATTAATTAGTTTTATACCCTTTTTTTTCAAACTAAGTAGGGAAATGCCCCTTTTTTAAAACTCGATTTATGATAAATCGAGTTAGGCCCTATAATGGCGTTTTAATGAGCTTATAGTGACGTTTTTAAGACCTATAGTGACGTTTTTTAACTCGACCTCAATGAAATCGAGTTATAGGTAAAAAAATTACCTATAACTCGATTTCATTGAGGTCGAGTTAAAAAACGTTACTATAGGCTCATTAAAACGCCACTATAGGGCTTCAGAATTTTTTTTTTTCTAACTCGATTTATCATAAATCGAGTTTTAAAAGAAGAATATTTCCCTAATTAGTTTGGAAAATAGGGTATAAAGCTAATTAATTTGCCCGAAAAGAGCAAAAGCCCATTTTGTCCCAACTTTTAATATTAAAAATGCAGACGTTGCAGGGAGCCTCCATATGGGTTGTAGTTGTACACTAGCTCAAGCACATACAGTCTTACACAGTTCTATTTGTCGTAGCATGAATCAAAAGCCATTTAATAGATTCTTTTTACTTATTTTTAATTGGCTACATTCATGTACAAACAAATTTTTAAAGGGTCTGAATTTTCAATAATTGCTATACACGTGCACATCCACACACGAGCTTCTATTATTAAGTTGCAACTTCTATTATTAAGTTAAGGAATTTAATTTTTTCTCTCTTTCGGTTAGTGAAAGCAAATCTATTGGCTGTGATTCACAGCAAAAGAGGAGGGTTGTTGGGGTCAGTATTAATTAAGATAAATTATACATATAAATTGAATTATGAAGCATCTTTTTTTAGGTTCATTCCCCTTTAATTTCTTTGTTTTTATTATATAACCTTTTTTTGGGTACAAAGGCCTAGTTAATCGCCGGGGCACCAGAAAAGGGTCCCGAATCCATAATTCAAATCTCCAAAAGCACTCAGCAAATTATGAACTGTACCCTTTTGTGAAAAAAAAAAAAACATTGAAGCTAATTTTATAATTTAGAGTGGGAGTAAGATAATGAACAATAGGCACCGCAAATTAAATTATTACAAGTTGGGGTGTAATTATATCAGCCATTTGCTTAATGATGTCTCCACAAATTTATCTATTTAATTATTGAAAAAAGTTAACAGATATTTTAAGAATATTGGTTTAAAAAATATTTTTAAAAACTTATATTATAAGAAAAAAATTAATTTTTTTAATAGTTTTTTATTGCTACTGATGGCTTTTTATATTTTTAATAAAAGTAGTGTCAATTTTTTTTTTAAATAATTTATTAATAATTGAACTAAAAAGACCCGTTAACCGAACGCTTAATTATTTTTATTCCGTGCGTATTACTTGGGTTTACATTTTTGCAAGGAAAGTTTCTCAAAAGAATTTCTAGAGAGAGTAGATGCAGTGAACGTGGGTTTCAAGTTCTAAAAACTTCTAAAGTACTATCAATTTTGAGGTTGGCTTTGAAATAAGCAACAAGAAATTAAAAGATGGGTTGGGTTTCCACTTTCCATAACTTTGGTAACTGTACTTTGCATTATTATGTCCTATCATGCATTTGAAAAGGTTAGATAGGTGGACCTAAGGTCTATTATGAGTTTTCCTTTAGTGGTTACATTATGAACGTTGAAGATAAAGGTTGGTTTTTATTTTTTGGTGAAAGAAAATGTTGATTTGTTAATAAAAAAAGGTACCCAAAAAAAAAAGAAAAAAAAAAAGGATGAAGTGCTTTCATGGGCACTAATGCACTGTCATGATTCTTCATGTGGCCATGGGGGCCTTAGATCCCATATCTCTATTCTTAGAAATATTATAACTCAAAAATAATAATAATAATAATAATAACAACATATACATGGACGGAGCTGTTATTGGACTAGGGGCAATGGCCCCCCAAATTTTTTATTTTTAAAAAAATATTACTATATTAATAGGTACTAATTTTAGCAATTTTGTTCAATAAAATTATATTTTGCCCCTCTTAATTAGGCCATCAATTCTTTTGAGAGTAATGTTATAGCCAAAAATGTTTTTACAACATTTATACAAACTATTGAGGTAGCAAATTCATATTGGTTTGTACACTTGCATCACTTTTTAGTTATCAATAACCACTTACCACATTAGCAATTTGTAAAAAATTTGTAGTTTTAACATTTTTCACTTTTTAAAGGACATAAAAAATTAATAGATTAAATTTAAAACAAAATATACAAGCCAAAAAAAATTAGCCCAACAACAAAAATTACCAATAATAAAACTAAAAAAATTAAGTCTAATCAATCTATTTTACCACGAACAAACAACTTGGCCATTTAAAAAATTATAAACAAAAATCCTTAATAGTAAAGCAGCAGACTCAAAGGTCGGAGCAGCAGAGTCGCCCCCTTACCTCCAAATCCTGACTTCGTCCCTGAACATATAAACACCATTTACAATTCAACAAATCTGTCACTTTTCATGTTACGTTAACCACGTTATAAAGCTCTAAGAAAGACACCAATTAATAGTTAAGAAAGTGACATTTACTAACGTGTTAAAGTGTTAATTTATATCGATGCAATTAGTCAATTACACGTTACCTCTCTTTTTTCTCTTTGACAGTAGTAGGTACGTTACTTCTCATTTGACTATAAATATTCCACATATATATTATTAATAATATGTTTCTTAGATATTGTAACTTCTATGCTTTTTTAAATAGCAACCTAATTGACTTGAATCACTTGATTACATTTTAAGTCATAAAATTGTCCCATTATTTTGCTGATTGCATAAGCATATACATGAAGGTATTTGTAGGGGCCGGTTAATCAATAATTATTAAAATCGTGTTAACTGGGCCTGTGGTCCATCCGAGGACGTAAAACTGTCCGAAGAGGTCCATATTAGGTTATAAGGGTAACCAAATAAAAAGAAAAGTAGATATCATGTGAGGTGAGTTCAATATTCGTCCGAGGACAAAATCCTTCTCGGTAATATGTGTCCGAGGATGACCTGAACGCCATATTGTTACAAACACACTTCAGAGCTACATTACCACTAAAAGTGAGATATGGGACCAAGGGTTAGAAAGAAAAGGTAAACAAATATCTTTAACAACAGCTGCCTCCGCATTAATTGCCTCTCAACCAATTCTCTGGCCGCATTAATGTGGAGGTAATGCCTGAACAGTGATGAAGTAGCCTTACAACTGCTGGTTGGAGGTTCCAGAAGGTGTTGGATGGGACAGGAAGGGATCCCCCGAACCCAACCTATACGTGTGTGGTGAAGATGACACCAAGAGAGCAGTATATAACATGGAAGAATGCATTGAGAAAAAGATCGGAACTTCAAAACGAGTAGTATTTAGAAGAAAACCTTATGAAATAAAGAACTTAACTTGTTTCAAGGAGAAATTGATTGTTATATTGGTGTTAATCCATCTATAAACATTAAGTTTAATCATTTCTCTTTTGGAGTTAATCTAGTTCTTTGACATCCATGCTCTACAAATTTATTGTTTGGACTTTTAACGTTTAAACCCAATATGAATTTGAGATCGTTACAAATTGAGTCCTTACAGTATTATATAGTATTATATATTCTTATACAATCAGCAAAATAATGGGACTATTATATGACAAAATATTACCCCTTTATTCATGTTTAGTTTTTATTTATTTTATTTTATTGTTTTTAATAATTTAAGTCAAGAAATACGTGCATGGCATTCATATCAAAACAATCTAATAACCAGTTTTTTTTAATAAAAAAAAAAAAACTTATTTGTGACTTGATGACACAAAAGATTATTTTATTTATTGATGGAAAAGAGATTATTATATGGGTAGAAGAAGCTCCTTTTTTTTGAGACCAGGTAGAACAGGCTCCTTGAATGGTCGTTACTCGTTAGTCAGAAAAATACCGTTATGGTCGGCAAGACAGTTGCAAACGTTTCAATCTCTGATAGGGGGACAAGATTAAATTAAATAGGTATATTCCCATCGTAGTGTATGCTTTTTTTTTTTTCCTTTTTAATTTCAAATTAAAGCATATGGATTTGGACGGTGCGAACTGAAAAGGACTATTAATAATGGAATAAATTTACGAGCGGCTCATATTTAAAGGTAGAAGACCTTTTGTGTTTTGGACAGAAAATGATAGACTACTTTTTTTTGAGTCGGACACACCCAATCCACACTTTTTAAATTCATGGCATACTTAGTGATTAGATTACAAGACTGATATATGGGACAATTATTAATAATTAGTGAAAAAAAAAATTTTGGTTCACCAATCACAAATTGATATATAACCTTGTTGTAGATTTAGGTGTGTTGTTGTCAAAAAAAAAAAAAAAAAAGGTGTCATTAGAGTTTTTCTGATGAATTTTAGCTTACAAATTTATGCAATAATAAGTATGATTGGTATGCTCCAATTACCTAATAAATGAAAGTTTGAATTTTTTTTTTTAGTGTCAAGAAACTTGTAGCTCAATTGGTACTTTCGGTATTTTTAATGAAAACATGTACAGTTCAAATCCTCTTATTTTCAACTATCGAATTATCAAAATTTAAAAATAAAAATAAAAAACAAAAATGAAAATGAAAATATCTATCTGAAGAGAAAAAAAAAGTACAAAAAAAAAAATTGTTATATTTCAAAAGTGTCATGATGTGGTATATTTTTATTTAGACAAAATTTAGTTACAAAATTAGTTGTAACTTAAGACTACAACCTTACTTAATAAAATAAATATTATTACATATTTTGAAAATCTAATTGTTGAATTACATGTTCTTTACGTTTTTAATACATATATCAATTTTTTGTCAATTGGATATTATTTACTATGTAATCTATAAATTTATATTTTCTGCATAATTTTAAATTACAAAAACTTGCAATTTAAACAATTTATTTATGACATAGTTATTGATCTTTAATTTTCTAGAAACTTTGCAAGTATGGAGGGTATAAGAATATGATGTAATCCAATGATTGATTTGTCAAAATTCATATTTAATAAAAAGATATTGAGTAAGGTTGTAGTTTTAGATTACAACCAATTTTATTGCTAAACTTTGTCCTTTTTATTTTTAGTAAAAATATTTATAAGATTTGAAAATAATTTAGGGTCATCACTAGCCTTGTCTCTTTTTCCATAATTTTTTTTCCCGCTCAAATGCACTTGGAATAAATTTTTCTTATTTGCTTATGTGAGTGCTTTATTTATATTATTCCTTTGTTTGAGAATAAGTAGATTTGTTTATATTGGTCAGGTGGGATGTCTTAACACATTAATACTTAGTAACTTAGCCCCCCAACTCTAGATTTTGGAATGTAGATTAGGTCTTTTCTGTGTAATTTCCTTTTACTTACTTTAGATTATAACTAGGAAACTAACTTTTACTTACTTTAGATTATAACTAGGAAACTAAGTGTCCATTTAGGAATAGTTTATTTAATTGAAACTGAAAATTTTTTGCTGAAAGTACTGTAAATAAAGGTAAAAATTAATTGAAATAGTACAGTGGGACTCATGAATAGTACAAAAAAGTGCAGCGAGACCTATGAATAGTACCAAAAAGTGTAGTAAGACTCATAAATAGTAGCAAAAAAAAAAAAAAAACTAAATAATAAAATAAGCTAGCTTTTTAAGTAATGCCAAATGCAATCTAAACCTTATACTTTTTGTTGGTGCAAACACAATAATAATGGAAATAATACACAAAGAGAAACTGAATAGTACTTCTGAATATTATTAATATAAAGAAAGGAAATACACAACACTATTTGGACTGAGGCGCGGCACTCGCTGTCTTTAAGGAGATTCAAGCCCTTGGTTGGCTAACTCTTGTAACCGGTGCAGACCTTCTCTGACTTGTCTCCCCCAGGATACAACAGCCCAACAAATGTTGTATGGCTAGAACAACCTCTGCACAAAGTGTTCAAGCCCAAAACTCCACCAGAAAGAACACCCTTCCTTGCCAATAATCTCTCTATTTTTTTTAGTGTGTATTGTGAATTGCAGTAACTTGGATTGGGTCTGAATGAGTCTATTTATAGGCTCAATGGGCCTTACGAAATTACTACCCAATTTATTCTAATTAATTAGGTCCAATTATTCTGATGTAATGGGTGTTACAAGATTAATTGTTGGATATTAATCTGATGGGCTGGAGTTACACTATTAATGGTGAGATGAGGAGTTTCTGAAGAATGAATAGGGCTGGGGTTACACAATTAATGGTGAGATGAGGAGTTTCTGAAGAATGAATAGGCCCAAACGGATAGTCCATTAAGTGGGTTAATGGCTCTTCATTGTCCATACGGATAGTCCATTAAGTGGGTTAATGGCTCTTCATTGTCCATAATAAAAATGGAGTATTAATTCGGGCCATTTACTCACCAACGGATATGGTAATTATTCTGAATGGACTGTTAAGTAGGAGGATCCAAGGGGCTGATTCATTTCCATTTTTGATACCTCCACTCTTCACCTCCCCCTTGCGCACGTATCTAGCCCAATATCTGAGACAATTCATGTTAGCCCATTAATCACCACAATTAAAAAGAATAAAAAAGTCTCTCTCCTTTTCAATGTGGGATTAAACATTTTTCACAACTCTTCATCTTCCATATTCACTCCACATCTTTACATTTATTTTATAACATTTACTCATTTTAATTATTTAATATTAAAATATTCCAACAATCCCCCACTCATTTTAATATTAAATTTTAGTTAAAGAGAGATTACCAGGCAAAGATGGGTCACTATGCATCATGAAGGTGTGCTCTGCATTGAACCTTCACTTAGTAAAACAGCGATCTCAACTCCAGAGTCGTAGTGGTCTCCGACTTGAACTAGGACTGCTTTAGGGAAATTAAACATCACTGCTTACACATAACAACCTAGGTGTTGACATGAGCTTTTATAGCTAGCACTTTACGGCCATGTGCTGATCCCAGTTTCATGGGTGTATTTGAGATTAAGTCCAAATCTCATAGGGAGCGGCCCCACCCCCACACTCACATAGGTGAAATTTGTCAAGGGTGCTCCTGCAATTCTGACACCCCACTCATACGAGCTACAAATTTCATTAAGAGTTTTTTACTCAACCTCTCCACATTACAGGATAAATGCACTTACATCATAGGGATGAACAATTAAAAAATTATTTACAGAATAAATAATTTAAAAAAAAAAATAGTGCATTTCTTACGACCATCATATGATTCGTTTTTCCCATTGAACCCAATTCTCAGGATCTCTGGTCCTTGGGTTGGGTATCCTCATACATGGCTCATGATTCTATGGACTTTAGTCCCATCCCCCTCGATGTATTCCAGACTCTATCTTTTGCCAAGGCCTTGGTAAATGGATCTGCAAGATTATCATTAGATTTAATATAATCCACAGTTATGATGCCACTACTCAAATAAGATCGCACGGTACTGTGCTTTCTTCTTATAGGTCTGGATTTACCGTTGTAGTAACGGTTTTTAACTCTACCAATTGTGGCAGTGCTATCACAATGAATTAATATAGGTGGAATTGGCTTTTCCCAAAAGGGAATTTCATATAACAAATCTTTGAGCCAATTTGCCTCTTCACTAGCTGAAACTAATGCTATTAATTCAGCTTCCATTGTTGAATTAGCAATTATTGTTTGCTTTTTAGATTTCCAACAAATAGCACCACTACCTAAGGTAAAAATATAACCAGTGGTAGAGAGAGAATCACCTGACAAAGTATTCCAATCGGCATCACTAAAAGCTTCAATCACAGCAGGGTACTTTTTATAAAATAAGCCATAGTTTTTGGTACCAATTAAATATTTTATAACTCGCTCAATAGCTAGCCAATGATCTTTACTAGGTTTGCTAGTAAATCTGCTAAGCACTCCTACTGCATATGCAATGTCAGGTCTAGTACAATCTGTAGCATAACGCAAACTACCAATGATACTAGCATAATCCTTTTGATTAAAAATCTCATTATCATTATTCACAGGAAATAAATGAACACTAGAATCAAAAGGAGTAGCTACACTTTTGTGATCATGAAAATTATATTTTCTCAATATTTTCTCAACGTAATGTGATTGATCAAGATATATTCCATCACATGTTTTTGTAATTTTCATGCCCAAAATAAAATTAGCCTCACCAAGATCTTTCATATCAAAATGGCTTTTAAGCATATTTTTTGTTTCATTTATAACATGCATATTTGAGCCAAAAATTAACATATCATCCACATAGAGGCTAATAATAACATGTAAATTATTCCATGATTTAGAATAAATACATTTATCACATTCATTTGATTTATAATCATTCTCAATCATGCAGGAATCAAACTTTTCATGCCACTGCTTAGGTGCTTGTTTCAAGCCATATAGGGATTTAGTTAGCTTACATACCTTGCTTTCTTGGCCAGGCTCTACAAAGCCTTCGGGTTGGTCCATATAAATCTCTTCCTCTAGGTCCCCATTAAGAAAAGCAGTTTTTACATCCATTTGATGAATTTTCAAATCAAAAATTGCAGCAATGGCAATTAACAATCTAATAGATGTAATTCTTGTTACCGGAGAAAATGTATCAAAGAAATCAAGATCAGCTTTTTGTTTAAAGCCTTTTGCAACAAGTCTAGCTTTAAACTTATCTATTGACCCATCCGGTTTCAACTTTTTTCTAAGGACCCATTTACAACCTATGGTCTTACAACCTGGTGGAAGATCTACTAATTTCCAAGTTCTATTAGAAATTAGAGATTCCATCTCATCATTTACAGCCTCTTTCCAAAATATGGCATCAGGTGATGTTAAAGCCTCTTTTAAATTTTTGGGATTTTCCTCAATGTTAAAAACATAATAATCAGGACCAAAATCCTTTTCAACTCTAGCTCTTTTACTCCTTCTAGGTTCCATTTCAAAATTTTCTTGATTTTGAAAATGTGAAGTAGAAGAACTAGGTTGTGACAAAATATTTTCTTCACCCCCACTATTTTTCAATTTAAAAGGAAATTTTTCTTCATGAAAAATTGCATCACCAGATTCAAAAATTATTTTGTTTTCAAGATCAAAAAATCTATAGGCTGCACTATTAATCGCATAACCAAGAAAAGCACAGGTAGTAGCTCTTATACCTAATTTAGGCATTTTAGGGTCAGTAAGCCTTACATAAGCAAGACAACCCCATACTCTCAAATATCACAAATTTGGCTTATGTCCTTTCCACATCTCAAAAGGTGTGGTGTGTGACTTTTTATGTGGTACCATATTCAAAACATGACATGCAGTTAAAATAGCTTCACCCAAAAAATGTAAAGGTGCACCAGATTCAATTAACATGGCATTTGTTAACTCAATTAAAGTTCTATTTTTTCTTTCAGCCACACCATTAGAAGCAGGTGAATATGGTGCAGTAGTTTCATGGATAATTCCCAAAGACTGAGCAAATGAGTTGAATGCACTTGATTCATACTCACGGCCTCTATCACTTCTTATTCTTTTTATTTTTCTACCGAATTGATTTTCAACTTCTTGTAAAAAATCTTGAAATTTTTCAAAAGCATCACTTTTATTTTTCAACAAATAAATAGTTGTATATTTTGAGAAATCATCAATAAAAGTGATAATATATTTATTTCCTCCACGAGTTAAAATTCCCTCAAATTCACATAAATCGGAATGAATTAACTCAAGCAATTCGGTATTTCTTACAACATTTTTATGAGGCCTTTTTGTAATCTTAGCTTGACTACAAGTTTCACATTTTTCAAAATCTTTTGACAGTCTTGGAATTAATCCTAAACTACTCATGATTCCCACATATCTACTATTTATATGACACAAACGAGCATGCCAAAAATTAATAGAAGAAAGCATATAAACTGAACTGGTAGATGCTTTATTATTCTCAACATTCAATTTAAACATTCCATCACAAGCATAACCCTTGCCCACAAATAATCCCTTTTTTGTGATTACATAATTATCAGATTCCATAGTTTGCTTGAAGCCAGCCTCGTTAAGCAAAAAACTTGACATCAAATTCTTCCTCATGGACGGAGTGTAAAGTACATCTTTCAATGTTAGCACACGTCCAGAAGTGAATTTCAATTCAACCTCACCACTCCCAAGAACCTTGGTTTTACTAGAGTCACCAAGCATAACAGTTTTTTCTTCTTCAAAAGGAGTGTACAATTTGAACCAATTCTTGTCATAGCAGACGTGCCTATTAGCACCGGAATCTGCCCACCACCCTTCAACATATTGCACCATATTGATGTCTGTAATCATAGCCACTAAAGGCTCTTCGGTTACGTTAGCCTGCGGGACAGATTCACGTTTCCGAAATTTGCAAAATCGAGCAATATGCCCACTCTTGCCACAGACAAAACAGGATCTATTAAATTGATCTTGTGAAGGGGGTCCTTGGTTCTTATTGTAATTTTTTTTTGGGTTTCCCCTTCCTTGAGGTCTATTATTATTTTTAAAGGCTCTTTTTTTAGGCTTCAATTGAACATTTCTAGGAAAATGATTTTTGGGCATATTATTATTGGATGAAATAAGGTTTACCTTTGTGGTGGAATTACCATTGCTCTCTTGTGTCATGAGTGCATCTTGTCCTCTAGCCTCCTCCTCCACACGGATGCGTGTGATTAAAGTCTCCAAGGATGTCTCCTTCTGTTTGTGCCGCAAAGTTTTTTGGAACTCCCTCCAAGATTGTGGTAGTTTATCAATTATGCCAGCTACCACCAAATTGTCTCCAATCTTTATGCCTTCGGATCTCAATTCTGCCACAATCATTTGGAAGTCTTGTGCTTGATCCACCACCGATTTTCCATCCACCATTTGGTAACGGAAAAATCTACTAGCAGCATACTTCTTTGCACCTGCCTCCTCGGTATCATACTTGCTTTGTAAAGCCTTCCAAATTTTCTTAGCAGAATTGTAAGTTGTATCATAATAATCATAGAAATGATCGGCAAGACAATTCAATAGATAAGAGTGACAATTATATTCATCTTTTGTATACTTATCTATTTTTTCTTGATGGAGAATATATTCTTCCTCACTCATCTCATCGGTAGGAACTTTTGACGGATTCTTGTCAGTGAGGATGTAGGAGACTTTGAGAAGACTTAAGTAGAAGATGACCTTTCCTTTCCACCTCTTAAAATGGGCTCCCTTAAAGCGAAAGGGCTTGTTGAGATCTCCAACAGGCTCATTTGGTTTCTCTTGTGAAGACTCCATGTGTTTGATTCTCCTTAAAATTGTTGGTGCAAACACAATAATAATGGAAATAATACACAAAGAGAAACTGAATAGTACTTCTGAATATTATTAATATAAAGAAAGGAAATACACAACACTATTTGGACTGAGGCGCGGCACTCGCTCTCTTTAAGGAGATTCAAGCCCTTGGTTGGCTAACTCTTGTAACCGGTGCAGACCTTCTCTGTCTTGTCTCCCCCAGGATACAACAGCCCAACAAATGTTGTATGGCTAGAACAACCTCTGCACAAAGTGTTCAAGCCCAAAGCTCCACCAGAAAGAACACCCTTCCTTGCCAATAATCTCTCTATTTTTTTTAGTGTGTATTGTGAATTGCAGTAACTTGGATTGGGTCTGAATGAGTCTATTTATAGGCTCAATGGGCCTTACGAAATTACTACCCAATTTATTCTAATTAATTAGGTCCAATTATTCTGATGTAATGGGTGTTACAAGATTAATTGTTGGATATTAATCTGATGGGCTGGAGTTACACAATTAATGGTGAGATGAGGAGTTTCTGAAGAATGAATAGGCCCAAACGGATAGTCCATTAAGTGGGTTAATGGCTCTTCATTGTCCATAATAAAAATGGAGTATTAATTCGGGCCATTTACTCACCAACGGATATGGTAATTATTCTGAATGGACTGTCAAGTAGGAGGATCCAAGGGGCTGATTCATTTCCATTTTTGATACCTCCACTCTTCACCTCCCCCTTGCGCACGTATCTAGCCCAATATCTGAGACAATTCATGTTAGCCCATTAATTACCACAATTAAAAAGAATAAAAAAGTCTCTCTCCTTTTCAATGTGGGATTAAACATTTTTCACAACTCTTCATCTTCCATATTCACTCCACATCTTTACATTTATTTTATAACATTTACTCATTTTAATTATTTAATATTAAAATGTTCCAACACTTTTTGTTTTAGGCTGTACTAGGGCCAAAGTGTTGTAATGTAAACACATTGTACTCTTTTCATTTTATCAATAAGCATGTACTCTTTCTTAAGGTTTCTTTAATTTTCTTAGAGATTAATTAAGTAACGGCCCCATTTGGTAAATCTCCTAGCTAAGGGGGAATCACATCGACATTTGAACCTCCACATTTAGATTTGTTAAGTTAGCGATGGAGAGGTTTTTATCCCTTTATTTCATACAATTTTTCAAAACCCTTAAAGTAGAATATTGTTTTATTTATTATATATTTTAGAATAATAGATGAACGATGAAGATTAGGTAAGTATAGTACATTTATAAAATAAAATAAAAAAGGTGTATGGTAGAATGATCTTATTCCTAACATATTTTAGAGCGTGTTTGGCCCTAGCTTATATTTTTTGCCTTTTGTTTTAGTTTTTTTTTTTTTGGCAAATAACTTAACTTTTTGCTTGTTTGAAATAATTAGATTTTAACTTTTGTCACACATTTAACATAAAAAAATACCAAAAATTATATATTTTGATAAACACTATACAAATAAGCTATTCTCAAATGCAATCTAAATGTTTTTCACAATATAGGTTCTAGTTAGCTCAGTTTGTAAAGTCTCTTGTTCTCGAATAAGACATTTGAAATTTGAACCCCACTTATACTAAAAATCGATTAGTATTTTAGCCTAATAATAAAGAGCAATCAAACCACTGTGCAACGTTGGAGTGATGATCACTCCATTAATATAAGTGCTTGTAGGGTGTAGAGGGCAAGGATCGGGGTTTAAATATTCAAGAGGGAGTTTCACACACATATACATTTATATTATTCTAAAGAAGAAATTTCTATTTTATATAAAAAATTAATAATAAATAAATAAATAAAGAGCAATTATTATAAAGTGTACCCTAAGTTTGAATCATAAAAGGAGGATGGAAAATGTACTTTTTGCCACAAAATTGGGCTACTATTCATATAGTCCCTCAGGCCCAAGCAAATATAAAAGGACTTCGTTGACATTTCACAAACTTCAACCAATCTTTTACCCGCCAAAAATCTCTCTCTTTCTTTCTCAGAAAGAAACCATGGCGCTCAATCTTCTTGTTTCTCTATTCTCCATTCTCATCTCCACCATTTTCCCACAACCAAGAGCTCTCCAATACTCACAACACGACCGCTTCGCTTTCGGGCCGAACCTCATCCACTCCATTATCACCCCCACAAGTTCACCCACTTCTTCCACTTCAATCTCTCCTCCACAACCCTCTTCTCTTGCCCCTGCACTCTTCATCATTGGCGACTCCTCCGTTGACTGTGGCACCAACAACTTCCTCGTCACTATGGCACGTGCCGACCACCTTCCTTATGGTCGAGATTTTGACACGCACCGCCCAACTGGGCGGTTCTGTAATGGAAGAATACCGGTTGATTATCTTGGTAATGTTGGTTTGTATTTTTTGGCTTTTTTGAAGACCCTTTTGTTTGGTTAATGAGAAAATGAAGAGGAAGAAAACTAAAGTTTGAGTCTTGTGGGATTATTTGTTTTTTCGAAGACCCTTTTGTTTGGTTATTGAGAAAATGGAGAGGAAGAGAGGAAAAAACTCTAAATTTTGAGTCTTGTGGGATGTTTCTGTTTTCTTGATTTTGTTCATGTCTCCTGTTTAGTGACCCTATGTTTGGTCACTGAGAAAAAAAGAGAGAAAATATAATAACTTTTGGTCTTACGGGTACTTTTTGTTTTGGTTATTACTTTAGTTCGTTTGATATTGTAATTTTCTTGGGATCTGAATGGTTAAAGTTCTAACTTTCTTTTTGTTTTACCAATTTTTGTCAGCAACTATACTGAGCAAACATGTTTCTTGCTAGAGAGCCTAGAATGAAAACAAGACGTGAATATGTTCTTGTTATTTGAAACAGAAGTTTAAAGTGTGGATATTGTCTTTGGATTTGTTTCATGAAATTTTTCTTATTAGGCTTTTCTGTGTTGGATACTTTAATCAGCTTTGCGGCTTGGGCTTCCCTTTGTACCAAGTTATCTTGGGCAGAATGGAAATGTTGAAGATATGATCCATGGAGTGAATTATGCTTCTGCTGGTGCTGGGATTATTTTCACTAGTGGTTCAGAATTGGTATGCTTTCCATTACTTTTAATGTTGATAACTTTGAATTAAAACACTGAAGTGATTAACTGTGCTTGTGAGTAAACAAATTGACTTTCAGTTGTTTGATAAAATGTTCTAATTGTATCGCAGATTTTATTGTTTGATTCTAGGGTATTGGGTTCTTTGATATGTGTGTGTGTGGAAATGAACTTATTGACTGTGGTTGTAAACTATCATGATGTATTAACTGCCTTAGACAGCCTTTAGTTTCTCCCGAAGTCAGGAAAAAGTATAAGAAAACTTGGAATTTTGATATAGCAATTAGCTGCTCTAACCCCAATCAGTAATGAGAGCCAAAGTGTATTTCTTTTCCTTATGTTTACTCGGTAACCTTTACGATCACAAGTTAAATTGGATCTCCATCCATCTAAAATTTTGCCCCATGTGTTGGTTTTTGCATATGATCTGCTGAGCTGAGTAATTGGAATACTGATATACTATGAAGTATTAATTCTAAACATTGGTTGTTGTAAATTACTACAGGGCCAACACATCTCGCTGTTAGAGCAAATTCAACAGTTTACAGATACCTATCAGCAGTTTATATTAAGTATGGGTGAGCATCGTGCAGCTGATCTCATCTCAAATTCAGTGTTCTACCTTTCAATTGGAATCAATGACTATATACATTACTATCTGCGTAATGTATCTAATGTACAAAATCTCTACTTACCGTGGAGTTTCAACCAGTTCTTAGCTTCTACAATATGGCAGCAAATCAAGGTTATTTTCCTAGTCTTTGTTTCCCTGGAATTTAATTATTGATGATGGATGCTTTTGATCTCTGTACTAATATGCTTAGGAGGATGCCTTGTATTTTTGTGTTAATATGTTGAATATAATCTTGCTGCCTTGTGCTTCTAAGTATTTCTTTTGTGTGCATCATTGCACTGTAACACTATTACCCAAATCGGTAAAAAGCATTGAATATCTTATAAATGTATAACATTCCAAATGGAGTCCAAATAGAAGCAAACCACTCTATGACAACAGGCCAATGACATTTAGGCCAATTGGCATTTCCTGCTGTTTCAAGATTCCAACAGAAACGTCCAGTGTTTGAATCCTCCCGGACCTCCCCCACTTAAGATGTATCAAAAATGGCTTGACAACAGAATATATCCTTCTGTACTCCTAAACTCTCCCAAAAGATGCATCACTTTTATTCCATCTCAAATGTTTAGCCATTATCATTCAAAATTCTTATTGAATTAATTAGAGTATGGGTAAATTAATAATCATTGCTCTAAAGGCTGGAACAGTTTCCAAAATTCGACTCTCACTTGGATTTCGTTTTCTTTTTATTTGTCAGTTTGGAAACTTCCTTAACATTTTAACATTGATGTTACAGAACCTGTATGACCTTAATGTCAGGAAACTGGTGGTCATGGGGTTGGCACCTATTGGTTGTGCACCTCACTACTTGTGGCAATACAGAAGTGAGAATGGAGAGTGCATTGAGTCGATAAATGACATGGTTAGGGAATTCAACTTTCTCATGAGATACATGATTGAGGAGCTTGGTGAGGAACTTCCCGATTCCAACATCATCTTCTGTGATATGTTTGAAGGCTCCATGGATATAATAAAGAACCATGAAAATTATGGTGAGAGATGTTGTAAATCCTTATATTATTTTACCCAAAAAATTGTCTTTTCTATTGTTCTCATACTATAAATTGTGCTCATGTTCAGGTTTTAATGACACTACTGCTGCTTGCTGTGGGTTGGGTGAGTACAGGGGTTGGATCTTGTGCCTATCATCACAAATGGCTTGCAGTAATGCATCCACCTATATCTGGTGGGATCAGTTCCACCCAACTGATGCAGTAAATGCCATACTAGCAGATAATGTGTGGAATGGCCTGCACACAAAAATGTGCTATCCCATGAACTTGAAGGAAATGGTACTTCTCAAGGAAAACTGATCAAATGCAAAAGGCTTCAAGAATGCAAACTACTCCAAATACGGATAAGTATCTGGTCTGGAATTTTTCCTTGGTTTACATATCCCCTACATCTATTACTAGCCCACATAGTGTAAAAAACTCTTTAGGATACATAGCTGAGACTGTAAGGATGATGTTATCACTATATAAATGTGAAAGTGAGCATACAAAATATTTGATTCATGTAAAGCTGGCAAATAATAGGGCATATTTCATTCTTTTAATAATCCAATGTCATCCTTTTCAAAGATTGTTAATATCATCTTCAAAGTCTGATCTCATCATGAAACTAGGAAATGCAGTTGTGATGTCCCTGCAATGAATGAAATTATATAGACAATCAGCTCTAAAATTGTAATAAATGAACCATAGTAGCAAACATAGACTATAAAAACACTGCTTTGTTTTACAGTCCAGATAGATGGGCGTTTTCGTTAGACATAAGTACTTTCGATGCGACCTATCTCTAACCCGAAAAAAAAAAAAAAAAAAAAAAAAAAAAAAACCTCAACATAGTAACGTAATGAAGATGTGAATCTACAATTGCATAGAATCTCATTTGGTGAGTTGGGGGGAGAAAAAATATTAGTGTCAGGGTCATTTTCATTTATTGCAGTTTTTCAAGGCTTTTACCTAGGATGACAAGAAGACATCCAAACATACAACGATGAAGGTCAAGAGTACAATCATAGTATCATAATTATCACTAAGCATTAATGAATCGTTTCTTTTCCAAAAATTTCTAAACAAAGCAATTGGGAAATATGTATTTTTCTAGTATTTGGGATGAAGTTAAAGTTTACTGTGATATGTTGCATATATTCTTATATGATTCTTTTTTACACAATAGATCTCCATAGAAGGTTGTGTATAGAATTCACATCACATTAAGACTAAATTAATCACATTAAGAGATACGCAGAAACAGGATAAAAAGGAATTACTTCAGATATGGAATTGTCATGTTCTTCAGTAAGGATGGATTGCGAGACACAAACTCCTTCCACTCTTCCATGTCAATTTTTCCGTCTTTTTTTGAATCAGCTTCCTCAAATGTCTATACAATTACAAAACGAAAGGTATGGTTAAGCACAACACAATTACAGAGTTTTACATGTTGCACCATCTTGTAAACCATACCTTATCAATAATGGCTTCAATTATATCTTCAGAAAGGATCAAGTCTGACTCCTTCATAAATGCCCAAAGCATTGCCTTGACCTTTCATGAGTGTGTATGGCACAGATTTTGTTAGACAACATGATAAATTGAAGATATTCCATTGTGAACATCTTTGAATAAATTCAATCGATCGCATTTAACTCAAAAAACTCTTTTGAGTGCTGAACAGCATACTATGTTACTTTATTTTGTTGTTGTTGCCATTATCTCTTAACTTGACCACATTTTAGGGGACTCTAAGCTTTATGTATTATACACCAGTAACATCTGTTTAGGCAAGAACAAGAATTAAGGTCAAAATCTCACTCTTTACCTCATCCCGTTCGATAAAGCCTGTTTGCCATATATCATATAATTGAAATGCAACTGCAACATCAGATATGAAGCTTTAGTACAGTCTTTAAACATGCACAAAAGCACACACAGATTAGAAGAATTTCATACAAGCAACTTTATCTGCTTGAGGTGCTTCTGGGTGGAAGACACTCAGAGAAAGAACAAACTCTCCAAATTCTATCACCCCATCATGTTTGGAGTCAAAGAGTTGGAAGATCTGTTAAGATAGGGACAAGCAAAAACATTTTACTATCAGAAAGTTAAAGCAAAAACATTTTAGCTCAAATATCAAGATAAAAGCCAGAAGCTGACCCTGTCTGCAAAGAGACTTTGTTTCTTGACACTCCTGAATAAACCAAGCTGAAGTTCTTCCTGCAAACTCAAAACCAAGTTCAGATTAGATACTCATACTGCCATATGAAAAGAGCTTAATTACTATATATTTTAGTATTGGATTGTAAACTCAAACTGTGATAAACTACTACTTGTTCTAAAAGCTTAAACACTTAGGAAAGGGTGATAAACAACCACCTATCTCAAAACTTTAAAATGTTAAGAAATTGTGAATTTAATCATTTAACCATTATTCTAACAAGGGATTAAGGTTAGTTAAAGAAATTTTAAAGCGCAGTCAAATAGTCAAACTTAAAACAACTGAGCTGTAGGTATAATATTATCTAAACAAGTCTGCCAACTTCATAGCAACTTGTATTGCATCTGTAAATTACAATTCTATATGTTCCTACATATGTGCCATGGGAACTAGTGATGGGTGCAACTTACTTTGCTTATAAGCCCGTCATTAACTATAGAACTGCTTAGTTTCGTGAATAGCTCATACAAATTTTTAACATCGGTCACATTAACTGCAAAAATATAAGGCATAG
This sequence comes from Quercus lobata, assembly GCF_001633185.2. NCBI lineage: Eukaryota > Viridiplantae > Streptophyta > Magnoliopsida > Fagales > Fagaceae > Quercus > Quercus lobata. The sequence continues at coordinate 30,128,815 of NC_044905.1, read as the reverse complement.
ATATGTTTTTAACAAGTAAAACCCGTGCATCACAACCTGAAAATGAGTAAATGAAAAGAAAATGAAGCTTACAACAGGTTTGAGAAGCGAGAAAAGCAGGGTCATCGTGTTTAACTCGCTGCTTTATGCACATGCAGCCCATTGTGAAGGTGAAGCTCGCTGATGTTTAATAAAAGCCTTTCTTTTGTGGAAAACAATATGGTATATCAAATATGAGTACTTCTATAACCATTGTTTGGAAAATAGGATTCAGAAGAGCTGCCTATGTGAGAATGCTGTTGTGGTTTTATTGTTTCATTCACCCAAGTGCTTAAAAGGCTTTCAAAGGATGCCAAAGTTTTTGATTCTGAATTGCCTACAAACTACAAAGCTATGCAAATCTGCACCTGTCACCTACTTTTGTGTGTATTTATGCTTTCGATATTGCATGACTTTTTGTTTTAGATGTAGTCCACCTGGGAAAAAGGCTGCAGGGATGGAGGCGACTTTACTATTAGTTGTGTGCAGCGGTTTCAATTTTTGACTCTGTTACTATTTAGTTGTTGAGATTTTTTTTTTTTTTTGGTGACGATAAGAACAAAATTATTTTTGTTTAGAATTTTTTAAAGGGCAGGATTGTTTATTTTAAATAAAATTGGTTAATTGAGCTTATTTATTTATTTTTTTTTAGTTTCACTATTGGTAATTTTTGTTATTGAGCTATTTTTTTTGGTCTTGTATATTTTGTTTTAGATTTTAGATATATAATTTTTTTTTATAGTCACTAAAATGAGGAAAATACTAGCGCTACAAACTTTTTTTATAAATTATTAATGTGATAAGTGGTTACTAGTAAGTAAAAAAATGATGTGAGTGGTGGATCCATGTGCGAACCAATAAGAATTTGATACCAAAACAGTTTGTAAAAATGTTGTAAAAAGTTTGTGAGTATGACATTATTCTTAAAAGAATTAATGATATTGTTTAAAGGAGAAAAATGTAATTTTGTAAAAAAATAGCTAAAATTAGTTCATAATAATAATAATAATTTTAAAAAAATGGGGGGATCCGGATCCTATCCATTGCTATTTGAAATGGAGAGTGTCCAGTTAAGGGTTAAGATATGCTTAAAAAGAATCTAAGGTCTACAAAGTGCCACCTCAATTAAAAGTTTTTAACTTAACCAAATATGAAATAACTATGGTAACCAAAGTTAACTATGGTCCAAAAACAAAAAAAGCACCAAATCCTTGTATCTGCATTTTGGATCCCCCTCAAGACTCTATTCTTCAATCCCAACTGCCCATCAGCCACTGGCCACCATCTTAGCTATTATCACGCTACTGATAAGTTGGAATGGTGTTCTTAAGCTTAAGAACAACTTTGACCGATCCCTCGAAGGGCTCCCCAAACACAAAAGCACCAATGCAACACTCCAATTCACTCCTAGACTCCGCCACACTATCGGGCAAGTCCGAACCACCACCACCACCATTAGCTTCAATCAAGTTATTGACACAAGTATCCACATGTATAAACACCTCTTCTTCAGACCTATAAGACCGCCCACAAATCAGACATTCATACACATTTAGTGAATACCCATTTTGTGATCTCTTCTTAGAAGTGATCATTGAGTCAAATGGATCGAACCCATTTGCCGGTTTGCGAATTGGGGTTGAATCATTCGTCAAATCCGACCAGTCGTTGTGATCAGAAATGGGTGCTTTCTGAGGCAAAGGCTTGGGTTTGGAATTTGAAGTCACAGAACTGGGTTCTTTCCGAGGCTATGGAGATGGGTTTTGAGTTTAGGAAGAAGGGCGAGAGAGAATTGGATTTGTGGGTCCTGAAGAAGAAGAAGATCCCAAGACTCTACCTTGGCCCTTGATAATAGCAAAGATGGTGGCCGGTGGCTGATGGGCGATTAGGATTGAAGAACAAAGTCTTGAAGGGGATCCAAAATGTAGATACAAGAATCTGGTGCTTTTTTTTTTTTTTTTTTTTGGACCATAGTTATTTGTTATTTGGTTAAGTTAAAAACTTTTAATTGAGGTGGCACTTTGTAGACTTAGGGTCCGTTTGGGAGTTTATAGAGGAATGGAATGGAATGGAATGAAATGATCATTAAAGGAATGGAATAGAATGGAATGAATTTAGTAGGGAAAGGAATGGAATGGAATGTGATTTAAAAATCTTGTTTGGATGTTATAAAATAAAGGAATGGAATGGAATGGAAAGTAAGTAACACCGTTTGGGAGTGATATTGGAAGGAATGGAATGAAATCATTTTATAATAACATTACTATTATACACCTCATTTTAAAGAACATAAAAAATAATCAATGAGAACTTATAATTGCTTTGAAATGCTTAGTATTTAGTGGATGATGTGAAACTAGTTAGCCACAATTGGGTCTGTGTTAGATTATTGAATTACAATATTGTTTTGTTAAGGTGAATAGATTGTATCACGCTAATCAATAATTTAACAGATGAAGATAATGGCATGAAAAATTAACAATAGTACAATTTCTTTATTTTAATTTGCAAATTTTTTTTAGGGGCTGCTAGTTTTAGATTGGATCTTTTTTGGCTGGTATGCTTTACAATGTGTTTGATAATTTAATACATCTCCATCTCCTAATTTCATTAAGGAAAAAAAAAATTATTGTAGCTAAAAAACAAGTTATGTATATTTTTATGTTGTAAAGCAATTCACGCATCACATATTTATTCTCAACAAAATAAATATTGTCTAACAATGCAAACAAATATCTTTAAAAAAAAAAAAAACTCTGGTAATGAGTCATGCCAAAACAAAACAAAATAACATAATCCATTCTAAAACTAAGGTTGGCCAAAAAATCCCACACTTTTTTAAATTTTTAGGCCTAGACATCAGTGTCAATAAGACACATTTGCGCTCATGATCTGGGCAACCAAAGAACATCTCTTTATATGTTGGATTTTCCATCAAAAATATGTAGGCCTCAGGCATAAAAAAATTTATATTAAAAATAATCTACTCCAACTTATTAAAGTTCTAAACTACTATTATTTTAATTAAAATACTTTTCATTTTATTTTCTTCTCATTCTAAATTTTTTTTACTCTTGTTTTTTTCTTAACCACACACCTGTCCTTGTACACTAGCTTTAACATCTTAATAAGTTGTAAACAAATGCATAAAATATATTATGTATATATTTTGTTTAGACAGAAAGGGAATTGACGTTGATAAATTATAACATAGATTGATGGATAGAAAAGGGAACTATCTTGGTCTGATATTAGTTTTGTTATTTGCATTGCAAGAATTCTGTTGTGATTTCATGAATAAGTAGTGGGCAATAAATTTGTTTGAATTATTTTTGGCTAAGAATATATTCAATGAAATGCCTTGATTTGAATTTGGGCAGAGTCATGTTACTCGGTCCTAAGCTGAATCATTTTCATGTTCAGCATTAATAGTAAAAAAATAAATTTCTATGCTAACTCAGTGTATGATTTCCTGCAACAGTGCATTACTTTCTAGTTTCTTTTCATTTAAATTTTTTTTTACTCTTGGTTTTTTTCTTAACCACACACCTATCTTTTGTCTAAACTTTTACACTAGCTTTTGTAGACATTTCCTCTTAACCATACACGTGGTGAAGCCTTGGAGCTATTAACTAATTGGATGGTTGACTTAAAACTGCAAGTGTACGTAACACACCACTTGCTTCGTAAATAACAGAAGAATCAAAGAGGAAACAGAGTAAAAAACAAATTTGAGTTTTCCGGCAATTCCCACTTTCAAATTTCTAAATACAATTTTTTTTTAGCTGTACAGGTAACGGCAGTTTTCGTTTCTTTTCACTTTCAAGGTTTTTAGTTGTACAGAATGTAGTTTGTTTTGGTTTTTAGGTGTACAAAAACACTATATATCACTCTCATGAATCACTAGCAAATAGTTCATAAAAATTTAAAAAAAAAAAACTAGCAAACAACCGAAAAGAAAAAGAAAAAGATAGACATACTTGGTTTGAGCAATATCTGAAAATTGCAGCAGAAAAAAAAAAAAAAAAAAAAGACCAACGACAGCAGCTTCACTTTGTAGAGGACGGACAATATTGTGCAAGAATTATAACTTTATTTTTCTTACAGCTGAATGAGAAAAAAAAGGTTGATATTAAAGGGGTATTTTAGGGATTTTAACAAAAATTTCATTAAACCTAAATTCATTCCCTCCCATTCCTCCCAATTTTGAGGGGAACAAAAATTTGAGGTTTTGAGGGAAAAGGGAGGAATGAGCATTCCCTCCTAACCATTCAATTCCCTCCCACTTAAACTCCCAAACGAGGGAATGGACATTCCATTCCCTCCGTTAAAACTCCCAAACAAGAGGAGGGAAGAATATTCTAAAAATATTCCTTTTATTCCATTCCATTCCCTCCTCCCAAACGGAGCTAGATTCTTTTTAAGCAGATCCTAACCCTAGTCCAAAGGTAACGTCACTATGTGCACTTTTCCCACCGTCCAAGTTGGGAACATGGTACTGTGATTTGGCGGTGTCAACCTCTCAAGACAGATACTACTCTACCAATAATTATTTTATTCATTCGAGATATATATATATATATATATATATATATATATATATATATATATATATGTCATCCATCTCCCAACATATGAGTCTCACAGTTTTGTGAGACTTGCACGTTGCAAGTGGGATAATGCATATGTAAAATGTACGAGATACACTCTTTTACTTTACTGTCCACTAACATTTGCTTTACCAAGACAATAAGCATAGTGACATAAAAAGATTTCACACAATTTTTTTTTTTTTTTTGTAATTATCAAGGTGGTATGTGGTTATTAGTAGTATAGTATACAATGAAAGTAATAATAATGGTGAGTCCTACTGGGAAAAACTCTATATAAGTGGGAATAAATTTTAGCAAGTACAGCGAAAGTACAACCACACAAGAACATAAAAATTTACGTGGAAATCCTTTCTCCTTGAAGGGAAAAATTACTGGACAAACTTCGAATAATTTCACTGTATTAAATAGAGATTATAACACTTAAAGATATAACTTGAGCAAAAAAATTCTCTTTTTCTCTTCACTCAGTGCTATTTTCCTCACTGTGTATCTCTAAGTTTCTCTTGCCCTCTATTTTTTTCTCTTCTCTTTTGCTTGCTCTCACTCACGTAGTTTTTCAAGACTGCACTGTCCTCAATCTCATTCTCTCGGACTTCTCCACTTACTCGCTGGTTGAATGGCCTCTCCTTTTATTTCTAAATCTTTTCATTCTTTTCTTCCTTTTACACTCTTGACATCAATTCACAATAAATGCAACCCACTTGCCTTAACTTTGGTTCAGCCAATTTTTTTTTTCTTCTGCTCTCCCTTAGAGTATTAGAGAATTCAAATCCTATCCTATTTTACCATCCCAAAAAGCTACTTTATCAATTATACAATACCATTTTACAATAAACCCAGTATCTCAACTTTTATTTTTACTTACAATATATTAAAATAATATAAATTACATAATAAAATAATATAAAAAATCTCTCTCTCTTCTCTTTTCCTCTTCATCTTTGTTCTCTGTCTCTCTATTTTTCTCTCTTTCTCATCCACCCACCACCAAAAATCACCACCACCACCACCACCACCACCACATCAGTCACAAACCCACCACCACCAGGAAAAAAGAAAAAAGAAAAAAAAGCCACAGCCATACCCATACCCACGGCCATACCCATATCCACGACCAAACCCAAAGCCACCACTGCTAGACTTACCCAAAAAAAAAAAAAAAAACCATCGATACAAAATCATCAGATACAAACTCACCGATACATGCCTCACTGCAAAACACACACAAAACTCATCAATCCATGCCTTACTGCAAAACACACACAAAACCCATCATTTGCAGCGATCTTGAGCATCCCATCGCTGCAAAACCCATCACTGCAAAACTCATTGCTACAAATTTGAATACATAAATCACAAATTCAAAATTTTACCCATACCATTTTCACTCTCAGTCTCCCTCTCTCATCTCTCTCTCTGTTTGTGGCTTGGCGCTTCTCTACCTCCCCTCCGATCCAATCTACTGTTAATGCTTACAACTCTATGCCAATTTCCACCACATCGAACAGCAATCTCCAAACCATAACCCACCTGACTCACGCCAAACAAAACCCACCACCTAAACCACTCCGCCAAAGAAACCCACGCATAATAACCCACACCTCCGAAGAAACCCACCACCAATCTGCCACGATCTCTACCACTAACCAACCATAAACCCATTAGATCAAAGAGAGACCCATAACAAACCCATGAATAAACCCACTAGATCGAAGAGAGACCCATGATCTACCATGATCTCTTCCACGAACAACCCAAGTACAAACCTCCACACCATGCTGATCGCCGTGAGAGAACCATCAGACCACACCGGGTGAGACAGTGGCCAACGGCAGCCTAGGTTTAGGCATCGTTGGGTGAGATGCGACCTGGGCTTGGTGTTGCTGGGCGATGGTGGCCAATGGTGGCCTGAGGGAGAGCAAAGGGAGATGGAGAAATCATTGAGAGAAAGCAAAGGGAGAGGGAGAAACTTGAGAGAGAGAGAGAGAGACGTGGGAGACAAACCTGAGAGTGGGAGAGTCAGGGAGACAGAGTGGAGAGAGAAAAAGAATAAAATAATATTTTTTTGTTTTACAATTGAGCTACAGTGTGATTCTACATTTAGAATCGCACTGTAGCACAATTGCACAATTGCAAATTTTTTTGCAATAGTCTACATTTACAAGTTTGGATGCAGTGGGGTTTTTGGGCTTTTATGCTAAATTGAACCAACATATGGCATATGTCATTCCCAATGTGAATGCCCTTAGTATTGGGTCTTTCATATGCCATATGTAGGTGAAATTTAACAGAGTCCCAAAAACCCACGTTACCTGGTCTTGCAATTGTGCTATAGTGCCATCCTAAATGTAAGATGGCACTGTAGCAAAAATTGTAAAATGTTTATTATATTTTATTGGGTAGGATGGCACTATAGCACTGTATATATTATTTTATTGGGTAGTATATATAATTTAAATGAGTTGAATAGGAAAATAAAAGTTGGGATGTTGGGTGTGTTATAAATTATATGATATAAACAATAAAATAGCTTTTGAGATGGTAAAATAGAATTTTTTATAGAAATCAGATGTGTATGCTCTTAGGCCGAATAGCCTTAATATATCAACCCCTTTCTTTTCTCTTTTTCTCCTCAATGTGTCCAACACACCTAAGCCAACCAATCACAATAAATCTAAAGCCAGCCAACCTGATAACTCATGCTGACTTTTGTACATGATGAAGAAAAGTTAATGCTATGTTTGGAAGTTTTGGGAGAGAGGAGAGTAGAGGGGAGTAAAGGGGAGGAGAGTAGAGGGGAATGGTTAACCTCCACCTTATTTGGATGTTTTTGAAATTAAATAAGGGGGAGTGGAATAATTAACTTTTTCATAGTTTGTAATTTTGTTAATATGGTAATGGTAAATTTGGTAATTCATTGTAAAGTTGTGATTTACAAATTTGTATTGTGTTGGATTTTATTCCGTGTCAAATTTGATTGTAATTTTATTCAATCTTTTGTACCCTGTATTTGTTGTGGGAATTTATTGTAAGGGTTCTGTGATAGTGAGAGAGAGTGTGAAGACTCAAGCTATTGAAGAATGAAGTGTTTTTGTGGGTAGCTCGCGACTTAGCATCCTGCGAAGTAACTCATGTGCCCTGCACATGCTGGAATGCGAAGAGTCAGGCTAGATGGAGACAACTGTGTCTCGCGAGTATCTCGCAGGTAAGGCCTTCCCGCGAGACACCCGCGAGACATTTTGTTCTGCCAGCCTGTCCAGTCTGATACACACTTTCTGTGCCTACACTCTTTATACCCACATTACCCACAAATGTAATAGAGAGCTTCTGAGAGAAAACCCTAGTTAAAACACTTAAGAGTTAGAAATTGTTAATCCAACAATTCTTTACACCTTTGTTTATGGATTTTCCTCATCTCCTACCTCTCCATTTCCATATTATTGAGAGGTCAATAGTCCAAACACTTACCATACCTTTTGAGAGTGTCCAGTGAGGTTTTGGTGCTGCTAGGAAACATTGGAAGAAGCCAAGGATGACAGATGCAACATAGAGCTTGTTGCGGGATCCGGAGAGCTAGACAAGACACGGTTCTGAGAAGTCTTGTTGGAATAGGAGCTTGGAGGGCTTAGGTATAGAGGGTAGATTAGGCTTGGAGGGTCTCTTGCTTATCCATGTATCCCAACTGATTGTCTAGTGGATTGATTACCGCTTGGAGGGCGGCGGAGAGGTTTTTCACCGAATTCTTCGGTTTCCTCTTCGATAACACATCTCAATATTATCTGTGTTTGCATCTCTCTTCCCTACTTTTGTTCATTTCATTTTACTGCTGTGTTGCTTTAAATATGGATTAGAGTAACTCTATTGCTTGTTTGCTTGCGTTTACACTATTCTGCACTTAGTATTAAGTTAATGTAAAATTAATCAAGCCGTAATTTGAATTGGGGGTCTAAACAAGCTCCAGTGTTTTCACACATTTCGAGCTTTCACATTTGGTCAAGCATCTCTATGTTTTCCTCTCCCTCCAAATCTCTCCAATTTGGGGAAATTAAAAACAAGGAGTTAGAAGTAGTTAGAATCCCTCCAAACCTCTCCAAATCTCCCCTCCTCATTTCTTAAAAAACATCCAAGGTAACTTAACTCACTCTTTTTCCCTATACTCTACTTCCCCTCCATACAAAAAAGCTATAAGAGACATGAAAGATAAGACAAAATTTGTAGAACAGCATCTTTTTGAAAAAATATTAACAGAAAAGCATGTGGATGAAACATTTTAGTAAGTTAGACTTTTTTTTTTTTTAAGTGGAACTTGAGTCTCTGAAACTCGAGTTCTAAGATTTTTCACAAGGAACTCGAGTTTAGGAAACTCGAGTTCTGTACAAATGGAACGAAACTCGAGTTGTTTCATCTGCATGCTATGTATCAAGATTTTTTCTAAAAAGCTACTATTTGGCAAATTTTGCTCGAAAGATAAGCTCATTAAATGAGCATGTCTATTACAAGTGGGCTGGACCCATGGTGCAGTGCACCCAACAAATCCATATGAAAGTAAATTGTGAAAAAAATTGCGCTATTTTTATATTATTTACACACGTAAACCTTACGTAGGAGATATTTACATAAGATATGGTCTCTTTACATAAAACAAATAGGATTGATTCGTTTAAAATGTTAATTATCAACATCAATTGGTGACAGGGAATATCAATTTAAGGTTTTTCAACAAGTGACCAGGAAGGATAGAGGAGTACCATATACACCAAAGTGGACTGCTAGTGCTACTACTACCCTCCGCAATGTTTCCGTATAATTGGAATCCCGTGCTTAAGGACAACCCTCCACACTAGTACCTAATTCCTGATTTAAAGATGACAAGAAAATTTCCTTATAATGGTCATGGATTTTTTTTTTTGAATGGTTTTAAACTTTGATGCTGGAATCTAGTTCTTCTCTTTCGTAGCTGCTAGGAATGGAAGCTTGTTAAAGTAGAGGACGAGGTTCTCTCTTCAAGCATTGCCTTAATTAACCAGATTAGAAACTGTCCAATCGCTGCACAGCTATATGCTTCCGAATTTGGAATTATATTGTGGGAATACGCAATTTTCCATGCTATGCTGTGTTCAATTTTTCTCCATTTGGTGATTCTAGAGGATTGGAACAACTTGTGGATGAATGAGAAAAGCAGCATGAGTTTTTTTAGCATCATTTGTAAGGTAAAGGAATCTGGAATTATATAGGAAATGACATAAAAGTGCATCGTAGCAGCTGTTGTATAAATTATGTCATTTTACCACACTAAAGGCCTACTTTATTATTTTACCACATCATTTTACAACATCCCATTTATCAAATATTTTATCATTCAATTTTATACATTAAAATAATATTTACTACAAATTAAAATAATATATTTATCCAAATTCCAGCAAATATACAAATGCACAGCCAATGGCAGTCGCCACCACCCAAAAACCAACAGCCACCGTTACAATCACCGCCACAACAACAACCACCGCTGCAACCACCGCCACAAACTACATCCACAATCACTGGATCCTCCAACAAATTCCAAATCCAAAAACCTCAAAAAAAAAAAAAACTCAAAATCTTCAACAAAACTCCAACCCAACAGATCAATCAATGAAAAAACTCAACCAACCATTAGCGACGAGATCGGAAAAAGCAAAAGCAACAAAATATCAAATCCCAATAGAGCTGAGATTTAGAAGCAGAAGAACATACCCTTTTTCTTGGTTCAGTCCAAGCAACAAAACTCAGATTCGGTAAGCTCTAAAAGACAAATCTGAAATCACTCACCAGATTCTTCTACTCCACAGAACCCAGAAAAATTAAAAAAATAATTAATATCTAAAAAAATAATCTTCTGGGAACAATTATGCCTTGACTCGTGGAACAAAGCAAGAGAAGAAAAGTCTAACGCAAGTGAAACTTCTGGAGAAAGAAGAAGAAAAGAGGAAAAGAGAGTGACAGAGATGGAGTGGCGGAGAAGGAAAAAAGAAAAAGAAAGAGAGAGAAGAGAAAGTAAAAAAGAATGATAGAGAAAGTAAAAAAGTAAAAAACTATTTTTTTTTTAGCATTCTCATCCGTACCATTGTAAATTTGTAACGATACTGTTTATATGTGGTAAATTTTATGAGATTTGGCACATCTAATAGAAGGGATTTTTGGTGTTTGGTGCAGTAAATGTGCCAAATATTTGGCATTTGACACATTTGTCACATCTGTTGTGGATGCTCTAATATTTGGCAATATTATTATGATAAGTGACAACATTATGGCTCTCAGGAAAAAAACAAAGCTCGCTCGTTTACCCCCTGATTTTTCAAGGTTACACTCTACCTCCGTATATCTTGGACTAAAATTGCAATGTCATATTTTCCATTCAGATTGACAAAAAATGATTAATAAAATGATAAAAATATCCATCTTCTTTTTCAAAGATACACATGACACAAGTCCTATTTTTTTTTTTTTTTTTTTTTTGGTGGGGTTATTTTCCATTAAGTTGGATGGAAAGCATGACTTTATAAACTCATAGGAGTCTTAATCAGAGGGAATTATCATGTCATTTACCGTACTTTAAAGTATAGTCCAGACAAGACCATTGGCAACAATCTGGCTCTACCATTACATAGTTGCTTCAGCAAGTTAGCATACTATCTTTGTGTAGCACATAAATCCCATGCAACTGCCAATAAGCCTTGGTTCAAACAACACTTCCTGCTCTTATCTGGGTAGAGGGTTGAGAGAACCTAATAAAGGTGTGCATAACTTACTCATGAGAGAGAGAGAGACCAATCCACCTTCAAAAGGTTAAAGGCACCAAAACAAAAACATAAAAGAAGAGAGACAGGCTGAAAATTGACATGCATAAGGTCTGGGTTGCCTCGTCTTTATGTTTTCAATTCCTTCTCTTTTAGAATGGGAAAAAGGTACAACTTGGTCGTTGACTAAGCATGGTTTCAAATGCTAACTTGACCAAATTACTCTCAATGATTCTGATCGATTAACAAATCATTAAAAATGACAACCAAACCTCATGGAGTTGTAATCCTGAAGCAATGAAATTCTCCCCCTTGTAGTGGCAGCACCATGGGTAAAGATAATCAGGATGTATGATAGTGTAAAACTAAAGACTTGAAAAACTCAAGAAGAATGATGAATGCGTGACAATCAGTTAACATAGAGGTGTTGCATATACAAATACAAGTGTCAGTATGAGTAGTTAAGTCTCATATTGAATGGAAGTTACAAGTAATTAATATAATGTAATTGACCAGTACCTAAACTTTTAGGTAAGGTGGTAACATGTTATATCATGACTCACTGGAAACTTTTTTTTATGCCATACAGATGAGGAAAAATAATGTAAACTAAACTATGTGGTGAAACATTAAGATTTGTTGTTGTGAATAGCAAACAGGATACACTGGCTGGATCTCACTATCAAAAGTGCTTGGGAGGCGCCTCAGAGATTGTTGGTTCTTTGCTCCTCTCTCTGCCACTTTAGCAGCAACCATGATTGACCAAGTTGTCCACAGGGAATGTGCCTTGAAGTGAACAGCATCTATGGGGGAACTATTTTTATTTGGCAAGTACTTCTACTCTTCAAAGTCAGTGTTCATTATAAAGCTGGGAAATGCCAGAGTTATGTCCCTGGAAAATGGGAAACACTTATGAAGAATTAGAATAACTATATAGTTTGAGTAGTAAAAGCAATTTCAAATGGATAGTTCATCTTGTTAGTGAATATTTCCACCCCCCCGGTGAATTGCTTATTTTACTCTTGAATAGTCAAACTGTTAGATATAGTAAGGTTCAGGGCCCGAGGCCATATAGATTCAATTTACTAGGACCTACTTGTAGTGCAATCAAAGTAATCTTAATTCTACTTGTAGTGCAAGTAAAGTAACCCCAAGGTTAGTATATGGTTAGCCTAGGATTAGCCTCTATATGTATACCCTAATCAACTCATTGTAACACACAATTTAAGACAACATAGATGTTGTTGGGGTTAGGACAAGAGGCTGAACCACTTTAATCTCTATGTACTTCTACTCTCTCTCCTAACATAACTTCTAATACAAACCATCTCAAGATTCTTGTTTCAATGTATGGTTAGTGATATAGAGTAGTAACTAGCTAGAGTTTAAATCCAAAATGATATCATGACCGAGCATTATAAAAAATGAACTGAACAACAGATGATGCATGGATACAACAGTAGGACCTACTTTAAATATGGAAGAGTCATGTTCTTTATCAGAGCTGGATTCTTTTCTACCAATTCCTTCCACTCTTCTTGATCAATTTTCCCATCTCCTTTTGAATCAGCCTCCATAATTGTCTAAACAAATAAACAATGTTGACAACCAATGGAAATTTAGATATAGACATTGAGTGAAAATACAGCAAATATGAAGTGTGGTATGTGTAACACCTTATTGACAATTGATTCCACTTCTTCATCGGAAAGCGTCAATTCAGATTCAGTTAGAATAGCCAACACCATCTCCTTCAACTTCAAGAGTAGCAATTGTGTAGTTCATGAGATAGAGGACGCAACAGTTGAGTGATTAAAGATAACTTGTAGAGAGTGTTAGGAAGTTCAACAATAGTAAAATGTTTGGAACAAGATTTATATGCTGCTATACTTACACAAGAGATTATATACCACATCTGACAAAAACCATATGATAAGGAAAGGTATAGTAACTGTAACATTGTATGCAAGAACAAAGCTATGACAGACAGTAGTTGTTAACATGACTCACACTTCTTCTGCAATTCCATAAATGAAATTTCCAATAAAATCAGCTTTCTCCAAAGCTTTGTAGAAGTTCATGGTGATATTTTTTTGCAAAAATTTCCTTTTTACAACAATGAGAACTGCTCAGTCTAATAATCAGGCTTGCAATAATTGTGAAGGAAAATAACAAACCAGATATCTAATTGGAATCCTCTAATATCTTATTTAGTCTTGTATTGTGATTTCTTTAATTTTTATTTTTATTTTTTATCTTTGAAGGAAATCATAGATATGTCACTTTGAAGACCATCCTGAAACAAAACATATTTGATGTGATTATTCTTTTGGTCCCCACTACCAATAAAATTTTCCTTTGGCAGCTATCCAAGGTTAAAATTGAGGCTAGTTTAAGCCTTACAGGATATGGTTGAAAATAACATATACAATAGGTTAGAATTAAATTCTTGATATCAGATTAACTAGATATTAAATTGGGGGGAATTCCCGCTTCTACTGGATAGGCTCCAATTTGAAGTATTTGTGCTATATGAAAAAACGTAAAGAGATTTCGCATATGGTCATGTGAGTGTTAAAGCCACATAAATATTAGCAACAGTTGAGCAATTATTGTTGCCATTAATTGGATTTTGTGATATATTTAAAGACACCATGAGGACAAAAAGAAAATTTCTAACTCACCTCTTGATGCTCAATGTAGCCAGTCTGTCGCAAATCATACAATCTAAATGCAACTGCAAAAGAATCCTTTCCCAGCTTAGTAATCATAAAAGATCTTGGATAGATAAAGGGAGGGTTGCATATTTCAACATACAATTTATATCTTCACTGGAACAAGAAACATACATCAAGATGAAAATTAAGAAGAAGGAAATGATTTATTGTTGTGACAAATTGTCATACATGTAATTTTGTCTTCTTTAGGTGCATTTGGGTGGAAGATGCTTAAAGACCGAACAAATTCTTCAAATTCAATAACCCCATTATGCTTGACATCAAACAGATCAAATACCTGCAATATGTTTTAGTGTGGGCATGCATATAACTCAATATCAGCTGGCTGAAATTTGTTATGTACAAAGTAAGACAGTTGACAATTAGACGGATTATGGACAACAAGCTACAATGGATAATAAAGTTTTTTATCATTTGTTTTACAATGAAAACATTTTTAGATCCATTTGTTATTCTAAATTCACTTTGAATTCCAGAAAATTGACAAGTTGGATTTCTTTGATAAACAGATACAACCTTTCGTTTTACCCAATTGAGTATACATTTAAAAGAAAAATTATAAGTAATAAATAATTGACATGAGAAGAAACTCAAGTATACAAGGTGACAAGAGACAACAATAGCAGAAAAAGGAAACAAAGAGTACAGTGCAACGCAGAAAATACAGACCCTGTCTGCAAAAAAATTCTGCTTATGGCTGTTTCTAAGAAGTGCAAGATGGAATTCCTCCTGTCAATAGAATTTGAATAAATTAGCACAGGTGCACCAATAATTTCAAGTTCTAATCAAAGTGTTAAAAAGTCTATGTTAACCTTCAACCATATTGATCACAGATTTCAGAAAGTGGACCAAGCTACCACCACTAACTCATGAAAAGAGACAAATCAGAAGCTACATAATAAAACATTGCATAGATATACCTTGTGAACAAGACTATCATCATATATGCAATTGCTTAGTTTCTTGAATAGATCATACAAGGCCTTGATTTCATTGACTGTAACTGTCAAAAATTTAAAAATTCATTAGATTGTCTCAAATGGCAAATCAAACACACAGTTTTGACAATTCTTTGTTTTATCTTCAGCTTTTTGTGGCAACTTTGGCTGCCTCAGTCCCTCCAGTAATTGTGCAAAAGGTTTTGAGGTTTTAGTGAATGAGCATTACAAATAGTCTCTTTGAAGAAAATTTGTTCTGCCCTAACAGCTCTCAGCATTGCCTCTACAAGTTCCTTATAAAGAAAACCAGATTTTTCTTATGCCTTTAGGGGTAGTCCCCCCACCCCTCCCCTATATGCCTACTAACAGAACTTTGATCTTAGCAAATGGTTTTTTCACCTAAAAAACTTCTAAAAAATTAACATATAGATTTTAAAAATTATGATGAACAAGCATTTACTCCCTACAGGTAGGTTAGAAGTACATGTACTGTAACACATTCAACTAGATATGTGTTATTCCCTTGGTGGATGGACATAGAAGTAGATGGTGTCACCTTGCACCTATGCCAAAACCAACACACAATGTGCAAGGGAGTCAAGATATTGGCAAGCAAAGTGGAAAATGAGCTAAACAACAATGCTTGCAGCAACTAACACCAAGGCTACACCCATGCAAGGGCAATTTCGAAGATAGAGGAGAGAAACACCCTGGCATGTGCAGCATGGAAACAAGCATGGTGCATTAAGCAGTAGACCTTAATCAACTTACTGGCAGACTTGTATTAGGTAAAAAATAAAGGCATGAACGAACTTGATGCTCCTACTAACAACCTGGTTCAATCTACTTTAGAGGCATGAGGGAGTTTTTCTCTACTTGAATTGTGGGTGCAATACAGGCAACACCATGTTGATAATGGCATGAGTATAGCTTGAGGAGAAATATCCGTAAGCACAATGCTAGCGTACATTGAGACAATAGCCAGTTGGTTACATACACTCACTTCCGTAGACCATAGTTATATCCCACACAAATAAGTACTCAAGAAGCCATTGCGAAGGAATGGCAGGGCATGAGGTTGAGAAAGTAAACTAATGCAAAAGGCCAAAAACCTATCAAGTGAGCTAAGCTTTTAGCTAGCACTTACATGGACCAACCATTATCAAGTAAACTAGCATTGATTCAAAATGCATGGACTGATTGGCAGATGCAATGCGGGGCATTGCATGGCATATGTGACTGTCCTAGCCTTGCAGGTTAACTAACTAATAAAAGGAGACGTATCCTACAGGCAGCTGAGAATAACTACCAAGACACTTGACAGCATAGCGAATGAAAAGCCAGTTGAAAAATCTTTTCCTAGATAGGCTAGAATATAGACTTCCTTAATCTGAATAAATATGCTTTCTGTTTCAGTTTCATATTTCCACTTGTTTGTGTAGCTGAGAGCAAGTAGAGAAAGGCCACAAAGAAGAAAAACTGAAGCAGGGTCTAATTAGGATATATAAAAGAAATAAATTTGATAACTTAAAGCTGTCTGTCCTTGATCTGATTATTTCATTTGTAAGTTAAAATTGATCAAGTCAGCTCAAATTTTCTACTTACAAGATGTTTCAGAAGCAAGAATGATAGCCTCTTGATACCGAGGTTTTTGTTTATTCTTTTTCAAGCTGAGGCAGCTCAAAAAAGCACGCATGATGCAAATACCGAGTTGATGCTTTGTAATATAGAACTGCAACATCCAAAGAGAAAAAAAAAATTAAAAGAAATCTTCAATATAAGAGATAAGCTTACAAACATTCATGTCTCATTTTAGTAGATTTACATTTTTGGCTGGAGTTCTCTTTGACGGAAAGACAATTTAAATCCTTGTTACATATAATATTGTTCTATTCTTTTTTACATAGCATCTGATTTGAGTCTATTTTGATTTAGTGAACATATGAAATATGCCAATTTTGTTGCGCTAAAGGAAAGTTTTCTAAATTTTCATGAAATGACAGATGCATGTCAAATCCAATTGCAAATAAACGGACTCGTTCTCTCTCATGCAAAGTTCAAGCATGTCCAAAACTGTTTAAGTTTGATCCATAGGATGAATGGTTTGCTGTTCTTTCTCTCTAGAGTGTCACGGCCTTTCATAGGCACTTGTGCTTCCACTGCTGATGAATCAAATTAATAAAAACCTAAAAGACATTTATGGTGAGTCATGTATTTATCACTACGCAAAAAACCATGTGGATTCACAACTTGAATGGCAACATGACACATCTAAAGACATAGATATCAGAAACTTCAACCTTTCAAGCATTTTTTTTTTTTTTTCTGAGAAGGCCCAATCTAGACCACTGACCCTTGGTATTTAAGAAACTACTGGTACTTGCTTTTGAAAGGGGGGAAATAAATTATACTTTTCCTCCCAAAATTTGGTGTAGGTTTGATTTTGGTTCTTTAAACTTAAAAACTTCAGATTTGCTATCTGAAATTTTAGAAATAGAACAATTTGCTCCCTTCATCTATTTTTCTGTTTCAGTGACTAATGGTATGCAAAGGCATCCCATTTTTAAGAGAATTAATTGAATTAACTATATTTGTAGGGGACCAAATTCGAACCAACCTCATATTTAAGGGACCAAAATCGAACCAGTTTCATAGACAAGGAGAGATGGAATTTTTTCCTTTTTGAAATTTCAAGAATCAAATCCGAGTTTTTTAAATTAAAGGACCAAAATCGAACTTATCCCAAATTTCAGGGATCAAAATCTAACTCTTCTAAGGTACCCATCATGAATATGTTACTGTAAAAGTTATAGCAAGAAATGAGCAATTCGATCTCATAAAGTCAAAAATCATAAGCACCCAGTTGCCATACCGGATTGAATCTCTCAAAACCAGCCAACTATAACATCAAAACTATAAAGCATGAGATATATAACATAATCCAAAAGTGATACTGTAACTATAGGTGTAGGACCCAAGTAAAGCCACAAAAAAAAATGTAAAACAGTGAAGTCAAACCAACACAAAGTAAATAAACACAACCGGCCTCTTCATGAATACGAAATACCAACTCCTCTGATCCTCATTATAAAAAAAAAAAACCAAAAACAAAACTCAAATTGGACTTGATGAAAGAAATAAACTATATATGAATGTCTATCTCAAGCAAACCAAAAAAAAAGAAACTATATATGAATGTAAAACAGTATGCTAAACTTGATGATGGAAGAATGGAAAGAACTAGTTTGATAGTGTTTATTGATGAGGGCAATAAAAACTGACCTGGGTAGTCCTCAATAGCTAGCTGTTCTCTTGCACACTGCACAGTTTCACAGCTTTTCAATCTGCAGGACTTGTGTGTTGCACTTCTTCTTCTTATTTCTGCATGTATCTGCTATAATATAAACTTTTTTTTTTTTTTGGGATATGCTATAATATAAACTTGTATATTTTAACTTTAAAGTCCATAATGTCACTTTTATTATATTTTGTTTGGTTCGACCTGAACTCAACCTATCTTAATAATACGTTGAAAAGTAGTATTTCAGGCATTCAAAAGTCCAAGCCAGCTGCTATTGGCTTAAGACCGTTTACTATCACTGTGATTCGTGGAGCCAACTTTTAGAGAGGTTATATGATAAACAATATTTTCATAATACTTTTACAATAAATCATGAGTTATAAATTGTTATTGGTTCTAATTTAAATCTTTGCTGATATTACTTTTTTCTTACTAATTATAACCCGTAATAATGTATCAATTATAATTTAATGTGAAAATATTGCAAACATAACATTTCTCAAATTTTCATGTGCCAACAATTTAAAGATCGGTCACTTTTTAGAGGGACAAAATGGGCTTCTGCCCTTTTCAGCCAAACTAATTAGCATTTTACCCTTCTTCTCAAACTAATTAGGGAAATGCCCCTCTTTTGAAACTCGATTTTCTCAAAATCGAGTTAAAAAAAAAAAATTCTGGAACCCTATAGTGACGTTTTTAAGGACCTATAGTGACGTTTTAAAAACCTATAGTGACGTTTTATAACTTGATATCCATGAAATCGAGTTATAGGCAATAAAATTGCCTATAACTCGATTTCATGAGTATCAAGTTATAAAACGCCACTATAAGTCTTTAAAAACGTCACTATAGGTCCTTCAAAACGTCACTATAGGGCTTAACTCGATTTTAAAAAAGTCGAGTTTCAAAAGAGGGACATTTTCCTATTTAGTTTGGAAAGAAGGGCAAAATGCTAATTAGTTTTCCCGAAATGGGCATTTGGCAATTTTGTCCCTTTTTAGAGAAAGCACGAGAGATGGAAGGTAGATTCACGTTTGGTTTGAGAATATTCCTGATGCTACGAATTCTGCAGTGGTTTGAGAATATTTCTCGTGATAAATTAAACCCTTTATTTTTAAATGAGAAATGCATCACTTTTAACCTCGTACTTTCGTTATTGTGCCAAACAGAACCCCACCCATGGTCTCAGTTGTTTTATAATTTTTAAGTGTTTGGCACAATAACAAAAATTGCGGGATTTGAAATGGTTCATTTGACAATATGGAGTTTAATTTGTTACAAGAATAAATTAAAGGATTTTTTTGGACTTTTCCCGAATTTTTTTTTGTGACATATACCAATTGAATAGTCATTACATAAATTTTTATTTTTTTTATTTTTTTATATATATATAAGATAGAATTTTACTCTAGTCTAATCTAAGTGTATATGTGTGTAAAGCTCCTTTTTAGAAACTTGAACTTTGACTTTTACCCCTACACCCCACAAACACTTATACTTGTGGAGTGACCATCGCGCAAAAGGGTGCGATGGTAGTCATTACATAAAGTTTTAATAATGGAAAAAATTATATTTTGAATCCTATATTTTAGGGGTGTAATAATGTTGTGTTTTTTAGTTTAATATAAGTTGAAAGTTTTTTTTTTTTTTTTTTTTAAGAAACTGTTGAAGGTTTAATTTGAAATTTTAAAATTTCGCATGAAATTACATTGAGATAACATAAGTATGCTACTATATTATAATATAATAAAGGACATATTTAACAATTCTTTTAGTCATGGATTTTTCATTTAAATTTGTAATATACTTGTACGCAAGTCTTTAATTTTCATTTTTATGCCCACCACACACACACACACACACACACACACACATATATATATATATATATATTATGTATTGTATATATTTCATCTGGTACATTAAGAAACTATCAATATACAACGACACAACGATGCCAAGTTTAGTAATATAAGCTTGTAATCAAGTGAGAGATTAAAGTGGATGAAGTATGTTGAAATTGTTAGGTCGGATTTGGTTACCTGTTGGATTAACCTTTGCATTGTAGAGTAATCTTTAATGTGCCCCCTTTGCCCTGAGTTAAAGGGCATTCCCACGCACCACAAGTGGGTAGCCATCTATAAACTTTGGTTGAGAGAATCTAGATTGGGGTTGGGGTTTCCCCGTTATAGTGGAAGGAGATGCAAAAGAATGTTTTTATGCCCTGTTTAAAAAAGAAGATCCAACTGTTTGGTCTATTTCTATTGTTAAATAAGTAATTTTTTTATTTAATTGTCTTTCGTTAGCCGTGAATAGGGGTGTTCACCAAACCGTAAAAACCGCATCAAAACTACCCGCAAAATGGCATAACCACACCACACCGTAAGTAACAGTGCACTGCACCACATGATGCAGTGTAGTTTGCAGTTTTATAATATGAAAACTACATAAACCACACCGCACCACACCCTTTATATATATTAATATATTTATTTATTTAATATTATATATATATATATATAAAATAAGGACAAAAGATCAGTACATTAATAATTTAATACCCTAGTCCCTAGCCGTATATGTAACTTCTATTAGTAAAAAAAAAAAAACTTATCACTCTCTCAATCCTTAAAAGTCAGACCCTAGCCGCCACACTTCCACCTAGGCTACTCACCGACATTGCACCAATTTCTTCTACTATTGAGATATTCATGTGTTTAATTCAAGTTTTTCTTTGTTAAAGTTAATCTATTGGCATATTATACTATTCACTCAGGACAAGTTGTTAAAGTTAATCTATTGTTAAAGTTTTTCTTTGTTGAATTCACTGTTGTTGCACCAGTTGTTAATTATATTATTTTTTTATTGATTGTTGTGTTGCCGTTGGTATACTAGCACTTGGAACTTCCTATGTTAGATATTTAAGTTAGATATTATTTGTTTATTGATGGGTCCTATGTTAGATATTTAAGTTTAATTTTTGTGGATTTTCTTTGTTTTTGTTTGATATTGAATCTGGGTATATAGATACATATAATCTTTTCCTTTTGCTTAGAAGGAAGGAGAGGAAAAGGTAGATTGGGAAGCTAGCAATGATAGAATGTGATATTCTATTTAGGCTTGTCCACGGGTCAGGTTGGATCGAGTTTGTGTTCAACCCGCATCCGACCCGATTAGATCGGGTGGACAAACTTTGAACCTGTCGCCAACCGAGAGGATGATCGGTTCAGACGGGTTGGAACATCAATGAGCAACGGTCGGGTTCGGTCGGAGTCGAGTCGAGATCTGGAAAATAGAGGAAATCCAGTGAGAAAACGATGAAAATTGGCCAAAAACCTCTGAGATTTCGCTGGAAATAACTAAGATCTCGACTAGATCTGGCGAAATCTCGCTGGATCTAGCCAAGAACTTGACTAAATCCAACTAAATCTCACCGAATCTAGCCAAGAACTCAACTAGATCTAGCAAAATCTTGCCAGATCTAGCTAAAAAACATCTTAGAACTCATCGGATTTATCAAATAACGTTAGAATATTTGTGGGTCGGTCGGATCGGGTTTCTCAGATTTTGAAGAAGGTGAATTGACGTCCGACCCGTCAAAGTCGGGTTTTGGAGGAAGCAATCCATTGCTGGCCGTCGAAGAGGTCGATTCGGTTGGCGACGGGTCGAGTTCGGTCAGCAGAGGTGGGTGGGTCGGGTCTATCGGTTGACTGGACAACCCTAATTCTATTTCAATTTACATCATACCACACCGCAGATGTGATCGCAAAAATGACGTGCGATACGGTTATGGTTTTGGTTAAATTATACATCGCATTGCACTACACCACACATGTGATCGTAAAAATGAGGTGCGGTGCAGTTATGGTTTTGGCTAAACTGCACCGTAAAGTGCGGTACTAAAAATGGCCTAAAACCGCACCACGCCACATCGTGAACACCCCTAGCCGTGAGTTTTGTTGGGTTAAAAGATTTCTAAACTCAACAACTCATTATGCTATTAAAATTTTTGTTACTCTTAAAGCTAACTTCTCTTGTAATTGTAGTTTTGAAAGCATGCATGTGTAAGGGTGGCAATTCATGTTCGTATGTCGGGTTTGTGTCGTGTCAACTTATGAGTATTCGACTATATAGGTCAACCCTAACCTGACATGTTTATTAAACGGATTAAGATTCCTCAACTTTAACACAACTCATTCATTAAACGGGTTAATCGTGTCAACCTGTTTATAAAAAAAAAAAAAAATAGTATTAACCAAATTGATATGAATTATGAAAAACCAAACAAATAAATATTTCTAATAAAAAATTATAACTAATGAGTAACTGCATCACAAATAATCATTCAAAACTAAGTCATATCTTGATATCATAAATAATCAATCATAATATGTAAAAGAAAAAAAAAAAAAACCACAACAACTAATAAGTTTATATACCTAAGGTTCAAATGGTATATTGGTAAAATGTTATTTAATTAAACGGATCAAATAGGTCAAACGAGTTTTATGTAATGTACACTAACCCAACCCGTTTTATTATGAGTCAATCGTGTCAACCCAATCCGAATATGTCAGATTTGTAGGTAGTGTCTAATTTTGCCACCCCATGCATGTGCAATTGATGTACTGCCCTTTTCTTTTCTTTTTTCCGAAACCATGTACTGCGGCTACTGCCTTTTGATTCTTAAATCTTAATAAAATTTTGGTTAAAAAAAAAAAAAAAAAACGACACATATTGGGTTTATAAGTCAGTAGCTCGTTTAAGTTGGGCTGCAAGCTGAGTGTGTAACTACATGATATGGGCCGGGCTTAACCCAATCTCTCCTAAGCAGCCTGCTACTCTACATTGAATAATAGTAATTCATGAATACGTTTCTAAATTCCTATTAAAAAAACGTTTTGCATAAACGAAAAAGCCTGCGCTCGAAACCTTGGTCGTAGCATTAGAAATTTATTTATAACATCTTCTTCATCGTCTACATCAAAAGAAACACAAATAAATGGTTCTTTCTCTCAGTCCCAGGTATAAGTTGCTTATTCCCCATTTGACTCTTTCAATTTTTTTTTTCTTTTTTCCAAGCATCAAGAGCTTGATCTTCAAATTCCATGAAAATCTGACTTTTCCCATCACCAATTTTCAATTTTTTTTCCTGGGTTCATTTTTTTTTTCAACTACTTTCACTTATCAGTAGCTTACCATCTTTTATTTATTTATTACTTTTTTATTAGAATTTGATTTGGGCTGGCAAGTTGTGTTGGGTTTGAAAATGGAGGTGGAATTTGTTACAAGTGGCATTGCAGAGGAAGAGTTCTTTGAAGTTGATGATAATAGCAATAATATTGTAAGCCCATGTTGTTTTGCCTTATTATTTAAGTCACAATTCATGAAATAGCTAAAATTTCTGTTTTTGTTGCATTGAATTTTGTGTTATCTATTTTTTTGATTCGGTTATACTTGGGCATTTGGGTGGGTGGTGAGTGTCTAGTAACAAATCTCTAGTTGTCAAATCTTTTCAATTTAGGGGAACAAAGATCACTAAAGAAGAAATAGACATATGGGTCTTTTTTTTCTTTAACAAGTAATAGATTTCATTAATAAAAAAGTGCAATGGGGTGCATAAGCTAACCTAGGTACACTGGAAGTTCCAAGTAGTTTTAGGACTCTCACAAGTTTGAAGACAAGAGTAAATCAGTTGGCGGAATCCGCGTGTTGAGGGATCTTAAAAGCAAAAGTTTGAGCCTCATTACCGGCAGCTGAATCCTCTTGGAATGCACTACAGTGTACAAAAAAGGAATAAATGACCAATTCATATCACCCTAGTAATATCATAGTGAAGGAATAAATGATCCATGGTCTTCCCATTTGATTTACACATGCAAGACCAATCCACAATGCTTTTAAAATTCAACGAATAGCTTCCTGAAAAATCGTATAACCTTTGTAACATATTTAGGTAATCTTTGCTCTGTGAATTATGTTGTTCTCAAGCTCCATTTACTTGCTTTGTGTTGCACTAGTAAAAAAATGTGAAGCTTATGGAACAATTTGTTGGATTGCATTTATTCTGGTACTTATGGATACTCAAGCTTAGGTAATAGCTATTTATTTATGATGTCTTTCTTTCTTTCTTTTTTTGAAATCTAAATCCAAAATTATTTATAATGTGGAAAGGAAAATGCTAATTTTGAGGGCGGAAGGTGTGGAATATGTATGGATGTTGTCATAGACAGAGGGGTTCTTGACTGCTGCCAGCACTGGTATGTATCTCCATATTCCTTTCATCACTTATGATTGTTGAAACATGCATTCTCGCAGAGTTTAGTTGAGTTAAAAAGCCCAGAGATTCTTTAGTTGGATGTTTGTGTTTATGAAATTTATCTTCCTTTATCCATGTTTATAGAACCCTTTATGGTTTGTCTATATAGTCAATGATAGTGCTAGTTTTTTTTTTTTTTATTTTTTTTTTTTAAATTATTTTTTTAAATAAATAAACACACACACACACACACACACATATATATATATATATATATATATCTTTTGTACATTCAAATTGAGGAAAACTATGAACTCTTTTTCATTTCTATCAAATTATATTTGCATGGGGGCTTCAAGTGATAACCCAGTGGTAATGGCATCCTTTGTGGTATCCCATGTTTGTGGTTTGAACCCCACATATTCCCTCTCCCCCACTATCCACCTATCAAGTTATATTTGCTTGGACATGTAGCAAGTTTGACTTCATTATCTGGCATCATCATGTGATTTCAGGTTCTGTTTTCTATGCATTGACAATTGGTCTACCATCACAAACTTGTGCCCGCTTTGCCAGAATGAATTTCAGTTGATCACATGTGTTCCGGTTAGTGTTACAACATTGTTGAAGACTTTTTCTTTTCATTGGTTGCTATTACTCTTGCTGTAATTGATATACATTCAGAACCTTATTTGCCTATTTTCTATTGAACTTCTATTCAATCTGTAATTAAAATTTGGTGCCAAATGGAAGCCAAAGTTTAATTAGTTTCATTCAATTATGAAGGTCTATGATACTATTGGTAGCAACAAAGCTGATGAAGACTCATTTTCCAGGTATTAAAAAATTATGCACTTTGCTTGTGTTGTTTTGCCTGTCTCATAGCTTTGTTCCTCTTGGTTTTGTAGCTCCACATGATACTAGCATTGCTTCCTGAAAACTTAAGACTTCACTCTAAGACATTACTTTCTTGTAATAGCAATTCATTTTACCCGTTATCTTATTCGTTAGTCATCTTTGACTCAAAGCAATATCGCTACACTTATAGATGTTAATGGAGCCTCAAAATCAATTAATTGTTTATGAAGCTCCTTTTGTTAGAAGAGATTGAAATAGAACATAGAAAGAATTATTGCTTGCATTACACGAGTTTGAGTGCCATGTGGACAATCTGTGGCTCGTAGAACTTATCATATTTTATTATAAATAATGATGAAATTATTCATGTTTTGACTGTGCTTATGTTTTCAGCACTGATTAATTGTCATTTTTTGTCCGTTCATATATGCAGAGATGATGAATGGTCCATTGAAGGGAAGAATAATACTCTCTCTTTTCCGTCCTACTATATTGATGAAAATGTAATTATCCTCCATATGTAATCTCATAAGGTTTATTGAAATGTTTTGAGGTTTCTGAGATTAGTTGTGGCTTTTGTAAAAGATCTGACCTCTCATGCCAGTGTTATTGGCACATTTACCATATAAACTCAAGGCTGCCTTCCACACATTTTCATTTTGTAGAGGCATTTACATCTTAATCTCTTTCTTATGTACTTTATCATGTTGTAGGCAGTTATCTGCTTGGATGGAGATGGCTGTAAAATTCGAAGTGGATTAGCAACTATTGAGGGAGATTCCAATCTTGATACATCAATTGCTTGTGACTCATGTGATATATGGTATATTTGATCTAAATAATTTGATTACTAAGGTCTTACATATACATTGAATGACATTTAGGGATTTCTTCCCTTCTCAACGTGGCTTAAGTTGAGATGTGAAGTTTCAGTAGGTTGATTTTCCTAAATATTTCTGTGAACAAGTTGTGAAATTTCTTATTGTCTTTGAAGGAGAAAAAAGCATCATAACCAATTTTTTCTTGGTTTTGCATGGAGTTAGGTATCATGCATTTTGTGTGGGATTTGATCCTGAAGCCACATCTGAGAGTACCTGGTTATGCCCAAGGTAAGTTTTCAGAGGATGATTGTTTGTTGGTTGGTGCTGGACTGTTGGTTCCCTGGCTAAGTCTAAAAGCTAATGGATTTTCTTGAGGTTCACATGCATTATTCAATTAACTAGCATGCATTATGAATCTGCAAACCCTCTTAAATACCAACTTCCTCTCTGCTTGGAGTATAGTTAGGTAACTAACAATCGTCAATACTGCCAGGTGATCATTAACCACCGCATCTATGGCTTAGAGATAAATAACCTTGTAACTGTTTCATGATCATCTGATGTTGTCAAGTAAAGGTCTCCTTAAGTTAAAAATAATTATTGCAGCTTTGGAGCTCCACATGTATTCTAGGCTTGAACCATGGATAAATGGAAATGTCAAAAATGTGTCTTTTTCTAAATGTAGCTTCCCTTTTCATTTCTTTCAACATTCTTGCTTGTGGATTATTGTAGATGTGTGCCACAAAAATCAGAGGTAATTTCAATACAGAGGCCTGATAATCAGGGTGGCTCCGAAAATGGTAATAGTGAATGTTTCATTGAGGATGCTTTATCTGGAAAGGTGTCTGTTTCTGTTGCTGATGCCGGAGAAACAGCTCTTGTGGTCTCAATGGTTGATGAAAATCAATGTACTGGAGAACCAAATGAGAACTTTTTGTCAATTGTCAAAGTTGAGAAGGACTTGGAAACTGAAACGTTGCTATTGACTTCCGATGCCAATAGTTACAAGGCAACTGTTAAAGTTGAGAAGGACTTGCAAACTGAAACATTGATATTGAGCTCTGATGCCAGTAGTCAAAAGGTGGAAACACTGTCTGGGGGGAAGACTATCATTCAACCAATCTTTGATGCAAAGGAACTCGAATTGTCCTTATCACGTGATGCATCCTTTATTTCAGCTTCTAATTCCTTGGTGCTTAGTGAGTCGAAGACAAGTTGTGCTGAGAAAGCAATGAAGGAACTAAGAAGCAATGATGGCATTGAAAATCCTTCAAAAAAGTTTATTAATGAGTCCTCTACTGGAAACAGGCTATCTGAAAATGAATCCAGTATAGGCCTTCATCTTGGTTTATCTGTAGGCGCTTTTTTATCTGGTAATTTTGTGTGTACAACTTTTCCCTACCATTACTTTTATAGCTACAATTCCATCATTATGATAGCAGGCAGCTGAAAGTATATACATGCTTTGTGTATTTGAGAGCATCTCATTGTTATCAATTTTAATGTGTTTCTAGTTGACGAAAAAAAGAATGATGGAATTGAAGATCAAGTTGCTGAAGATGTCCAGCAGCAAATTCCTTCAGAAGATTCTTTGGAAAAAGGTTTGAAAGTGGTTTAGGAATATTTCCTTCTTCTTCTTGTTTATTTTTTGGCCTTTAATGGGCTGTAGAAAAGCTAATATATTTAGCAAAGGTAGTTTAGGTTTTTAGTAAGGCATTGATATGAGTATCCTGTTTCATTGCCTCATTGCTGAAATGTTTTCAGTTGACAAAGTTGAACTGGACAAAGTTGGACTGGATGCTAATAAGGATGCTGCCAGAATGGTTGGTGTAAAGAGAAAGCCTACAGATTGCAGGTAACTTATTGTTCAAGTCTCCATTGATTCTCTCACTGTTCTTTGCAGTAAGTTCTTGTAACTATGTTACCCAAGGATTTGTTACTGCTACTCCCATGTCAAAATTTTCCAGTGCTGCTTGCTTATTTCCAGGTCCAGTAATCCTCATTTATATTCTGCATTGTGTTTCTGCTCTTCATTGAGGTTCTTAGACCTTTCAGCTTGCAGAAACATGGGCTTTGTAGGATACATGGGTTGAGGAAAAGTTTCTTTTATTGCTGTATTGTGGTTGTTTCATCTTTATTAAACATACCATGTTGCATTTTAAACTATGCTTAATATTTTTGACAATTCTTTAGTAGTAATTCAGAGTGGGTGGTCGCCAAATTTTATCATTTATCTTAAATTATTGTGTTGCTGAGCAGTCTATTAATGTATCCTATGTTCATCTCTTTAAATATCATTTTCCCTCTTAAACACATGCTTGTTTGAATTGAATATTGTGAAAGCTTTATGTCATTCAATGCAGGTAGTATCAAATTCTGACTATTCTTTTATGTTGTCTTTCTGATTTCTTTATAACTATAAGCGAGCAAGTGTGTATGAGTACTGATGATGGAGATACCAAACACAAGATTGTGACAGAAGTTTCTAGAAAGAAAATTAAAGCTGAAGGGAGGATTCAACAGGTGGCTAAAAGGGACAAAGTCAATGCACCTGTGTCAGATAATTCTCAGAAATTCCCAACCCCAATAGCAGATCCCAAAGATGACAGGTTGAAATATCATCAAGATAAGGAAGATGCTACCTCTGATTTAATGAGCATAGTTCGAGGGGCAAAACATAGACCTTCCAAGGGGCTTGGACACCCAAATCCAGCTGATAAATCATTGATAGAACGAGAAAATATGGCTGGCTTACGAGTGAAAAAGATCATGAGGAGAGATTCTGAGGATAAGGAGTCATCCATGGTAGTCCAAAAACTAAGAAAAGAAATAAGGGAAGCTGTCCGTAACAAATCCTCAAAAGATTTCGGGGAAAGCCTTTTTGATCCGAAGCTTCTTGCTGCCTTCAGGGCTGCTGTATCAGGACCCAAAACTGAACCTGCTAAGAAGTTATCACCTTTAGCTGTAAAGACAAAGAAGTCAATGTTACAGAAGGGGAAAGTACGTGAGAATCTAACAAAGAAGATATATGCATCATCCAATGGAAGACGAAAACGTGCTTGGGATCGGGACTGTGAAGTTGAGTTTTGGAAGTATCGTTGCATGAGAGCTACGAAGCCTGAAAAGATTGCGACTTTGAAGTCAGTTCTTGGCCTCCTAAGAAACAGTTTGGATAATTCAGATCAGAGGTCTGAATCACAGGCCACAAATCCAATTCTTTCCAGGTTGTATTTAGCAGATACATCTATATTCCCAAGAAAGGATGATATCAAGCCTCTCTCAGCTCTTAAAGTTACAGGCAATTCAGAGCAGAATAAAGAACAGCTCATTTCTTCAGAAAACTGTTTGAAGTCATCTCTTGATAGTAATAATATGAAATCCACAGAATCAAGTAAGGTTTTGGCAAAGGCTGGACTTCCTTCATTTGAAAATAATGAAAACAAGAACATTGTTCCAACCTCAAAGAGTGAGGTTGCTTCTACTTCTAGCAAAGTACCTTTAAGCAGACGCCCAGAAGGGCCAACCATTTCTGCATTAAGTGACTCTAAAGTTAATGCTCAGAAGCAGACAGTTGGTAAATCTGATGATGTAAAGAGTGACAAAAGAAAATGGGCCCTAGAGGTCCTTTCTAGGAAAGCAGCTGCTGCAAGCAGGAACTCAAGAGATGATTCAAAGGAAGACAATGCAGTGCTTAAAGGAAATTATCCGTTACTGGTATGCAATAGTTTGTTTTCTGAAAGGATGTTTCATGCCTTTAAACTTGTTTTGATACGATTCCTTTTTCTGACTGGTGTGAGCAGGCGCAACTACCAGCAGACATGAGACCAGTACTGGCACCCAGTTGCCATAATAAAATTCCCCTATCTGTGAGGCAGGTATGCTGTAATTTGCTGTCTCCACTTGATCATAATCAGGCTGAGTATATGTCCTACTACAAATGGATTATCTTTCTCCTTGGATTATTATTGAAGTTGCTTTTTTTTTTTTGGATAAGTAATGAATAAAAGGACTTCATGTTTACAATGATGAACACAGAGAATCTTAAAAAATTACACTAAATATTTTAATGTAAAAGACATTAAGCATTTAAGTTTCCTTTTAATGTAAAAATATTTGGGAATGGAAATAAAAGTTATTTTTCTGTTTGACTTTGGATAAAAATTTAGAAAAGCTGAAAAGGATGTGGATACTCTTGTAACAAAATTGAGAAAAAATTGTGCCCCTAATCCTTACTAGGCATTTTTATGGTAGATTTTGTTCATTACCTCCTAACATAGAAGAAATCACAATCTCCAACTACATCAAACCAATGCTCCCACCTTGTGGAAGAAATCAGAATCATCAACTTTTCAATACCAATGCTCCAGCCACTAACACCACCATACCACCATGCAGTTCCCAGTATCATTTCTGCTCCCACTGCTACTGCCACCTCAAGTACCATCACTACCAGTGCAGTACTGCTGCAACACTGCCAACACCAACTCAACCACCTTTCATCACCACCACTGCACCACCACAACAACTGTGTCAACGCCAACTTGACTACCTTCATCAGACCATCACGAATGCTAGCTATACTGTTTTTCATTTGTCACTGCCATCCCTACTTCTATAAGTTATAAAGAAAATCTTCCAAAAAGAAAAAAATCAATTCCATAATTTGTTTGCTTGGAATTGGAGCAGTTAGGATTCAAGGTTTGGTTTTATATAAATGGATTTGGAGGCAATTTTAACAAAGACTTATGCCACAGTAAAACAAGGATTTATTTACACAACATAATTGGATTTCTAAACCACATTCATTCTTTTATATTAAAACTGTCCTCACTGTGGTTTAAGTTTTCTATATATCAAAATCATCTCTCACTAGCAAATGTTATACTAGTTCTTTTCTTTATAATACTGGAATTGATTTTTCTGGTCGTTTAGACTCATTGATGACATCTGCTATACAGGCACAGCTTTACCGCCTGACAGAGCACTTCTTGAGGAAGGCAAATTTGCCAGTCATTCGCAGAACTGCAGAAACAGAGTTGGCAGTTGCAGATGCAATTAATATTGAAAAAGAGGTTGCTGATAGGTCAAACAGCAAATTAGTATATGTAAATTTATGTTCGCAGGAGCTATTGCATCGATCAGATAACATTAAGTCCAGTAGAGCCACTGAATCAAATACCTCACCCTTGTCAGAAGTCCCTGTTGATGGATCTGAACAAGCTACCACCGAACTTTCAACTGATCCTGTAATTTTAGAAGCATTGAGAACTGCGGGCCTTGTGTCTGATTCTCCTCCAAATAGTCCACAACCGGAAAAGCAAGTCCTCGATGATGTTCCCTCCGAAAGAGAGGAAGAACTGGATAATGTATTTGACATGGCTTCTCATCCAGAACTGGATATTTATGGTGATTTTGAGTATGATTTGGAAGATGAAGACTACATTGGTGTAAGTTCAACAAACATCTTTAAGATACCACCAGAAGAAGGTGCCTCAAAAATGAAAGTGGTTTTCTCTACGCTTAACCCTGAACAGTTGAATGATGGTCTAAATTCTGATGATCATGAAAAGTCAGGGAATGTTGAAGCACCAAAGGACTCCAACTTGCCCCAGAATCATAGTGATGCAGGAATCAGAAGTGCTACCATAAAGGGTGAGACCAATGATTCTTGTGTTCCTCCAGAACCTTTAATCAATGAAGACAGTGAAGAGCCTTCAATTGCAGAATGTGAAGAGCTATATGGCCCAGACAAAGAACCACTTATTAAAAAATTTCCTGAAGTAGCTTTACGAAAGCCATCTGGACAGGTTGAAACAGTAGCTCTAACTGAGAACAAAGATCCTATAGGAAATGAAAATTGTGTGTCAAATAAAATGGTGAAAACATCTGAAGTCAGGAGTGAGAGCTGTACAGAGAACATGCTTGTTGCTGCTGTTGATCCCGACTCTCCTGGTGGGAAACATTCACCCAACCATTTTCAAACAGGGGAAAATGTTGAAAGTAAGGAGAAGAAATCTAGCCTTGAGACTAACAAGCAGTCTGAGAGCTTCAATCATGTATTCAAGAAGGTAGTAGAAGACCCTCTTTTCATCATCTCTTTGATTTCATGTTCTTATCTTTTCCGTTCATTTTTCTCCGTGTCACAGCTCTATGTAAATTGTTCCGGTCTTCAGTTCTGTCCATTACTTGTTATTGTTTACCACCTTTTCTTCTTATAGATTTTAGTTGATCAGTCACACTAATTCTGTATAGGTGGAAGCCTACATCAAAGAACACATCAGGCCACTGTGCAAGAGTGGTGTGATAACAGCCGAACAGTATAGGTGGGCTGTGTCAAAAACGACTGATAAGGTTATGAAGTACCACAGCAAATCCAAGAATGCTAATTTTCTCATCAAGGAAGGTGAGAAGGTGAAGAAACTGGCAGAGCAGTATATTGAGACAGCCCAACAGAAGGACAAAAGTGAATCTTCATAACGGCAGCTGTTTTCATCTTTCTCAAGTTCTGCATATTTTTGCACCCCTCTTTAATAATCTGTAGATAGTTATGGGGTCTGGTCCAACACAGCATTAATATAGGCATTTGTATAAAATGAGAATCGCAAGAACTTTGACCCTACTTGATAACTGGGTGGGGCCGTAGGGCTTGGCCTGAACGTAAATTGTATGGTAGTGCCAACTGCCAAGGAGACATAGGTCCCTTACTTTATGCCGAGTTGCTTGTGCTAAAAAAACAGAATTTAATATGAAATTGTAAATTGCAGTTGAAATTTTTTAAAACAATCTGTTGGATGAGTTACGCTATGTAGTTTTTAATGAAACATGTGTGAATTTTCATGTATAGTTACCATAAAACTAGTTAGTGTTTCAACTTTAAGGAACTTTAGGGCAAAGAAAGTTACAAAAATCCCATGTAGGGAATGAATTTGATAGCCATGGGATCTGATTGCCATGATTGGAATCTTTAATATAGTCGAAGGTTTAGTGAGGAATTTTTATACTAGAAGGTCTATAGACAAAAAATTTTACTCCCAATTGAGATGGTAGATTGTTAGTGGTAGGTAAAAAAGTGATATTAGTAGTAAGTTTAAATAATAACCAATAAAAGTTTGTTAACTCAATTGTTGTGATAAATGTTGTGCAATTTTTTGTGTATGTAGAATTGCTCTTTTTATACCTCTCTAGCTCTCTTCTTAGGTTGGCCGTATGTATACTATTTTTGTGTTCTTCAGTGTCACATGTTCCAAGGTCTTTGTAACTTGTTCTTCTAACACCTATCCTTTCAAATTCTCTTGAGTCTATCAATTGTAGCAAAGTGGATGAGAATCTATATATATAATAATAGGTAAAACTGAAATAAACTTAAATTAGAATTCCAAATTAGAATTCCAATTTTGCGCGCTGTGTCATAAATTATTTATTGTTAAAGAGTTTTATTTCTTAGTTTTAGAATCAAATGTAAGACCACATCATAAATATTCATCCAAGTGAGTTATTAAATACAAAAACCAAAGAGTCTAGAATAAATGAATTGTAAAAAAAAAAAGTGCTTCACAATAATTTTTTTTTTAAAAATGGACAATTTACATTTTATACCTAATAATATTCTTACAAAATTTTTTAAAGAGTTAACAAAATATAAAAATGACTATTAATAATATTTAAATTATATATATAGTAATTATATTATGTATCTTATCGTATATCTTTAAGTGTATCCATACATATGTATAGAGTTACAAGCTAGTGTTATTAATGAATGAGTAATGTTAGTGCCACATAAAATGGCACAACTTGTATCACAATTAGCCCACTAGATTTGTCCAAGACTTAAACTGGCCTCTTTTTTATGGTCATGCATGATTTACTTTCTATTGTCTAGTTTGACTATCCTATAGAATGCTAGGATATTTGACCTTGTGACTTTAAATCAATCAATATTATTAATTGGTCTCGAACCTCGAACATTCTAGTCCATCCACGTCCATTTTTAAAACTTTTTAGGGAAAAAATGGGCTTTTGCCCCTTTCGCCCAAAAGATGTAGCAAAATGTCCCTATTCTGAAATTATCTAACAAAATACCCCCTGTTTTGAAACTCGATTTTCTAAAAATCGAGTTTTACATTGAAACTCAATTTTCTAA
Organism: Quercus lobata; assembly: GCF_001633185.2. Lineage (NCBI taxonomy): Eukaryota > Viridiplantae > Streptophyta > Magnoliopsida > Fagales > Fagaceae > Quercus > Quercus lobata. The sequence goes on along the minus strand of NC_044905.1, from coordinate 30,094,344 downwards.
AAATCAAGTTATAGGCAATCAAACTTAAAATTTTTTATAGAATTCGAGTTCTTGGAACTTGGGTTCCATGTGAATTTTTCCAAATAACTCGATTTTCATCAAATCGAGTTTTACATTGAAACTTGATTTTCTAAAAATTGAGTTTCAAAATAGGGACATTTTATTAGATAGTTTCAGAACAAGGGCATTTTGCTACATCTTGTGGACGAAAGGGGCAAATGCCCATTTTGGCCAACTTTTTAGAACTAAAAGCACAAATTTGAAAATTTATGAATTAAAAACATTCAACATGTAATTTTGAGGGACCAGGACTTTATTTTTGATTAAAAATATATATATATAAACTTAGTGAGAACTCTAGAATCCATAGGGTGATATTTTAGATAAAACAAAAAACTCAATATAAACTTACCAACTCAATTATCTTAGTTGGAAACATTAGAATGTACTTATCCTATATGACTTTGATAGTATTTATAGAAATAAAAAATCTAGTATCACAACCTTAAGTGGCATAACTTTGTCACAACTCTGATATAACAAACTGTGAATGGTGGAAAGAAATATAATGAGTCCATGTTAAGTGACAATGTGGAAAAAGTCTTGGTACTAAAATTACTCTTATAGAAATGGTTTGTTGAAAAATAAAATAAAAAATTTGCAAGCAAGTCCCGAGAGAAACTAAAAGTAGAGTGTGCCTGCACTTTGTAGCACCAAACTAACCGTTTGTTTGCGAGGAAGGAAATGAATGAAAAGTATAATTTTAGAATATTCTTCAATTTCTTTGTTTGAGAGTTTTAATTGATGAAATTAAAAGTTTAAGTGTGAGAGAATGAAATGAATAGGAGGAAGCATTTTTTTTTTTTTTTATTCCCTCAAAACCTCAAATTTTCATTTCTTAAAAAATTATGAGGAATTATAGGGAATTGAATTAGATTTAATGAATTTTTTTACTAAAATTTCAAAAACCCCCTATATATTTATTCATTTATTTTAAAAGAGAGGTATAATGTTAATATTGTCATAAAATGATTCTATTCATTTCCTTTAAACAAAGTTATTTATCTTCGTGGGTTCTAGTTAGTTCAGCTGGTAAAATATTTTATGGTTAAATAAGAAATCCGCGGTTTAATCTCCGTTTACATCAAAAATTGATTAATGCCTTGATTTGATGATAAATAGTTATCATTAGGAACGAACGCCATAGGTCATAGGTTGAAACTCTCTCAAAAGAAGTAGTTTTTTACTGAAAGGTTGAGATTAAAAGCATTGTTATTAATTCCGTTCTATTCCGGCCAAAATGGCCGGAAAATTTCATACCGGCATACAACCGAAATAGTTTTCCGTTCCACCTCGGATCAAATTTCGGCTTATTCCAGTGAGTTTTGGGTGTTCTAGGCTGTTTTGGTCAATTTCGGCCGAAATACAAGATTCAGCCGGTATGAGTTGAGGTTATGGGTCCGAATATAAAGAGAGAAAGAGAGAGGTTTTAAGGTATGGGTGTGATGTGAGCGAGTGCTTGTGTGAGATAGAGAGAAAACAAAAGGGGAAAACAAGTTTAATACATGCTTATTTGCATTTAGCATTAAGAAAAAGGTGGCGAACAGAAGGAGAGTCGGTTAGTTCTCCATTGTTCTTCAAAGTTTTGAGACAGGATTTTTTTTTTTTTAAATTATATATATATATATGTATATAAGATAGAATTTCTACTCTCTCCCTTTTGGAAACTTGAATCTCGGCCCTTACCCCCCACACTCTACAAGTATTTATACTTATAAAGTGACCATCGTATCAATGATGTGGTAGTTGAGACAAGATTTTGAATTTGAAAGAGTTAAGAGAGAGAGAGAGAGAGAGATGTGTAGAATGGGTCGTGGGGGTAGGTAGGGTAATAAATGGGGAAGGTATTTAGACAAATTTGTTGCTTTTTTATTCAACAATCTATGAATCTATTACTTCAAGAGCTTTTATCTATTTTTTTAATTATATTTTTGGGATGTGTATTGCACACGTGGTAGGTAGCTTATGTTACACACAATCTCAATGATGAATGTAGTGCGTTATTCAGGGAAAAAAAAATAAAGAAAGAAGAGAGAAGAACAATCTCAATAGTATGCTTTATGCTATTTAGGCTGCGTTTGTTTCGGTGGTAAAGGAAATCAGGAAAACGTTTTACACCCTTGAGGGTGTTTGGCTGCGCAAGGAAAATTGGGTCAAACGGAAAATCATTTCCATTGACTGTAAAATATGCCCTCTAACCCTGTAAAACCATTTCCGTTTGTATTTTACCTTCAAATCAATTCTATCTCAGGAAAACAGAAGAGAGAGAGAAACAGTAAGGAAGAGAGATCGCACACTAGCATCGGCGAGCTCGCACCACTGAGATCGCACACCAGCATCGGCTCATCGCACCCTAGCACCGGCGAGATCGCACACCACCATGAGCTTCGATCCACATCCAAGCTACCCAGAGACACATAACCTAATCCCCATTTTGGTAAACCCACACCCACCCGATCTTGCGCCGCCTGAAGCACCATCGAGATCGCACCCCAGCACCGGCGAGATTGCACCCATGACCCACCCATGCCCGATCTCTCTCTTTCTTGATCTACCTCTCCCTTTCTCTCACTTGTCGATCACTCTCTCTTCCTCCTTCTCTCCGTTTGACCGAGTTTTTGAATTTAACTAATGTTTTGTTCTGATTTTTGTTTGGTTTTGTTTTGATTTTTTTTTTTTGTTTTAAGTTTATATATTGAAATTTTCTATTATGAAATTTGTTTGGAAGCTGAAAAAATGGTTGAGAAAATGTAAGAAACTAGTAGAAAAATAGCATTTTCAGATTGCAACCAAATACTTGAAAATATTTTCTAAAATAATTTTTATAATGCAGCCAAACACTTGAAAATATTTTCCTTTCTCGAAAATATTTTCACCTGAAAATATTTTATACTCGGAAAACATTTTACATTGAAACAAACGCAGCCTTAGTTGTTTAGCTTTATCTTGATATTAAAAAAAAAAAAAAAAACAACTAGTATGATGATTCTGATTAGTTAATTAAGATTTTTTTTTTAATATTTATTTCATTAACTTGTATTATTATTCGACTAAAAAAATAAATATGTAATACATTTTTTTTTTTAATGTTAAGAAGACTAAATTATTTGTATTATATAATATTTAAGCCTGTTTGGTAGAATAGTTTAAAATGTGATTTTTGTAGTTTTTTAAAATATATGTAAACAAAAAAATGTGTAAAAAAATATATATTATTATTTAAAATGTGAAAATATGAGTTTGAACACAAACAGGTCTTAGTTATTTACTTCTTTGAATGGATAATTTTATCTTTTATAAGAATATATTTATTTATTTTAGGCCGAAACACTTTAAAAAGGTACGCAGCGGAGATATTTCTTTCTAGGACGAAATGAAACGGTCCGGATTTAAAAGTAACTTTTAATCTCAACCTTTTAATTTTCTATTGATGCTGCGCCGGATCTCAATCCAGTTTAGCTTCATAATTTCAGGAGCAAGACAGGTTCAAGAACACACAGAGAAATCTCTCGGCGAAAAATGAAATGGCGTGTACTTCTTCTCGCATTTGCTTCCTTTTTTTATATTCAACTTTTGAAGCTTTGTAAAACCCTGATCCCTTTTTTTTTTTCCTTATCCCAGATAGAAGAGAAATCGACATGGGGTTCTTTCTCTTCGCACCAGGACTTGCTGCAATAAAAGACTGCTAATTTGTACGTTTCTCAAAACCCAGAACCAATTCTTTATTTTTTATTTATATTTTTGGGTTTAGCTGTGAATGAATTGTGTAAAGTTCCAGCATTTGTTAATTCAAGATTGTATATTTGCATAATTGAAGCTTAAAAAAAGTTTCTTTAAAAAAAAAAAAAAAAATTCTTTATTAACTTATAGAACTTAGAAGTGGAAAAGAAGCTCTAGATTCCAAGATATTTGTGGTGTTTAGCTAGGTTTTGTGTGGTATGATTTGGGCTTAAGCTGCTTGGGGGATTTTGTTAGATTGTGTCATGAAATTTTGATGGTTCAATTCTTATTTTTGAATGGGATCTCATCATGTTAGATGGGTTATTTGAGTTTTCACTGTGATAGATGCCATTGAATTTCCTCACTTATACTGGTAGATTTGTTTAATTAAATTTTTTTTCTTCCATTGAGATTTTGTAAACCACTGAAATGGCTATAGATCTCAATTTTTTTTTTAAGTAATGGTCTTTTTGCTATGATATATAGTTGTATATGATGAAACTTTGATATTTCATGTGGGTGTTGTGCTGATTATAAACCACTGAAATGGCTGTAGATCTCAATTTTTTTTTTAGTCTTGGTCCTTTTTTGTTGATCTATAGTTGTATATGATGAAACTTTTGATAGTTTGTGTGAGTGTTGTGCTGAAAATGAGAAACATTTGAATTGAGTTTTTGTATTCTGGATAGACTTTCAAGTTTCAGCAACATATCCAGAGAATCCTCTCTTGTATATATTTTTTGTTTTCCCAAATTCTTTTTCGCTAACTTCTAAGGTTCCATTTTTAAATTGTGCAGATTTTGGGGTTTGAGGAAAACCTCAATCTGTTCACCTTATCTACTTTTGTCTCCAATTTGATTTTGTGCAAAATCTGAAGTTACCTCCCCAATTTTGACTCTTTGGATCACTTAAAAGTGATCTTTTTGGTACTAGTCATGTCTAAAGCTTATACCATCATAGATAAATATTTGTTTGTATCTCCATAAGATTTGTGCTTCTTCTTGTTTGTATCTTACATGCAACTTCTTGACATATCACGAGATCAGTCTCATGAGAAACATTTTTTATTTTTCAATGAGACCTATCTCACTAGAAATGTTCTCTAACCATGAAATGCCAAGTGAGTCATATTTTTTCCTTTTCCAATGAAGTGTCCTTTAGAAACGTTTTATATATACAATAAGATCATCCAAAGTTCGAAGATTCAGCAAGTGAGTTAAGTTTTGCAATGAATTCAGGTTTGAATAAAATTTCAGGCCAAGATATCTTAAATTAATAAGTTTCTTTTAGTAATTCTATAAGTGTAGTACATATTCAAGTATCAAAGTCTCAAGAGTGAAAAATACAAGCTTTTCATCAGGTAGTATCAATGTACAATAAAAAGATTCAACAATTTGATACCAAATAGTATAGGAAAATGTTAGGGACACAAAAAATCCCACAACTATTGCCACAACTTGTCACATGGCAAGCTGTGAATGGTAAAGGTCAAATGGTGGGTCCACATCTCCACCACTCATAACTCGCCACATGACAAGTTGTGGCAAAAGTTGTGAAATTTTTTGTGTCCCTAGCATTGCTCAATTGTATATATTAAGTTGAGTTTTTCTGAGTTATAATGAATGCAGTAATTAAAGATTCTCAAAAAAAATTTAAATCAATCTTCAACAATTTGAGAATGTTCGGTTATTGTGCTTTTTAAAACTCAACAAAACTTGAATTAAATGTAGGGTCCAATGACAAGTTGTGGCAAAAGTTGTGAAATTTTTTGTGTCCCTAGCATTGCTCAATTGTATATATTAAGTTGAGTTTTTCTGAGTTATAATGAATGCAGTAATTAAAGATTCTCAAAAAAAATTTAAATCAATCTTCAACAATTTGAGAATGTTCAGTTATTGTGCTTTTTAAAACTCAACAAAACTTGAATTAAATGTAGGGTCCAATAATGTATGCCCTTAGGGCATTAATTAATAATCCATTTTAGGAAACTTTTTATGGGAAATTGAATTTCTCATAAAAAGTTTCCTAAAATGGATTGTTAATGTATGCCCTAAGAGCATATACATTAGTAAAACCCTTTAAATGTATACCATTGAATACAAGTTGTTGAAGTTTCATTCTACATTGATCTTAGTACCCCCAAATAAAAAACCTACTGCTGTTGAAGGTTTTATTTGGGGTACTAATATTGGGTCAAAACGCCCAGTGGGCATAGAAAAAACTTTTTCCTATGCCCCTGGGATTTTTTGATCCAATACAATCAAAGTTTTCATATTACATTAATCATAGTACCTGAAATAAAAAACATACTGTTGAAATCAAATTCTCTTTTCAATTTTGAGATACTTACCGTATTGGGCTTGCAGAACTGCAAAATGACATAGGACTTGTTTCACTAGAATTTTAAAAACTTAGAAAATCCCGAAACATCAAAAACCCAATTTGCTATAGAATAATTCTAGGGCCACACACTCTCACAATCTTTTTGCCACAACTGTCATACGTGCTTGACTGTGAGTGGTGGAGAAAAAATAGTGGGTCCATGACCAAAAGGTGTGTGAAAGTGTGTGGTACTAGAATTATTCTTTGCTACAACTTCGGCTAATTCTTACCGCTAAATCTCACACAGGTTTCTTTTCCCTCTCTCTAACCAAATCCATTCATTCTCAACCGTGGATATCGACGACGGTAAAAAAATGCTTAGATTTGGGTAGAGAGGAAGGGAGAGGGCAATTTTTTTCTAGAGATACACACTCTTGCACAGACTTTGCCACAACTAGTACATATGTCAATTGGTGATTGTATTAATTTTCACAAGTATCAGTGGTTGTCTTAATGTGTAACTGATGTCATCCAATCACACATTGACAAATGTGCAAGTTATGTCAAAGTGTGTGCAAGAGTGTTTGTCCATAGAAGAACTTAGGGGGAAAAAGGGTGGTGGCAAACCACCTTGAGATTAAGCATGGAGATTCAGGAGAGTAAAATATCCAATGGTAAAGAGTCAAATGTCCACAACACTTGTTACAAGAGAAAATCTACGACCTCAAAGTTGTGGTCCTAGAACCACTCCTTATTAACCTGTATGTGCACAAATATTCCTAGTGGGCAGCTAAAAATTATCACTGCAAGTAACTGTTTGCACTTGACTTGTAATGCTTCTCGAACGCATCTATGCAACTATTCCATTACAAGTGTGTGATAACTGATAAGAGGGAAATTACATCTTATGTGCACTGTCTAAGTGTCAAAACAACTACAGCCCAACAACATACAAAAAGGAAAGAGAGAGCCAGCTTCATTAAACATAATACAAACGCATTGGAGAGAAGCAGCAGTCATCAAAGATACAAGAGGACAACATGATTTTGAGATACTGCAACTGCAAACAGCATGTATGCACACCCCTCCATCTATATTCTGTTGTTCCTTCCATATGTCTTGTAATTCGAAGCTTTAGCTCCTTTCGGTCTCCACCAAAGGAAAAAAATGCCATGTTACACTGGATTATTTTTATTAGGCCATTGTGGCTGTCCTTAACCTTATAATCTTATGGCTATCACGAATGCTAAGGTGCCTTATGAAGTACCACAGAAAAGCCAAGATTGCTAATTTTCTCATCAAGGAAGGGTTGAAGGTGAAGAAACTGGCAGAGCAGTATCTTGAGGCAGCCCAGCAGAAGGAAAAGGTGAATCTTTATAATGGCAGCTGTATTCATCTCTTGCAATTTCTACAGCATTAGTATTTGTATATAATGAGAATCATAAGAACTTTGAGCCATAATTAGGTGGGCGTTACCTAAATGTAAATTGTATGGTACTACTTGGCGTAAATGTAAATTTGTATGGTAGTGCCAAGTAGTCATAGCTCCATTGCTTCATGCTGAGGTGTTTGCTACAAAAACAGAATTTTATGAAACTGTAAATTATTTTTGAATTTTTAATGCAATCTATTGGATGAGATCTGCAATGTAGATTTAACTCAAAAGTCCTGTAGGTTTTAACTTAAAAAGAGCTCTGCAATGTAGTTTTTACTTTTTACCAAAACATGCGTCAAATTTCTTGTATAGTTACTGTAAAAGCATGTAGTGTTTCAACTTTCAAGAACTAGAGGGCAAAGAAACTAAAAAAAAAAATCATTTGTAGGGAATGAGTTTGATGGTAACCATCAGAGAGAGACACAGAAATAGACTGAAATATATAATCTGTAGAGGGGAAGAAACAGCTTAAAGGCAAGTACGAGATTTCAAATGGAGTCCGGATGCCTTGTAAATTTTGAGACCTGCTGTGCAGTATGATATACCTCCTGCCTCCAGTTTTGTTACCGCTACATAGGTTTTGTGGTTGCAGTAATATGTAATTAAAGGAACCCCAGTCTAAGTCCTAACTCACTGAAGTCCCAAGTGGTAATAGAATAATAGCAGAGTAACAATGAAGGGGTGAAGTAATGGACAGGGCTAGGATAGTTTGTAAATTGTAAAGAGTAGATTGAAATCTCTGAAATAAATTACCCTCTTATTGCTCAAAAATGCATTTCCAAGCTTATGAAAATAGGATAATGACTATTTATGACGTGCCATGGTTTTTGCATGTAGAGTTGCTTTTGTAACTGAATTTGTTGAACCACTTTCAAGGTACTAGTCCTTAAAAAACAATGTTCTAAAAACTGGACATTCTAACTAAAATATTGGTGGCCAAGTTCCAACCATACTTTGTCCAAATGCCATTTTCAGTGCATCACTCACTTAATGAGATGTTGGGAGAAATAAGCTCTCATGTATATGATGATATACAATTGTTTACAAACTGTACGTGCACAGATATTGTCTATGATCCTAATGGACAGCTAAAAAAATTATCACTGCAAGTAACTGTTTGCACTTGGCTTGTAATGTTTCTCGAAAGCATCTTTGCAGGTATTCCATTATATCAACCACCTGGCAATCTTGTGTGTTTGTGATGGGAGAGAGAGAAATTACATCTTATGTAAACCGTCTTAAGTGTCAATACAACTACAAAATACAAAAAGAAAAAAGAAAAAGAAAAGAAAGAAAAAAACAGCTTTTTTAATTATACAAAAACTGAATCCTTCAGTATCTAATCAGTTACAGCAACAACATGGGTTTAGTGTACATTTGACACAAAAAGATGCAGCAAGCATCAACGCATGCAGGACTATATACTAATACAGGAAGGCTGAAGAACACATGACTTTGAGATACCTCAACTGCAAACATTGGGTATGCACACCCCTCCATCTGGATTCTGTTGTTCCTTACATATACGTCCTGTAACCCGAAGCTTTAGCTCCTTTCGCTCTCCACCAGAGAAAAAAAGTGCCATGTTACGCTGGATTATTAGGCCATCATGACTGTCCCTAACCTTCCTATGGCTATCCCGAATGCTTCGAGGGGTGCCTTCCCATATCAGTTTCCTGCCATTTGCCCCTACCTCTAAACTGTAGCTGTAGTTCCGGGACTCAGTCTCATCACCCATGAAACGAAGGAATGCCATGTAAACTGGGGCTGCACCAAGCAGGAAGGCCTCAAAGTGCAGGCAGAAGTATTGACCAAAACAATTAAAAACCTGACCAAAAAAGAAGAAGAAGAAGAAAAAAAAAAAAAAAGAGGAGGAAGGTCGGAACTTAGGAATGCAAAAACATCATACCAAGTTCCATTAGTGCCAAAAATAATCAATAATCTTCATTAAAACTTATTTTGCAGATTGGAGTGCTTCAAGGTTATGTCAAGTTTTGCATTAATTGAAAGAAAAATTTTATACAAGATACAGGTAAAAGCTGCTGTCAGTTCTTACTTCTTCCAGGCATGTGTATATGACATTGGTAGCCATTGTCTAAAGCCACCAATGCATTATTCCTTTTTTTCTTGCCTATCTTAAACATGGCCTTAACAGCAACAAAGAATGGATAGCAATCATAATCTTCTTTTTTGCAAAATTAATTCTTTTCTAAAACTCATATTTTATTTGTTTTCTTGAATAATTTGAGAAAAAAAAATGCTTAATTGTCTCTTTTATCACACCATTTTCCATATTTGATCCTGGTGCCTCTAATTCCTAAATCCTTAAATGTCACCAAATTATAACAAAGCATGTGGTTGGAGCCTGGAGGGCTTGCAAATATTCTAAGATGCAGAAGAAAAATCTGGCAAATTGAAAGTTGAAAAAAAAAATTTTGAATCACCAAATGGAAACTTCAAAAACAATCTCCACTTACTGTAAGCATCCAGGTTGCATTCTCTACTTCACGGGGATTAGACTTGACATAGCGGTGATTGAATGTGCAGCCAGAGTGCATGTCTACCTTGTGATCGTCCCGCAGATGGGTTATCAGAAAAGGGATATCTCCAACAGCAGGACACTCAGATCCAGCATATGGGCAATTGTATGGTCTAAAGTTACACTGAGCCTCATGCTTAAGTTTGCTGTAGTAGGGGAAAATCTCTATGCATCCCAAGAAGTCATACTTGCAGGGCAGTTCAAGTGACTCTGCCACCTTCTCCAATGCCAGACACCTAATATCTCCAAGCTCTTGTCTACAAGTGGGGCACCGGTTTTGTACCCTTGTTTTACAGGTAGAACACAGTGTATGTCCATTGTGGCACTGCAAAAATATAAAGTCAGCAGTCAGCTATTTCCAACAAAGCAGAACTAAGAAGAACATAAGTTACATCATATTAAGAAAACCTTGAATTTTTAAGATTGAATGCTATGATCAGAATATACAGCAGCCAGAGACGCTCTTAAATACAAGATTAGCGAAGTTAGACAACTTTTCAGCACTACCAAATGCAATCTTATATAGCTTCTATACTTTCAATAGTTTTCTAAGAAATGATAGTGGCTTGGACCAAACAAAGGAAGGATGATTATATGAGAGTGAAGCATTGCATCTTTGAAAAAGCTTCCGAAATTTGTTTAAAATGTTAGGCTTATACAAGTTAATCAATGTTTCAACAGAAAGCTCAAATATGCTTGATCATATATATATTTTAGTCATATCATGAAGATAATTTCCAAGTGAAAATCTCAAATGGTAATTTAAAGATAGGGGTATGCTTAAAATCTAGCAAGTATCTAAGTATATGCATCACAGAAGAGACGAAGGAAAATAAATACACAAAACATGCAATGAAAATGGCTAGATTAAAATGTTACAATAAGGCTATGCGTTTATATGTTCCTGACCCTAAATCCAAACTAAAAAAATTTCCTACAATAGATTATTCCCTTTAGGTGCATCCCCCAGAATGTGATGTAGAACCGGCTGCCAAACAAAATAAAGAAGATATAAAAACTTCCCCCCAGAATCAACATTACCATCAAACAAATAATCTATCTTTAATATCATAGTTGCACTGCATACATTCAAAGCAAGACATAACATAAATCACTCTCAACATCCTTCAAGCAAGAAAAAGAAAATTAGAAAGCCCGTGTTCCATTACTATAAAAGACCCATTCTACAATTATACCATATTCTTCAAATGCAGAAAATCCCATACCCAGTTCGCCAAATCCCCAAACACATGAAATTACTCGAATCCCAAACCACTGAAAAAGTTTCTCATGAAATAGAACACTGATAAATACATGCCACGATTCTCTCTCTCTCTAAACAAACTTGCATCATTAAAATCCCCAAATCCCACAAATTTTACATTTCCACTCACCCAAACCAATTAGATGATCTCCCACATCAAAATCACACAAATGGAACCAGCAAAAAGTACTAAAATAACAATAAAGATCAAAATTTGAAAGCAACCCATTAATATAATTGAAGAAAGCGACACACCTGGTGAATTGGAGGGTACATAGAATTGGTACAGACAGGACATTCGAGAAGTTCATGGACACTGGTTGGAGAGTTTTCCTGCACGACCACATTGTTCTGTGACTTCACTAAGGACGAGAATTGAAGGTGCTGATGTATCTCTTCCTCATAGATGCCATCCAAAGATGACACACATTCCCTTTCCATGAAAAATAAATACCAATCTAATAAATACTACCAAACCAATGAATCATGCACAAAGAAACTATGCAAAACTGGAAAGAAAGAAGCATTCACTTATAGTTTAATGGGTATTTCTTAAACTATATGTTCCTTTCTTTCTTTCTAGGCCTCTATGTTGTCTATAACTGAAAACTGATTAGCAGTCATAGAAAGAAAGGGAAGAGAGAGAGATGAGGGAACTAACACTTTAGATATGCTTTTCTTGGGAGGTTTTGTTAAACAAGACAGAAAGAGTCACCATCTAACTAGCCAAAAATATATTACTTTTTGAAAAAGTAGTTGTTGCCGGGAACAAAAGGCCAAACTGCATTATTATAAAAAATTTCTTGTTCCAAAAATGATGTCAAAAATAGTACTATTAGTTTAGTCCTTGAAACATGGTACATGTTCTATTTTTATCTTTAAATTTTTTTTTTTAATTTTTTTCTTGAAAATGTAAATTGTCACTTACTTTATCTTTTCATGTTATTATTATTATTATTGTTTTTTTGTTTAGTGTATCTAACATATTTTCATGAAATCCAAAATTATATTTTATTTTAGTGGAAAAAATATAGTTTAGATTTTATTTTTATCTTTGAAAAATAATTTATGTTCAATTTTTTCCCTAAAACTTAATAGGATTGAATGGAAAGATGAAATATAGATTTTTTAAACTTTTAGGGATGAAAATTAAATTTTAATTCTGAAAATAGGAAATAACCCATATTTTTGGAACAAAAATAATCTTTTAAATAGTATTTTGAGGGCGGAAGGTGTGGAATATGAATGGATATTGTCACAGACAGAAGGGTTCTTGACTTGATCCTGATAACCCCAATTATAAAAATAAAATAAAATAAATAATGATAACCCAATCCCTCTCGTGCTACGTTATGACTTATTATAGAGAATTATAGCTATTTATGCAAATTTATAGAACAAGATTTGTCAAATCATTATGATCACAATATGTTTTATTAATATATGTGTCCCATCATAATAGGTTTTGCTTTTAGAATATTTCAATATTCATTGCTTTATTCGCACTTTATAGTTCATATGGATAGGTTTGTTTTCTAGTCAAGCAAATTTAAATTTTTAGAAAATTATGCCACAATTTTTGCAAGTGTTAGTCATAATGATAATCACCTGAATGTGACAGTTACAACTATTTTTTTTAGTAGTTAGTCCATATAATATATAGATTCTATCTATTCAGGTTATACATGACATTTGTATGCAATAAGGCTTATAATAATATGATCCAATTAAAATGAAAATTCACGATTTTAACTAGTGTATAATTGATACTAGCATTTTTCAACTCCACCATTGATTTACAATGAGATTTTGATTTTCTTAACAATATCTTGTTCAAAAGTAGGACACATCTTCAAAAAGCAAAACCACTCCAAAAACACTTCAAAGACACTATAACTATAGGGACTAACGTGGTGTTTATGTCATATTACTCTAGGACTCTTTGCACATATTCATCTATTATCTCATGGAATGTTTGCTAAATGTTATGTGATCTTAAATCTTGATTGACTGTTTCTCAAAAAAAAAAAAATCTTGATTGACTATTAGACTCGTCTTATTAAACATTAAAATGATAAATTATGCTTTGAATAATAATTATTTCACATAAGTCTATTATATTTTGATAATTTTATAGTTACAACTACTTACAACCGAAATGAACAATTTTAACTCTAAATGTTCTTAACTCACAGAGGTGCCAACTTAAGCTACAAAGGTTCTTGGCCACATTAGTCTATATATTGATATCAATTTTATTAGCATTAATCACAATATATTATGTTAGCAATTATAAGAAAAATCATGAAAATTGTTGTGTTCAGAATTATATCGTATTAAAGTTGTTTGGTAACCATAATAGGCATATGTCTATATATATATATATATATATTTTTTTTTTTTGGTATCACACATCGGTGTTTATTTGGGAACAACTTATTTAGCTTTTTGTTGAAATTTTTTTGTTAAATGTGTGGTAAAGTATACTCGTATTTTGAAAAAAAAAAAAAAGGTTTTAAAAAGTTGTATATAAAAGCTAAAAATTAAAAATTGAGCTTATAAGCTCAAGTTAAATGAAAAAACAGCATTTCTTTTAGATAATTTGATAGTTACAATTAGAGTTGGGAGATTTGAATTTATATTTGAAAGTTGAAACACCAAGAAGCATAGGTAATGTTTTGACAGTATTCCAAATTTCCAAGCATTTTATGTCTCACATGCTGTTTGCTAAAAATCCTTAGACAAACCAAAGTGAAAGCTCGATAGTAAAACTACTAAAGCTTGTTTAATTACGGCTTAATTGTTTTTAATCTACTTAATTAAGTGTGGAATAAGAGTAAATAATGCACAATTAACAAGGACTACTACCTAGTGCATGGGCTTACAAAATTAACAATTAAGTATAAAACACAAGGAGTAAGGGAAGAGAGATACAAACACAAGATAATATGGTGATGTATTATCGAAGAGGAGAACCGAAGTGCTCGGCGTAAAAACTTCTCCGCAACCCTTCAAGCCAAATTAATCCATTAGTGAATAAGTTGGAGTACAAGGACTACAATATAGACCCTCCAAGCCTAGACTACTTTTTGTACTTAGACCCTCTGAATCCCAGCTACCAACAGATTTCACCGAGCTTTGTCTTCACTAGCTTCTCGGATTTCACAATTATCACCAATTGCATGCACCATAGAATGGCATGACCCAATGCTTCCCAAAAGGATTTTTTTTTCTTTTTAAAATAACACTAAAACAATTTTGTTAGTTAGCACGTTTTCAAAACTATTTAGCAAACTAACATCTCGAGTGTAAGGAACTTGATTTTGTAGCGCTAAATCGAGCATTATAGACTTGAGTTCTATGCATGGAAATCGAGCATTACAGACTCAAGTTCCATAAAGAGATCAAATGAAGCCACAATGAGGAAACCCAAACTACACGAATAAGAACCAGAAGGAAGAACCCAGAAACCCAGACCAACGAAGAAGAAAAACAAATAAGAAACGCGAAGATTCGAAGAAACCAAACAAGAAACACGAAGAAACAACAAACTCAGATCTCCCTAACCTAAACCATTTAGCTCAGATTGAACCTAGGTAACAACGACGAAGGTTCCAGTGGCGGCGATGAAGGTCCTTTTTCCTCTAATTCCTTCATTTTCTTCTCTGGGTCATTCATTTTCTTCTCTGGAAAGGGGTTTGATGATGTTCTGTTGGACATCTCAGGGAAATCGAGCCTTGAAGACTCGAGTTCCAAGGAACTCAAGTTCATCACACTTGATTTACCATAACAAAATTGACTCCCTTATACTCAAGATATTAGTTTGCTAAATTGTTTTGAAAACGTGTTGACTAACGAAATTGTTTGAGATTCGATGTTATTTTGGAAAAAAAAAATCCCTTCCCAAAAGCTCCAAAACAACCCACAACACTCAGAATGTGTGAGATATGTGTTTCGGCTAAGAATCTCTTAAAGGATATGAAATTAGAGAAGTAGAAGTAAAGGAAAACTAAGAAAAATGTGTAGAGGATTGTAAGTATGTAATCTCTAACTCTCAAATGGATTTCTGGGATTTTCTCTCTGAAATTTTCCTTACAATTTATTGGGTAATGTGAATTTATATAGTGTGGGTAAAGAAATAAGGAAAGACACACAAATAGGATGATAGTGCATCTCAGGTCATGAGTTGGCCAAGTCGATAGCCACCAGCGAGATGCCATCACATTTGAACCCTTCAACTTCCAGTATGTGCTCCTCACATAACCTTTTGCGAGTTACTCTACTCGTGAGTTAGTTGCGAGATGTTTCGTCTTCATAGTTCTTCACTAATTTCACTCACTGAATCCATTACATTGAATCCCACAAATGTACAAAAAAATGATTGAAAAAATACAATCAAATTTGACACGAAATTAAAGTCTACAATACATAATTGAAAATCGCAACTTTATACAAAGTTACCGACACAATAGAAATATAGAATACCCAATTACCCATTACAGCCCGACCCATAAAGCCACATACCCGCTTAGAAACCTCGGATTCGGATAAAACAGAAAAAACCTCTCAATTCACAATGTCCTGTGATTGCCTGTTCACACACTCAATTCAACCATCAAAAACCCCGATTTCATAAAACCCTTTTGCCCATTTCACTCAAAAAATGAGCACAAAGTGTCACATTCTCAGGGTAAGTCTTCAAAATAAAAAACCCATAATTTGATAAACCCTAGTGCCCAATTCAGCTGAAACAATGACCTCCATTGGTATTCTATCAATTCCTAAGCTACACCACTCCAAACCCAACACCCACCTTAAAAGACCACACACAATTCTCAGTCACTCCAATGGTTTGAGTTTCACTAGAAGAAATCGAGTTCATTCACCTTTGTTTCTTAGTTCATTCACAGTCTTTTGTAAGTCCAACTCAGAGTCCTCCTCACAGCCTGGTGAGACTAGTGAAACCACAAAAGATGATTTTGTGACCAGGGTTTTGAAGGAGAACCCAAGCCAGGTTGAGCCCAAGTACCTAAGAGGCAACAAATTGTACACTTTGAAAGAAAAAGAGGATTTGGGCAAGAGTTCCAATGAGGGTGTTATTGAATTCGTGGCAAAAAGGTTGAATTTGAGGTCGAAAGCGAAGAAAGAGGGCATAGAGGGTGGGAATGAGAGTGGAGTGGTGGATGAAGCTGTGTATTTGAAGGATATTTTGAGGGAGTATAGAGGGAAGCTCTATGTGCCTGAGCAAATTTTCGGGACCCAGTTATCAGAAGAAGAGGAATTCGATAAGAATTTGGAGGAGTTGCCGAGAATGAGCTTTGAGGAGTTTCAGAAAGCAATGAAGAATGATAAAATTAAGTTATTGACTTTGAAGGAGGATAACAGCGTATTGTATATTAATGGGTATAGGGAATTTATTGTGGAGTTGAAAGAGATACCGGGTGACAAGAGGTTGCATAGAACAAAATGGTAAAGATTCCCCACCAATCAACTTAAAAGTTAATGTTTTTGTGGTTTTTTGTATACAGTTTGTTGATAATATTTGTGTCTTTGTAGGGCCATGAGACTGAATGAGAATGAAGCTCAAGCTCTTTTGGAGGAGTACACAGGTCCACGATATGAAATTGAGAGACATACTATGGTGATAAATCTTTTTTTTTTTTTTTTTTTTTTTAACTCTATTGAAATCGATTCGCTATCATTACTTGTGGATCAAATAATCAGTCGTTGTATGAAGTGGCGAGTGAGTGACTAAACAGAGGCAAAGAAGTTTGAAATTTGAAACTGAGGTTCAAATGGAAAATCTTTAAAGAATACATGGAAGATTGAATGAATGTTTTATTTCAATATGCAAATCAATTCAAATTCTTGCATATAAACACCTTCTTCTTATTCTTTTTTTTTTTTGGTTGTGGGGGGGGGGGGGTGGTGATCTTTATTTCAGCATCTAGCATTGACTTAGAGTTGGTTTATGTTCTCTTAGATTCAGTGTTGCAGCCATTTCTGCACCTCAATATTCCATTGACACAGTATTTGCATCATACAATACATTGTGAGTTGGCATGGACAATTAGACATAAAACATAAGTAAAGAAGTTGGGAGATCCTTCTTTTGACTATATATATTTTCCTTCTTGAATCTTCTGCTGCAGTCTTGGGTGGGAAAAGTACCAGAGTACCCTCATCCAGTGGCATCTTCCATATCTAGCAGAATGATGGTAGAGCTTGGAGTTGTGACAGCTGTGATGGCTGCTGCAGGAATTGTCGTAGGAGGTTTCCTGGCATCGGCTGTGTTTGCTGTAACCAGTTTCATCTTTGTGGTGACTGCATATGTTGTGTGGCCTGTAGTCAAACCCTTTCTAAAGCTTTTTCTTGGTCTCATATTTGGAGTTTTGGAGAGAGTTTGGGATAATCTTGTTGATCTATTCAGTGATGGAGGAATTTTCTCCAAGATCAGTGAATTTTACACTTTTGGTGGTGTGTCTGCCAGCCTTGAGATGGCAAAACCAATTCTGCTTGTCCTTTTGACTATGGTTCTTCTTGTTCGTTTCACACTTTCGAGAAGACCTAAGAACTTCAGGAAGTGGGTAAATGTTGCTTAATTTTTTTAGTTCCTAATTTTATCTTTCATTTGCTAATTATATGATTGATTTGGACCATGGATTTCATCAGCAAGTGTCTTACTTAATATGCTCTCTTCAACATTCAGGATCTGTGGCAAGGGATTGATTTTTCACGATCTAAAGCAGAAGCTCGCGTTGACGTTAGTTTCTTAAGAATATTCCTTTGCTCATTGTTCCAAATTTGTTAAAAATTCTAGATTGTATTCTTAATTTTCTATTTTTGGAATGACTTTCTTTCAGGGTTCTACAGGAGTAAAGTTTGGTGATGTGGCTGGGATAGATGAAGCGGTAGAGGAACTCCAAGAGGTTTTGAATATGCCATTCTTGTAGAGACATCATAAATAATTGTGCATGCTTGCTTTCCTTTCTTTGAGAGAGAAGTGATTTATCTCTTTTCCTTTTACTGTTTGATGAAGTTTTAATTGAAAAATGTTATGATAATACTCTTAATGGTTGTTAGTTCTAAACAAACTACTGGGCAGTTTTTCCATATTGTTTCAATTATGTTATTTCAAAATGCTTAAAGGTCTGAATTTTTTTTTTTTTTTTTTGGTTGAAAAGTTTGATGGTTATCTTCTTTTCTTCAATTGTTCATGACAAATTTTCCTTCCTCTTGATTCTCTATTTTATGTTTCTTGAAATTTCTGGTAAATTTATGCTATTTGTTTCATTCTTTTTGTATGGGAAATATGTTTTATGTTTTGTTTCATTTTAAATGTAATGCCTGATTGTAATTAAAATGAAAAGCTTATTGACATCGGTAATGTCTGATGACTAGTTGGTGAGGTACTTGAAGAACCCAGATCTGTTTGATAAAATGGGGATAAAACCTCCACATGGAGTTCTTTTGGAAGGCCCTCCTGGATGTGGCAAGGTTAGCTATAATCCTATAGTTTTGAAAATTGTGTGTGTGAAAATTGCCAGTCAGATTCTGACATGTACTCATGCTTTTCCAGACCCTGGTTGCAAAGGCCATAGCTGGCGAAGCTGGTGTTCCATTTTACCAAATGGCTGGATCTGAATTTGTTGAAGTTTTAGTTGGTGTTGGTTCTGCTCGTATCAGGGATCTATTTAAAAGAGCCAAGGTGATATATACTACCCATTTTGGATGTGATTTTTATTGTGACTTGTTTGAGTTGTTTCTCATCATTGTGATTGCATCCTCTTGGTCCACATTTTTTTTTCAATCGTGGTCTAGAATAAGTTTTGGGGCCATCAGAATCATCCTTGTATGTCAATAACATAGTATTGGGTCTCATGATTTTCTGAATAAGCTGTATTGATTTCTAGATGTCAATTGCAGAGTTCCTTTCATAAATTAGTGCTTGGTATATTTGCTTACTTTGGAAGTTTTTTTTTTGAGAATATCAGAGTTTCCCCTGTGCAGGTGAACAAACCATCAGTTATATTCATTGATGAAATTGACGCATTGGCAACTAGGTATGGATGTGTGTGGGTGTGTTTGTGGGTATTTTTGTGATAATGATAATAATTTCATGAAGGAATCTTATGCCCAATTCTAACTCTGGTTGCTTGAACTCCAAAGCTTTCAAGCTGAAGTTATATGTGAACCACACAATTACACATTTGAAAAAATGTTGCTAAAGTTTGGACCTAGTACAATGGATAGTGGAGAAATGGTGTGTTGGAACTCATGAGTAGGTTTGCTTTTGGTAGTTAGCACCAAGCCATTGTCTTTTCTTGCATGTAATCATACATGAATGGGTCAGAACCATGTAGATTTAGGTTCCATGGTTTATGTTGTTCATCAAATTCATAATGCTAGGGTGGGTGTTAAACACTATTTTAGGTTATGCTCAGCTACGATTTTGCGTCCCTAAACAAGACTATATTTTTTGATAATTTAATAGTTACAATTGGGGAGGGGGGAGTTGAACCATGAATGTCATGGACACGCTAGGAAGTGCCAACCAGTTGAGTTACAAGACATACTTGGGTTCCAATTTCATTTAATGAGAGTGAAAGTGATGCTCTGCATACATTAGAGCAGTCTAGATAGGGAAGCATTCTCACAATGTTTCTTCATCAATACTTAAAACAAATTTACAGATGATTTACAAATGGCTGCAAAACTAACCAAGCTGTATGGTTGAAGGTGACACATCAAGATAAATGATTATAAAATGATGAACTACAAAATGCACATGAATGAAATGAATGATCATGTGTTTGTTTTTCTATGATCAGGCGTCAAGGAATTTTCAAGGAATCTACCGACCACCTGTATAATGCAGCCACTCAAGAGAGGGAAACAACATTGAACCAGCTCTTGATAGAGCTTGATGGGTTCGATACTGGAAAAGGAGTGATATTTTTAGCAGCTACAAATCGTAGGGATTTGTTAGATCCTGCACTTCTTCGACCTGGTCGTTTTGATCGCAAGGTTTGTTTTCGTTACTGAGTGGGGTGCTGTTATTAGCTAATCTATGTTGCTTCAATAAAAGAAGCGGAAAAGGGGAAAAAAACACCAAAAAACAAAAAGTTGAGATATCGTTATTTGATCAGAGATGTAACTATTCTTTTTATGCTTGCTATCATGTCTATAATGGCGCCTTTGTGTGTCGCTTTTCTAGTGATGTACTTGACCAACCGTTGGCTGGATTTATCAAGCATGAAAGTTATTTACAAAATTATTTATGAATATGATGTCGTGTATTCAAGTAGATCAGTTTCATGCTAGATTTTTCTCAAGTTCTATGTTAGCTCTAACAAAGGGTGGTTAGTGCTTCATTATCATTTGGATTCTTCTCTTCTAGATAAGAATTCGCCCTCCTAGTGCAAAAGGGAGGACGGAGATTCTGAAGATTCATGCAAGCAAAGTGAAAATGTCAGAGACTGTTGATTTATCCGTCTATGCTCAGAACCTACCTGGTATGTGTTTCTCTCCAGTGTTTTGCCAGGGTTGTCATTTCCATATCTTAAACCATGTATCTAATTATCAGGATGGACGGGAGCAAAGTTGGCTCAGCTGGTCCAAGAGGCTGCTCTTGTGGCAGTTAGGAAAGGGCATCGGTCAATTCTTCAGTCGGACATGGATGATGCAGTAGACAGACTTACAGTGGGACCTAAACGTGTTGGAATAGAATTGGGTCATCAGGGACAATGTCGTAGGGCTACTACTGAAGTGGGAGTCGCAATGACTTCCCATCTGCTCCGGCGATATGAGAATGCAAAAGTTGAATGCTGTGATCGCATTTCAATTGTGCCTCGTGGTCAGGTCCTCTTTCTGTTTCCCTACCTATATTTTCCTCTTCTTTCATCAGAAAAAATTCTTATAAATAATGAATGCAACTTTTATATGTTTTGGACATTGTCCAAGTTCCATCCAGAACTAAGCCAAAAATCGAAATTGTGCCCACTAATTTGAGGGCTACAACTAGACAATAGCTATTGACATTTGGCATATAGAATAGCTCTGATGATACCTGTGTTCAGTATTACAGCACTGGTTATTCACAGAGATGAAAGTTATCCAGAGGTGTGATGTGTGGCTTTCTTGAAACTTTCTTATAGTTGTATTTGACTTAGATATCTTTCTGTCACCTGGTATTCATGGTGTACATGTTTGAAATGATGTGTGCAGACATTGTCTCAACTTGTATTTAATCGACTTGATGACGAATCATACATGTTTGAACGCCGGCCTCAATTGCTGCATCGCCTTCAGGTGTGCACCTCATATTTTGAGCTGGTAGTTCTGTATTGGATTGCATCATCATTTAAATTGATTTCCTTCCTATGTACAGGTATTACTTGGAGGGAGGGCTGCTGAAGAGGTCATTTATGGACGGGACACGTCTATGGCATCAGTCGGCTACCTTGCAGATGCATCCTGGCTTGCCCGTAAAATTTTAACCATGTTGGTCCCTTACTTCAGTATTCTTTAAGTTTCTGGTTGATTTGATGCTTCTAATGCCAGGTCCTTTCTTCCTTTTCAACAGATGGAACTTGGAGAATCCAATGGTCATACACGGAGAACCACCACCTTGGAGGAAGAACGTTAAATTTGTAGGCCCAAGGCTGGACTTTGAAGGATCTCTTTATGATGACTATGGTCTGATTGAACCTCCAGTCAACTTCAATTTAGATGATCAAGTTGCAGAGAGGACCGAAGGGCTGATCAGGGACATGTACGGAAGGACAGTTGATTTGCTTAGGAGGCACCATGCAGCTTTGCTCAAAGCTGTGAAGGTAGTTTGATGTGGTTTGTGTAGACTTTTGGTTGCATTACGTTCTTATGCATTCATTATTAAATATTTTAAGTTTTTTTTTTTTGGTTGGGTTTTCAAAGCTGTTGAGCATGGAAGTTAGAACACAATTCTCTATATTTGAAGTCCTTTTCATTTCGTCCATTTCAGGGTTAAGATTGTCACATCATTTAAAATTTTAAATAATGTGGCAGTATGCACACCTTTTGATTTGTAAATTTAATTTGAAGTATGAAATGGATCAATTTCAAATGGAAAGGATCCTTTTCCATTAAGCATAGACCAAGTTTTGAAAATACCACGTAATCTTGATTCAAAAGGAATATAATCAGTTGTGCTTTTCATGTTGTTGCATATCATAATGATATAGGCTAATTAAATTGTATTATTACTCCCATCTGTGTGTGTGTGTGTGAGGGAAAGTAAAATAAAATTCCCATGAAAAGAAATGTATTAATCTTCCATCACCCTTGTATTAGTTGGTACAGTGGTTCTGTAACTAAACTGACTTGTGATCTCACTACGGACTTGCATTCAGGTTCTTGTTGATCAGAAGGAAATAAGTGGGAAAGAAATTGATTTCATCCTGAACAAGTACCCTTCACAAACCCCTATAAGTCTCCTTTTAGAGGAGGAAAATCCTGGAAGTCTTCCATTCAATAAACAAGAAGAAGAGCAAGAATTGGAGTATGCCCTACTAACTCCATCCAAAGGAGAAACCTAGTGAATTTGATGCAAGGTGCAGTTTCATATTAGACATCAACTTGGCCTACCTACTTCAGCTGGAGCATGCAACAAAGGCTACACCTACACTGGCAGCTTATTGGGTTGAGAGCATGAATTTGACATGGCATACACCCAAGAAGGGGGAGAGAGAGAGAGAGAGAGAGAGGCCATCCTCCAATTTTGGTGCATTTATCAATATAACTGTTTAGATTGATATCTACTGTTACATATTTCACTCCCAAAAGGTGTTAATTATTTAATGTGATTCAAAATTAGCTTACTTTCTGTAGGTAATTATATTAAAGTCCAATTTAATTTAATGGCTTTATTGTCAATCTTTGCACTCTTTTTATTGGAGTTTGGCTGCTTTGGCAGAAACAGTTGAGTGTTCAATCATGAAATTTAGAATAAGGACATGAGCTGATTACTGATGTACTTACTCATTTATGCCTCTCATCATTTGTGTTCCATAATCTGGATCACGTGCACCGCAGACATTTTCTTGTACTCTAATTGCACCAACCTTTATGCTAGGATAAGATCACAATGCTACGAGTTCCATGGGGAACTTGGACTTTGGATGACTAAGGTAAAAAGCTGTCACAGGGTCAAATTTTTTACTCGATTTTCTTCCTGTGATGGCCCTAAGTCTTTGACTTAGTCTCAGCCAACACTACACATGTACTGTAAGAAATACTTAGAATAGATTATTAGGGACACACTTACACAACACACACTATGTTTACAAGGAACTCACCCTCAACCTCTATTATTTAATCTCAAGTATAAACTTACAAACTTGGAGAAAATACACAAAATTCTCCCTAAGGTAAAATACACTTCGTTGTTGACACCCTAATAGCATTAGGGTCGTATACACAGAAATAACTGCTATGGCAGTTACTACCTAATAACTGCTTGGGTCTTGGACAATCTGACACTTGTGGTATGAATTAGGACACCTTGAACTGCTGTTGTCTTGGTTGCTTCTCCATGTTTTCAGCCCCTACACAGCAGGTCTGAATATCAGGAAAACCAGAAACTGCCTGGTAACTGCTCCTGCACATCAGCATATGCACAGTCCATGTCTCAGTAGATCATAGGACTTTTGCCCACCACTCAATTGCCCACACAAAATCTGAATAGACGTTTTGGGATGCTTGGCCCATGCCTAAGCTATCCTCCATCAACCAACACAGCCCACAAGCAGCACACACACAAGGTAGCAGCCATCAGCCCACTAACATCTGTCCATGCACTAGGCCAACACCCACTAGCCTATGCCTTGCACACAGCATCTGATACACATCATCATGGCAGCCTAACCCTACCTTGCACACAAGCCACCAAGCCCACACACAAGCAACTAGCCATTAAGCCACCAATGCCATGTACATCACTTAAGGGTTGACACCACCTGCTACCACTCATCTTAAAACCAACTTTGCCCACCATGGCCCTACTCTACCATGGCCTTTGAGCATCATATGGAGTAAGGTGCCTCCACATGCTGCTCCCTCACCCTGCTCATTGATCCAACTCGAATAGGGAGGCTAGGCATGTCCCCTTAAAGAGCCCTTAGGAGGATTACTAATCTGGCATGAGGAACTATCAATGTGTTGAGAAAACATAAAACCATATGACTGGCCTAATGCTGCCTAAACACCATCATTCCTCATGTCATTATCAGCAACAAGTAAAGCTCCTAACACAAGCTAAGCTTATATAGTATTCAAACTATATTGCTTCAATTACCTAATGTAGCTCAAATTGTTCACACAGTATTTAGTTAAAACACCCTACACTGATATTTTTTCATAAAATAAGCATTGGAGCACATAGTTGTCCATCGAGATGGTGCATGGTATATCAGTCCTATGTGATCTCCTTCTCACATGAGTGTGGGTTGAGCCACTATATAAATGGGTGATTATTTATGATTGGTACATATAAATTACCATTCAAACTAAATTGATTCACTTACTCAATGTAGCTCAAATTGTGAACACTTTTTTTTAATTTTTATTTTGAGAAGATGGGCACACCTAATTTGGTTCACGCATCAACACACAATTTTTTTTTCTACATAAGATAATCATTGCAACACAAAATTGGTCCACCAATAATTGGCACCCAAGACCATTTTTAAAAAAATATTCCAAAATATTATTGAAAGGGTCAAGATTTTTTTTGACACTTCGTAATATTTGTAAAGAAATTATTTAGATTTTAAACCCTTCTCCACTGGTTGAAAGTGTACTTTCATATTGTAACTATCAAATTATCAAAAAAAGAATATCCCTAAGTGTAACTCAAGGATTGTAACATACGAGTAGCATATTTTTTAACTTCTAAAAAAATAAAATTATTGAAAAAAGCTGTTTATAGAAAGAGTTCAATTCAAAACTGTTGTGTCAAACTCAAACGGCCACTGAAAAAAGAGGTTATAATGAAAGAATCTTTTTGGGTTTTGAACAACTTTTTTTATTGGTTGAAAATTGGGTTTTGATAAACTTTCCGAGCTAATAGCGCAATTTAGATGGCACAAAGTAGTTTACGCTAAACTGGGAGTTAAGAACTTAATATAGCCACAAAAACCACACACAAAAAATTCCTTTACGTGCTCTGATTTCTCAGAAAAACTCTCTCTCTCCTTGTTAAAACAAGCGAGACCCACAAAATAAAACTGCCGACTTCACAACCCTGTGTGTCTGTGCGGATGAGAATTGATTGAGAAACTATGAAGAAACCGCAGGATGGGTCCTTCATAAATGCCAAATGCCACCAAAACATCAATAACGATGACAACAATGAAAACAACGAAAACAGAAGCAAGTGTAGCAGAAACAACAGCAACAACAGCAAGACTAGAAGGAGCTTCTGTGAGCTTTCCTTGTCTTCTTTGGTGTTCTCTCTTTGGTGCCTTGTCTTCTTGTTTTACTTTAAACTTGGCCTTGGCCATGGCAATGGCAATGGAGGTAATTCTTCTTCCCTTTTTGTTCCTTTTTATATATGGGTTCTGCACCATTTCTCACTCACCTCCTACTTTTTTTTCACTTTTGGTTAATTTTCAATTTTTTTAGACTATTGGGTTTTGGCCTTTTGGGATTTTTTTTTTTTTGGTTGGGTTAAATTATTATTCTGTCTTTGTCTCTATTTTGCTTTCCCTTAATTTACTTACTTTTCTGTTTGTTCAGTACATATTTTGGCATTTTTTATTTTTGGGTGAAGCTTTTCATTTAAAAAAAAAAAAAAAGTTTCAATTTTTGCCTTTCTTTTCTTTTCCTTCCATCTTTGTAGCTGAGTAGACAGTTGGAAAAAAAAAATTGAAACATGGAATTCTGGGGTGTGATTGCAGTGCTATATGTAAGATTTGATTTATTTTCTTTCTTCCTGCAAATTTGTGGTAATTAAAGCAGGGTATAAAGAGATTGTGGTTACTTATTCTCTAATTCTTGAATGCTATTTTTTATTTTTGGTTTTGTGATGTTCATCTTTATAGACTAGAGAGTGAATGTTCCAAGGACTTTTCTGTCTCCTCTCTTTGTGGTCTCTTGTTTTCTGTTGCTGTACTTGATCTTCTATGTTCCATGTTCATTGTCCTTTGGCTTAAGTGTGGAGTAGAGTAAAGTCTCTTCTATTGCTGCCTTTAATATGTCATAGTTGTTATTATAAAATTTGGTGATTTGCTTTTAGTAAATTAAAACATTTGGAGTTAACAACTGCATGATCTTTGGCATTTTTTATTTGAATGTCGGGGCTTTATCACTTAATTATACCTTACATGATGTTATATTGATTGTACTTCAGGGAATTCACCTCCTGATAACAGGAGCACACTCTGTCCTATTGTTAGCAATGATAGGCTTGGTGACCATGCATACTCATATATCACAAATGGAAGCAACACTCGCACAAATGGAATGTTGTTACAATTTAATATGTCAACTCATGGTAACAATTCCAATGTTCTTCAAAGATTTGAAAATTCCAACTGTTCACTCCCAGAGACAATAAGACTGGAAGAAGTACTTTTGAAAGTTTTAGGTTATGCCGCATCAGTGTGTAAAGTACAAGCACAAAAAGAAGGAGAAATAATTCAAGTAGAACAACTTTCAAGTGGGAGAACTCATAATTCTAGCTATCTCAATTTTGATGAGTTCCGAAACATAACAAAGCAAGGAAAAGGTAAAGCCATGCCTAGTCAGCTTGTTAACATCACCCACCGGCTTGAACCTGATGGAACTGAGTACAACTATGCCTCTGCATTTAAGGGTGCAAAGGTAGTGACTCAAAACAAAGAAGCAAAAGGAGCTAGTAACATTTTGGGGAAGGATCATGACAAGTACCTGAGGAATCCTTGTTCAGTGGCAGAGAAGTTTGTGGTAATTGAGCTTTCAGAAGAGACTCTGGTTGATTCTGTCAAAATTGCAAACTTTGAACACTATTCTTCTAATTTCAAGGAGTTTGGTTTGTCTGGCAGTTTAAGCTATCCAACTGAAACATGGTCCCCTTTGGGAACTTTCCTTGCTGCTAATGTGAAGCATGCACAATGCTTTAAGCTTCCTGAACCTAAATGGGTGCGGTACTTGAAATTAAATTTACTTAGTCATTATGGTTCAGAGTTTTACTGCACACTAAGTTGTCTAGAGGTGTATGGTGTTGATGCAATTGAGCGGATGCTTGAAGATCTCATTGTGACTTCTGCGGAACCTGTTCCCAGCGAATTGCCAGTGCCTAATTCAACTGAATTGCCTTCTATAAAACCAGATGTTGGTCCAGTTGACAGCAAAAGAGATAGTGAAGTTCAAAATGAAACTGAGACTGCTGGTGCAGGGACAGAGAGTAGCAATGATGCACAAAAACTCAATGTTGTTACAACAAATCCTTCGGTGATTTTGAATGGTATTCCTGATCCTGTAATGGAGGTTAGACCACAGCCAAATGGGAGGATACCTGGCGACACTGTTCTGAAGATTTTGATGCAGAAGGTGAGGTCGCTTGAATTGAATTTATCTGTGCTGGAGGAATATGTCAAAGAATCGAGTCGAAGACAAGGAGATATTCTGCCAGAGATTGACAAGGATCTATTGAGAATATTATCTCTTATGGAAAAAACCAAAAGAGAGATTAAAGATCTCTTAAGGTGGAAGGAGAACATGGTACTGTCTGACCCCATTCCTCTCTCTCTCTCTCTCCTCTCTCTGGGGATAAGTAGCTTTATGCATCCAACTAATTGTTTGGCATCATTCCCTTCTGCAGGAAAAAGGAATAACTGACCTTCAGTCATGGAAAGCTCTTGTCTCATCTCAAGTGAATGCATTGGTCAGAGAAAATAACATTTTAAGGTTTGGAATGTGTATCTTATCATCTGAATTCCTTTGTACCCTCTTCATTCATTTCTTAATTATCTTATCTAAAGGCTGCAATAACTGATTTCTTCAAGTTGTTTGCCCTTATGTTTTTTAAAAATTTATATTTAGAATGTCTTCTATTATTTGATGGAATATTTCCCATTTTATCAGTTTGAAGTGTTCAATCAATAACCCACTTCTTAGACGAGACAAAGTTCCTAAAGTGGCACAAAGAAAACATCTCATGTTTCTTGATAAAAAAAAAATGGCAAGATATAATTCTAAAACTGCTATGCTTTACAATGTTAGTTAAATGGTTTCTTATGGCGTCAAGACTTCTCTAATATTCAACTCAACTGAAAATCAATAAATCCTTAATTCTTAACTGTTTACCATAATCAGAACCAACTGTAATAACACTTGTGAACTTGTGATAGATATTATTTCATCTACACTCTTTATTATGTATAATATATGGACTTTTTTTTTTCCTTATTTGCTTTCCATATTTTCCTGTTTTTCTACTTACTGTGTCTGACATGTTTTATGTTTCTTGTTCCATTATTGCCACAGGTTTGATGTTGAAAATGTTGTAAAAAATCAAACAAGTTTGGAAAGTAGGGAGCTTGCTGTGCTGGCAGTGAGTCTATTATTTGTGTGCTTTGCAATTCTCAAGCTAGCATCAGCACAAATTTTCAACTTTTTTGGAGCTTGTCAGTCCGATCAAGTTTGTGAGACAAGTCGAGGTTGGGTTTTGATACTTATTAGCAGTAGTATGACCATATTGATTACCTTGGTCTATAACTAGTCCCTCATTTTTTGTAGCTCTAGTAAATAAAACTGTTTGCATCTTGGGCCTCTTTGTAATTACTGATTCTATATAGAGGATGGTCTTGTATAAACGTTTCATTTTGCTTTATGCATGACTAAGCGCTGACACTACTAATCTTACCTGAGAATATATATATTCAGGTAAGTCTTGTACAGGGTGTCTATATTGAAGCAACTGGATATTTGGATGATGTTTATCATGTAATTCTTTCTTCTTCTTTGATCTTTAGTTAGAAATCTACCTAAATCTACCCCTAGCCCCTCCCCCCTTGGGGGTCTGCTACTTAAACGGGAGTCTCCAAACTTCCCCCATCTTTATGGCTTAGGGGTACACCGTCCAACGTAACAGGCTGGTGTGTATCATGTCATTCTTTGTGTTCCTTTGGGTATACAAAGTATTGCAGGCTACAATGGTTAGCAAAATACTATGATATTTTCTTTTTTGGGAGATAATATAACATATAAGGAAATCACTTGACTCAAAACCTTATGCTTTGTGAGTTTGGACTTAGTGATGTTATATTAACCGTACACTCATTATTATTATTATTATTATTTGTGACTTTATTACTTAACTAATCATACTACTCACGTAAATAGTCTAATATTTTTTTTTCTTTTCCAATTTTGTCTATAGGGGCTAGCTAACACATAACAAAGTCTGACAATAATGCTTTGTTTGTTTTGACAATAATATTTTCTAAAAAATGAGTTATTTTTCAAAAAATGTTTTCTATAAAACTATCTCATTTTCATATGTTTGGTAGTAACCTTAAATAAGTTGAAAAAAAAATCTTTTTACTTTCCTTATTTAGCTTACTGTTGTTTTCCCAAAAAAATTAGTAGAAAACAATCTCTAAAAATAAGCCATACTTTTTATGTTAACTAAAAGTAGTTTTCCTTTGACTCATTTTTTCTAATACTACCAAATACTAAAAAATACGAAAAATTATCTTTACACAATATTTTTCATTGAAACAAACGGAGTGTAATATAGAAAATGGATGCCTTTACTCTCATGAAGATCTTGCATTCAATGAATCATCCATCAAATTCTTTAATGGAGACATTTAAGATACAAGTCTCTCTCTCTCTCTCTCTCTCTCTCTCTCTCTCTCTCTCTCTCTCTCTCTCTCTCTCTCTCTCTCTCTCTCTCTCTCTCTCTCTCTCTCTCTCTCTCTCTCTCTCTCTCTCTCTCTCTCTCTCTCTCTCTCTCGACACACACACACACACACAAGTATTAAACTATACTTATAAGTTGCCCATGTAAGAAAACTACCTTTGGTTGCCTCATACTTTCTTCCTAAAAAAAAAACACAAGATTTTTCCCCTTAACAATCCATTCACAATGTATAGATTCTGGGGGGTTTCTTCTTCTTCATCTTTTTTTTTTTTTTGGAGAAACATTTGTGTGGTTAACTTCGAAATCTAACTATTGTTAAAATTATTGAAAAATATGGTTTCCATAGTTGACTTGACTTTGAAAAGTAAGTATTTATTAAATAAATATTTTTAAAATTGTTAATCATTGTCATGATATCATATTAAAATTAGAATTGTTATTCGGATTGGGAACAAAAAAGTGGTGGTAGAAGTTATGTCCATAGCGATTTTTTTTTTTTTTTTTTTTTTTTTTTTTTTAAGTTTTATTAATTGACCAACCTTACTATTTACTATTTAAATGGACGGAGGGGATTGCCTTGTTTGACTTTTCAAAAATTCCTTCCCTCTCTTATATTTTTGGTAAAAAAAATGCAACTTTAGACATAAATTTAAATAATAGCTCCCCTAAAATTTTTACTAAAAACATGTAACACATTTATTTAGATGACTTATGCATCATTTCTATTTCCTCTAATTACTTTTATACCACAAATAGCTCATTAATTCTAAGTATATTTAATGAACTTCATAAAAATAGAAACATTTATATATTATTAATGCATTGTTTCTTTCCTTTAATTACTCTTATTCCATAATGGCAAATCATAGAAATATATAAGTAAATATTTTTGGGCAAGGGTAGAATTTCTATTTTGTATAAAAAAAATATTTTTAATAAAAATATTTATTATTATTATTATTTTTAATTTTAATTTTCCATTTAGAAAATTAGAGATATGGACATTATTTTTTTCCTTTTAGAAGAAATAATGAATGTTTATTTCATGGTTAGGAGTCAAAAATATGAAAAGTGTTATGTCCATAATAATTTCACAGTACTTTTACAACAAATTATATGTGGTAAATTGTTATTAATTATAATTTGAATCAATAAACTTAAATTACTTTTTTGCTCACTCATAACAACCAATTAGGATTTGTTGTGAACATATTATGGACATAACATTTCTCTAAAAATATTTTAATTTTTAACAATGTTGTAAATACACTTTGTTATATGTAAGAAAATAGTATTTGTTAAATCATGTTACAAACACATTTTGTGCTTATCAAAAAAAAAAAAAAAAAACACATTTTGTGTGTTATTTTTTAGATTTTTAATTTTATATAGGGTCTTATTAAGGGGGTGTCCTTAGGACATTTGTTAATGAACTATTTTAGGAAAATTCTAATACTATTTTCGTGGGAAATATAAAAAATTGTAAGAAAAAGTTAGCCATTTTTTTTTTCTTTTTCCCATAAAAAAGTTTCTAAAAATAGTTTCTATATCAATGCCCTTAGGGCATTCTGCATTCGTTAACTTGTTCCTTATATATATATATATATATATATATAGACTACAAGTAAGATTAGAATTTCTTTATTTACTCTACAAGTATATTGCCCTAAGATGAGTTTTGGGCTCTTGAAGGAATATATAATAGTTAGAGCATTAGCATCTGGATTTCTTAAAAAATACTCATTTTATACTCTAAAAAACTACTTTGTCTATTTTAACAATCTATTTTACAACTCACCTTACATCCCTATTTCTTTATTTTCACATTACACCTAACGCTATTTATTTATTTCACTCTCTCTTTCTCTCTCTTCCTCATTGTCACTCTCTTCACCATGGCGATGTCTCTCTCTTCCTCTTCATCTCTATCTCTTCATCATAGCACAATAGCCACAACCCATCGCCGCCACAACTATCAAAACCCAAAACCCAAATTCCACGCTACTATGACCCACACCACCATCACAACACCACCTGAGAGAGAGAGAGAGAGAGAGAGAGAGAGAGAGAGAGAGAGAGAGAGAGAGAGAGAGAGAGAGAGTTCATTGTAGCATGTTGCAAAAAAAATTTTAAATATGAGAGACTGGATGTGGCAGGTAGCAGGGTTTCGAGAGAGAGAGAGTTCACTGTAGCATGTTGCAAAAAAATTTTAAATATGAGAGACTGGATGTGGCAGGTAGCAGGGTTTCTTTTGATTATCTTATTTTATTTTTTAAGTTGGTGTTCTAAAATAGCAATTTAGGTGATTTAAACACCCAAATGGTAATGCTTTAATTACTATAAATTTTAGTGCAAAAAAGTTACCAATTAACGTGACAATGATTACTGTTGATGCAATTTTTTTTTTTTTTTTTTTCTAATAAAGTTGTTGTCATTTTAATAACATAATAAATAAATATTTGAATTATTTTTCTAAGGTATATTTTCCAATAATATTTCAAAGATGTGCTGAAAACGACCAGTCGTATAATGGAAGTTAGTCAACATGTGAAGAAATCAAAAATACAAAACCATCCTAAAAACAAAAAAAACCGGAATTACTTACGCCTATAGGTCCACCTTCAAGGTTTTTTGATTTCTCACCCAAAAAAAAAAAAAAAACCACCGTCCTTGTTGTCTTCTTCTTCTCCCCCCAAAATCCTAGTCTGCAAATCGATTTTTGTGTTTCATCTCAAACAGCAAAAAAAAAAAAAAAAAAAAAAAAAATTTAGAATCCTCGATAAATACTAAATTATTCGAAAAATCGAACGTACGGTACTTTAGGGTTTGGTGGTGGTTTGTTTTTCATGTTTTTCTCCGAAGAAGCTTTGATGTCGCATGAATGGAGATTGCCTCTAGTTTCACTACGGTCCTCTCGTCTCAACCGTTCTTTGTGCCCACAATAGTCACTGCTCTCTGTTTGCTACTCACTCTCTTCGCCTTCACCACCGTCCGATCGATTTCTTCCAAAGCTTCTAAATCCGACGTGGACGGCTGCGATTTCGCCGCGTCGGCGAACAAGAAGGGCGGCGGAGGTGGTGGGGGTTGTGATTGCGTTTGCAAGTGCACTTCGCCGGAGATGGTGGAGAAGGTGAATTCCGCGGCGGTTATTGCGGCGGAGAGACAGACCGGCGCGTCGATGATGGAGCAACTCGTGCCGGAGATTACCACCCACGCGCTCAGTTACTTGGACTATCCCAGCCTCTGCCGCCTCTCGATGACGAATTCGCTTATGCGAAAAGCCGCCAATGACGACAACGCTTGGAAAGCACTTTATCACAAGGTAAATTTCTAAATTTGTGAGTGTAATTGTGATTGTAATTGAGATTAAGGAGCATGGCATTGTTGGAAATTCAAATTACTCATTTGGGTATCTAGCATTATTGTTGTTTGAGTATTGCATTGTTGGGAATTTAGCAACTAGTAATTTAAAACGACAGTAATGCATGGAAAAAGTGGTAATTGTGATTTTAAGGAGCGAAGTATTGTTGGGATTTTACTCATTTTAGGAAATTCGGTAAATTTTTACATGGTATGGAGCATTACATTGTTGGGAATTTAGCAATTAGTAATTTTGTTGAAACAATGATAAATCATTGTGGAAAGCGGTAATTGTAATTGTAAATGTGATTGTATGGAACATAGCTTTGTTGGGAATTTACTCATATGGCTATTACTACTAATGTGTTTGAACTTGAATGGTGATATTGCATGGTAAGAAGTAATTGTCATTATGTGGAGTGTTGCGTTGTTTGGGAAATGGGAATTAGGAATTACTAATCTTGTTGAATGATGAGAATGCATGGAATTGGCAGTAATTGCAACTGTAATGAGTATTGCACCGTTGATTAAGGATAGTTGGGTGTGTTGAGGAGTAATTTTTTTTTTTTTTTTTTTTTTTGCACAATTGAATTGAGAACATTGGGTTAAGATCCTCAAGAGTTCTGAGGGTAACTCTATCTTAGAGTTTCTAAAATCCTATGCATTCAATTTGAAATGAATGGATTGGATTTTTCAACTTATCAAAAATTTAAATAGATACCAAATTGGTGATTTTTAACCTTTATTTAAATTTTGATTATGTGGTAAAATTCAATCCACTTATTTTAAAATGGATGGATAGGATTTTAGGACATTCATGATGGAGTTACTATAAGAGCTCTAGAAGATTTTAACTGAACCACTAATATCTTTGGTTAGATTGGGCTTCAAAACCTATTCAATGCATGTGAAACTTATAAGTTAGAAGTAAAAAAAAAAAAAAAAAATTTATTGGAACCCACTAGCATATATTGTTGTGTTTTGTAGAGTTGGAATGTGGATTAAGTTTGTGGTGTCGTTTGAGGTGTTGTATGAGGAGTTTAGGCTATTTTGAGATCATCTGCTACTGGTGAGATCAAATAGAGATAAAATTGGGGTTAGGATTGGGTTTGGGGTGTCATTTGAGGTATTGTATGATGAGTTTAGGCTGTTTTGAGATCACCTGCTACTGGTCAGATCACATAGAGATAAAATTGGGGTTAGGATTGGGTATGTGGTGTTGTTTGAGGTGTTATATGATTAGATTAGGCTATTTTGGGACCACCTGCTACTGGCGAGATCAAATAGAGATAAAATTGGGGTTAGTACTTTTTTTTTTGTTTAATTGGAGTTTCCACTAAGTTGTAAAATTTATAAGAAACCAAAGTTTCTTTCCTTCCAGTTTTTTCTTGGTTTTGCAGCCACATTGTGGGTTTGTTGACTTGGGGAAACGTAGTGTTGAAAGCTTTTGGGGGGTGGGGTGGGGGGAGGGTGGGGGTGTTATTCCAACCTATAAATAAGAACTTTGGAAGGACAAATTGTTAAAAAGTATATCCTATTATTGTCAAGAAAGCTGTTTAACTTGTAATTATAGTGGGTTTCCTTTTTAGTGTTTTCTTCTTTGTCTCACCTACAGGTCTTATCTGTCAGTTTTAGCTCAAATTGTCTCGGTGTCCTTAGAAGAAAATTAAGGAAATGGCATTTGAAATTTTGGGGTTTTGAAATCTGCATGTGGAGGGGAATGTGTCCGGATCATGCCATCTGGATTTGATATTGATGTCTGTTTTAGTGTATTTTTGTCTCTACGTTTCTGTATTATGCTTGTATGTAAGACCGTGTATTCTGATTACTATTTTTGGAATTTTAGGAATTCAGAGCGTTGTCTTTGTATCTGACAACAGTGGTTGGCTGTGTTAGATACATCTTTTCAGGGGGGCATGTTCCTCATGTTTGCTAGGTTTATTTATTTTATTTTATTTCGGATGTCATGTATGTGTCACCAGCAGACCTGCTGTTTTATCTACTGATCACTATCTGTGTTTTGGATGTATCAATGAACTTCTTGTTTCTCAAATTCTCTTTTAGGACTTCACATGGGAACAGGATAGTGTGACACCAGCCAATGGGTGGAAGGCTTACTATGCTGCTACAAGAGCCATTGTGAATATTAATACTGAATTCTTCAACATCATTAGAGAAAGGTCTCTTCCAGCAATGAGTCGTTTTTGGCTAAATGCAGATTTTGTGAAGTGTGTTCATGCATCAGGAGAACTCTTTTCAGGGTATGATGTTTTTTAGATTTTCTTACAAAAATATGGTTTTTCTAAGCTTATGTTGCTTTATACTTTGATTGCAGAAAAATAAAATTTCAAATATGTTTCTCTGTTAAGGTTATATTGTGTTTGTGTGCGTACATATATTTATATTTTTTATACTGCTATTTTGCGTGTGTCCTGTTTTTCCAAGTAGCCTAGCCTATAAGTTGCTTGCAGTAAAATTGTGACATTGTTTCAATCATGATAATTTTTTTTACTGTAATTTTGCATAACTCACTCTCTCTTACCAATATGTATGTGTGTATGTATTATGTTGCTGGGATGAAAAGGAAGAGAGGGGGGCTGCGGGGTGGGGGGGGGGGGTATTGTTGGGAAGTATGCACTGTGTACCTCTTGTACCTGGGTTGCTGCAACCATGCTATAGCTATGTAGTGAGTAAGTTA
Organism: Quercus lobata; assembly: GCF_001633185.2. Classification (NCBI taxonomy): domain Eukaryota; kingdom Viridiplantae; phylum Streptophyta; class Magnoliopsida; order Fagales; family Fagaceae; genus Quercus; species Quercus lobata. The sequence continues at coordinate 30,058,060 of NC_044905.1, read as the reverse complement.
GCATGATTCTACTTGGTTGAGTCCAGAAATGCCTGGTTCTAATTGACTGATGCTTTCACTAGCTGAGATCTGACATGGTGTTCATGTAGGATTTGGCCTAGTAGAAGTGGATGAGCCACAAAAATACCCTTCACATGTGTGTCAAAGATTACACTTGAGGAAAGGTTGCCCATGTATATATATCATACTGAACTACTTTCGTGTGTTTGTTATGTAGAATGTATGCTTAGATGCATTCCATGTGCATATGCATGCAAATTCATACACGTATATGGTTATATATATATATATATATATATACACGTGCGTGTGTGTGTGTGTGTGTGTGTTTTTGTTTGCTTATGTGATTCTGATTGGGATTATTTCTGCCACTTGCTATAATTTGTTCATCTTCAGAGTTGCATCTCATAGACTTCTAGCATGTGCAGCATTTAGTTTGTTGGTGAAGCAACAGGCTGATCCATAGTTGTGAAAGGGAAAAGGTCAATTTGTAGCATTATGGCAGTTCTCATTAAGCTGCTATATGTTTGCTTGGTTTGAAATTCCATGTTTTCTGGCTCTGCTTCCCTAAGTTATCTGAATCTGATGGACATTTAAATTTTTTAACGTTTCTAATAATTTTATAGTTAGAGATTCTTGACCTATTTATTGAAGTCAAGTATATAAGAGAGTTCTTTAAAAGCAGAATGCTTTCTTTTAATGGTGGAAACATCAGAAATATTTGAGCACTGGATATAGAATGTTAATTAGATGGGATCTTGAGACAGTCCTTTCTGTTCTAAACTTCTAAATAACTGAGAGAAGGTAAGGTGGAGTTCTAGCATTGGATATTTTATAATTATTTCTTGCACAAGTAAGAACATCATAGCATGTTATCTACCTGACCCAGGCACTGGCTTTCAACAAAGAAATGCATAGTTATATGCTCTTAAGTTTTCATACTTGCAAAAGCTGTAGGGCTTGCTGGGATTTCAACTTTTTATCTGATCTCTACTGTTGAGTTTGCTTTTCTACATTTGATTGGAATTAAACAGGAGCTGAGTCATTTTTGTTTCCTCCTTCAGGTATAATGCTGTAATACAGAGTTGGCAGCTTGCATTTACTTGGGAGCAAGGTGTCAACTTTCAAGTTCGAGATGTACGGGCTCGGGTTATGTCAGAAATGGCTTGGGTTTCCATGAAAACCTTCGTTGACATGGATTCCGGGCCATTCAATGTAACTAATACCTTTGAGTTCCATAACGGACGGTGGTATATGGTGCATCATCACAGCTCCGTGATGACCATTGATGGAGACGTGGAGCAACAGCTTGTGCATGCATAACAAAAGAGATGATACCAATGAGATATTAAATACTAGTCACCAAAAAAAAAAAAAAAAGGAATATAGTGGTGATATTTGCTAGCTGGAGCAACTTGCATGAAATTTCATTATGATTTCTTTGGATTATCCTTATTAGTTTTGCCAACCTCAGTTTTGGTTGTTTCGTGGTAAAGAGGTCCTTTTTTTTCTTTTTTTTTTTCCCTCTTAATCTTTAGTTTATTTTTGGTTTTACCATTTGCTAGAGCTATTTACATTAAAAAATTCGAGTGGGATGGGAATGAGTGTTAAAGAGTTTCACATGGATTAAATTACTGGAAGTTCCAAATAACAAATTTTCAAACTAAATTAGGAGGAAAGAAAGTGGATTCAGGGATAATATGTAGAAGTAGAACTGGAAATGAACCATATGTGGTGGAAATAGCAAAAAGGAATTGTGCAACTCTACTTTCGTAAACTACATGATTTGTACATAATAGGGATTGGTTTTGTAAGAAGTATAGCCTAGAGATGCCTGAATGGCTTTGTTGCAATATCTTCACGTAGTCTTTAGTTTACTAATACAAACTTGGATGACAAGTGATCTGGTTGGTCAATCAATCCTCTTTCTTTCTAGAGTGAGAAAGAAGACAACAAAGTTTCAAATTTCAATGCTGCCCATCAAAGATAGAGTAGACGACTCGAAAGTTTTTGATGAGTGGGCTCCATGGAACAAGTTATATAATTTTAAATTACGAGAGAGAGCAACAAGGTTCCATGGTCTAGTGGTCAGGACATTGGACTCTGAATCCAGTAACCCGAGTTCAAATCTCGGTGGAACCTCTCTTTTGCACTTTGACTTTGTTATTGATTTTTATTCAAAAACTTGTCGGTTTCACAGCCCCAATTTTTATTGAATACCTAAAATAAGGCCCTCATACTTTCAAATATCCTTTTTATACACACACACACAATTTAATGATTAATTAAATTAAAATTTTTATTTTATTAAATTCATGTTTTCAAAGATGTTATTTTATGACATATACTTTTATCTCTATATAAAATATATTTGATTTATTGTAGATTATGATTCTTATTTTCTTTTAAAGAAGATTCATCACTTTATTTTTTTAATGAAAAACAAAATCTTACAATTCTCAATTCCTTCATAGACTTTAATCTAAGAGACCCGTAATTTTACCTATCATGAATGTGGAGATATATATATATATATATATATATATATATATATTTATATTTTTTGTTGTTGAGAAGAATGAATGTGGAGATATTCTTAGACAGAGGAATGCTAGGAGAATAATTATTTGCGCAATCTTTCTTGCAATTTATTATGGTGGCAGAATATAATGGGAGCAATATCACTCATTGCTATCAAATTCATTTTATTTCGACTGAAAATTTTCATTTTAATTAGTTAACCAGAATGCATCACTCCTTATACCATTTAATTTGGTCCCATTATGCTAAATTCTTATCAGTACCATCATTTCAGTTGGAATTTGAACAAAGCTTTATTTCATTTTTTTTAACTAATTTTTTTTTCATTACTTAACTCAAGTATGACTTGTTTCCTTTTTCTTTTATTTTTCATTAATAACGTATTTCCTTAATTTATTTTTATAATGATGTTATTAAGAATGTATATTATATTCTTATTGTGAATAAATACATGATATGGTAGAACACTATCTGTTGAAGAATTAGGTATAATTATTTTGTATGTCTAGAGTAACCCCAAAAGGGCCAAAACGATAATTTGAAATAAACCAATATCAAAATATTCTGTTTTAATAGACAAACCAAAATGGCTACAGAAATAGAATTAAACAACATTTATATTACTTTCATAAGAATTCACCACAAACACTAGCAATTTTTTTTATATAAATAATTACAAACACTATTTTTATCATACATCAATCATGATATTTATGATAACGGATGTGAGGGTGAAGATGCCAAGAAAATTTTGTTCGTGGGTATTAGAGATAGAGTTTGATTAACTTGTTTTTAGTTTACGGTATTTGTTAATGAACTATTTTAATAAAATTTTAATATTATTTTTATAAGAAAAACTGTAAATTTTTTTCCCATAAATTTTTTTCAAAAATAGTTCAATAACAATCCATCCAGCATCCATTAACAAAATCGTTTTAGAAATACATTACAATAATGGGCAATTGATAAATATGTGATCTTAGTTTCCTTACCGACTCCTTACTCTTTGGGCCTTACGTTTGAAACAAAACAAAGGTTTAGTAGTTGTTATCCAATCCTCTCCCTGTTCACTCAGACAGACAGAGAGAATGGGAATTGCTCTAGTCTCAGTTCCAGCACCTCATCAGAGCTTACTCTCTCAACGTCCAAACATTAGCAGCAACACATGGTTGCATGGCTCAGCAACTACTTCCATTAGATACCCATCTAAGCTCACCATCCCTCACTGCTCTTCTTCAATTTCTGTTGTAGAAGAAGGCCTTCCTCCTCCTCCTCCACCACCTGATTCACTTCCTGTACAGTCAGAATCTGCCACCAATGACACTGACAAGCTCCCTCTGAGGTACTACAACTTTCTTATTTTGAATTCCAGCCAACCCAGTTTGGATATTGATAAATTCTTTAACTTGGAAAATCATTACCAATTATCTTCATAAAGCTTGTTTCTTTGAGTCTCTAAGAAAGCCATAGGAAAGTGAAAAAAAAGGCCCAAGTTTTGGGTTTTTATTTAGTGTTATGGTTTCGTCCTAAGAATTATACTCATCTCATCTAAGCCAAATTGTTGCAAGAGGCTCATTTTGGTGTATTTGTTGGGTTGGGTTAAGAACAATTTTGTACACACATTAGATTAGAATAGTTTACAACATTTACAAAAAGTTAAGCTCAAATGTTGAGGAATTTTTTTATTTTTTTTATTTTTTGATTGAGAAAAACTCATATGTTGAGGTGAATTATACTTTACAAGCCAAATTGTTGCATGAGGCTCATTTTGAGTGATATTTGGGTCTTTGCTGGGTTGGTTTTAAAACACATTTTATCCATATATTTGATTAGAGTAAGTTACACCAAGTTAAACTCATATTTTGATATGAATTATACTCGACAAATTTACAAACACTTCCCTTATTATCAAATGCAAATTGGAAATTCAGTTTTAATTATTAGTATGATTGTTCAATTCGGCGGTCAAATCAATGGGTAAAATAAATGGAGTTGATTAAATACGGATGAGGCAAATTGTTGCACTAGGTATGAGGAAGTGATACGAGTTAAAAGGGGGCTGTGACTAAAAGCACGTTTATATTTTATAATTGTCAAATGTGGAAGCTTGTCAATGTCACATTTCATAGACTCTTATTCATAGATCGTTAGTGACTTATGAAGAATACACGTGGGCAACCCCAAGATTTTGGGAATAAGGCCTGATTGTCATTGTTGTTGTTTAGCAACTTATGTATCAAGGGATGAAGGTTCTGAGTGTTAGAGTTGTGTGAAATTTTGATAGCAGTTGGGTTTAGATATACTTGCTAATAATAATTGATGGTTTTGGACTGGGCATGTTTGTGCAATAATATGATCAAAACAGGTTACTGATTGATGCTTTTGAAAGCTTTTCTTACAGAGGAAACTCTAGTTGGTCTATATGGTTTTTCTTGCATAAAAAATCCTTTAAATGGTTACTTGATCTTTGGAAGAAACTGGTCTGATGCAGGTCAATCTTCATTTAAAGAGTAATTTGGGTAACATAATTTCTTTTCTTGTGCTAGTTAATAAATCAATGAATTGTTATTTGATAAATTTAAATTTTGATACGCAGAAAAGCCTTTTGGCTTGACCATTGTAGCATTGGGACACTATTGAGGTTTCTTTTTGTCCAAATTTAACTTCTAACTTTGATTTCTCGTGATTGGTGATATAAATAGGAACAATGTTCCATTCTAGTGCTGTAAACAAACTTACTTTCCTGCAGGGGTTGTAAGGCCTGTGGGAGGGAAGAAATAGAGAATGGGTGCAATGGTGAGGGTAGAATTCAAGGTGGGATAGCAACATTTCCAGGCTTTGGCTGGTGGCCAATAAAGGCTTACAGGCCTTGCCCTGGATTTGTGGCATCTGGCGGTAGGTATACACGACGTGGGCAAAGCATGGATGAGGTTGCCTTTGGAAGGGGGGGGAGAGGAGCTGCTGTGGGGACTAGCGGTGAGGTTCAGTCAAGGTAAGACTCCTTTGTTTTTGTTACATTTCTTACTCTCCTATGAATTGGTCTTAACGTCTCTGGATGCTGTCACTGTCATTACAGACGACTATGGTACATCTAAACGCATAAGAGATATTTGAAATTTGGATTGTGTTGCTAGTAGAGGTTGATTACATTTTTGTAAGTGAGAATTTTGGGTTAAAGTTAGGACACTCTACATGTGTCACTTCATTTTCCTCTTCAATTAGAATATTGACTAGGAGGAAAGAATATTTTATATAGAATTCAAATCAAAATCCATACACTTGCATTGCCAATCCGAATGGTGGATATATTACTTTTGTTAAGTGTCATTGAGAATAATGGTTTAAGTACAGTCCACACAAAGAGAGAAAGTTCATGCACATTTCTTGGATAAAGGAAGAATCTTTGTATATATTCTTTCCAGCTTAAAGTAGGTGTTTGGTTATTGGTGACAGTAACTGCATTGGCTGTGCATCATTCAGTTTTGGTGAAATAAGATTCTTATTCCTTAAAAAGGGAAATAAGAATCTTATATTCCTGTGTCTTATGCCTTTGTTTTGGAAAAGTATTGATGACTTTCTAATCTAAGCATTGAATCCCTTGATCCTTGACTCCTTATTACACATATTCATGCAGCAAGAGAAGTCAAGGTCCAAGTAAATTTAAGAGATAACTTGTGTGGTAAAGGATTTTGATTAAGACAAAGGCAGGGCCACCTAAACATGTGGGAGCGAGATACATTTGCAGCTATAGTTGAAGCACTGAAGGAAGATATGAAAGATAGGATGGAGAAATGTTTACTTTCCTCGCAACATATCAAGATAATTGGAATGAGATTCGGTGGGTTAGTTCTTCAAAGCCGACAATTCAATATTCTGTAATGGTTTTTGAAATGTGGACATTTCACTGTTTTTGAATTCTCAAATACCAATATGGACACTTAAATACTTAATAGTATGAAAGGTCTGTTACTTCTCTGCTCAGTTGGAGCTGATTCCTTTTGTCAGTCTGTTCAACTTATTTGGTATATGTATTGACTTTTTAAAACTTGACTTCTTATTTTTTGTTTAAGTAAAATTATATTTTTGCCTACTTATCTTTTTAAGTCAAATAAACCAATGAAAATAAACAACCACTAAGGCAATGAATATGTAACACCCCCCCCCCCCCCCCCCTCTTCTTTTTTAATTATATTGAGAAAATTATAATTTTATCTATTTCCTTTCTTACTCTCTTTGGCAGGGTGATGGAAAATATTGGGAGTTTAGAAAAGTGGGAGGATAGAAAATGTTTGTATGTTCTACCATGTGTGTTTAGTAGAGAGGAAATTACTAGTAAGCCATCATTATTAACAGTGGAAGATCATAAAAAATAGAGAGGTAATTTTGTAATTTTGTTAACGTCATTACCTTCCCATTTTCTTCCCAATTTGGAAGGAAAAAAAAATTATGGGGTCAAGTGGAAAGTTATATCCACCCTGTTTTCCTTCCTTTCTCTTTTCACTTCAACCAAATAGTAGAAAATCACACTTTACGCTTTTGTTTCCGTTTCCTATTCTCATTTTTTATTCAATAGAATATGTAACAACTACTAACTAGGGTAACAACTAGTGAACTATGGGTTAGACTGTTAAATTGACAAAAGTTCTAAGCTCTAAAGCTAACAAGTAAGCCTTGTGAGAAAAAAAGTAATGTTATAATCACAAACTATTTTACAACATTTTTACAAATGGTTGATGTGGTCAATTCTTATTGTTTCTCATCTAAGGTCATCATTAACATCACATTTTCACTTACTAATAACTACTCACCACAACAGCAATTTGTAAACAATGTTGTGAAAATCATGTTTTGTCGAGTATTTTAGCTTAACGACAAAAGATCCTAAAATCACTTACTAATAATTACTCATCACATTAGCAATTTGTAAAAGCAATTTGTAAAACATGTTGTGCAAATCATGTTGTGTCAAGTAGTTTAGCTTAATGGCAAAAGATCCTAAAATAAGGTTTTAGAATAATAGGTTTTAGAATAATTTTAATCAGTTCTAGTGGCCATCTGTTATAATTAACGACATTCAGTAACGCAATAGCCCTTCCCTTCGGAAGTGCATCTGGAATTCGTATTGTGTGAAATATGTTTATAAAGGCGACTTTGTCTATTTTAGCGTCGCGATAATCCTACTTTGTTTTTACTTCACTTTGATAAGTAAACTCTGACGAGTTTCTAGAATTTACTCTACTTTGATTATCCATTTGGTTTAGGTCAATATTTTTTTATTTATTTCATATACTATTTTGAGGTCTACACAATTAAAAAGGAAAAAAAAGATCAAATGTAATTTATCCTTCTTATTAACATTATATTTAAAAAGGTAAAAATATGTCTTATATATCCATAAAAATTTGAATAAAAATTTATTTTAGTTCATAAAATTTGGCTCAGGTTCTATTTTAGACTTTAGTCTGAAAAAAAGTGTAAATGTACTAACTTAATATGTTTATATTTTGGGTTGGGTTAGGTTGGGTTTGTGGTATAGATCAACCCAACCTTACTTTGGGTTGAGAAATCTCCAATTTGGATTGGGTTGTCGGGTTAGAGTCATTCAATTAGGTCTAAAAACTTGAGTTTTATTCAACTATTTAAACTTATTATTCAATAAATTGTTGTAATTTACACAATTGGGCATAATATTCTAATTTCATTCAAAACTAATTCTCAAAATTCCAAAATAAATTAAACTAATAAATTTAAATTAATTTTCAAAATTTAAAATAAATCAAACTAAAAAAATTTAAAGTGCACATTTTTTTTTATTAAAAAAATTAACTGATATGAGACACAGTACACGCGTGCACAATAAACACTCAAAAAAATCCGATTAAATCCACTCGTTAAGACCACCCACATTGTGCTCCTAAGCCACATGACATTATTAAGTTTGCTCTAATACCATTTGTAATGACTTAAGGAAAAGGTCTAACCAAATTTGTTCTAATACCATTTTGTAATGACATTATCAGGTTTGCTCTACTAGTATTTGTAATGACTTAAGGAAAAGGTTTAACTAAATTTGCGTTATACCCCAAAATGACTAGTCTAGTCACAATTGAGACTCTTTGTGGTTGTTTATAAACCTTTGATCGATTAACTTATTTTTTCTCCAATGTAAAACTCTCAGCACACACTCGCACAAGATAAATTCAAACAATTCAATCCAATCTAATCTACAACAATTTGGGGTATCAAAATATGTGCAGATTTATAAGAGTGGATTATTTGAATGTGTTTTATGCAAATATGTGTTGAGTCTCATATTAAGGTAATTACTAGATAGATCTTGAGTTTATAAGTGATTATGAGGATTTCCAATTGTAATTTGACTAGTTTTGTTTTTAAGTATAGCATAGATATGACTAGTGCATTTCTCAAGTTATTACAAATGGTATCAAAGCCAACTTAGTAACCCCATGTGGGTTAGGAGACATTATCTCTCAATGTGGGCCCTGATGAGGGTGTTAAGGATTTAAGTGAGAGAAATTGTGATGTCCTAAATTTATATTGTAGGGTCACGTTTTGCGGCCCAAACCCAAGATGTATGGGATCTTGGACCTGTGAACCCGGTACAATAAATTTGTAGAGAGTGAGTCGAAGAGCTAGGCCTTAGTGCATGGATAACAGTTAATATGGTGTTCATGACAGTCAAGCAAAGATGAACTGAGTTTATCAAGGAAGGTTGGTCCTCGGCACAATCCGAGGAGCTTTTTCTAGTATATGTTGAGTGATAGGGGTTCTAGCCCCCCCCCTCATTGCCTTCCTTCACCCCCTTTTATATTAGTTTCCTTCCTCCCGATTTAGATTTATAGTGCTAATACTTGTCCCATCAGCCCCTCCCCAAAGTTGTTGGGAGTGGTTGTAAAGGCAGAAAAACATGGCTTTGTCAGGTACAGAGTACTAAATGCAATAATGATAGCTTTCCCTTAGATATTTTTATTCTTTCCGTTGTCCTTTTCTGTCTTAGTACTTTTCCTATTCCATGGAATGACCCGGAGTGCCACTCTCAGTGATAGGCAATTCCCTTTGTCCTCGGCCACACTTGGCCGAGGAAGGGTTCTTCCCATGGCCGAGGAGGGGTTTTCCCTTGGACTGGGCCCTTGGCCCAACGTGTATATCGGTGTGGGCTCCCCGGTCTGTTACCCCTACAGATATTAAATTAATCGTGTGTGTATTGTGCATGTGTGCACTAAGTCTCACAACAAGTATATATTGGATTGATTTGGGTTTTTATAAACAATTACACAAAGAATCTTATGTGCGACTACACTAATAATTTTGAGGTATAGTATAGATGTGGTTAATGTTTTTTTTTTTTTTTTTAATTTTTAATTTTTAAATTTAATTTTTTATAATTTCATCATGAGAGAGAAAGAGAGATTGAATTTCGGAAATAACGTTTACATTTCAAGGATTTGTAAGTAGGTCCGATGTATAACTCTTAAATTCTGTCTAAAATTCTCTCTAAAAAAAAATTCTGTCTAAAATTCTTATGTGAATTAATTAATTTTTAAAAATTTTTTTATGATTCATCGAAACTTTGAAACTTGATTTGATAGAATTTTAAATAATGTCAAGTGGCTGGCTTTTGTATCTAAGCACATCTACGGCCAATTAAGTTTTTAAGTAATAAGAATATGTCCCATACAACGAATTCTCTCTAGCTCGTTCACCTTGCAATCTCATTTAGATTTGGTCGACCAGTTAGATTCCAAAATATATGCATGCTTTTTTTTTTTTTTCAAGATCTCACAAGCAATTCAAAAATTATTAATTACTACCGTGCATCCTTAGTGTGGTAGTTATTTCGCAAGTATAAGTGCTTGTGAGGTGTAAGGGGAAAGGGCCGAGGTTCAAGTTTCTAGAAGAGAATTTTACACACATATACACTTAGATTAGACTAGAGTAGAAATTCTATCTTGTATAAAAAAAAAAAAATTATTAATTAGTATGTTTTAAAAAATAGCATTTAAACTCCTATTATGTTTATAAAGGTTAAGATATTGTAAGGCTACTGACAATTTCAAAGACATAAATAATAAATGAATAATTGGTTTCAAAAGAAAGTATATTTCATTTCGACAAAATAATTGAACCTAAACCCCATAAATCTACATTCGTTATGGATTGAAATCCACACCCTTCTACTAGAAAATTAGGTCAATAATTACTAGAAAAAGATTGGAATAACCCAATTCTCGACCCCTTTTCATAAATTGTAATTAAGTTGTAACATTTTTACGTACAGATCATGAAGCCATGAACTAATTAGTTCGAGAATTTCTGCCCACTGATTTATCAACCATAGTAAAACTAAAAGCTTCTTGACGTTGGCTTGTTAAGATGAAGATTCAATAGCCATATATCTATTGCATGCATTTTTGTGAAATTGGTGATGTGGCTTGCTATATCTTCATCCTAGATTTCATGCCCTAACTAAAGATCGAATTAATCCTCCATTATAAAGATTTTAAAAATAAAACAGGATCGCGATCGCGATCGCTAGTGGGATTCCTATATCTAGATCATGGTAGATGCTCTACAATCCATATATGCATGCATATCATAAACCATTAGGACCCACCAACACAAACCCTTAATTTTCAGCCCTCCTATATATAGGAATGAGGCTCAGAGAACTTTCCTAGTATGGAGGAGAAAGTTCTGAAAACTCAGTCTTAAGGAAGTAGACAAGGTGTGATATTGGTACGGCTCGTCTTCTACCTTCACACCCAAAGCTCCGAGATGAGTGAAAGCAGTGATAACGGCAGTTGCAAGATTGAGGAAATTGAAGATGAAGCAAGTTCAGTTCCAAGTATAAAGAAGGCACAATGCAAGATTAAATAGAACGGTGTCGTTTAGTCTTGTATGTACCGATAACTTAAGTCTAGCACGTGTGAGAGACAACCATGCTTGATTCAGCCCGTAACTAATTGTTTACCTTTACTGATACTGTATATATATAGTGTACTATCTCTGTATTGTATTATTCTGTTTTTCATATCAATACAATTGATTCAATTCAGTAATTCTCTCTCTCTCTCTTTTTCTCTTTCTGTTACACTCTATTTTTCGTTCTTCTCTGTGTTCTTTCATGGTATCAGAGCTTTGATCCTCATCCATGGCTTCCACATCTGCAACTTCATCTTCAACCTCTGGTTCAACCCCTGCTGTAACTAATACAGCTTTACCTGTCAACACTTCGTTGCTTTTGTTATCAAATATGTCTTCAATGATGACTGTTAAACTTGATTATAGCAACTACACTGTTTGGAAGCATCAGATTGAGGTAATTCTTGAAACCTACTCTATGATTGACATTCTTGATGATTCAATTACTATTCCAGATCGTTTTCTGAAGGATTCTTCTGGTAATCTCACTACTGAGATTAACCCTAATTTCATTTCTTGGAAGAATCGTGAACAAGCAATGTTCACTTTTATCAATTCCACTTTATCACCTGCAATTCTTGCTCTCACTGTTGGGCAAAGATCTGCCAAGGGAGTATGGAAGGTGTTAGAAAAGAGGTTTGCCTCAGTGTCAAGGTCTCATGTTATGAGTCTTCGTAATGAACTGAGTGCAGTGAAGAAAGGAACTGATTCAATTGATGGATATTTCCAAAAGATCAAACAGATTCGTGATAGATTGGTTTCTGTTTCTGTGATCTTGGATGATGAAGAGCTTCTTCATGTTGCTCTTGATGGTTTACCCTCAGAGTATGATTCTTTCAGTTCTGCAATTAGAACTCGTAGTGATGTATTGTCTATTGAGGAATTAAATACTTTACTTAATGCTGAGGAGAGAGTAATCAAGAAGAGGTCTAATGGTCTTGTTCCTCCTTCAATGGCTATGAATGCCAATTTTCAATCTCCACATCAAGGTTTTTCTAATCAAAGAGGCAGAGGGGGTAGATATTCTAATCAAAGAGGAAGAGGTGGCAGAGGTAACCACAATGGATTTAACAACAACAATGGAGTTTTTGGCAATCACAGTGGTTTTAACAACAACAATGGAGGTTTTGGTAATACTAGCTATCATCCTACCCTAGGGCAACATTCTAAGTCACAAAATCCCTTTGGCCAACCTCAGTCAAATAGGCCATTTTGCCAAATCTGTGGAAAGGGTGGTCACACAGCCCTTGATTGCTACCACAGAATGGATTTTGCATATCAAGGGAGGCATGCCCCTGCTAAGTTGGCTTCAATGGTGGCTAACTCATCTCAAGTCCAGCACTGCAATGGCTGGCTTACTGATACAGGCTGCTCAGATCATGTCACTCCTGATCTGTCACAATTGAGTCTTCATCAACAACCTGTTGCAGGCACTGAAACAGTTACAGTAGGCAATGGTCAGGAGCTTCCAGTCACTCATGTTGGTCATGGTGAGCTTAAAACTTCTTCTCATAACTTTAGGCTTCATAATATACTTAGAGTTCCTGCTCTTGCTTCTAATCTTTTGTCTGTCCATAAGTTGTGTCTTCAAAATAATGCATTTTGTTATTTTGATGCTTACAAGTTCTTAATTCAGGATTTACCTTCGGGGAAGATCCTCTACAAAGGGTTGAGTAAAGATGGAGTGTATCCTATTCCATCTCCTTCCACACTATCATCTTCCTCAGCCTTCAATTCCAAATCCACTATGTCTGCTTCCAATTCCATCAAGTCTGATGTACTTTTGCTATGACATTACAGACTTGGACATCCTAGTTCTAGGTTGTTGTATTCTGCTTTAAAGCATTTCTATCATTCTATTACTTTGTCTCAAATTGTGAACATTTGTTCTTCTTGTGAATATTGTATAAGTGCCAAGATGCACAAATATTCTTTGGCTAAGTCTCCTATTGTGTCTAATTCTGTACTTGATATAGTTCATAGTGATGTTTGGGGTCCAGCTCCTTTATCTTCTATTCTTGGTTTTTCATATTATGTGATCTTTGTGGATGATTACACTAGGTTTACTTGGTTATTCTTGCTCAAACATAAGAATGAAGTGTTGTCTGTTTTCAAGCATTTTAAGGCTCTTGTTGAGAATCAATTTTCTACTTCTCTTAAGGTGCTTAGAACAGACAATGGTACTGAGTATACCAATTCTGCCTTTCAAGCCTTTTGTTCATCAAATGACATTTTGCATCAAACTTCTTGTCCTCATTCTCCTCAGCAGAATGGAGTTTCTGAGAGGAAGCACAGGCACATTGTTGAAACTGGTCTTTCTTTGCTCTATAGATCACATCTTCCTTACAATTACTGGTCCTATGCTTTCTCTACTGCTGTTTTTCTCATTAACAGATTACCCTCTTCTGTTTTGGGTTTCAAATCTCCTTGGGAAGTTTTATACTCTAAACCACCTCCTCTTCAAGCTCTCAAGGCTTTTGGTTGTGCTTGTTACCCTTATCTTAGGCCATATACTAAACACAAGCTTCAACCGAGGTCTCAAGAGTGCATTTTTCTTGGTTATCCTCCACAGTCTAAGGGCTACATTTGCCTTGAACCTACAACCAACAAGATTTACATCGCCTGTTTTGCCCTATTCAATGAGTCATTATTTCCTTTCGCTCAACCGTCCTTCTCTACTGATCCTACTACTCCTTTCTCCACTACCTTCTCTCTTTGGTTTCCCTAATCATCCTCTACTCCTCCTTCTGATTCTGTCAATCCCATTTCTTCTAATTTTCCTTCCAATTCTACTTCTATTCCTTCAACCACTCCTTTAGACCTTACCTCTTCTTTACTTCCATCTTTAGTGCCAGCCTCCACTCCAATTTCTATGGTTCCTCATCCACCACCTTCATTTACTGAACCTGTTGTCCCTTCTACTGACCTTTCCACTTCTCACTCTTTTGATACCAATCCTTCTTCCTCTCTTCCTATATCTCATAATTCCCATCCTATGGTTACTAGGTCTAAGCATGGTATATATAAGTCTAAAGTTTTACATGTTAAGCTTGACTACTCTATGACTGAACCTCCTTCCTATGTTGTTGCTGCTAAACACCCTCAATGGGTGGCTGCCATGGACTCAGAATTTCAGTCCTTACAAAAACAGCACACTTGGTCCTTGGTTCCTTTACCTTCTGATAAGAATATAGTCACTTGTAAGTGGGTTTATAGATTGAAGAAGCATGCTGATGGATCCATAGCTAGATATAAAGCAAGATTAGTAGCAAGGGGCTATTTGCAACAACATGGTCTTGACTATGATGAAACCTTCAGCCCTGTGGTTAAACCTACCACTGTGAGGCTTCTTTTGGCTTTAGCAGTGCATCATGGTTGGGAATTGAGGCAGCTTGATGTTAGTAATGCCTTTCTTCATGGCATTTTGAAGGAAGAAGTGTATATGAGACAACCTCAGGGGTATGTTGACCCTCAATTCCCCTCTTATGTTTGTCTTCTCCACAAGGCATTATATGGTCTCAAACAGGCTCCTAGAGCCTGGTTTGAGAGATTCACCACTCATCTCTTTCACATTGGTTTCTCGGCATCAGGGGCTGATGGTAATCTGTTCATATACAGTCATGATGGCCATTTGGTGTACCTTTTGTTGTATGTAGATGACATTATTTTAACTGGCAGTGACAAGGCTTTCACTGCTTCTATTATTCAGCTTTTGAGTTCTGCCTTTGATCTTAAGGATCTTGGGTTGCTTCATTACTTTCTTGGGTTGCAGATTGACTATACTACTTCAGGGCTGTTTGTGCATCAAACCAAGTATGCTACTGATTTGTTGACCAAGTTTGCTATGGTAGATTGCAAGCCTTGCAAGACTCCTTGCTCTCCTAATCAACACTTACTACCCAATGATAGTTCCCCTTTGTCTGACCCTTATTCTTATAGAAGCCTTGTTGGTGCCCTTCAATATCTCACATTTACCAGGCCAGACTTGTCATTTGCTGTCCAACAAGCTTGTCAGTACATGTGTTCTCCAACTCAGAACCACTTCCAAGCTGCCAAACGTATTCTGAGGTATATTAGGGGCACTCTTCATTTTGGCATTTTTTTTACACCTGGTTTTCCTTCCTTGTCTGCCTATTGTGATGTAGACTGGGCTGGTGATCCAGTAGATCGCAGGTCCATTTCTGGCATTGTTGTGTTCTTTGGAAATTGCCCCATCACATGGTCTGCTAAGAAGCAGTCCACTGTCTCCAGATCATCCACTGAAGCTGAGTATAGAGCTTTAGCCTCTATTGCAGCTGAATTATATTGGATACGTATGCTTCTCAGAGATTTGGGGATCTTTCTCTCTACCCCTCCTTTAATGTGGTGTGATAATGTTAGTGCCTTGGCCATTGCTTCCAACCCGGTATTCCATGCTCGTACAAAGCACATTGAGGTGGACTACCATTTTGTGCGTGAAAAGGTTCTCCGGAAGGATCTCATGGTCAAGTTCATCTCTTCCAATGATCAGCTTGCTGATCTTTTTACCAAAGGCTTACCTTCTTCTCGTTTTCACTGGTTGACATCCAAACTCATGTGGAAATTCCCATTTCGTTTGAGGGGGGATGAAAGCAGTGATAACAGCAGTTGCAAGATTGAGGAAATTGAAGATGAAGCAAGTTCAGTTCCAAGTATAAAGAAGGCACAATGCAAGATTAAATAGAACGGTGTCGTTTAGTCTTGTATGTACCGATAACTTAAGTCTAGCACGTGTGAGAGACAACCATGCTTGATTCAGCCCGTAACTAACTGTTTACCTTTACTGATACTGTATATATATAGTGTACTATCTCTGTATTGTATTATTTTGTTTTTCATATCAATACAATTGATTCAATTCAGTAATTCTCTCTCTCTCTCTTTTTCTCTTTCTGTTACACTCTATTTTTCGTTCTTCTCTGTGTTCTTTCAATGAGCCGAACCGATATCACTCTTGTATGCTTCTTTGCATAGCTTCTTCTTCTTTTTTGGTGTTTTATGGAGTTGAAGCTGTCATCAGCTGCTTACAAGACCATAATACCTTTGGAATCCCTACTCTAAATTTTCTGTAATCCATTTTTATCTTCATTTTGTTCTTACTTCGGAATTTAAAACCCTACGCTACGCATGTTTGTTTCTATAGCTAGCAAGTAGCATGATAACAGAAAATCCTCTTTTCTTGAGATCTTGTTTGTACTTTGAGTCATTTTCCAAGTAATTCTTTTGAAATTTACTTTTCCAAGAAAAATAAAATGTTGGCTGGGTATATTGCTAGACTATTTCTCCACACGCACAATTACTAGCTTACACCGAAGCAGCACGGTATTTGTCCTATAAATATCTTTGAAGAAAACTACTTATTAGGGTCATATTTTTAGATTTTGGCAAATTTGTTCCTAAATGCACGTTATATGTATTTTGAGCTTTAAGTGTTTAGTGACCAGTATTATATTGAAGATCTGTGTTGAAGACACAAGAAAATTGCTCAAGAAAGTTACTGAAGTAGGTTCCTCGATAACTCTCGATACATGTCAATCTATCTAGACTTAATGAAGCTCATTCTTGGCTCGGCACCTCTTTACCAATTGAGTTACGATATTTCAAAACAATGTCTATTCCAACCCATGATGACTTGGCCCGTCTTAGGATTCGTGCACCAAGGTTCCCAAAGGTATAAAACAGTAATTTTCAGCTGTCATCATACTTAGAGAGGAGACACGCAAACTAAGAAGTTGCTGCAATTTTGTATACTTTGTTTGGAGGTGAAATATGATGAATGAAAAACTTTGGAGAGAAAATGGGATGAAAAACTTTTTTGGAGTGTGTTTGGCTAGGTGGGGAGGAAGGAAAATAAATGGTGAGACCCAGGTGTTTTCTCCCCAAGTCCACAAAAAAGTTTTCTCCCAAAAATAGAGAGAAAATTGAAGGGAGAAAATGAGGATGCTTAATGGAAAAAAATGCTCTTGTATACTTGCACATGGGCTTTGTCTGTACATTGCTCTTCTTCACTTTTTTTTTCTTCCTCTTGGACTTTGCCTTTTTTTATTTTTATTTTTTTTTTATTTTAGTGTACATTGCTCATATTCTTTTGCTTTCTTTTGTGTTTGGTTTTTTGGTTATTTGTCACTTTTATTTTAATTGAGCATCATTTTTAACAAGGGTATATGAGTAAATTTATACAAACTCATTTTTTCCATCCCTCCATTTGAGCATCATTTTTTAACAAGAGTATATGAGTAAATTTATACAAACTCATTTTTTCCATCCCTCCACTTTTTCACTTCTAACCAAACAAAAAGGAGGGAAATTAAAATCTTTTCTATTCTCCTACCATTTTCTATCTTCCTACTTTTCGACTCCTCCAACCAAATGGACTTTTTAGGGTTTTGTATCAAGCTGCTACTTGTTCATATTGGAGCTTGTTGTTGTGAATAGTTTTGCACCAACTAACTGCAATAATCAAGGTTTGTTATAGGAGTTAGTCACAAATTGGAGATTCATATATAGAAGAAATTTGCTAAGATGAGTAGTCCAATTGGGTTTGAGTTGAGCTTGGATATATCAGTAGGTTCTACTAAGGTAGGTACTTCAGGATAGGTAAGATTCATTTTACTTGTAACCTCAATCTTTTTTTAGAGGATTTTTCAAGAGTAGTGACTTAAATAATTACTTGTCGGGGTTTTTCTTGCGAGGGTTTTCCCCATTTTGACCATATTGCTTGTGTCAAATTAACTTTCTGTTGCACTTAGCTCTAGATTGGTGATGTGATTGTGTCATTAACTAGACCTTGCATGTAATTTGATTAGTTAACTAACTTGATAATTAGTTAATTTAACTAGGGTCAATTTATAACCCCCAACACTCTTGTACATGTTATCTCTTCAAACTTTTGAGCTTGAAATATTTCTTAAGATAAATTTATCATATTGTATTAGAAAAACTTTGGAACATGTTTAAGTCGTAGGCTTCAAACCCTAATAGGAAGATGACTGTTGGGTTTTAAGAATTTAGGTTTAAATGTATTAGAACTTCAATTTGTAATGTTAGCAAATCATGATCAAAACGTTTAGTCTTGTTTTAGACATGCTCAATGAGTGTTTAAGTGTAAAGTTGGAATCGAGTGTTCTGCAAGGTTTACTGTGTAAATCTGCCTAGCTCGATCGATCGAGAATTAGACTCGATTGATCGAAGTTCGTGCAGATTGTTTTTCTATAGAATTTTCTAACTTAGCTCAAGCCCGGTTTGACGTGTAGGGATTTATATTTTGCCTTAAGTATAAAAGGGAAAACCCTAGCCATGTTTTTAGGTTGCTCTTTATGCTGTGTGTGTGAATCTTTTGTGAGATCTAGAGGTGTTTGCCTTCACATACACTTAGGGTTTCCAATCTCAAGATTGATGTCAAGAGTTTGGTGATCAATTTAGTTGCAAATTCAAGAGTTTAAAGATACACAAGCGAGAGTGCTTGTACTTGCTGTGAATCCAAGAAAGAAGTAGTCCGTGGACTCGGAGCTGTCACGTAGTTGTGGTAATAAGTTTCCTACTTGAGGTAGCAATAGGATGTCAGTGGTCTAAGTCACTATTGTGTAAACTTCAATTCTTTTATAGTGGATTTGTTTTACCTTGAGGATAGCCTTGTTAAATCCTCCCTAGGTTTTTTATCGGTTTGGTTTTCCTGGGTTATTATATTGTTGTGTTCTTTATTTTCCGCACTTTACAATAATATGATATATGTGTGTTAACCTAGATTTGATAATTTGACTAAGTAATCACTTGGCTAATTAACTAGGTTAATCTGGTTGTGTTTTAAGGGGTCTAAAAATGTACAAGTGGTATCAAAGCTCGGTCATAGGTTCGAGTCATTGGAGCCGCATTGTGAGGGAGGGATTGTGAGGGATTTCACAATTCGCTTTAATACCAATGAGCTTGGTCTGTGATCGAATGCTATAAAAGATTTGTGCCCCCTCATCCTTCACCAATTGGTCGTTGGATGGATTGGTAAGGCATACAGTCCGACAAGTGGTATTAGAGCGGGTAGCTCTTTTGTTTTAGATATTTTGATTTTGGAGCTGATCCTTGACCCCTGTTGTCATGGAACACGGTCACTCTCTTGTTATCCCACTTCACTTTGATGGGAATAATTATGCTTATTGGAAAGTAAGGATAAAAATATTCTTGAAATTCATTGATGAAAGA
Source organism: Quercus lobata (assembly GCF_001633185.2). Lineage (NCBI taxonomy): Eukaryota > Viridiplantae > Streptophyta > Magnoliopsida > Fagales > Fagaceae > Quercus > Quercus lobata. Next base: position 30,038,365 of record NC_044905.1, on the reverse strand, counting down.
GTTTGGAACTTTGTTGAATACGGAGAAGTCCGCTACTCCTATTAGTGAGTGGCAAACTTCTCAGAAAGAAGCAACCGCTTTTAATAGCAAAGTTATGAATGCTATCTTTAATGCTGTTTCTATGGAGGAATTTAAGAGAATCTCTAATGTTGAGATTACTCATACTACTTGGAATATCCTCCAAACTGTGCATGAAGGCACAAAGACAGTTAAAATCAATAAGTTGCAGCAATTAACAACGAGATTTGAAAGCATTAGGATGTTTGATGATGGAACTTTTGATGAATTCTATGCTAAGCTTAATGATATTGTTAATTCTGTTTATAATTTGGGTGAAATCTATGATCAATCTAAAATTGCTAGGAAGATTCTTAGATCTTTGACTGAGGATTTTAGACCCAAAATGCCTGCCATCACTGAAAGCAAGGATGTGGACTCCATCCCTGTTGATGAACTTGTAGGATCTCTTCAGTCCTATGAGTTGGACTTACCTAAGACAAGCAAATCCAAATCAATGGCTCTTAAGTCTGTTGATGATGTTGATGTGAATGGATTTGATGATGAACTCTCTGCTATAGAGATTGCCTATCTTGCCAAGAATTTTAGAAACTTTCTTAGGAGCAATAATAGAAGGGCAAGAGGCAAGAACAATGCTGAACCTAGAAATTCTAGGAGGAATGATCCCACTAAGGTTAATAATACTGAAAAACCTAAAGAGAAAGTAGGTCAATCTTCTAATAATTCTATGGGTCAACAATGTTTTGGGTGTTATTTATGTGAAATCTGAATGTCCAACATTCTTGAGGTCTAAGGGTAAGGCTATGACTGTAATCCTTAGTGATGATGAAGTTTCTGACAATGAGTCTGGTAGTAATGAGGATGGAAACTTCATTGCTTTCACTACTACTGCTGTAGTTGATGAAAGTGTTGTTGTTGAAGAGAACCCTTTTGATGGGGAACTCTCCGAGGATGCAAATTTGCAAGAAGCCTATAACACACTTTGCAAAGTTGCTGCAAAGGATGCTATGAGTGTTGATTTAGGCTTAAAGAAAATTGCATCTCTTGAACTTGATAAGAAAAACTTGCTTGTGAAACTGTTTGATGCTAATGAATTGTTGAATAATGTGAAGACTGAGAACATGCTTTTGCTCGATAAAGTTAAGAATTTAGAACTTGAATTATCTGTTACTAGAGAACAAACTAATAGGTTTGCAAGAGAATAAACTAATAGGTTTGCAAGCTTTAAACTTGATCACATGTTGAGTGTTCAAGAGTCTCCTTCTAACAAAATATGTTTAGGTTTTGTAGAAAGCATCTCTGTGCCTGAAACTCATTCCACAAACTTTGATCCTTCTTTTGAGCCCCCTGTGAGTGAGATTGTTAAACAAGCTGAAGTTACACCTCCTAGGAAAATTAGGGTTGATCTTCAAGAATCTAAACCTAAGACTCCTAACCCTTCTAAGGGCAAATTGCATGATAGGCCTGCATGGATTTGTCATTTTTATGGAAAGTCTGGGCACATTTGTCCAAACTGTTTCAAGTTGCAAGCTGCTAAGCGAGCAAATAAGCCAAAAGTACCTCTGCCTCAAGCACAAGATCCTATGGAACTTATTGGTGAGTTGGTAAAGACTTTAAACCTTTATTCCAATCCTGGAGTTGCTTAGAATTCTAATTTGAAGAATAACTCCAATGCTAGAGTTTTTTGGATGCAAAAGGCTAAATCTAATTAAGTCTTTCTGACTAAGTCTTTGTGCTTCATTGCTCTACTCTTTGTGACCATTTTTTTTTTTTATTTCTTTGCTTTTCTAGGATTTGCATTGCACAACATTCATGCATTTCATTCTGGGTTTGTTTTTGTTATTTCTTTTCAAAAAAAAAAAAAAAAAAGAAAAAAAGAAAAAGAAAAGGGAAGCAAAATGTGTTTTGCATTATTTGTCTTGGATTTGAATTCAAGGTTGGCCAATTTATCTTAGCATAACATGTCTATGTGCCTTGTTTAGCTTGGATGAGCTTATTTATTACACTTTACTAGTTTGAGCTTTATAGTGCATGTTGTGTGGGAAGAAGTTTATAGTTTTTATCACATGATCTTAATCTTGAAATCATATGCCTTTGATTGTCGGACTTGGATTGATTCATATGTTGACACTTCCATTGAGATACAACCGATAGCAAAAGCTTCTTTAATGATAAATGGAAGAAATGACAATTTTCGAAGACTCGTGCTATTATTCATGTACATCCACATCAAATTATATAGTTTACTAGTGCTTTCTGGAAGGTAATCAAAACTTTTTCCACTTACATCTAAATATTCTAAAGATGATAAGCCACCAATATTATTAGGAATTTTCTTGAGATTGCAGTTTGACAGATCCAATCTAGTTAAAGAACACGAACCCAATAGAGAAGATGATAGCAAGTCTATCAGATCGAGATTTCTTGGCATTAAATAAAAGTGAGGAGCTCATACCATGAGTTATTAGATGATGATAATCCCTTACATTCACGCAAAGATAGCACTTTAAGATTTTTTAAGTGACTAATGGAAGAAGGCACTTGTCTTATATCAGTTTCACTCACATCAAGCTCCTTTAAAATTTCTACTCATTGTTATGGTCAATGCTCTAGTGACAAGTGAGTGTTTGTGCAAAAATTCATTACTTTTAAGTGGGCTATACAATTGTTTGATGAAATGCCTAAGAGGGATATGACCAATTGATGCCACCACAGTTGCTCTTTGGGAGTTGAATGATAAAAGTGGGGATTTGCAGTATAATGGGTGATGTATGTATGAATATTATTGTACATTTTTAGACCCCTTAAACACAAACAGATTAACCTAGTTATTTAGCCAAGTGATTAACTTAGATAAATTATGCAGATTTAGGTTAACACAGATAAATCATATTATTGAAACAGTGCTGAAAAAAAAAAAAAACATAACGATATGATAACCCAGGAAAACCAAACCGGTAAAAAACTTGGGGAGGATTTAACCTAGCTATCCTCAAGGTAAAACAAATCCACTATGAAAGAATTAAAGTTTTATAATAGCGACTTAGACCACTAATATCCTATTGCTATCTCGAGTAGAAAACTTTTTACTACCACGACCACGTGACAGCTTCGAGTCCAAAGACTACTTCTTTCTTGGATTCAAAACAACCACAAGTACACCACTTGTGTTTTCTTTAAGCTCTTTATGTAGCAACTAAAACAATCACCAAGCTCTCGACATCAATCTTGATCTTGATAACCCTAAGTATGTATTAAGGTAAACACCTCTAGATCTCACAAGAGATTCATACACACAGCATAAATAAAAACAGTAAAATGTGGCTAGGATTTTTTCTTTTATATTTAATGCAAAACATAAAACCCTACATGTCATATGGGCTTGGGCTTGAGTTGGAAAATTCTGCAGAAAAACCATCTGGACGAGCTTCGATCGATCGAGTCTAATTTTCGATTGATCGAGCTTTGCAGATTTACATAATAAATCCTGCAGTACACTCGATTCCAACTTTACACAAAAACACACTTTGAACAACGTAAATCTAGACTAAATTGTTTTGATCATGGTTTGCCAAAATACATTAGTTCCTAATTCCTTAGAATCTAACAATTATGATCTCAAATGCAAATGTTTCCCATCCCTTCAAAAGGAAGGTGTTGTTTTTAATGTACATGTAATTTCATTTTTCATGACTTAAATAGCCTTGTCCCCCTTTTCTTTCAAAATTGTAGAATGGAATTAAAATTGTGAAAATGTTTTTACATTCATGAATATATATTTGGTGATAGAAGGAGGGATATTCTCTATCTAAGCTCCTACTGTCTTTGATATTGTTGCATCTTTAGCCAGTTCTCTTGTAGCTTTGTTGTAGTCCTTTGATACATAGAATATTGTCCTGTTGAGCTACCTTGTCAAAGCCTTATGGCCTGTTTGGATGGAGGGAGGAAGGAGGGGGAGTAGAGCAGAGTTGGCTAAAAATATGCAACAAACTAGCACAATGGCATGAAGAATGTGCAGCTAACACATGGACTCAAATTTGCATCACATGTAGTCTTCAAGGAGGCACTAAAGGATTATAAGAATAGTAAGATTTCTTCAAGATGAATGGCCAAGAAATATTTGGCATTCTTTAGGGATGATCATACTTGGATAGAAAATACATTAAGGATAGTGATGAGCAAATATACTTTTGTTTTTTTAATATTGTTGGAAAAATAAAAAAAAAATGTAATGATTGATTTATTGGGTGTTATTTTTTGTGAAACAATATACTACTTATAAAAACTTATTGATATTTCAATTCACTATATATTGGGAAACATTCATTTCTTGGTTGAGACTTTCTTCCCTTATTTGGAGACACGTGTTTAGTGCTTATTACATTTTTAAGCTCAATGTATGAATCAAAGCAATTGAATAAGGTATGTGTACAAATGCTGTTGAACTTGATGAGAGAGGTATGTGTACAAATGCTTTACTGATCAAAATGATTGGTATAAAAAGGATAATAATGAAGGATCTTTTGTATAGGACGCCAGTAACAATTAAAGTAAAACCAAAGGCATAACAATTGGTAGCAAATGTTATTAAATAGATAGCAATAAATTTACACTACCTATCTATGCACATGGTTTGATTACATTCGCTTTGTATCTTGTAGAAGATGACTCAGCCATTCAAGATGCCTAGAGTGAGATTGTTGGGAGAAGTACAGTACCACAATTGTTCATAAATGGAAAGCACCATTGGAGGCTTTGAAAATCAAAATGAAGTTTTTAGCCTGCAAGAGTTAGTAAAAATGCTTCAAAATAAACTTAAATTATCGTTAAGAAATTATAAACCCATCTAAAATCCTACCAAACATCCAAACCCCATTAGAGCACTGGTCATATCTCTCTCAAACATTTCATCAAACAGTTATAAGACACATTTAAAAGCAATGAATTTTTGCATACATGCTCACTAGATCACTGGCCACAACAATGTGATAAATTTCAAACCCATGAAATTCCAATAGAGACTTGCACACAGAGGATTGGAAAAATAGATCAGGAAAAAAAAAAAAAACTAGTAGCACGATGACGGTGGTAACAATGGTGGTTTTCGACTGCTCGGCAGGACCACAATGGGCGCCGTAGGGACACAAAGGGCAAGACCATGGCGGGAAAAGAACTCTGGCGATGGTAGTTCTGGTCCAATCATCTCTCTCTCTCTCTCTCAATTGAGCCGAAGGTTTCTTAATTTCTCTGTCCCTCTCAACTGGTTCAACCTTTGTATTTGGTATTTTTTTTTAGTTCACGTGAGGTACCATGTGAGCTTTCTATTCGTTTGGGAGGAGATAATGGAATGGAATGGAAAGGAATGAAAAGAATCATTTTAGAATATTCTTCCCTTCCCTTGCTTGGGAGTTTTAATAGAGGGAATGGAAAACCCATTCCCTTATTTGGGAGTTTAAGTAGGAGGGAATGGAATGGGTAGGAGGGAACACTCATTCCTTTCTATTCCCTTAAAACCTCAAATTTTCATTCCCCCTGAAATTGGGAAGAATGGGAGAGAATGAAATTAGATTTAATAATTTTTTTATTAAAACTCCCAAAATACCCCTGTATATTCAACTCTTTATTTTAAAATAGGGGTCTAATAGTAATATTGTCATAAAATAATTCCATTCCATTCCTTCCATATTGCTCCCAAACAAGATTACTTACATTCCATTCATTTTCATTCATTTCCATTCTTTTATTTTAAAACATCCAATCAAGGTTACTTAATTTCATTCCATTCCTTTCCATTCTCTTATTATTATTCCATTTCATTCCATTTCCTTCTCTTGTGAACTTCCAAATGGAGCCTTAGTGTTTTAACTGAGACCAACGGAAGAATTGATTTGACAGTTATGTGAAGTTTAAGGAGTAATTTGGCCAAAAGGAAAGTTCAAGGGGGGTCTTGGCCACTATTTTAAAGTTCAGCCCTTCTTCATATTTTATTTTATTCTATTTTATTCACAAAGAAAGAGAAGAGAGAGATAGTCAGAGAAAGGGACGAGAGGACTAGGTTACGGCATTACAATCCGTTTAGACTTGGGGATTGAAATTGTCAGTTTTTAAATGTTTTGGACATCGTTGGCATTAGCCCAAACCTCAAGAGTAGTTAGTAAAATTGACCCCTTTTTTTATGAAAAGAAAACTATGTGAGTCATACCTTACATTCAAGCAAATTAGTGACCACAGTGGGAGTATATGCCAATAACAACTCATAGGATGAGAAATAACTTTTCCTCTAGTTCAGATCCTCCATCCCATTACAAAATATTTAGAGCTTTCAACAAGTGTTTGAAAGGTTTGATCAATCTTCGAAACAAAGTTTTAGTGATCAAACTTTAAATAGTTACAAAGCACTCTTTTAAAAGAATGTGCAAGCACAAGGCTCAAATAAACCAGCTGCACCTATGCAAACTTACTTTTGATATTGAATGATCAAATAGAATATTTGATATCTTTTTAGAGGCAAGGTTAATTAAGGTACACCCAAAGCATAAGATGCCTTCAAAAGAAGAACTTTGAGGAAGAGATTATTGTAAATGACACAATTCATATTCTCATGCCACTAAAAATGGTATAACATTCAGAAATTCAGAAATGTTGTTCAAGATAAAATAGAGAGAGGTATTCTCAATTTCCCTGAGAAGCCAAAAGAACAAATGGAAACTGATTCTAATCAGTAGTAATAATCATTTAAACATATGTGATATCAAAGTATCTTGTTAAAAAACCAAAATGTACATAGAAATATAAAAATTCTCTACATAGCAGATATGACAAAATTTATGTCTCTCCCTCAATAAAAACTCTCCCCCTTTTTGTCATGAGAGACAAAGGGATCATGGATTGTAATCTAAATCTGAAGCACCCCGATCAAAAGATGGATGAACAAATGGATAAATTGGTACTGCAAGAAAAGCACGAATAGAGCTGCAAGATACTCAACCCAGCGCGTCAAGTGATCCAAGCATGTACTAGTCTCGACAAACTTGCTGGGCTCAGGTCTCAATGGTCTACTAAAGAAGATCTCTGACAGAGGTAAAGGTAGAAGCATGAGAACTAGAAGCAGTAGAAGCAGCAGCAGGGAGAACAATATTAGAAGTTGAGGCAGGGAATACATCATCAACAGCAGCATATGTAGCTTTCCCGGCTGCTAACGTCTCATCCTCCTCCTCAGTGCGGAAATGTTTGGCAACAGTTAATGCATGAAATGTAGTCTTGCTCTTCTGGTAAGTAGAAAGTCCAATAAAGCCAAGAATAGACACAAGTTTACAAGAAATAGATGGAACACCAAGATGGTGGAGAGTGGCATACAAGTATGCCGAAAACACACGATCCACATTAAGAGTAGTTGTTGCATCAACATCTAATATACACCGACAAATAAGGGAGCAAATTGATCAATGGAAGCACCCATCATAAGAGCATAAAGACAAAACAGTCTAGGAATGGTGACGGTGTTTATGTGATTGCAAGGAATAATGTTGTGACACAAATTTCACCAAACAAACCTCATCAGTGAACAAGAAAGTAGAGGTGGTAGGAAAATAGATTCACTAAGTGGTATGACCACAAGGTTGAGAGTTGAGTTCATTCGTATCAAATATGGACTCATTGGGATAAGGATAGCCAACATTAGGAACCCTTGGAATATGAAGTGCCTCGAGCACTGTATTAGGATTGATAAAAAAGTACTTATAATGAATGGTAAGTTCGAAAGAAAGATTTTCTTTGTTCACATTAGTCATCTTAAGAGCAACATTCCAGAACAATATCCTCAAGAGTAAGGAACCCAAAAAATTGAGACAACTAACCTCTCTAATATGAAGTGCCTCAAGCACTGTATTAGGATTGATCAAAAACTTCTTATAATGAATGGTAAGTTTGAAAGAAAGATATTCTTTGTTCACATTGGTCATCTTAAGAGCAACATTACAGAACAATATCCTCAAGAGTAGGGAACCCAGAAAATTGAGACAACAAACCTCTCTCATGAAAGAGACTGGGGACAATGGTGTCACCCAACTGATCAATCAGAACATGTCACTCAGTAAAAAATTTACGCTTAAGAGTAAATTTCAAGAAAAGTTTTCTCACACTCATCAACAGAGGGAAAACGCTTAGGGGACTCAATATGCAAGGGAGAATGAAGTTCAGAAGGATGAAGAGAAGAGCAAGAACCTTTAGTGGATTTCTTAGGAGGCATCATGATCGGAAACAATGAATTAATCACAACACGATTTAGGAGAACAAAACTGGAATATATTCACACACTAAAGGTGTGTTTGGATACTACTTATTTTGCTGAAACTGAAAAATTAATACTGAAAGTACTGTAGATAAAGGTAAAAGTTAGTTAAGATAGTACAGTAGAGCCCATGAATAGTGCCAAAAAGTGCGGTGGAGCTTATAAATAACAGCAAAAATAAGCTGAATACTAAAATAATTTTAATTTTTAATCTTCACCCAACTGTACGCTAAATGAAATCCATTCTACTCACAAGCAGTGATGCATGACCTAGTCTACATGAATGTCATGAAGACACAATGCAACAAACAATGTCACATATAGACTTCAGCACCAAAAAAAAAAAAAAAAAAAAAAAACAACAACAACAACAACGTCACAGACATCCCAAAAATTCAATGTACTATATAAGGTAATTTTGTCAAATTTCCACCAAGTTAAGTTGACTAATTCAAACCATATTTAACATGAATAAGTGGAAGTGATATAGAACTAAACTTAAATCAATGTTCAATGGAAAAAGTTTTACCTTAAAAAAAAAAAACACAATTTAGGCACACTTAGAACCCTAATATCCAAATTAAAGAAATTAAGCTCAAATTATTTCAAATTCATAGGCAAAAGACTATAAATAGATGAAAGAAACCATGAATTAGTGTTCTATAATCCCAATTTACAAAAACCCCACAATGACATAAACCCTAGATTTTGAATCTACATGTAATGCCTGAAGATTACAAAAATTAAATCGATTAAAAGAATTACCTTGATGTAGGAATTAAGACCTTTAAGTCAGTCACAAGAATAATCGAACCACGATGGGCTTCATTGGAGGTGAAGGAGGTTGATTGCTAATTAATGACCATTGCCTATTGTCGAGGGTTCTTTTTACTTTTCATGTACATTAGACACGCGTCTTGATGTTATTGGACAACGCTTAGTCTAGGCTTTTTCTAAGAAGGAAGTTGGGCTTGGCGCTTCGCAGAATGGGCCCCAAAGTACCATTCTGCCACTGCCAGTTTGGGCGCAAACGTTGAGTCCAAGTCCAAGGGAAGACGCTGCAAATTGGGTTTATCCTCTGTTTCTGCCGCAGAAGGAACTTTTCTCTAGTTTTTGCCACAAGACTGACTTTTCTGCTGTGTAGTAAAACTTTCTGCTATGCAATAAAATCTTCTATTACGCAGTAAAACTTTATGCTGTGCAATAAAACTTTCTGCTGTGAAATAAAACCTTCTGCTGTGCAGTAAAGCTTTAAGCTGCGTAGTAAAGCTTTTTGTTGTGCAGTAACACCTTCTGCTGTGCAGTAAAGCTTTTTGCACTTTTTTGCAATGTGAATGACTATTCTTCATTTTTTTTTAACTTTAGAAATACTTTTCTACTTCTTGCACATAAACAAATCTAAAACCCAAAGAAAATACCCATCAAATAAATGTTAGTTTAAATGGGTTAGCATATTCTCAAATATATACATTCATATATGCGTATATATACTTATACGTATTCATATATACATATATAAAATATATGGCAGAACATAAGTTACAATGTATATGTATATATACTTATGGCAGGATAGTGATTAGTTTGTGTCAAAAGTAAAACACGTAATAACAAAGAAATAGGAAAGCTTCAGCAGAAAAGGTTTAGCTAGTATAATAGCTAACATGGTTAATATAATAAAAAGGTGCTACAGCAGAATAACTAGTACAACAAGTAAAGATACCACAGCAGGACAACTGATGCAGCAAACGTGATAAAAACGTGCTACAGCAGAATGACTAAATACAGCATATATAAGTTTTAACGAGTGATATCAAATATATTTGCAATTGAAATCAAATATTGAATCTTCCCATAGAATAAGTAAACCAAGAAGGAACCCAAACCCCAACTTGAACAACCTTGTCATAGGCTTTTGCCATCAAAGTTGTGCATTTTGGAGAATAAGCCTAAATGGCTACTGACTGCTACTTTTGGGGGACTTCAAAGAGTGGGATTGCTAAGAGGGAGGGAAAAAATGGTCTACTAATGCATGCCCCTATTCCTGCCGTGTTTTCTCTCTTCGTTTTACCACTTTCTTTCTTTCTTTCTCTCCGTTCTTTTACTCTTAGCTTCTTACTACTCTCTTGCCGTGGGTTATTCCCCTTAGGTGCTTCCCCCCTTTCATCCATGGCGACCTCTCTCTCTTTTATAGTGAGCTAATTCAATGGGATTTCTCCCTTTTACCCCTAGGGCTTCACCAACTATTTTTGGCTTGTTGTGGGCATTCCTTCAGGACTACCCACCAACCCATTGGTTGTCCGGATACTACCTTTGCTCAGAATACATTTGCTGCACCATTACTCATTTCGTGACAAAATTCCATTTTGTTTGTTCTTGCTGTATACCTTTACCTCTGGGTTCAAATGGATAAGGATTAGGCTACCTCACTACCTAGCTCTATAGCATGCATCAGATGGTCCCAACTATCTACTACTACTTTTGGGTAAGATACCATCCCAACAGGGTATATTTCCAAAAAAAGTCACGGTCAGAAACCAAATATAGACCCCCTTTTCCCCCCATTACTAAACCACATCCTTTGAAACCCTTGACTGTGGGCTTACCTTCCTTGTATTGGTTGGGTATAGGTTGGTGGTGCTCCGGCCCTTCTGTGCTTGCTTTACTATCTAAGCTGACAATTGAAAAGAGTTTCATCAAAATAGCTCTGCCACATCACTTTCTTCAAGTAGAGTTCTTTCGCAAGAGGAAAGCTTCCTCTAAGTGTGTAGATCAAAGGGTGGCTTCGCTCCTTTTTCTTGTGCCTTCTTCTTCTCTTTGCATTAACATATCTTCATTTCTTTTGCTCAAAACAAAGGTGGAGCTAACATTGCAAGCCCTCGTCATAGTAGAGTACTCTTTCATTTGCTGATAATAATTTCTTTTGTGTTGAAGAACATATATATTCTTCACCGAGATGATATTTTTATGGAGAAGGATGCTAGGCCTTTGCTGTTTGCATTGTGGGATGTTTCTGATTCTGCCATAAATTCTGGTTTTGCTGCAAAATTGATCTTTCTGCAAAAGTGACTAAGTTTGCCACTCATTTTAAGGCGCCTACAAGTGATGCCACTATAGATGTTCTTTTTTCAAGGGGCAAGGAGGATGCTTTCACGAGAAATCTTCACTTTCTTTTCATTCTAAACATTTTCTTTGTCATTCTGCCACAACAACTATTGATTCCTTTGTGTTTGCTTTTTTTCTTCTTTAACACATTCTTCTTGTCATTCTGCCACAGCCGCTATTGGTGAGGATATCACTGCCTTTTTTGATGAAAAGGCATAGATGTTGTTGTTAACTAGATCTCTTAACTTTGTTGTAGTATTCTGCAAATCTTATTTCTCTCAATTCTTCTTTCTCATGTTGCTAAGCTTGGCAGTGTCTTTCCAATTCTTGTGGAAGGCGGTCTGCCATTGAATGTGTTGCTAGAGAGATGTTTGGACTTCATCATTGATTTCCACCTTTTGTTTTTGTTGTGAGTTCCTTTGTCACTCAGCTTTTCTGCGGAGCACTCTTGAAGCCTTAAAGTCTCACGAAGAGCATTTATTTTCTGTTGTATTGCTTGTTGGTTCACCTTTACATATGTTTTTGCCGGAGTGCTTGTAGGCCTTCTCTTCTTGCTTCATTGATATTTGCCACAACAAGGGTTGTAGAATTTCTTCTCATGGATTCATTGTTGCATAGACTTCATATCGTGTGAGAACTTATTCTCCAATTGCTAGTTGATGCTTCTATAGAAGATAAATGATGTTATTGCTTTATCACAGACTAGAATGTTACTTGACCATGGTAGGTTGCAACAAATTGCATGGGTGTTGCACTATGTCATATCATGAAGTTTGAAGTTGCTATAGATCAAGTGGCGGATGAATGTATACTTGTTGAAATGCCACAATCAATACTTATTTCGCGGTGAGTAATGTTGCTGCTACATATTGATACTTTAAGCACTTTGTGGAAGCCTTTCCAATTTTGCTGCGAAATGGGCCTTAGCCCCCAACATGTGAGACAACTGGATAAGTCCTTAGCCTTCTGTGAAAGGCTTCCCAAATTTTGTTGCAGAATGAGACAACCCCCAATATATGAGAATAAGCCCTTAGCTTTCAGCAGAAGGCTTCCCATATTTGCTGCAAAATAAGCTTTAGCCCCCAGCATGTGAGACAACTGGATGTGCTTGATATCTCCTTCTCTTGGTGTTGATGCTCCATCGTGTGGTTCATGCATTCTTCAGCAAAAAAATTAGATGCCATGGATCTACAAGTTGCCATATTTTAGAAATTCTTCGTTGCTAGAGAATTTGGGAAAAAGTTACTTCCCAAGCATGCTTTGGCTTCGTTCCACTGCAAGCACAATTGCTTCCTATGTATTTTCTGCTACATATGATTGTGGCTATAGCTTTTCTGCAGATTCTTTCTAAAGACTTGCAATCATGGCTCCTTTGTGGGTTTGATTGAGTGTAGCCCCCATTATGGGCTTTTGCTAAGAACTCACAACCATGGTTCCTTTGCTGGCTTCTAGCCAAGAATTCATGACCACGATACTTTTGCTACTAAGACCCATATTCCTTGGATTTCTTCTTCATTTGCTTTGTGTATGGGCATATTTAGATGGAACTTGCTATGTCTCTTGTTTCATGGTTGGCTAGTGATAGCCAAGAGTCAGCAGCTTCTATTGTAGAATTTTCTCATGATGTACCAACATCTTCCTAGGACATCATGCTTCTTTATTCCTGTGGCAGAATGCCCTTGCAGCAGAATGCCTTCAATAAAAACCACGTAATAGTTTTCTGCAGCAATAAGATAAGCAACTCTATTCACGGCAGAATGTGTGTTAGTAATTGTTTTTGCTATTTCCTTCTTGTATACAAGCCGAAAGAAGGAGCTTTGAGTTTTTCACTATTACAGAGTTCTTCTAGGATGAGAAATAGGCGTCAATGAGCTTCATGACTTGAAAAGTGATGGTGGAGTTGCATAGTTTGTAGTACAAGTGATCTAATACATTATGCTTCACTCCCTCTTTCAAAATTTTGGTTGTTTGAGCTTCAGAAAAGATTTTGATTTTTTGATTTTTTTTTTTTTGTGTTTTGTTTTTTATTTGGATTTTGCTTTGTGTTAAGGATTTTTTGTTTGGCATAAATCAGGTATATTCAACGATTGATTTTTCTTTTTTGTTTGAGAAATATTTTTTTATTAATAAGTTGAATTTTTTAATTTAAAAAATTCAATAAAAAAATGTTAAACGATGCCATTTTGATACTTAGAGCATTCACATCAATGATCTCAAAAAATTTAGCATTTAGCATCTTAAAAACCTACTTTATTTTAACAACTCACTCTACAATACATCCATCATCAAAGGTTTTATATTTTTTACCACTTCATTAAAATATTATTTTTTATTCTCAATCTCATCTCTTCCAATACCCAGAAACCTAAAAACCCACTGCCATGCCCACACCTACACCCATCAGAAACCACCGCCGATAGCCACAGCCACAGCCACCATCTCCACCACCTACAACCTCAACCCTGACCACCAAAATCACAAACAAAAACAAACCCATAACCAAAACACAAACCATCTCTCCCTCTTCTCTCCCCCTCTTCTCTGAACCAAGATCATCAACAAAGTCACACTTCTTTCTTCTTAACCCAGCAAACCCACAGTTACCACCAGACACTGTCACCCACCACTGTAAACCCCAACCCAAAATCAACCCACCACTAGACACCACCACCATAAACCATACCCACACACCATCAACCAAAACCCATTCACTCACCCACCTCACCTGCCACCATCGTAAACCCCACCATAAAATCAACCCTCCACTAGCCATCACTACCACAAACCATACCCACCCACCATCAGCCACCATAAACCAAAACCCACTCACCTACCCACCTGCCACCACCGTGAACCCCAACCCAAAATCAACCCACCAATAGCCACCACCACCACAAACCATACCCACCCACAACCAGCACCCAAAGCCACTCCTATCAACCCACGAACCCAGCCACCAAAAAAAAAAAACCCTTCGAAATCAATCAGAACCCACTGAAATTAAAATTGACCGATATCAAATCACAAAGCCCATTGCAGCATAGCCACCACAACCCATGATCCATGAATCACCGCAGCCTAGCCACTCCCAGCATCGTTGCCTAACCACACCCAGCACTGTAGAGACCCACGAACTTGAGAGGCAATTAAGCAGAGAGAAAGGGAAACTGAAAGGTAAAGAGAGAGAGAGAGAGAGAGAGAGAGAGAGAGAGAGTGAGTGAGTGAGTGAGTGAATGAAAAAGAAAAAAAGAAAATAATAGATAAATAGTAGCAGCTTGCTACAGTAGGGTGTTAGTAATAGAATCTTACTATAGCAAGTTGCTAAAATTTTTAAGATTTAGCACCCTTGATAAAGATGAGTTTTTGGTGGTTTTGTTGCTATTTTTAAGATTTAGCATTTATCACACCTTTAGTGTGAATTCTCTTAACGACAATCTTTTAGCAAAAGTGGATTATAGAATTAAACAAATTTGAAACTTAATATGCATTTCGCTCCAAATTAAAAAGCCAGCTTATTTTACTATTCAACTTATTTTTGTTACTATTCATGGTCTCACTGCACTTTTTGGTACTTTCAGCTAGCTTTTACCTTTATTTACAGTACTTTTAGAAAAAAGTTTTTAATTTCATCAAAATAAGCAAATTCCAAACAAACCCTTAAAAGAACTAAATTAAATTTTACGCAAAATAAGAATATATAATTTAGTCTAATATGATACATGATTTTGTGGTTTAGGTCATGGGTGTTCATTAGTAACATGAGTTATACTAGGACCTAAAACTAATTTCACACTTCTTTTTATAATTATTTTATGTGGTAGATTATGACTGACTGCTAGTCACTTTTAGAATTTCATATAGCTCATTGTGGTGGGTCTTTTGTGATTTTTGGGTTGGACTATCTCTTGTCGTATTGTGGCCCAAGTATTCTAGATAGGAGAGTTGGGACCAGTCCAATTGTAACCCACCTGGAACTGGCTTGTGCGTAAACTATGCCCCGTTTGCTGAAACTTTAATCACGTGCCCACAGCAAACGCAGTTGCTAAAGAAAAGTCATGGTAGACAAATATGATAAAACAATGACGAAGGAAATAAGTTGCTGTTAAGGCAAGACAAGCGAGAAATCCTTAGTCAAAACAGGGAAAGAAAACACACATTCTAAGTGAGGTTACAAAGACGAGATGAGAAGTAATAACAATAAGTGAGAAAATCGAAGAATGAAAGATCAGTCTACCACATTTGATTATGCTATGGGGCTAAGGCCAAAGAGGAAACCACTTCCTTAACGTGGGTAACTTCACAGGACGATCCTGCCATGGAAATTACCCACTCTGAGGGAATGGGCCTAAATGGCTTGTGCCCAAATGAGTCCTTTTTCCTAACAGAGGGTAGGCTTTTAGAGGGAGAGAAGAGATTAGCCTATTGGTGCACGCCTGCCATTCTACACTCTTCGTTTTCTCTTCCTGATTCTCTCTTTTTTTCTTTGCTTTTGTTATTTCTAATTCTTTTTCTCCTTTTTTCTTTTCTTTTCTTTTCTCAGTGCTTATCTATCTAGTAATGTTGTGATTCTTTCCTAGTGGTTGTTGTTACCGTGATGACGATCCCCCTATTATGCACAATAGGGGTCCTTTATATACTGCTTTTCGTGACTGGCTTTTACCATTTTATCCTTTAACCACCTTTGTTTGGTCTGGGTGTCCTTGCCAACCACCACTAGTTTGTCAATTGTCTAGCCACCACCATTTACCTATGCTGGCTGCGCCACTCCCCATCACCAGATAAAGAAGATTATTTTTTTTACTTGTTCACCGTAGCATTCTTATCTGCCACAGTGAGGGTGTTCTCTCTTTCTATCCCTCATGGCATGCACCTAGTGGTTCTAGCTCATCCTTACTTCTTTTGGGTGGTATGTCATCCTAGCAGGACATTTCCCCCAAACGAGAACCCCATAATAGGCTTTCCCCTTTCCCCACCGCTAGACCAGGCCCTCTCTTACCTCTGACCCATGACCCACTACTTCCTGTATTGGCTGGATACAAGTTGGTGATGTTTGGACCTTTCGTGTGCTCCACTTCTGTGTATGTCTAAAACCTGTCCGCTGCTCACACGTTTGTCGTGATCTGGAGGCTCATCTGTGCATTCTGCTGCTCACCCTTGACCCTTTATGGCATGAATTGCTTTCTTATTCTCATTTCTTACAGTTTGCTTCTTTCAAGGGCTAGGCCTTGCTTGATTGTGGACTTTTCTTCCTTTAGCCTATTCTCTGCTCCTTTCGTAATCCTACTGCCATTTTTTGCCATACCACTTTGTTGTTCCTGCCGTGGTGTTATTTGACTCGTGCCTGTTGGGCCTTTTCGGGCCTGCTGCCTATTCTTCTCCCAATGACTCAATATGGTCATTGGTTTTATACTCATGCTACTTTGGGCTTTTCCTAACCCATTTCATTGCTTGTGGGCTCTTTTGTCCCATTTCTTTCTTCTTGAGTATCCTTAGCCCATTTGCTTTCCTTGGGCATCCTTAGCCTGTTTTCTAATTCTACGTACCCATGGGCTTTTATTAACTCCCTTGAACTTTCTTGGCTCAATTACCTTATTTCTCATCCTTGGGGCTCATGGGCTTCCTATCAACCCCTTGCTTTCTTACTTCGTTACTTCGGGCCTGTCTTGGCCCATTCTTACTTTGCTACCTCACATAATACCCATGAGTTTTCTACTTTTCTTTCTGGGCTCCTTTAAGCCCATTTGCTTCCCTCAAGGCCCATCTATGTACTTTATGAGCCTATGAACCACTACTCCTGCCATCCAGGCTTAATGGCTCTTCTAACCATCCACTAACTCTTCTCTGTCCATATTGTTGGGTTTCTTCCTACTATTGGGCCACAAAATAAGCATCAACAGTCATCACTTTTTTTATAATTTAGTATGATATTATGCATGATTTTGTGGTTTTAGTCATAAGTGTTCATTTCTTCCACATTTACCTGTTACTTTTTTCCACAACTCACTCACAATCAACCCATCAGATAATTGTAAAAAGAGAACTATTACATCTACAATATTTTGACTGCACTTTCACAATAAATCCTAAATGACAAATTTTTAGGGATTTTTAACCTGTAGCAATCCATTACAAAAATTGTTTTCTTATCTACTAGTAATAACCTGCAGCAATCCACCAATAAAAATTTATTATAAAAGTGAAGTGTGCATTTTTCTTGTGAAAATGTGTGAAAATTTTTCTTCCCATCGCACCACCTCGTCTCACGAGAGTTAGGTAAAACAAACCCACCTCTTCCTATCACATCATACCCTTTGAGGGCACACAAATAACCCTTTTTTCCTTTTTACTCTCTTAAATCTACTGCTTTGCTTTTTCCTTTTTTGACAGAAAATCAGTACTTTATATCTACTGCTACTATTACTGTAGTTTGTTAACTTTCCCCAATCAGGAAAGAAAATTATCTTTTCCCACACACACCCGTTACTTACAATTCAGACACTTCCAATTCCAAACCCAAAAGAAAACCCAATGGAACCGGAAATCCAGGAGAGAATCGAAAAGACGGTGCGGAAGATTCTAGAAGAATCGGACATGGAAAAGATGACTGAGCACAAGATCCGAAAACAAGCCTCCGACGAACTCGACCTCGACCTCTCCGACCCGCCGTACAAGGCCTTTGTACGACAGGTCGTCCAGTCCTTCCTCGAACAACAACAAGAAGAGGAACAAGAAGAGGAAGAGGAACAAGAAGAACAAGGTGGTCGTCGTAAGGAGTACGATGATGACGGCGATCTCATCATTTGCAGGGTCAGATTTTAATACCACTCCTCTTATTACTGTTTGGTTGCTGAGAAAATTAATTATATTTTTAGTTTATGATTTAATCTTGAATTAGGGTTTTGATGACAAAAGGTTTGAATTGTAACTTGTATGTTGAAATTGCTACCATAGTTTAGAGAGAATTATAGTTGAAATTTAATTCAAATAATTGAGTATATATTTGAAGTGGATGAAATTTTTTTTAGTTGTCATATTTAGTCGGAAATTAGAGTGAGAAATTTAAGAAGAAAAAAAAAATGGTTGCTGTTCTTTTTTTGGTTTTTTTAATCAATATATTTGGTTGGTTTTGGTTTAGCTTTCGAGTAAGCGAAGGGTGACGATTCAAGATTTCAGAGGGAAAACTTTGGTGTCAATAAGGGAATACTATAGCAAAGAAGGGAAAGAGCTTCCTACTTCTAAAGGTAGCTTCTACTTATATGATTTGGTATTTTTGTTCTGTCTTTTTTGAATCAACAAAGAAGTTGGTGGTCATCATGAACAATTTAGGATGTTATGACAAAGAAATTTTTTTTAACTTGTTTAAATTTGCATTAACTTGTAGAGATGTTTCACTTTTTAGTTCATTGGTAGTGTCTTCTGATTGTCCTCATAAGTGATTTGGTAGTTACTGCATATATGATTTGGTATTTTTGTTCTGTCTTTTCTCATATTTATATTTCAGAGTACTTTTGGATAGTATTGAATGATGAAAAAGAATATATGTAACCTAGCCTAATTAGTTTGTTGGGGATCCATAGTCGACTCCAAAGTTTTTGGAGTAAGGCTTGGTTGTTGTTGTTGTTGATGATCTGCACAAGCAAAATGAGTAATTTAACAAATGTTTTAATTTAAGGAATAAAAAGGTTGTGGTTTGTTTTGGCACATGCAATTGAGATATGCTGAATTAAAAAAGAAGTAGCTGGTCATCGTGGACAATGAGGATGTTAGGACAAATAGGATTTTTTAACTTAATTTGCATAAACTTGTAGAGTGTTTCACTTTTTAGTTCATTGGGTAATATCCTATGATTGTGTAATGCCTTATTCATATGCTGTATGTTTGGAGCATGAATTAATTATGGCACCTCCCTACCATGGTGTATCAGTTTCAGTTGCCTTCTATTATTTATTTTCAAGAACCAGTTTTAGTCACCATTTATTATGAAGGTAGCGATGACAGAAGATGCTCTTTGATGGTACTGCTTTTCTTATATTGTCTAATGGTGAAAGAAAAATTGAAACAGATTATCAAAGAACAGTGAACCATATTTAAGAGCTGATAGGTGTTGGCGGTCACAATGAAAAGATGGAGAATTTTATTTTCATATTAATCTGTATTAGTGCTTTTTAAGTATTTTCTTTTGGTTCAACCACAAGCTTCTGATGATATGTGAGTGTATATTATGTTAAGGCTCCTGCTATATATTGATCGTAGATTAAGAAAGGTGAATGAAGAAAAGCACCAGCTATATTGACCTATGTTGTTCTCTTGAAGTGAACAAATTCTTATTGACAAGGAACATTAGTGAACCAAGCTCAGTTAAGTTATTAAACTCAAAAGTGACAAACACGGTGACTGGAGTTTACTACGAACCTAGAATGGCAAACTGGTTTTAGATGTTCACTGGACTCATGTTATGTGTGTAGAATTATAAACTTCCATTCTTCTATTTCTAGGCATCAAATTAACACTTTTCTTTCTCCAGTGACAGTAACAACACTTACCTTGGATAGTGTCTCTTTGATATTGTTTGATGGATAGTGACATCCCTATGGTATAATTGAAAGTTCCATGGAAACGTGTATAAGTTTGGTTCATTTTAGAAACTCTAGTATTCTGTTGTGTATTTGTAGTCTACTCCCCATGGGTGGGTTCAAAGGATCCTGATGAGGTTTCACATCATCCAAAAAAAAGTCGTGCATGTGTCCATTCTATAGTATCGAATTTAACTAGAATACAGTCCTTTTTGCTTATAATTAAAAAAATATGCTACATTTTATATTTTTAATTTCTTTTCGTTTTTCCTTTATTGGTCTGAAAATTGACAGTTGTTTGTGGTTTTTCCCATATCATCTTTTATTATTCTTCATTGGTATGTTTTCATGACGGTTTGTGTTTCTTCACCTATCCATCTTTTCTTATTTTCCTCTTGGTGATGCGGAATGTTAATGTGAAATCACAGAGCTAGATTGTTTTTGCTCTTCCATTTATGTTTAAATTTTCAAGATTTTGATAGTTTAAGGTTGTACAAAATTATCCCTTCTTTTGTATCCTCAGGAATAAGCTTGACAGAGGAGCAGTGGTCAACCTTCAAGAAGAATGTTCCTGCCATAGAGAAAGCCATTAAAAAGATGGAGTCACAGATGTGAGAATGTTTTCTGGAGACAGATATTTTGCATCCATTTTGAAATGTGATCTTCAAACTAATCAAATGATTTGGCTTTGCTTATGGGGCATAATATTGGTTTCCTGATGGTAGAACATTTTGTTTAGAACTTGAGATGCTGTAATGTTTTAAATTGGAGCTGGAGTGCCATAGCTCTTTTGAGATCAATGTAGCCCTTCTAAATTGCACAGCACGTATTAAAGTTCTAAATGAATCAACTATCTTTCTTGTCTTCTCTTATTCCTTCTCTTTCCCTTAACTTATGCTGAGTTCAAAATTGTAGCATATGCTGTGTTGATTGTAGTAGAGCAAATTCAATCTGAGGCGAGGTTCCTTAGTGTAAAATGTGAAACTCCTTGTCCATTGCTGACATTGGCAGGCAGTGTCAAGAGTAGCATCCATAACTTATTCTTCTTTTTTATTTTAATTAAAAAAAAAACACACCTTTAATTCACTGTTTGATCTAATGTAGTTTCAAGATTTTCATTGCTTTTATCCACCATGATTGAAAACTGTGAAGGCATATGAAGCAGGACCTAAGCATCAATAATGTAAGCAGGGTTTATCATCAACTTTACTACTGGAAAATTTTCTTTCAGAATTCAAAGTAGTTTGCATAAATGGTGTGCATGCCTTCCTGTACAAGGATATATAATAAGCATGCTCAGCTACTGCCCAAGCCACTTGCTGTGGATCTCTGTATCGCTCAGCAGCACACATTTTTGCAACATCCCTAATGTGCTCCTCAAACATATTATCAAATAGACTGTATAACAGTATAAACATGTTCCCGGGTTTTACATCAAACTTAAACAATCTGCATGTAAAGAAATGATAAGCAATTAATCAAAACCATTAAGAGAATTCAATAAAGCATGCTGACACCATCATAAACTATTACTTGTTTTGTCCTAAATGATAAAGAATATAGCGAAATTTTACATTAACTATCGGTTAAATTACAAATTTAACTGTCTCCAAAAAAAAAAAAAAAACTTTAACCTATATACAATTTAGTCTTAAAATTTAAATTTTTTTAGTCCTTTAATTTAATATATTTTCAATTTATTTATTTTTTCTAGTTCCATTCAATCTTACTATTAGTTTTAATATTTTCTACTTCTAAAACAACTTCATTTTGGCGGACTTAATGGTGTGAATTGGATGAAAAAACTACATTAGAAACAAATAAAAGTTGAAGGACAGAATGGATAAAAATAAAAATTTCATAAATTAAATTGAAAATAGGTCAAACTTAAATGTTATAATTTATAATTTAACCTTAATTATGTTGAGGGTCTTGGCCTCTTAGGTCGACTTCTATTTACCAACAAAATAAATAATTTAAGTTAAATTTCTAGAAGAATATAGTATATAGTATATGATATAATATACTATATAATTATATATGATATAATTTAATTATATCAAGTGATACTATTCCCTCAAGTGATATAATTTAGTGATATTCCCTCAAGTGATACTAAAATTATATAATCATATCATATACTAGATAATAATTTTTTTTTAATGAAAATAAAAGTTGGGTTCTAGAAGTTGTAGTTGCATCAAGTGACTATCTTCTCTATATGACAAATTTCTATTCTCACATTAATTATTAAGATAGGTTTTCTACAATTAAACTCTATTACCAATAGTTTATTCTATCAAAAGCACCATTACCTAATTATTTTGTTGCCAAAATGCAAAATTGACCCTCTAAGTAACATTTTATCATTTCAATCTTCTAAATTTCAGTTCTTTAAGTTTCAAATATAGTCAATTCAGTCCCCCGTTAAGCTTCTATTAAGTGCTGCCGCCTACTAACCAAAATGACGTCATTGTGGATTTTTTTTTTAATTAAAAAAACATTAATTTTTTTAAAAAAAAACTAAGGAATCCCCACCCCGCCACTAATATGATACCCTAGCTTAGATGAAACCGATATCTGAAAAATTTGAGGGGCTAAGGTAACTGAAATTGGGTAAACAGAATCCTTGATGATATGGGCCACAACCATTGACAAGTACAACATTTTTCCAAAAATTTGGTTGGCAGCTATTTTCCTTCCATTTACTCCACTTTGCCATAGACTCAGATGAACTAAGGTTTGTGGGTCCTGGAAGACCCATTGAAATGGCAAACGTTGAGGCCTGCTCTCCAACAATCAAAGTGTGTTTTGTATGCTCCATTACTAACCTAGCAACTTTGATGCCATCCTTCATATACCTCATAACAGCGACAGCTCCAATCTCTATTGTCACATATGCATTTCTTAGGGACATATTTAATGTAATTGGCTAATCCTTTGACAAAATGCACTTTACTTGTAATTGGGTAGATCTAAAATGAGTTTAAGACTTCAAGAAACATGTTGTTCAAGTTAAGTGTTAAAGCCATGAAGATCTGATTAAGGAACAAGTGAAGAAAGAGCTATTTACTAAAGCTCAACAGAAGCTTGACACAAGTTATTTCTGTCGAGACTTATGAAATTAGAAATTCTAAATCCGATTTTCGGCCCATGATTGTATATTTGTATAAGGTTTCTTTTCTCACAATTCTAGACATATATAAGAATTATTTTAAAGGTCGTCATACATGGAGAACATATGCAGAAAGTGCCCGAGTTCATTATTCTCTCTAAAGAAGCTACTGCGTCTTTATGCCAAGAGTTTTATGACTAAGGAGCTTCCTGATCTTCATTGTTGATGAACTGAAGAACTTTGCAGCCAACAATCTCTTCAAGTTGCTGAAGTTAGTCACGTATTGGGATCCATGCATCATTGGTTAGTCATGTACTAGGATTTGTGCATTGAACAGAAAGATTGCCGCTACAATATAAGTCCAATTGGGTATTGGGGTAAGGGTTCAACTGTAGGTTAGTACTTTAGGATAGGCCAAAGGGTTTAGTAAGATTCCTTATACTTGTAATCGTTTGTAATTGATAATAGTGGATTCTTGGGAGTGGTGACCTTAAAATCACCCGATGGGGTTTTGCCTTGGTGGTTTTCCCCATTCGTAAACAAATCACCTGTGTCAAATTTATTTTTCGCTGCGTTTAGATAATTTGGTGATTTGTTTGTACTGCCACGCTATTGCATGGAATTTGATCTAATTAATTAACTTGGATAATTAATTAATTAATTGCAAGGGATCAATTCAGTTTTCCCTAACAACATCCAACTTAGTGTGATTATACTCTAAATCTAACAACGAGTGTGATTATAAACCATATGCTTAGAATCAATAAATGAACTAATAAATTGGTTTAACATTTTTTTTCTCAGATATCGGTTTCATTTGAAGCTAGCGTGTCGTATCGGTGGGTGGGGGTGGTGATTTATTTGGTTTTTCAGTGGATAGGGGAACAATGTTGTTCCCCTTAGTTTTTATTTTTTTAATTAACGCTTTTTAGTTTTTTTAATTTAAGAAATTTATTAAAAAAATCCAAAACGACATCGTTTTGGATAATAGACGGCAGCACTTAACAGAAAACTAATAGAGAATTGAACTAACTAATAGAAAACTAATAGAGAATTGAACTAACTAACAGAAAACTAATAGAGAATTGAACTAACTATATTTGAAACTTAGAGAACTGAAATGAAAAAACTGAAACTTAGAAGACTGAAATGACAAAAGGTGAAACTTTTAGTTTTGCATTTTGGCCTTATTTTTTATAAAAAGTGTTGATGGCCATTTCAGAAGCCCAAGTGGAAGGGAGAAGCCCAGCAACACGGACAGAAAAGAGTTGGCAAACGGATAAAAAAACCCATTAAGTCCAAGCGGCAGGAATAATGGATCACAGGCCTATGAGATAAACAAATGGGCCTTGAGGAGGTAAATGGGCTTAAAGGAGCCCGAAAAGAGAGAAAAAGCAAACGATAGGCAGTATATGATGTGGAAAAGTGAGAATAGACCACGGTAGGCTCAAAGTAATGAAAGCAAAGAAAGTAAGGGGTTGATAGCAAGCCCATGAACCCCAATGATGAGGAATTATGTAATTGGGTCGGGGAAGCCCAAAGAATTCAGCAAAAGCCCATGGTGATGCAAAGTTAAGAAAATGGCCGAGGAAGCCCAAGAGAGGCAAACGGGCCCAGGACACCCAAGGGAAAACAAATGGGACACAGGAGCCCGCTAGTGATGTGACAATAGAACCAATGGCCTTGCTAGGCCATTAAGAGAAGAATAAACAATAGGCCCAAAGAGGTCCAGTTAGATTGAGGTAAAGCAACTTCACAGCAGGAATGATAGAATGGTATGGCAGGAGATGGTAGTGGGAAAAATGGTAAACTGAAGAAAAAGCAAAAGCCCACCATCAAGCAAGGCCTAGTCCTGAATAGGGCAAGCCATAAGGGAAAGGGAAACTAAAAAATGGTCAAAAATGGACGGCAAACTGTGTAGGCCAACCAGGACAGACGCATGAGCAACAGGCAGATTTTGGACATATGTGAAAGAGAGGCATGCACAAGGTCCAGACTTCACCAACTTGTACCCAGCCAATATAAGACACGGTGAGGTCATGGGTCAGAGGTAAGAGGGCATATTTTGGTGGTGGGAAGAGAGGAAAACCTATTTTGAGATTCCTGCTAGGGATCTTTTGGGAGAAGTGTCCTGCTGGGATGACATACCACTCAAAGGGGTAAAACTGAACTGGAACCACTGGATGCATGCCATGAGAGATAGGGAAGGAGAAGACACCCACATCATAGCAGGAAAGGGTGCCATGGCAGACAAACAAACAAAATAGTTTTCTTTTGTTTGGTGATGGGGAGTGGCACACAGATGGACCAGTGGTGGTCGGCAGGTACACCCAGACGGGCCAAATTAGACAAAGGTGGTTAAGGGCTAAAATAGTAAAATCCGATCATGGCAGGCACTATAAAGAGGCCCTTGCCATGTACAGGAACAAGGGGAGAACAAGCACTACAGTATTGGAAACTTGAAAACCAGGAAATAGAAAATAAGGATTAAGAAAGAAAAAAAGATAAGAAAAGGGGAATATTAGAAAAGAAGGAAAGAAAAAGGATAGAGAGTTAGAACGGCAGACATGCACTAATAGGTTGATTTCCTCTCTCCCTCTCAAAATCTTGCGCTCTGCTGGAAACAAAGGGTGTTCTTGTGTAACCATTCAGGTCTGCTTCCCTCAAAGTGATTAATTTCCACGGCAGGATCTCCTTGAGAGATTATTCACTTTGAGAAGAGGCGTTCTTCCCTCTCTGGTTTTGGTCTTGCAGATTAGACTTGATCTGATTTATTTCCTCTCTTAATCAACTTATATACTACCCACTTGTTCTCCTTACTTTTCTTATAAAATAATTGTTGTTAAACTGTGATTATCATTTTCTTAAGTAGGGATTATTTGTTTACCTTAATAAATATCTCAAAGTATTTTATTTTATTGTTATTATCATATTTGCCTGCTGCAACCCATCTGAAACAGTTCTGCTCGCCGTAAGTGTACTCCTGGCAGACGAAACATAGTTTGCGCACAAGCCGGACCAAGTTGAGTTGTAGTTGGACCGGTCTCAACTCCCATACTCAAAATACTCGGGCCCAATACCGCAGGAGGCAGCCTAGGCCACTTCAACAAAAAAAGGCCCACAATAAAAAGCTCTATTACCTAAAAGTTTCAAAAAATATAAAATTCTATTGAACTAAAATTTTGTTATCAAAAGTACTAGTAATTTAGTCTACATAAAACTCTATAACCTTAGTTTTAAGAAATTTAGGACCCGTTTGTTGGAGGAGTTTGAGTAATGTTTTTTGAGTGTTTTTTAATATATGTGTGGGTAAAAAAATGTGTTGAAATATGTGTAAAGTTGTTTAAAATGTGAAAATATGTGTTTGAACCACACAATCAAACAGGACCTTAGAATTTTATTATGAAAAATTTTAAATAATTTAAATAAAAAATTAATATTAATTTTAGTTAATTCAGTTATATTTCATAATTTTATGTTTTAAAATGGTAAAATTTACACTCCACGTAATGTGCGTGTGCCAAGTGATTTGATACATGTATATAGTACATCCTTTTTCTTTTTCTTTTTTGTCATTGACTCATTAAAATTTTTAATTTATTTTCGATAAAACTTTATTAAAATTTCAACTTGCTTACTAATTACTAATATAATTTTAATTAATTTACCTATAATTTTTAATTAAGCCATGCATTGCACAAGCATGATTCACCACATAATGTAAATATGTTTCTTGAATTGTTGTCATCTTCTTTTTCTCTAAATGATGAGTTTTAAGGTATTATATTTCCTCCAGTAGCTAAGAACTTTCTAGCTCAATAAAGGCCTCTTGATATTTTCAATGAAGAAGATAAGATAAGATATTAGTTAAGTAACTTACAAAGAAAATAAAGACATCAACAAAGAAGATAAGATAAGATATTAGTTGAGTAACTTACAAAGAAAATAGAGACATCAACAAGTATACATTTTATTAGAAGTTCTAAACACACACATCAAAGTTAAATAACCCACAAATGCGTGAAAATACATAGCCAACAGGGAAGAAACTTCAGCTTTTAACTTCCTAGAGTACCCTAATATCTTTGCCAAGCCCATTCATAAATTCGAGCTGGTCATCGTTAAATTACACTGCAAACATCAACAATTTTCTAGTCATAACCCATTCCTTATACGTTAGTAACAATAGTTACAACCTACAATACCCACTAAAACCCTAATTTCTCAAATTTTTTACGATTTTGATTTTTCATATTTTCTTTTTCAAAAACTAAAATCAAACCCTATGTAAATATTTTGGATATAAAGACAATGTTCCAACCCTTAGCTAAACTATTCTACTCCTTACTCATAAGATATTCCAAAAACTCCACATATATATATATAATGTGACAGATGAAATTTAAGACATTCGACTTTACGTCACGTCCCATTACAATCAACCCACCAACTCTCTTCTAATTACAAGCTGGACATTGCACTAACCCATTCTCATTACATTTCTCACACCTCTCCTTATCCCCATTCTTCAAAACCTTACAACTCCCACTACACTCCAAACACGGCACAAACCTCATACCCCCACACCCCTCACACGCTTGCCTCCCCACCCCTCTCTCCACACGTGCGTAACTCAGTATCTTCCCGAGTCGACCCGACTCGTTTAACTCAACCAATTCCTCCACTCCCCCAATATACCTTCCCTTCACAAACACCCTCGGCACACTCACCGAGTCAGACTCGCCCAGCAACTCCTTCAACTCGGTCCTAAACTCGGAGTGTAACGACACGTCTCGCTCGTCAAACACGACTCGGTGAGTTTCGAAAATCGTCCTCGCACGGTTACACTCCTCGTACGTGCGACGAACTCCTCGCAACGACGTCGTGTAGAGAACCACCGAGTCGGCCCCACCGTTTTTGGGACACTTCTCTGGGAACTCGCTCAGTGGGTCCCACTTATTGAAACTCGCCACTTTCCCTTCTCTTTCTCTCTCCATCCTATCCCTCACCACGAATATATTCTCCTTCACAGACCTCAAACTCACCGACTCGGTCTGAGTCCACTCCGTCCGGGTCGACTCAGCCCGCATCGACTCGGTCTTTCTCAACTCGACCGGTTTATTATTAGGAGTTGTTAGCTTCTTCTTCGCCTTGGCGTCGAGTTCTTCCACCGTGTGAAAAGACATGCTCTTACGTGGCGCGTTCTTATTGGGTGGAGCCGGTTCAGCTTTTGCTGACGTGAAAACGGGTTTAGTGTTGGGCTCGGGTTTGGGCTTGAGGTCCGACAATACGGATTTGCTGACTTCGTCCCAGGAGAGAGGGGAGTCGGATTTTTCGAGCGTGTGAAGCTTTTCGAGAATAGGGACTGGCACGTGCGAGGGCTTATCTTCTTTTTCTTGGAGCTCCTGAGGCTTATGGTCGATCATGAGCCAGGGCTCTTGGATGGCGTTGATGTCGAAGACTGCAAAGCTCGTGGGAGCTGGTCGGTACACATCGACGGTTGCCTTGATTTGATTGGGCTTGGAAGTGGTGCAACCCATTTTGGGCCGTTGGATGAATTTTGCTTTTTTTGGGGGTGATATGCAAATGAATTTTCTAGTTATGCAATGGGGGATGGTTAAGGTTTTTAAGGAGGGAAATTTGTGTTGTGTGGATGTGATGAAGGATTTTATCTAGTTTGGAAATTTGGGTCTTTTGTTGTAAGCCTTGGGATGATGTGTGGTGTACGAGATGGTTGGATTTTGTACCTTTAGATAATAGCCACGTGGGAATAAGTTCAATTTTGGACACGTTTGCATATTTGAAAGCTTTTGTGGCTGGTTTTAAGTTTTAAAGTTTAGGATGATCCAAATACCAATAGTTTTCGTGTTACTTACTTTGATTTAAAGCTACCAAAGTCTTGTATGAATGCGGCATGTACGTTATTAAACACATGCATACAAAAAAGCTACCAAAGTCTTGTTGATTTTGTGCAAATGGGATTTTGACGTTGGTTTGGCTTTTGAGTGTTTAAATTTGTGTTCAATTAATTTGTTAAGGACATTTGTGGCTGGTAATATTGTGAATTGAGATAATTGAAAGATAGTATAGTCAATTTGAGATGACTAATCTTCTGAACTTGAGAGAGAAAATATATATTTTTTGGTTAATTTTTTGCTTACTTCATTCATAATTCCTACGTACATAAGTACTAGTGAGGAGATAAGTTTCATTACAACCAAGTCCTAAAACATAGGATCCAACTTCTATTTAAATTTAAATACAAATTGAAATTAAATCCTAATCCTCATCCTAATCTACATCATAATTTTATTAGAATTCTATTCAAATTCAAACTTTTTCAATTACTTCAAAATTATTTGCCATTTGGCCTTGGGACACAACATTCCCTTCCCCTTTGGATGAATCTTGTCCTCAAGATTCTGCAACATAGAAATTAACGCTTGTTCACATTGGTTGGAGAATACTTGGCCTCGAATTTTGAAGTGTTGAAGGAAAATTATGACCATGGAGACTTGCACCAATTCTTTAACCATTTTTGTGAGCACTAGAAACAAAATATCTTGCTTTTCATACCCTTGAACTCGTCAGAAATGACGAATTCAGTGAGTGGGATTGAGATCGGCTTATTTGAATTCGTGAAAAGATCCCTTTGATCAATGTTTTCCACTTCAATGAACCTTTGATCTTCAAACTCAATTTTTATAGAAAGTGCACCCTCCAACGTATTACTTTCTTGAATTGTTGATGATGCTTGGAGCACATCACTTTGATTCTCCGAAATTTCATGGGATCCTTGATCTTTTGATTGTTCTTTGAGTTCTAAAAGTATATTGGATTGTTTATCGAAGACCTCTATCATTTGATCCCAAAAATCTTGCATCCTTGCTATGCTTTTGGACATGTCCTTGACAATCTCTAACATATAGTTAACATGCTTTGACATTGTTCGTTGTTCTTTAGGATTGAAGATTTGATATAGGCTAGACATGATTTACCTTGAGCTTGATGCAAAATCTGAATTTTCATTTTTTTTTTTTTTGGGTGTGGGTTGTGGGGACTAGTGTGTGCGGTTTTCGATTTGACTAGGTTAGGAGCTATTTGGGGGGCATGGGCTAATAAAAAGCAAGTTGGAGGTGGTATGATTACTGGTTGACAGGTTGGACTCTTGATGGAACGGGTTGTTTGGGGCTTGTAGATCTGTTGTTGTTTTGCCTTTTTTTTTTCTTTTTTGGTGGGTGGCTGAGGAAGATGGTGGTGGTTGGCTCTAAATAACAAATGTTGTGAATTGAGATAATTGAAAGATAGTATAGTTAATTCGAGATGACTAATCTCCTAAACTTGAGAGAGGAAATAGACATTTTTTGGTTAATTTTCTGCTTACTTCATCCATAATTCCTACGTACATAAATAGTAGTATGGAGATAAGCTCCATCACAACCAAGTCCTAAAACATAGGATCCGACTCCTATTTAAATTTAAATATAAATTGAAATTAAATCCTAATCCTCATCCAAATTTACTGCATAATTTTACTAGAAATCTATTCAAATTCAAAAATTTTCAACTACTTCAGAATTATTTGCCATTTGGCCTTTGGACATAACAGGTCCATGGTATCATATGAAGTATTAGATTAGAATTAGTCATCCTTTTCTCTCTTATAAGGTGTTGACGTTTCATTTGAATCAGAATCAGGTAATGTAACCATCCAAATTTTTATAGAAATAAGCTTGGTAGAAATAAAGGTGGTGGGAGGTTCGGGGCTTTTCCTTCGTATATTTCAATGAAAGCTTACTTATTTTGTCACCAAGCATGATTGTTTACTTAAGTCATTGTTAGGTTCATATTTTATGTAATTGGCACATCCTATGACAAAACGCACTTTACTTGTATTTGGGTAAATTCAAGTAGGTTCAAGATGATTATTATAAGTGTTTACATTGAAGACATGAAGATTACTCAAGAACTACTCAAGAAAAGCAAAATCTATAGGTCCCGATACCTCCTCGATACCTGTTGATCTATCGATATTTATTAAACCTTGATACCTGTCTCGATACCTCTCGATTTATCGAGCTTATGATATTTTTCATATAGCCTACGACGTTTTGATTCCTAAAAGCTATTTGTTTATGAGTTTGCATAATCCTTATAGGACTAGAAAAACTCAAGGTTTGTGTAAACTTAATTGGAATGGGAGAGCCTATTTAAAAGGTCCATTAAGCTCCTATTTAAATAAGGAGGTGGAGAAAAAAAAACCCTAACTCTAGAAAGTTTCATAAGGTTTTCTTTTTGAAACCCTAATCTTCTCCTACAGAAAAAAAAGTTATTGCTACGTTTCTTGTACGCCTTTGAGTTCTATAACCAAACAAATTCTTTAGCACCAACATTGAAGATCTTATTGGCGTTTCTATGTGAAGCTATTGCAAATTAACTACAATAATCAAAGGGTTACTGTGGAGTTAGTCACATACTGAGATTCGTGCAAAAGGGTTAGTCATAGATTGGAGATTTGTGCAACAAAGGAAAGAAGGCTACTACAAGATCAAGTCCAATTGGGTATTAGAGTAAGAGTTTAACTATAGGTTGGTATTTCGAGATAGACTAGGATAGTGGTAAGATTCCTTATACTTGTAACCGCTTGATTATTGATTAGTGGATTCTTGGGAATAGTGACCTTAAATTCACTCGGTGGGGGAGCGAGATTATTGTGCCTTGGTCCAACATTGTTCATTTATATTTTTTATTTTTATTGTAATCAAAATATAATTTTCTTGGTAGTTTCTCCAACACACACACACACACACACATATATACATATATAGGTCCGTTTAATGGATGCTTTTAAAATATTTGTTAATGGATCATTTTAAGAAAGTTTTAATATCACTTATATGAGAAGGGTTATGCTAACGGATACCTTTAGGGCAATTGTTAATAAAGCATAATAGGAATATTTTGACACCACTTTCATGGGAAATATAAAAAGCTGTCAACAACATTTATTATTTTATCATTCTCCCAATAAAATATTTCTTAAAATAGCTCCTAAACCAATGCCCCTAGAGCATTGGTTAACATTTCTCTTATGAGAAATATAAAAAAGTTGTCAAAAAATCAATTACTTTTTTCTTTTTCCATAAAAAAGTTCTTAAAATGTTTCCTAAACCAAGGCATTTGTTAACTTTTCCCTTCATTTATAAGTAGCTGAGATAATTTTTGGTAATATTGATCAGATTAGTTAGAGATATTTTCCCATTCCTCTTTATCTTCTTTTTGTATTTCTTGGGACAAAATTGCCAAATGCCCATTTCGGGAAAACTAATTAGTATTTTGCCCTTCTTCCCAAACTAAATAGGGAAATGCCCCTCTTTTGAAACTCGACTTTTTCAAAATCGAGTTAAGCCCTATAGTGACGTTTTCAAGGACATATAGTGACGTTTTTAAAGACCTATAGTAGCGTTTTATAACTTGATACTCATGAAATCGAGTTATAGGCAATAAAATTGCCTATAACTCGATTTCATGGATATCAAGTTATAAAACGTCACTATAGGTTTTTAAAACGTCACTATAGGTCCTTAAAAACGTCACTATAGGGTTCCAGAAATTTTTTTTTTTTAAAACTCGATTTTGAAAAAATCGAGTTCCAAAAGAGGGGCATTTCCCAAATTAGTTTGGGAAGAAGGGCAAAATGCTAATTAGTTTGGTTAAAAAGGGCAGAAGCCCATTTTGTCCGTATTTCTTGTTCTAGCATTATTTATGTTTTGCTTTCATGTTAAGAGTTTTTGTGAAAGTTTAGGTGTGGTTTTAATTCCTTGATAGTGAATTTTGATTAGTGGTATCTGTAAGCTTAGAATTAGCAAAACCAAAAAAAAAAAAAAAAAAAATTTATACGTTGTAATAGATGCTATTGTATTATTTAATTATTATTTAAGTATTTTTACAGCAATGGGATTGTCAAATATTTATTAGACAAAAGTGAAACCTACATTTACAAATGAAAGATATCCGTACGTTTTCTCAAGTGAATGGCACACAATGAATTTGGAAATTTTGACTGCAACTGAGACAAATTACTGAGGTTTAACTCGTTAAACGTCCAAAAGTTTGAAAAAGATCATTTCATTGGCATCCCCACCAACACCCTAAAGTTGCCTGCAATTTGAACGTTTGAACGTATAGAATGAGTCATCCTAAATGCCCCCACTATCATATGCCCCTCGAGAACTTCATGGTTCATCAAGTAAAAGTGATGCTACATGAACAAAAAATTTAACAATTTTTTTCACACCTGTTAAGTTAGCAAACTTTAACCAGTTCATCTGAGCCCATTACTGATATTACTATTTTATCTAGAACGTATGTCAAATTTTTTATCAAATTATTTGTGTTTCTAAACTTTCTCTTCAAAAAAAAAAAAAAATATGACAAGGCCAAAAGCCGTATAATTGAATTGGTATGTTAAAATATTTTTAATGGAGGCATTCAAGATTCAAAACACACCTCCTAATTATTATATCATTAAAATTTAAAACAAAAATTTCAGCAAAGGTAATATGACAGAGATGCAAGAAGTTGCATTAAAAATTCAAACGTACTGTTCTATCCTTCAATCCCAAAAATAATAATAATAAACGTATAGGTGTTTGAAATTTATTATCTATTTGAGAACAACTTATTTAGTTGAAACTGAAAATTTTTATTATTGAAAGTATTGTAAATAAAGTTAAAAAGTAGTTGAAATAGTACCATGAGACCCAGTGCCACTTCTCCCACTCCCACCTAAACACCCACTTTGAAACAATGAAACCCAATCCCACTAATAACCTGGATAATCATAACCCTTCAACTAATCTTGAGCTATAAATAAGAGATGAGAATGAGAAAAAGGAGGTTGGCAATTCTAGGAAGAGTATTAAGAGAAGAGGGCAGACACTCAGAGGGAGCAAAGGAGCGATCTTGTGAGGGAAGGAGAAAGGCTAAAGGAAATAGAATTGTATTTGGGCCTGTCGAGTATAGGACCACCCATAGTAGGAAACACAAAAAGCCCACGAAACAAATAGATTATGAGCTCACATAGAGGTCAAGCCCATTAACCATACAAATTAGGCACGCATAATTGGCGTCGTCTGTGGAAATCTCTTGCAAAGCTGTGGTTCTGTCAAGGCGTGCACAGGAAAATGTCTGGAGATCTGTCTGGGAGTTATGCTTAAAATGGTTCTAGGAGGTCTTTAAGGGAATCCACTTGGAGGGATAGAAGGCAGAAAAGACGCGAAGATAGGGGGCATGAGGAGGAAGGGTAGTCTAACCTTGGAGAAGGGTCGTTTCAAATATACCAGACAATGTCGGGCGCTTCGGGGTGTAATCATTTTGACATAAGGGATGAAGAGTGCGACCAAAGGGACGAGGAGCTCGAACGCCTTTGTAGGTTGGTGAGAGATTTAGAGTTGCAAGCAAGAGGTAGGTATCAGAGAAGGGACCACGGGGAGCGAAGGGAAAGGTCGACTAGCGTAGGGGATCATCATGGAGTAGGATCCCATCAATCTGGGTCTTATCGGCACTAGGACTGTTCACGGGAATATGCAGAGCGGGATTCGATTTCCCCTGAAGAAAGACGACCTCGGAATGTGGCCATAGATGCTAAGAGCCGCACATTACATTGAGCTGCCCGGTCATTGTTCTCGAGGGACATTGAAAGGGTGCCTATGCCGAGCAGATTTACGAGGCCTCCATTCAATTCCTACGATGGAAAGATGGACCCAGTAGAACATGTAAGCCATTATATTCAAATGATGTCTTTGAACACTCACAACGATGCACTGATGTGTAAAGTGTTCCTTTTGAGCCTCGGCCCCACTGCTTTGAGATGGTTTAATGGGTTAAGGAAAGACTCAATTCACAGTTTTTCTAAATTGATTCAAGAGTTCGGTGTACGGTTCATGACCTGCAGCCGAGTCCCTTAGCCCGTGGACGCGTTATTGTCAATGAAAATGGGGGCAGGGGAAACACTCCGCAGCTACGCTAACCAGTATTGGGAGTTGTACAATGAGATTGGCGAAGGTAATGAAAAAATCGCGGCAAGTACTTTTAGGATGGGGTTGCCCGAGGATTTTGGCCTACATGAATCATTAACGAGGAGGCCTCCCAAGAATATGAGGCAGTTGATGAGGTGTATCGAAGAATACAAACGCTTGGAAGATGATCGGCTACAGAATAAGGGCAAGGCACCGGTCATAAATCATTCTTGGCATATTGGCTTACCGTTCAGGCCCCGGAAGGATTTGAGGATTCGAGAACCAAAGCCACAGATGGGAGAAGTGAATGTAGCCTTCAAAGAACCGGTGCATAGAATCATTGATTGAATTAAGAATGAACCATGCTTTCGGTGGCCAAACAAGATGGGGGGAGACCCGTCTAGGAGGAATCAGAACTTGTATTGTACTTATCATAAAGATAAGAGGCATACCACCGAACAATACAGGGCGTTAAAAGATCATCTAGAGCAATTGGTAAAAACGGGATACCTGAAAGAG
Source organism: Quercus lobata (assembly GCF_001633185.2). NCBI lineage: Eukaryota > Viridiplantae > Streptophyta > Magnoliopsida > Fagales > Fagaceae > Quercus > Quercus lobata. Next base: position 30,002,725 of record NC_044905.1, on the reverse strand, counting down.
TTCGTAGTGGATCCTAGGAATCAGGAAACGGAGCAGGGTGCCTGGCCCCGTGGAAATCCTTTCCCTCCCCTACTGGGAGTAATAGAAGTTATCCACGCGGTACCAAAAGGTACTCAGACATTTGGTAAAAGGGAGGTACTGGCTATGGCATCGACAGAAAGCTACACGGGTGAACAACCCCCTGAGAAGAAATTGAAGTACACTCGGGAGCCCATTGCCTTCAATGATGATAACCTGGAAGGCACGATTCAACCACATGATGATGTCTTGGTAGTTGCAGCCCGAATAAATGGTTTCATAGTAAAGAGAATGTTGATTGATCAGGGGAGTGGCGTCGAGGTGATGTATCCCGATCTATTTAAAGGGCTCGATGTAAAGAGTGAAGATCTCTTCAGGTATGATACACCCCTACTGGGATTTGACGGCCATATGGTGATGTTGGAAGAGCAAATTATGCTTCCCGTGAATATGGAAGGTAAGGAGGTAATGATGACATTCATAATGGTCACTTCTTTCTCTCCGTACACTGCGATCCTAGGAAGGTCGTGGATTCATGCAATGGAGGCTGTATTGTCCACCCTGCATGTAAAGGTCAAGTTCTGCACCAAGCAGGGAATTGCCGAAGTAAGGGGCAATTAGCAAATGGCCAGATTGTGTTTGATGGCCGCAGTTGATCGGGGAATCAAGCAAAAGGAGTCAACCGAGGAAACTCCTTTATAGCAATTACAGGGACCCCAAGGGGAAGCAGGAGCCAGCTGTGCCGAGGACTTGGTATAAGTAAAGATATTGCCGGATGTTGACAGGAGCTTTCTGATTGGAGCAAGTGTGAAGGATGAAGAGAGGGTAGAGATGTTGCTATTTCTTATGTAGAACATAGACGTGTTCGCTTGGAGCTTGTATGAGGTTCCCAGGGTGGACCCCGAGTTTATAGTTCACAAGCTCAACGTAGATCCCTTGCATCCTTCCAAGAAGCAAAAGCCGAGGAGGTCGGTTAAGGAGCACGCCGATGCTGTTAGGCAGGAGGTCAAAAGACTAAAGGAGGCTGGGCCAATAAAGGAGATATTTTTTCCAGAATGGCTTGCGAATACCGTGGTGGTAAGAAAGAAAAATGGTAAGTGGAGAGTTTGTGTTGACTTCACTGACCTCAACTGAGCATGTCCGAAGGACCCATTCCTTATGTCGAAGATTGATCAGTTAGTGGATGCCACATACGAGCATCCAAGGATGAGTTTTCTGGATGCTTTTTAGGGTTATCACCAAATTTTCCTAGCTGTCGAGGACCAGGAGAAGACAGCATTTATAACCCCTGATGCTAACTACCACTATATGGTGATGCCGTTTGGATTGAAGAACGTCGGGGCCACGTATCAAGGAATGATGACGAGAATGTTTCGGGACAAGATAGGGCGTACAATTGAGGTGTACATTGATGAAATGGTGGTGAAAAGCAAATGGGAAGCACAACACATCGAGGATCTCAAAAGAGTGATTGAAGTACTTCGGCAGTACAGGTTGCGCCTTAATGCCGAAAAGTGTGCTCAGAGTGGGGGCTGGCAAGTTCCTAGGGTATTTGATCACTAACCGGGGAATAGAAGTCAATCCTGACTAGATTGAAGCGGTGAAACGCCTTAAACTGCCGAGCAATCCTAAGGAAATCCAAGTGCTGACTGGCATGTTAGCTGCTCTTAATCGGTTTATTTCAAAGTTCGCTGACTGCTATCGACCATTTTACTAGCTTCTGAAAAAGTGGAGGAGGTTCTAGTGGAGTGAGGAGTGTGAAAAGGCTTTTCAAGAATTGAAAGAATATTTGGTGCGGGCACCAATGCTGACAACACCAGAACTCGGGGAGGATTTATTCATGTATCTGAGGGACCAAGGAGTGCAATAGCTAGTGTATTAAATCAATAAAAATCTAGTTTATGCTAAGACGAGGTACTTGCCCTTGGAGAAGTTGGTGTTAGCACTGGTGCATGCCACGCGGAAGCTACCCCATTACTTTCAAGCTCACACCGTTTATGTATTGATCGAGTATCCTCTGTAGTCATTATTGAGGAGGTCGAATTTCACGGGAAGGATAGCTAAGTCGGGAACTCGACTAGTTTCTTTTGATATTAGGTATAGGTCAAGGAGCTCGGTGAAGGGCCAGGTCCTAATTGATTTTGTTGCAGAGTTTTCCTTGAGGGAGGGAAAGGAGATGGTTTGCAATATAGAGATGATCCCTTGGAGAGTATTCGGACGGTGCATCCAGCGCATTAGGACTGGGGCTGGAATCGTAGTTATCACCTTGGATGGAATAAAGTTGAAACACTTCTTTAGGTTAGGCTTTAAGGCCTCTAACAATGAAGTCGAGTATGAGGCTTTGTTGGCCGGGTTAAGAGTTATATCAGACCTGGGTGCTAAGGAGGTAGAAGTCTATTCAGATTCCCGGTTGGTGGTCAATTAGGTACAAGGAAGGTTTGAGGGTAAGGACCCTTAGATGATGAGGTACTTACGGCTGGTGAAGCAAACCATGGACCGCTTTCCAAGTGTCAAAAAGATCCAGGTGGCAAGGGGACAGAACCGGCATGCCGACTTTTTGGCCACATTAGTGTCCTCATCAACTGAGGGAATTCCTCGGTTAATAAAAGTAGAGCTGGTAGCAGAACCAAGTTTCAGTGCAGGAGTAGGTGTCTCACAGGTGGCAATGGTCGGGCCATGTTGGATGGATCCAATCATCAAGTTCCTAGCTGAGGATCATTTGGTGGATGACGAGAATGAAGCAGAAAAAGTACGTCGAACAACTGCTTGGTATTGGTTGTTGACCGATCATAAGCTATATCGAAGATCTTTTGGTGGGCCTTACCTACAGTGCTTGCATCCTAGCAAGGTTGAGGAACTACTGGCTGAGCTACATGATGGGGTGTGCGGTAGTCATGTAGGGGGTTGTTCGTTAGCTCATCAAGCAATGACCCAAGGATTTTGGTGGCCGTAAATGCAGAAGGATGCTAACGAGTATGCGTGGAAATGCGAGCAATGTCAAAGGCACGCCCCTATGATCCACCAACCGGCAAGGAACTTGAATCCCATTTGTAGCCCCTGGCCCTTTGCACAGTGAGGGCTAGACATCATTGGTCCATTCCCCCGAGTGACAGGAAATCGGAGGTTCATCCTAGTGGCTGTGGATTACTTCACCAAATGGACGGAAGCAGAGGCCTTGGCGAACATTCGGGACGCGGATGTAAAGAAATTTGTATGGAGGAATATAGTGACGAGATTTGTGGTATTGGAATCCCTAGTGTCAGAAAACGGGTTGCAATTTGATAGCAAAGCTTTTCGTGAGTTTTGTGGCATCCTCGGCATCACAAATCGATATTTGACCCCGGCATACCCACAGAGCAATGGCCAAGCCGAGGCCACCAGCAAGGCCATTGTGAATTGGCTGAAGAGGAGGTTAGAAGGTGCCAAAGGTGGGTAGGCAGATGAATTACCTAGTGTTCTGTGGGCGTACCAAACTACCCCGAGAAGGTCTACGGGGGAAACCCCATTTTCCCTAACATATGGAGTAGAAGCAGTCATACTCGCAGAAGTAAACTTGTGCAGTGCTCGAGTTTCAGGATTTAGCCCCGCCTAGAATTCAGAGTTTTTGATGAAACAGTTGAGCATGCTGGAAGAACGTTGGGAATCAGCCACTATACGGCTGGCAGAATATCAATAAAGACTTGCCCGGAGATACAATAAGGACGTAAGGAAAAGGGAGTTTGGAGTGGGAGATCTGGTACTTCGGAAGGTAATGGGGAATACATGAGACATTAACACAGGGAAGTTAGCACCAACTTGGGAGGGAATATATAGAGTCACCGCCATTGCAGGGGCAGAAGCATATTACTTGGAGGATTTGACGAAAGACCACTTCCCCGACTATGGAATGCCCACAATCTGAAGAAATTCTACCATTGAGTATCTGTATACGGGGGTACATGTTGAATGTAATATTATATGTGCACGTTAATTAATGCAAAAGCAATGTTTGTCCATGCAGGTGTATCAGTACTTATGATTTTACCGTTGTTAACTCATTAAGTTCCGGTCAACACACACGGGAAATTTCGTATCAAATTTTTCTAAGTATAAAAACCTATTCTCGGCTCGATTTTCATCGCTAAGTAGGTGGAAACCTTACGCTAAATCTTTCTATGGACAAAAACCTTACCTTGGCTCGATTTTCATTGTCGAGCAGGTGGAAACCTTACGCTAAATTTTTCTAAGGACAGAAACCTGTTCCTGGCTTGATTTTCATCGCCGAGTAGGTGGAAACCTTATGCTAAGTGTGCGTTTGTTTCAGCTTTTAGGAGCTGAAACGCATGTTTCTATAAAAGCTGGAGAGTTTTGTGTGCTTGGCTCAACCCAAAACGCAACTTTTTGGAAAAAGTTGCGTTTTGGGCCAAGGCTAAAAATGCGCTGAGAACGCGCAAATCTTATGGAGCGCAGGAGGTCCATAAACCAAAAAGCGCATGCGCGTTGGAACTATCCGTTGGGCTGATTAATCAATTACCAAATTACCCTGATAAAAAGTCCTCACCAGTTCTCACGCCTGAAGCTCACTCTCACGCCTCTCATCTCTTCTCTCTGCTCTGCCCTCTCCGTGGTAAGTCTCTCTGCTCTGTCATCTGTTGAATCTTCTTCCTCTTCTTCTTCTTTCTTTTGTCTTCTTCAACGCGCACTGATCTGTATTTTTTTTTTTTTTTTAATTTTATTTCTGTCTAATCTGATATGAGAAATACATTTTGAAGGTAGAGATTTGATCAACAAAACACCAAGCAACTGATCTGCTACCAAAAACCACCAAGTACTAACATTGATCTGAATTTTTTTTTTTTTTTTTTTTTTTTTTACCGAGTGTGGGAAATTTTTTTCCAGATCTTGCATGCTTTGTTCTTGCTAATGATCTATTTGTTCTCTTGTCAGGTACTAAAAAAATTTGTGGGTACATGCTTTTTTTATCGAGTGTTTGATTTGTTTTCTCGGCAACCCAAAAATAGATTAGTGGGTATTGTTCCTTTACTTGTTTAGTTATTTGTTTTTGTTGATTGGAATTTACAGTGGTTTGAATCTTGCTATGAATGGTTTGTAGACTTGTAGCTCATAATTCTAATAGAAAAAAGACAAAAGTTTGGGTTTGGGGTTTGAAAATCAGAGGAGAAAAAAGAAAATATGTAGTTGTTGTCAGGGTGATCATGGGGTTTTTATTAATAGTGATTTGATTGAATTAAAAACGTTGAGATTTGTTTTTGGAACTGACGATTGAAAGGTAACGAGGAATGTAGTGTTCGGTTTACCGTATAAATTTAAATATGAGGATTATTGTTGATGGCAAAGCTAAGTATTGATGTGGGGGTCTCTATTGATGTAATAACATGGTGATTCATGAATTGCACTTGTATAGGCTCTGTTGCTGAAAAGCTTGTACGGGCTCTATTCATGGTTGCTAAATCCAGACAACCATCTGTAATTTTCATGGATGAAGTATGCTATCCTTTCTGCAAACTACATTGTGAGGGTCTTAGTAGTCACCATACTTGGTTTTCCTTGAAGTATGCTATTCCTTTTATGCTTAAGTAGATTGTGTAGTTCATGAAGGAACATTGAGTGCATAAAGTTTGCATTGCATTGCTATGTCCTATGGCACTTTTCAGATTCGTATTTGTTTGGAACTTGAGCTGGAACTTGATATACAGATCCTAGTTGGCTGAAATTGATTGTATTGGAGAATGAACAATTATTGTTGTGGCTAGGAGTTGAGTTTCATATTGTTATTTAGTAATCTGAATGATAATCTTGTCTTACAATAAAATTAATCAAATACATGAATATTTGTGAATGTTGCAAATTCATATTTTAAATATTAGGGCATTCACAATGAGCTCAATGGAGTTCTAGTTGAGTTTTGCTAGAAAAGCCTTTTTCTATTGTAACTACCAACCATTTCAGTCTTCTCTTTTTTTTTTTTACTATTTGTACTTGTCAAGCACACTTTGCTTTATACTGGAGGATTCATGAATGAGATCAAGGTTTTTTATGATAAGGCTCATTGGCTTGTTTTTATGGTTTTGCTAATATGCTTCAACCTCACTGGTTAACTTTATAGATAGGTAAAAACACCACTTCCAACCCTGAGGCAAAAAAGGCTAGAGCATTATGGGATAATAATCCAAGCTGGACAACTACTTTTTGTAACCTTTGTGTGGAACAGATTCAACTCGGGAATAGATCAAAAGGTGCTGCCTTTAGTATCGAAGGTTGGACCAATCTAGTGACCAAATTTTGTGATGAGACCGGTCAAAACTATGATAAGGACCAATTAAAAAGTAGGTGGGATGTATTAAAAGGTGATTGGAGAGTGTGGGAACAATTGAGGAATCTTGACACAGGTTTAGGTTGGGATGCAGTGAAGGGAACGATTCGTGCTACTGATGATTGGTGGATCTGGAAGTTGAAGGTGAGTTGAGTATTTTATTAGTACGTAGTTAGTTGGAGATAGTTTTTTTATATTATTGTTATATGAGTGAAATTATAATTACATTTTGTAGGAATTACCCAAAGCTAAAAAATTTCGAGAGAAAGGTCCACAGAATATAGAACAATTTGATATAATATTTAGGGATGTTGTAGCAACTGGAGTAGCTGCATGGACCCCTTCTTCAAATACACTCCCTCCAACAATGCCATAAGAGGGTGCTGGTGATTCAGATGGTAGCTCCGAATTTAAGGATGATCAATGTGACATGAGTTTAGACATTGATAGTTTGCAGCAAGGATATACTAGTCAATCATGTAGTTCAGGACAAAAGTGAACTAGTGAATCAATACCCTCACAGAAGAAAAAGAAGAAGATAGGAGGAGCTGCAATGTTGGACAATCGTATTAGTCAATTAATAACTTTATGTCAGAATAAGTCTAAAGGTACTTCTCGAGAGTCACCAAGTTCAATTGATAATGTCATGCCGATTGTGAAAGCACTTCTTGGAGTGGATAGTAAGTTTGTGGTTCAAGCTTCCTATATCTTACTAAAAAGGTCACATAGGGAGATGTTCCTAACTTTCAAGGAGCCAGAGTCACAGCTGGAGTGGCTACAAGGAATGATTTGTTGGAACCAAAAGAAGTGACCAACCTTATGTGGTACTCTGTATTAGCTTAGGACTAATATTAACTCTATGTTGTATTAACTTACGACTAATATTAGCTTTATGTTGTATTAGCTATGTTGTATTAACTTTAAACTAAGTTATGTGATATTTAGTATTAGCTTTGGACTAATATATGTGTAATGTAAACACATTTGAAGCAATTGTTACAGTGTTATGTACTTGATGTTCTGAATTGTGTTGGTATGCAACGTGTTTCTAGTCAACTATTACACCTTTTGTTACTTTGTTGATTATTATGTTGATTTATATTAAGTATTAGCAATGGTTGATTATTTGTTACTTTGTTGTGTAGCCTAAACCAATATGGTGATTATAATGGTACTCATGAGAGTGGCAATTTTATGGAACTATTAATGGATGGGGATTACAGAAATTACTGTGATTATCATGATGGTGGTGATTATAACAATGCTAACAATAATAATGATAGTGATAACTATGATGATGATGATGGTGAGAGTAGTGACAGTGATAATGATAGTGATAGTGATTTTGATGATGATGATAGTAATGATGATTCTGATGAGGAGTTTTACCAGCTTGTGGCAGTTACCTGTGAAGCAGTTGTGACATATTTCAATAAGTACATTAATAAGACTCCTTGTTATGATTTTGAACAAACAGGGTGGGCTTGGGTGAGACGTTGTATGGAAGGTAATGAGAAATTGTGTTACAACATGTTTAGAATGAAAAAGGAGGTGTTTCTTAATTTGTGTCAAGTTTTACAACGTGACTATGGACTTCAACATTCAAGGAATATAAGGTTAGAAGAGTCAGTGGCAATTTGTTTACTGATACTTGGTCATGGAACATGTAACTAAATGGTTGAAGAAATATTTAAGCATTCAGGTGAAACCATAAGTAGATATTTTGAGAAGATGATCACTCTGTTGGGTGCTCGCTTTGCAGCTGCATATGTAAAGCCTTCGGATCCAACTTTTAGTGAAGTTCCAACCAAAATACAAGACCATCCAATTTATTGGCCACATTTTAAAGTATGTGTACTATTGTATATTTGAATAAGTGTTATTGTATATAAGATAATACAATGCATGTGGAACTGAAAACTATTAATGTTTTTATTAGGATTGCATCGGTGCAATTGATGGCACACATCTGACAGCGGTTGTACCTACTGAGAAGTCCATTCCATACTTTGGAAGAAAGGGATATCCAACCCAAAATGTGATGGCTGCATGTGACTTTGATATGTTATTCACATTTGTTTTGCTTGGATGGGAAGGTGCAACACACGACACTCACATTTTTCTTGATACTATTTGTAAACAAAGTAACAACTCTCCGCACCCACCACCAGGTTTGTAATTGGTTAATCAATTGTTCATTATAATGACATATTTTATGAGTGTGTTAATACAATTGAATTTTTTTTTTCTAGGGAAATATTATGTAGTTGATTTTGGATACCCAATGATGAAAGGCTATTTGGCACCATACAAGGGGATATCATACCATCTTCAAGACTTTCGAAGGAGAGGTGGAAGCCCTAGAATTAGACATGAAAAATTTAACCATGCTCACTCATCTCTTCGATGTATGATTGAGCACACTTTTGGTGTGTGGAAGAATAAATGGAGAATTATCAGAAACATGCCATCTTTTCCATTCCATATCCAATTACTTATTGTATTTGCTACTATGGCTCTTCATAATTTTGTTAGACTAAATGATAGGGATGATAGGGGCTTCATAAATGCCAATCGAGATTCAATTTCTAGAAGAGAACATAATAGTGAAGCAGGTAGTAGTTATGAGTAGAACTCAGGATCTTTAACAGACCCTACGATGGTGGTTCTTCGTGATTCTATTGCTAATTCCATTTGGGGGGATAATAATGAGTAGTTTTTTTTTTTCTTTTTCTTTTTATAATATCATGTAGTACAATTTAAACTTAGGTTATTGGTATGTATTTTATCATCTTTTTTATATTTTTGTGTTGTATAATTTAAACTTGGGTTATTGATATGTATTTTATATCTTTTTACATTTTTATGTAGTACAATTTAAACTTGGATTATTGGTGTATATTTTATCATCTTTTTACATTTTTATTTTGTACTTCATGATGATGAAAATTATTTAGATTTAATTAATATTAATAAGAAGTCATTAATGGTAATAACAAATAATGATGACACTAAAAAAGAAAAATTGCCCAAACATTATTAAAATAATACCAATAATATATATTTATTATTATTATTATTTTTTAGTAAGTATATGAAATAGATGATTTAATAAGTATGAAATAAACTCACATCCAAAAAAAAAAAAAAAAAAAAAAAGAGTATGAAATAAACTCCCTTATATATACATTATCCTTTTTGGTAATTTATCCCTCAAACTGCCACTTTTATAAGTGCTAGCCAAACACTCAGCTTTTACCAAACATTCAGCTTTTTGAAACTCCACTTTTTCATTATGCACTTTTACAAAAAACTGAACCAAACTCACCCTAAATCTTTCTAAGGACAAAAGCCTTGGCTCGGCTTGATTTTCATTGCTGAGCAGGTGGAAACCTTACGCTAAATTTTTCCAAGGATAGAAACCTGTTCCTGGCTCGATTTTCATCGCCGAGCAGGTTGAAACCTTACGCTAAATTTTTCTAAGGACAGAAACCTGTTCCCAACTCGATTTTCATCATCGAGCAGGTGGAAACCTTACGCTAAATTTTTCCAAGGACAGAAACCTTTTCTCGGCTCGATTTTCATCGCCAAGCAAGTGGAAATCTTACGCTAAATCTTTCTAAGGACAAAAACCTTGCCTCGGCTCGATTTTCATTGTCGAGCAGGTGGAAACCTTACGCTAAATCTTTTTAAGGACAAAAGCCTTGCCTCGGCTCGATTTTCATCTTCAAGTAGGTGGAAACCTTACGCTAAATTTTTCCAAGGACAGAAACCTGTTCCCGGCTCGATTTGTATCAACGAGCAAGTGGAAACCTTACGCTAAATTTTTTCAAGGACAAAAACCTGTTCCTTGCTTGATTTTCATCACCGAGCAGGTGGAAACCTTAAGCTAAATTTTTCCAAGGACAGAAACCTGTTCCCGAATCGATTTTCATCTCCGAGCAGGTGGAAACCTTACGCTAAATCTTTTTAAGGACAAAAGCCTTGCCTCGGCTCGATTTTCATCGCCGAGCAAGTAGAAACCTTACACTAAATTTTTCCAAGGACAAAAACCTGTTCCCGGCTTGATTTTTATCGCCGAGCAAGTGGAAACCTTACGCTGAATTTTTCTAAGGATAGAAACCTGTTCTCGGCTTGATTTTCATTGTTGAGCAGGTGGAAACCTTACGCTAATTTTTCCAAGGATAGAAACCTATTCCCGGCTCGATTTTCATCGCCGAGTAGGTGGAAACCTTACGCTAAATTTTTCTGATAGAAACTGTTCCTGGCTCGATTTTCATCATCGAGCAGGTGGAAACCTTACACTAAATCTTTCTAAGTGCAAAAGCCTTGCCTCAGTTCAATTTTCATCGCCGAGCAAGTGGAAACCTTACGCTAAATTTTTCCAAGGACAGAAACTTATTCCCGACTCAATTTTCATCGCCGAGCAAGTGGAAACCTTACGCTAAATTTTTCTGATAGAAACCTGTTCCCGGCTCGATTTTCATCGCCAAGCAGGTGGAAACCTTACACTAAATCTTTCTAAGGACAAAAGTCTTGCCTTGGTTCAATTTTCATCACTGAGCAAGTGGAAACCTTAAGCTAAATTTTTCCATGGATAGAAACTTGTTCCTGACTCGATTTTCATCACTGAGCAGGTGGAAATCTTATGCTAAATTTTTCTAAGGACAAAAACCTGTTCTTGGCTCTATTTTCATCACCGAGTAGGTGGAAACCTTACGCTAAATCTTTCTAAGGACAAAAGCCTTGCCTCGGTTCAATTTTCATCACCAAGCAGGTGGAAGCATCGCACTAAACCATCCTAAGGATGGAAGCCTATCCTTGGTTCGATTTTTAACATCGGGCTTGTGGAAGCCCAATTTTAAGCTTTATCTAACAGTAATCTACTTCTCGGTTAGATCCTCATCACTGGATGAGGAGGGACTTCACACTGAGTTACTCCAAGAATTGAAGCAAGCTTCCCAACTCTAATCTAATCACCGAACACGCGGAGATAACGCCGAATTATTCAAGGGACGAAACCCCATTTACCGGGCACAGCTCGCATTACGAGGAAGGTAATTACTCTACGTTCTCCTAAGGGGTCAACATATGTCAAATTCAATTATTATTGCCGAAGATCCAATTCTTTCTAAATAAAGAAGATCCCTTCTAGAGCAATCCCGGTCACCATGATCAAACTACCCAGTCACTAAGAGCACATATAATATGCAAAAAATGAAAGAACATGATAAAAGGAACAACTTAGAATCAAACATCCATAGACATGCTTAAGGCAAGTGTTCGGCAATTATACCATAATCAAATAAAGTTAACGTATAAAAATTAAACCAATGTTTTGTCACCATAACCCAGTGACTAAGGGAAAGTTAAACCCGGAAAAATAATTGTTCTGTCACCACAACCCGGTGACATGGGCAAACCTAATGAAAATAGAGAAATTACTTAAGTAAAAGAAAAGTAAAAAGTAGAAATTTAGTTCGGCAATCAGGTTGAAGAGTTTGCAGGCTAGAAGTGGGCGGCGTCCCCGGGTGGCTGTTGGGTTGCTAAAGGTGGTTGAAGCTGAACATCCTCACCGGGCTGGTCACCATCACGGAGGTTGCTGGTGACTTCTAGGTTAACTAACTCCATGTGGGAATCAATTGCCTCCACCAACTCCCTCATGCTTGGTAACTCTTCCTCGTCAGTAGCTCCAAGAGGATTTTGTACAGTAAGAGAAGGGCCCGGGAAAGAGATTTGGTTGGGATCTCTTAAAGGGGAGTCCTCGGGGACCCCTAGAGCTTGCAAGGCGGCAACCAACCCTCCTCAAATGTGAGCTTTCGAGCTTCTTGAATGATCGGCTCTACGGAGTTCTTCGCACCGACAAAGCCTTCATTGTACCATTTATTTTTGCAAGCCTCTAAAGCCACTTTCAGGTTGGCCAACTCCTCGGCTTAAGCGGTATTCAGACTCACAGCTTTCGCCAGTTTAAGCTCGGTCTCACCCAGCTTCCCTTCCAGCTCCATGGACCTTTTCTCCGCCAACTCCCTAGCCTTCTCAAACGTAGCAGCTTTCTTTTCAGAAGTCTCGGTAGCTTTCGTTTTCTCCTCCGCTGTCACCGCGACAACCTCCTTCAGAGCCTTCTCCTGCTAAGCATCCTCAGAAAGCTCCTTTAACCGCCCATCAAGGATGTGAGTCAGTTGCGTGGCCTGATAAAACAATAATGACGAGTGTGAAAATGAAAAGATTGTGCATGTGAAAGCGAATAGAAAACCAAGGGATAAGAGATTACCGCTATGGTGTGCCATTGCAATTGCCTCCCTAATGACTCGTTCGTCCCGTCCTTAAAAACGTGTATGTCTTCGGGCAAAAGGAGGACGTGCACCAAACTTTGGGCAACACGACCCCCTTCGCCCTTATCCCATACTCTTACGCTGGCAGACGCGGGAAGAGGTTTACCGTCGAGCTGGAAGGTAGGTTACCATTTTGCTGCAGCTCGGGAGGTGGACGTCACGTTCATCCCTGTTTGGGCCGTTGACTGCCGGATGACGATACCCCCTGATGGTTGGGGAGGAGTTCTCATGGGCGCGTCACCCAAGCTAGCGTGGGTCTGCTCAGCAGTACATTGTCTCTTCCGGGAACAGCTTGAAGGAGGAGGGGGGGTGTTGGATCTCTGCCTTGGGACTCCTGCTGCTGTGGGGTTGGTCGGGCGCTGGGCACGAAACGGGCAATCATCATAGTCTTTCTCGTCACCATATCATGACCTTGATTTGAATCAGTCCCCAAAGAACTAACTGACTGGATTGCTGCTTCCTCGGCTACTTGAACGAAGGCCTGGGGCTCAACAGGGGCTTCAGGCTCAACAAGTACATGTTTTCGACGGTTTTGGGACACACGTTCAGCTGACTCGTCCCTCACTGGCGCGAGTTTGCCTGAGCAGATATACCGAGGGCCAAGATCACGTGCTTCGCCTACAGTTAGTTTTGGAGGAAGGAAATTCGCATGCCGAACATCAATGTAAGAGAGAAATGGACTATCTACTAATAAAGCCTAACTAAACACCTGCCAGGTGGAATATACAGGGTTAATACCGAGGATCAAGTGAGATGCTCAGAGTTGTCTGTCCCAGTGAACAAAAATCTCCAACCTAAGTACAAAATTTAGGTCCCGAACGTGTACTACTCTGATGTTTGGCTTGAACCTTTTGCTTTTTGCAAGGAAACAACACAGAAACTGGTTAGTAACTTGTCGATCAAAATAGTCACAAGTACAATTAAGAAAACGTAGATTAACAAACAAATATACTCGGTATTAACCTACATCACGTGGCGAGAACGGGCGGGGGAGATCGTTGGCAAACTAGTTGCCACTCACCTGTACAAACTCGCCGGCCGAGTTCCTATTTGAGTCAGGTAGGCATGATATAAGCCGTACCTGCATGTCTCTGGTTTTTAAATAATAATTGGACGTAATTTTACCACACAAACTGTACTTGAAATTGATGTCATGGTGATTTTGTTGCAACTTGAACAACTGGTTCAACCTACTAACACAACTCATTACTCGGTAAAAATTAGGGGGGAGTTGGTCAGGACATAGACCGAAAAAATCTAAGGGTGCTTATGATGAGAGGGTCAGCGGGGAACCTAACCCCACCTTCAAGAATGGACATCAAGGGAAAGAATACTGTGTTTACACCACGACGCCTTTGGATGTCGATATCACCCTCATGACAATAGGCAATATCGACATCCTCAGGGACGTTTTAGGCAGCCCTAAAACTAGCCAAGGAGGCTTCTGAAGATAAAAGATAAGAATAGTCCATTTTCAAAACTAGATTCCTAAACTATGGTTGAGAGAGAACTAAATGAAATAGAAAGAATAAGAGGAAAGACAGAGGGAACTTACTTTGGGCTCTAGGAGAGTAGGGTGTTCTGGACTGAAGGATGAACGCACAGAGAGATATGCACGACAGAGAGGAAGTTTGGAGAATGAAAAAAGAAAAAGTGAAGTAGAGATTATTTTCTGTCCTTTAGTGTCCTTGATTCATTCTTGGGTACCAGGCACAAATCAAGGAGGGGCTAATGTACGGCATAAGGGTCCCCAGGGTTACTTGGGCCCTGATCCTCGGCCCAATGGTACGGCCCATGACCCCAACCCGTTTGTCTGAGGCCGGGCCCTAGGCCTACCAAGGCCATGGGCCCAGGCTTCATGCCTGCCTAGAGCCCATTGGATGAATAATCTGAGTTCGAACGCATCATGCTTCGTCACCTGGGTTTGGCCCAATTAACTATATCCTGGACAAGAGGGCAACTGCCTAGGGATACCGCATCTCGACATCCCGGCATTGCCTTGGAGAGTATTGCTGTCGAGCAGATCTTCTGAGGTGGGAAGCAGTTCCAATGCCACTACTCCTACTCTCACCTAAACACCCACTTTGAAACAATGGAATTGGACCCCCAATCCCATTAATAACATGGATAATCATAACCCTTCCACTAAATAAATAAGAGATGAGAATGAGAAAAAGGAGGTTAGCAATTTTGGGAAGAGTATTAAGAGAAGAAAGTAGACACTCAGAGGGAGCAAAGGAGGGATCCTATGAGGGAAGGAGAAAGGCTTTAGGAAATAGAATTGTATTTGGGCTTGCCGAGCATAGGGCCACCCACAGTAGGAAACACAAAAGCCCACGAAACAAATAGATTGTGAGCCCACGTAGAGGTCAAGCCCATTAACCATACAAATTGGGCACACACAACTACTATTCCTTTTTTGGGAAAATAAGAATACTATTCTAATGTTGAAATTTGGGGTTTAATGATGAAACTTCTAATATACTAAAAATACCAATTATGTTAATGGCCCAATATGCCTATATGCATACAAAAAAAAAATGTGGAAACTAAACCCTGAGGAACAAATTTGACTTAAACTAATACATAAGTAAGACATTTTGTCAGACACATGCATTTTGTACATTGCAAGGAGTCAATTTTGTATTAGAGACCATTTCGGTTTCGTTAAGGAAACGATATATTTTGGTATTGATCAATACCAGTGTAACATTTTGAAATTATCGTTATACATATTTATATATATATATATATATATATTCTAAATATTCTACAAAATGCTAAAGATACTTCAAATTTTATAACATAACATTCTATAAATTAATGTGATAATAATTGTGATTGGTAAATAGCAATAACATAATAAATAATAAACAAATTTAAAGAAAAAAAAATTATGACTGACGACATTAATTTCTTGAGGTTAAATAGTGAAATTTGTTGTATCAGGATCATTTTTATTTTTTTACTCTAAATAAATATCCTACTAAGGGTTTGTTTGGATATCGCTTATTTTGCTGAAAACTGAAACTGAAAACACTATAGTAAAATAATTTTTAAATGTGTGAATAGTGCTTTGGACCCATTTTTAATGAAAGTATTGTTGAAAAAAGAGGTTTATAGATCTCGTGAACAGTACACGAGAGCCACTGAATAGTGCATAATCACGTGAAAACTGACTTTAAAAAATAAAAAATAAACACCAAAATGCCAAACACTAGGATTTTAAGCCATATCCAAACGGGTATTAAGGGTACCTTATTTTATTCTCACCCACTTATTCTCTCCACCTTTTGGAGTTTTTTATTTTTATTTATTTTCCTTCTTTTAAACTCCACATGTTTTTGTTAGTAAAATAATAATAATAATAATAATAATAATAATAATAATAATAATAATAATAACAATAATAACAAAAGCACTTATTTTCATGTTTGGCATATTCTCACAGTGGTACTCTACAAAATTTTAATTAAAGCTCAACTATGCCATCAAATCAATTGGGCATGTCAAATAGCTATACGCACACATCATACTTAACAAAAAGACACACCAAACAAAGTTAAAACAAAAGAAACACACTACACTGTACACACAAAAGAAACAGAGTGGTCTGATTTTCGCGAAAAGAAGAAGAAGAAGAAGAAGAAGAAGAAGAAAAAAGATAAAGAGACGCAGTCATAGAGAGAGAAACAAACTAGAGAGAGAAACAAACTTGAGGTAGAGAAGAAACAAAGAAATAGAAGACGGAGGAGCACACAAAACAAAGGAGGAGTTTCGATGTTGATCGGATGGAGAGATGAGAAAAGGAGATGGAGTTGCTTTCAATGAGATAGTTGAGGAAGAAGAAGGAAATGGAGGGTGTTAGAAAGAGAGTTTTTGATTCGGGGTTTTGTTTTGGGGGGACTTGGGCTGAGTAAAGGCAAAGTCGGGTTTTAGAAAAGTTTAATTATGTTTTATTTTTTTATTTTTTTAATATTGTGCTGACGTGGAAAATTGTGAGAGTTTTAGAGGTTTCAGTTATGTTAGGTTCTAAATGTTTAGAACAATTGACAAATCGTGAACACAAACTTGTCTAGATATGGATCTTAGAGTCTATAGGTATTATTAGACAATGCTCAAGGTGATTCAAGTCAAGATTCAAGAATATACAAGCTGCAAGAAGAAGATTTCATAATCTGTTTGGTTCGATTGATCGAAAGACAGACTCGATTGATCGAAAGTCGTATCTGCAGAATTTTAATTAAGCCCAAACAGCAGTTTAAGCCCATTAAGGATTAGGGTTTCTAATCTACTTCTCCCAGTATATAAAGGAAACCCTAAGCACGTTTTTATGTGGCTTTTTAGAGAGAAAAGAGTGTGCCTCTTTTGTATTTAGGATTTTATTCCTAAAAAGCTCTCTTATGTCTTCTACCGGTGCTATTCCTTGAAGAATCTCAAGATCCGGTATTGTAGAAGTTGCTGCCTTCTCTTGTCATCAAAGGTGTTGATGATCTAAACCTTCAAGGGTGGTCTTGGAGTCACAAACAGGAGAGTTTGTGTTGCTAAAACTTTGAGTGGAATCTCAAAGTCACAAACAGGGGTGTTTGTGTTTTGCAAAGGCCAAAGAAAGAAGGAGTCTGTGGATTCGGAGCTTGCACGTGGTCATGTCAGTAAGTTCTACTGGTGGGTAGCAATAAGAAGTCGAACGTGGGGGCTTGTAAGTCTTATTGTTTGAACTTCGATTCTTTCTAGTGGATTTGCTTTTTACCTTGAGGATAGCTAGGTTAAATCCTCCCAAGATTTTTTACCGGTTTGGTTTTCCTGGGTTATCATATCGTTGTGTTTTTTATTTTCCGCTGCTATACATATATTTGTGTTAATCTAGATTTGTTAATTTGACTAAGTAACAACTTGACTAATTACCTAGGCTGATACCAATTGTGTTTTAAGGGGTCTAAAAACTAAATTGTGAGAGTTTCAGAGGTTTCGGTTATATATATATATATATATATATATATAGATGATATGCACTATTTAACAACAAATCAAATTTCTTAGCCTTCTGTTCATCTCTTAGTTGTTTTTGTGTCTTAAACTCTTAATCCCTAAGATGAAAAAAAAAATTTAAAACCCGAAATTTTTTATAAAATCGAGCCCAAATTATCCAAAGAAATACAAAATCAACAAATCAATTGAATTACGTAATAAGGGAAGTGTGGAATATGATAGATATTAAGATTGGATGTTATTGATTTAAAAATATATATCTTTAGGATAGAGAGTTAATTATCATTGACAAAGCTTGGGCCTAGTACTCTAACATACTAGAACTGACATAATAAATACAAATAACAAATTTTGACCACGTTTTCACATCTAATCAAGTCCAGTACACTAGGGGCTGGAGCACTAGACGTAAACCATGTTTGAATGTCACAAACGTATGCTTTTGCTATTTAGTCATACAATCACTTAAGTTATAACTTAGTTTAACATTTTTTCTTTGGTAAGGCAATGCCTTGGGATAAATTCAAAGAAAAAGAAAGAACCGATTCTTATTTGAGCCATTGTTGCCATTTTCAGAGGGAAATTTTTGTAGTTTTTGAGTTCATGTACCTATTTCATATATTTATCAAATGATGTACTTTATAATATATAGGTAACATTTTCTTGAAATCAAAGACAATTAGTAAACCTACTACTTAGCCAAAAAATAGAAGATAAAAACAGACAAAGAAATCTTAGAGCATTCATAGCTAGATTTGTAAAAAAAATAAAAAAATAAAAAAATTTTAACACCTAAAAAGTTACTTTATCTACTTTAAAACATTATTTTATCACTCACTTAACATCTTATTTATTATTTTTCACGTCACACACAACATTATTTTCAATTTTTTATTATTTATTTCACTCTTTTTATCTCTCTTCCTCACCGTCTCTCTCTTCAATTTTTCTATTTGCTCACTGTTTTGACCATAAATTTTGATCCACAAAGAATGTTTTAATGAGATTTGTTTCATTGGAAAGTAGACATCCTGGGCTTCAGTTCGAATACAAATTTTGCCTAATTGGGACACATATTAAGTGAGTTATGACTGTTTAAAGCTAGACCAACTGGGCAGTTCGATTTTCTGGGTTTTCAAACTACATTTTGAAGGCCCAAAACATAATTCTTTGATGTGGGCGGGCCCCTCGACCCTTGGAACGTCCAAAGACAAATAAAAAACCCCAAAATCCCTAATTTTAACTTACAAATAGTCATCTTATTCCTCCAATCAAAACTCTAACTAGAGAGAGTTATATTTTGGCCTCCATCTCTGTAAAACCCTTTTTTCTATTTTCAAAACCCTAGGGCAGCACCTTAGAACGTTTTTTTTTTTTTACAAAATCAAAGCCTCTCTTTAGTTAGTTCTAAGGTAGAAACTATTTTTTAAATTGTTTCTCAAAACTTTTTCAAATAAACTTTGTTCTTGAGTTGTGATTCCTTAAGTACATGACGTATATTTAGGTTAAGGATTAGGGCTCTCTTAATAAAATCTTTAATTAAATATGGTCTAACAACACATAATGGAGGTCGACTCACAGGCCAGGCGTTCTTGGGTGCCTAACATCTTCCCAGGCCATACTCAAACTCCAGACCCATAATCTGGTACATGGATTCATATGTATAAGTGATTGGCCCAAAGGGACCAATATGGTTCCTGTACCTAAAGTAGGTGACGACTTCATTCGTCCACAATGTCATTTAAATTTCAAGCTCTTTATTTTCCTTTCAATTTATTTTTTGCACTTTATTATTGTTGTCTCTTTACATTTCTATTTAATAATGTGACATAAAATAAACATGCTTGGGTAAAACATTTCCCTTACACAGGGCCGGCCCTAGGCCTAGGCCACTTAGGCAACCGCCTAGGGCCCCCTATTAGAGGAAGGCCCCAAATTTTGGGGCAAAAATTGATATATTTAAAAAAAAATGGAGATATAGGGGAAAAAAAAATAGTTTGATCATTTTTCTCTACTTTGAAGAAGTCTCAAAATATTGAGGAATGTAAGAGACAATACAACTTTAAATACATGGGTCTTACAAATAGAGTAATGCTATAGTTTTAAAAACTATTTTACAATATTTTTACAAACGGTTGTTATAGCCAACTTTTTACTAGTTCTCATCTGGACCCACCGATAAAATCACTTTTTTATTTATCTATAATCATTCTTCACATCATCAATTTGTAAAAGTTTTTGTAAAATAATTTGTATCTCTCTAGCATTTTCCCTTACAAATATATGTGTCACTAATCGCAAGAAATAATTCAGATAGAAAAATGCTAGAAATATTATTAATTTTACTTGAAAATTTTATAAATTGATGTGACAATTAAAATGATATGTGGACGTCAATAACCTATTAAATGCATCTTTGAATTATTTTTTGTGATTAATGATACATCTTTGCAAGCCTCATGTTGTAAAATTTATAATATCCCTAACATCATTCATTTAAGTACTTGTTTATTATCTTCTTGAAGTATCACTAATCACATTCATTTCTACATCGTTTGAAAGCTTTTTTTAGTAAAATTTGTTATATCTTTAGCATTTTTCCAAAAAAAAAGCATATTACAAAATAAAAGGATAGATTTTTGTTATAAAAAATTATGATATTAAATATTAGTTAAATATTATTTAAGTGATAACAAAAAGGCCCCATTTAAATATATCGCCTTTGGCCTCCAAATTTGTTGAGCCGCCCTTGCCCTTACACACTATTCTAAGAAATTGTTTTTTTCTCTTTCCCACCTCTTTCTTTCTTTCTTAAAAAAAAGAAGAAGTTTTTCAAATAAAAGGAGTCATTTTAAATGACGTGTTTTTCTTTGTTTCTTATTAAAAGCTTTCAAAACAAAAATCTTTTCTTAAAAGCTTTTCCTTTCTAAGAGTTTTTCACAGAAAAAACCTTTTTTTAAATGCTTTCCCTCGTCTAAAAAAATTTCACAATATAAAAATAATCTGTTTTAAAAAAAGGGAAACCCAAAATTTTTTTTTCTTTCCAAAAAAAAAAAAAAACTGTTTTCAAAATATAAAATCTGTTTTCAAAATGAAAAAAAAAAAAATGCTTTCAAAACTGTTTTCAAAATAATATAAAAACTGTTTTCAGAATTTGTTTTTAATAAAAGAAAAAAACTGTTTACAAAAAATTTCTTTTATAAAAATCTTTTTTCAAATCCAAAACTCTGTTTTTTTAGAAATTGTTTTCCGAAAACGGTTTTTGAAAACAAAAAACCTTTAAAAAAAAAAATCAAAATATGTTTTTAGAGGACACCTGAAACCTAAAAATAATAAAACAAATTTTTTCAAAATTTTTTTAAGGAAGTGTTTTCAAAAATAAAATTTTTCCGAAAGTGCTTTCCTATATACAAAAATATGTTTTCAAAAAACGCTTCGTTCAAAAAATACATGTTTTCAAAAAAAGGGTTTTCAACAATAAAATGTTGTCTTAAAACACTTTTACCATGTAAAAATGAAAATGTTTTTCTCAAAACCTCACAATAAAATCTTTTCTGAGAAAGAATGTGATTTTCCTAAATAATAAAGTTTACGTTGTAACTTTTATTTCCAAAAATTTTCTTAGAATAATTATAGTTTGCGGATTTGTGTTCAAAGCTTGTCCTCTTGAGTCTTTAAACACCCTATAAGCTCACATTGTCCCTAACATTTCTTGGCACTAATGAGTTTCTTTTTGTCATCTTTTTGCATGAATAAAATAAGGAAATGGTGGATGACAACAATGTGCTACTCTTCCAACTCTCTATTTTTTTTGTGTTGGATTTGTTTTTATTTTTTTATTCATAAAAAGTTAAAATTTGGAATAAATTAAAATGAGGTACCATCTTCAGATAGGGGTTGTGGGGTTCCTAACACATTCCCCACACATAACCAAACTTCCAAGTCCAAGATGTTTGGTTCAAAGACTTTTGGTCTTAATTAATTAACCTTTAAAATTTGGTTTAATTAATTGGTTAACTTAAAATAAAATTAGACATCTAGGTGACCAATCACACCTAATACAAAACCAATTGTTGGTGGCAACTCCTAAAATAAAAATAAGAAAAATGGACTCACACACACACACACATACACACACTCCTCTCTAAATACACAAGCACACATGAGTCACGTCGCCAAGGACCCAACGTGTGACAAAACTAGAAAAGCTTTTGGGGGCGTCCACAGCACCAATATTCAACAAAAACCTATTGTGAATTGTGAAATCCTCATCAAAAGATAGATTGCTAGTAGTTGTGATAAAGAAGCTTTTTCTTTTGTAAATAGAGTTTCTTCTTCTTGATTTTGATGATGGTATACTGTATTAGACTCTAATGGCAACGCAATCTCACTCACAACATGTTCATAAAAATTAAATTTAAAATAACGGGAAGGAAAAAAAAAAACCCTTAATTAAATACAACAACCACTATTGTAAATTTTACAAAAAACCAAAAAACAAAAAAACAAAAATCAAAGACAGAATTTGATTCCTTTTGTAGAACACGGTTTGGGCAACAGAGAGAAATGAGAGTGGGAACAATGAAGAGACAATATAAAAACTATGCATCTATACTACTACTAGTACTACTATTATTTAAGGGGCTTTCCTTATTTGTGATACTCAATTTTGATGCCCAAAGTACTCTCAAATTTACCAATTTGTAAAGCTTAAATAATAGGGTTAAATACTTCTAATTACTAATTTAAAAACTCCTAAATTTTAGCTAAATAAGAAATCATTTTTTTCTAACCGCATTTCTCCTACCCCCACATTTCTCTCTCATGTTAGTAGTCAAGTATAATTCAACTTTTTTTAAAAAAAATTAAAATAAAACTACTTTTTTTCCACTAATGTACTCTCTCTCTCTCTTTTTTTCCCCCTAATTTCTGAAATGAAATTGCCGCAAGTTTTTCTATACTCCTATTTTTAAAAACAATTAGGTAAAAAAAAAAAAAATCTTTTATCCTTATCCCACCATCCGATTTAGTTTTTATTTATTTATTTATATGAGATTATTTTGTGTAGGTAAAAGAATATCTAGATATCCACTACTATTTTTCACTTCCCTAAGTAAACTTATTAAATTTTAAAATCCTAAATTTTAGGCTACTTATAAAATATTTTTTATTTCTCTTTCTCACATTTTTTATGCACCTTTAATTCTATCAAAAATAAACCCAATTTGTCATGTTGAGTTAAGAGCATTTAAAAAAACCATTATTATTATCCTGACCTTTTTTTTTTTAATCCAAATCATCCATTCTTACAACCTAAAAGAATAACCACCACTCTTCTTAAATTTTCTTTTGTTTCTAATAAAAACTTCAGATTCAAAAAATCAAGATTTGGGCATAAATGCATATCTTCACATTTCTTCCTCTCTCAATTTCTCCACGGGAAATTTCAAAGAAGATCTATGCTATACAATAATATTATCAGGAATTTTTTTTTTATATCATAAATAAAATCTCCACTCTTCATATTATTTTTACTTTTAATTAATTACTTCAACCATTACTACTTTTGTTACTATCTATCTATTACTCATCACATTTAACTCTCGATTAATTCTTATTTTGCCTTACTTTTGTAGTCCATTTGAGTGAGCATGTGATCATTTTAAATACGTCCTACCAACTTGCAAGTACCACTGGCGCTATTTTACCTTTGTTTATTAATATGTTTTCATACTTTTATTTGCTTTTTATTTAGTGGGAAAAGTTTAAATTTTAGCTTTAGTTTGCAATAAGGACTGCTTTAAATTTCTTTGAAACTATGTATTTCTTTTGGCATAATTAGGATTCTATTTTGTATATTAATTTTTAATTTGTCATACATATTTCTTTTTATTTTTGAAATATTTTTCCCTTTTGGTTATCAGGTTTGGTTCTTAGGAAAATAAAATAGCATTTTTTACAATAAAAATAAAACTGCTTTTTTTCCACTAATGTACTCTTCTTCTTTTTATATTTTTTCCTAACTTCCAAAATGAAATTGCCGTAAGTTTTTCTATACTACTATTTTTCAAAGATATTAATTAGGTAAAAAAAAACTTTTATCTTTATCCCATCATCCTATTTATTTATTTTTATAATATTATCCCATATAGTTTAAAGAATATCCAATTATCCACTACTATTTTTCATTTATCTAAGTAAACTTATTAAATTTGAAAATCTTAAAATTTAGGCTACTTATAAAATATTTCTTTTTATTTCGCTTTCTCACATTTTTTTACGCAGCTTAAATTCTATAAAAAATACACCCAATTTGTCACGTTGAGTTAAGACTTTAGTTTATTTTAAAAAAATTATTATTATTATCCTAAGTAGTGTTTTTTTTTAATCCAAATCAGCCATTCTATTACCACTTAAAAAAATAACCACCACTCTTCTTCAATTTTGTTTTGTTTATAATACAAACTTCAAATAAAAAAAAATAAAAAAATTAAGGTTAAGGCACAAATGCATATCATCACATTTCTTACTCCCTCAATTTCTCCACCGGGAATTTTGAAGAACAAGATCTATGCTATAAAATAATTTTTTCAAGTATTTTTTTTTCATATGATAAATAAAATTTCCACTCTTCATATTATTTTTAATTTTAATTAATTACTTCAACCATTGCTACTATCCGTGTATTACTCATCATATTTAACTCTCGAATAATTTTTATTTTGCCTTACTTTTGCAGTCCGTTTAAGCGAGCATGTGATCATCTTAAACACGTCCTACTCCTACCAACTAGCAGGTGCCACTGGTTTCATTTTACCTTTGTTTATTAATCTATTTTTCATATTTTTATTTTGTTTTTTATTTAGTGGGAAAATTTTAAAAATTAGTTTTGGTTTGCAATAAGTTTTGCTTTAAATTTCTTTGAAACTACGTATTTCTTTTTGCATAATTAAGTTGCCCTTTTGTATATTAATTGTTAATTTCTCACACATATTTCATTTAATTTTGAAATATATTTCCTTTTTGGTTATCAAGTTTGCTTCTTAGAAATAAAATGAAATAAAATTAGCACAAGTTTTTCTCTTCTAATTAATTATTTTTACATTCTATTTCCCCTTAGTAGAAGTAATTTTTCTAGTGGTATCAATAATTCCCTTAAAAAATAAAAGAGTTTCGTGCATGCTTAAATGCTAGTAGAAACTAACGTGAAAGATATTTTTAAATAGTAATAATGCATGCTAATATTTAGAAAAAAAAAATGTGTCAAATGTGTATGAGATATATTTTTCGTTTTAAAAATTGTGTGAGATATATAAGAATTGGAGATGGTGAGTTTAGGAGAACTTGTGGTTAGTGGGATATTATTTCGTTTTGAAACTTGGTTAGTGGGCTATTAAAATCCTATACTAAACAAATTGTATAAAAAAAGTGGATTTTTTTTTATAAAATAAGAAAATAAAAACCGTAATTAGAGTTTAGGAGAAGTTGTGGATAGTGGGTAGTGGACTATTAGAATCCTCTGTTAAACAAATTGTAAAATAATAAAAATAAAAATAAAAATAAAGATTTTAAAATTGTTGACTAAATAAATTTGAAATTTAGATTGAATTTAAAAACCAACGGAAAATAGTCCTATTTTGTAGGTAATGTTTTACATGGAAGTTTGAAATGTATTTTTATTAGATTTTCTTTTAGATTGTCTCTACTTAAACATAGGAATGTATGAGTATTTTTGAATCACGAAAAAATTCATTCCAAATAGAGGAAGCTCTTTAAATAATAGTATAGATGATATCTTAAATTAAGAAAAGTAACATTTTAGCTGGCTCAATGTTATATTTTTTTAGAGGAGAATTAATAGAACGGAATTGTAGATTAATACCAAATTTTTTAGCACTTGGAACAAGTGATGTAGGTGGTTTTTTAGTATTTGGTTATTACTGTGCCAAGTGCTAAAATCTTAATATGTTGACACACACACCGATGCCAATACTCTAAGAACAAAATCAACATCAAACCAAAAAAAAAAAAAAAAGAAATTCCTTGGATATGAAAGAAAATTTGCAATGGGATAACGAATGATTTAAAATTTACATTTGCTAGCTTTCTAATACATGCAGGACTTATCTTATTAACGTACGCTTGTTACAGAAATTTAATAAGAACTTCTTTTTTATTATTTTCATTTTTTTTTAGAAACAATTGAACTTGTAATTAGTGTTACTTTATTCATTTATCGTAAAGAGTGACATTTTAATAAATAGTTTAAAAGTAGACGAAATGACTATATAGTTTTTCTTTTTTTCTCTTTTCGATAAACGTTTGACTACATTGTTTAGGATCTAAGGCTCTTTAGCCATATTTTGTAGAAACTAGTTTCACCAGGAACAAATATCAATGAAGCAGAAGAGGTATCGCGATCTACAGCCACAGGAGGGTTTTTCGTAACCTTCTTTGAACTGTTTGAAGGGCTCAGTTTCTTCGTTTGACGTGGCTTTGCCTCTGCACAAACTCAAACATTTGCAATAATGTAATACACATATAATGGTCAATGAGGAACTTTTTAAATTTTCAATCTTAGTCACAATTGTACAGTCGACTAACCTTGTACACAATATTTTCTTAATACTTTTATAGTAAATTATAAATGGTAAGTTGTTATTAGTTTTATTTTCAAAAAATAAAGTTTTTATTTTATTTTTATTTTTTTATTTTTATCTCTATTACCAAAAAGAGTTATTATTGGTTCTAAATTGAATTCACAACTTAAATTACCTTTTTACTCACTCATAACAACTAATAACAACTTACCACTTAAAATTTATTATAAAATTGTTTTGAAAATATTATATACATAGCATTTTTCCCAAGAAAAAAAAGGTTAAACAAACACACTAAATATTTTACCTGAAGGCGACTTTTGATAATTAGAACTCATGTTCAATTCACTGGGAAAGCTAGGGTGAGAAAGACAGAAAGGCAGGTAGTAAAGGTTTGGGGTTTTTATAACGTATGTGGGAGACGTGACATGTAGTTTGGTGGCCTTTACCTTAGGCACTAGATTTTATAGATCCATTTTGGATAACGTAGTTGCTAACTTTCAAAATAATAAAATAAAGACATTAATTACTTTCAGGCATGCTGCTAAGATCCTCCAATATCAAAACTAATCAAATGACTAGCAATTTTTTTTTTTGGCCAAGTACGAATGACTTGCATGCGACATTTAAAAATAGATCATGCCTGATTTACTGATTTATAAATATTATATAATCAAATCCTTTAACTTGTTGTTCATCTTAATTATTATATTGTGTCATCTAAGTTTTGGAAGCTCCACAATTTTTCACATCAACACTATTTTATTTTAAAAATATATATAAATTTTTCAGACGATTTCTTTAACTTTAACTATAGCGACTAGCAATAAACAGCCATCAATCTACTACCTACTTTGATAGAATCATGTAACGTTGCACGTATAAGAAGTATAAAAAAAATTGCATTTTTGTGAATCTTAAATAGGTTTAGGAAACTGTAAAAGATTTTACAATATATAACTATGTGATTTGCTTATATATTAGTAGAATAAAATCCTCCAATTAACCAAGCACATGCTGCCATCACTAGTAGTTACTAAATTTGGACTCGACTTTGTACAACACTCATAGGAAATATTAAATTGTGACACAGATTAACAATTACAAGAAATTAAGAAATATTATATTGCCACACAAATTAAAAATTACAAGAAATACTTGGTCCAGTCCAGAGTCCTAAGTCCAATACTAATAATTTAATAAGTTTCTAAAAAAAGAAAAGAAAAAATCAAATTGATATAATGATCTATTAGATACATAATGTTTTTATTTGGTTGTGTATTGACTGTCTCTGTCTGCATCGATCTCGCCCTCGTTCTGTACCAAAAAAAAAAACATTAAATAAGACAAATAATTGGTATATCGCGAAAAGCACATGAAAGTAAAATTGATATCATTTTATTTTCTTTTTTATTTTTTATTTTATTTTTTTTGCTGGGTAAGTGTTTATGAAGGGCATAAAACCCCTGACTTGTTAGGTCACAAGGAGACTGGGTACCACCTGGCCAGAAGGCCCGGTGGTAAAATTGATATCATTAAAAGAATATCAAACCAGTACTTAATCATGCGATATCTTGATCGCGTTCTTGGTTTTCTTGACAGAATTTTAGATCCCTTAATGCTCATGGGTGTGCCAGCTGTCGTTAAAGCCCAATCGATCAATATTTGCAAGGAAAGTTAGACAATATATAAATATATGTAACTCACTAATTGAAGAAAAACCAAAAAGTTATTTGAAAAAAAAAAAATCTCCTAAGTCCGTAGGTTCATAGTATCGTGTCCTCCCCACACTCCCAACCAAATCTAATCTTATCCCAACTTATGGATAAGGGTTCCCACGTCTCACATCCCAAACTCAAAAGTGTAAAGATTTTTTTTTTCTTTTTTTTTTGAGAAACTAGTCTGTGAGACAGACCGATGCTTTTATTAAAACATAAGAAAACTAATCAAACAGAGCAAGGGGGATAATGTCCCCAGGTAAGTCTTCAACCCAAACCTGACATTCTAATTCTAGCCCAACTCGGGATTTCTTTGCCAAAGCATCGGCAACCTTATTACAATTTCGTTTCACATGGTAGTAGTGATCTAGGCAATCAATGGTGGACTAACAAGCCCTTCGGTGTAAAGATTATTTTGTCAAATATATAAGAACCGAAACTCAAACAAAACAATAATATCATAAACCCACAAAGTTTAGAGAAATAATATAAACCCATATCAGCATTAATCATATGTAAAGAGAGAACCTGAAGATTGTGGGTGGCGCCGCCGATTTAGAATGGAAGAGAAGAAGCGCCGCCTAGCCGTTCGGGAAGAGATGAAGCGCCACCGAGTTGGATTGGATATGAGTGCACCGCTGATTTGAATATGGATTGGAAGAGAATAAGCTAGAGAGCGGCGCCGACAAGTGGATTGGATGAGAAGAAGTGCCTTCGATTTTAGGTTGTGGGTGTGTTGGGCTTTGAGTGTTTGTGGGTGCGCCGGGCTTTGAGGGTTTTGTGGGTTGCACCGCAGATGTGGTATCAACAATTTGAGGGTTTTGTTTAGAGAGGCAAACAGAGCAATGAACAAACCAAGTAGAGAGGTAGAGAAGCAAACGTGAGACAGGAGAAAGGCTGAAAAGCGTGATGAATGTTTTAATTTTTTGTTTATATTTAAAACATGTTTAACTGGTATCCTTTAAAATTATATCAATGGACAAGATCAAAACCATAGGAAATTAACGGCTCAGATATAGGTGGGTACCGTACCCCCCTTTTTTTTTGGGGGGGGGGGGTACGGTAGAATGACCCGACATACAATAGTAATATTAATATGGCAAAAATGTAAAACATGACCTCAAAATTTTTTACTACAATTTATTTTATGCCTCTAACTACCTTGTACAACTGAGTTTTTTAATAAATTTCAAATTTATTTAATTAAAACTTAGAATTACTATTAATAAAGTCCCAATTATGGTATTAATTTTTATAATTAAGAAAAGTAATTAAAAACAGTTTTGGAACTTCTTAAAAAATCATTTTTGGAAAAACAACGTGTGTCTCTCTCTCTACTGGTACACCAACTTCAAAATTGATTTTGTATTTCATCTAGATCAAAATCCTTAGGCTTCTCAAAATGGAAAATTTCCGAGGAATGTTTTATTAAGCTTTTTGAAAGATTGTTAAAATTTAAAGGAAGTTGATATTGAACTAGAAGAGCACATATTGATAGTAGAATGTAAGAGACAATTACATTAATACGCTACTTTTAATCACATGTATTTATTTATTAAAGGGTGTGTTATGCATTTGATTATGAGACAAACTCCTAAAATAAAATAAGATAAATATTCAATGATAAGGTCATACCTGTCTCGTTGTCCGTTCATTTTGTCTAACAATATCTGAAGCTGTCAAACCATTTTTATTTAGCTGACTCAAGTTAACTCTCCTATCCCACGTGAGAGTACACACAACATTTGAATGAAAATTCATAGAGGCCAAATGCAAGGCTGTGTGTCCATTCTTGTCCCTTTCATTTAAAAGCTTCTCAAACCTTGGGTTTGACAACATGTTCTTCACCAACATGTCTTGCCCATGATTTGCCACAACGTGCAATATATTTTGACCTAAACTGTTCAATAATTTAGATGGATTGTGCCATGGCTGTTAAAGAAATATTTCAACAGCTTAATGTGTCCCTTCTTGCTTGATATATGGATAGGAAGGTCACCCTTTAGGCTCTTTATAAGGGCATGTTGTTTGAATTTTGTTGAAATGAACTGAATGCCCTCAATGTAATCATTGGATGCGGCTAAATGTAGAGGTGTCTTCCCTTTTTGGTCTCATACGTGGAAGAGTAATGGATTCTTGCTAAAAACCTCTTCCAATATATATAAGTTAACAATTTATATATAAATATATATATATATATATATATATATATATATATATATATAGGTGAATAGGCTTTACCAACCTAGGGTAACCCCAACTAGCCTAACCAAGAATTGGTATCCCAGACCAATACCACCTGACCTCCAATTTGAGGAAAGAACCATGCAATTCACAGTGTCCAGTGGTAAACTCTATGAATGGAACATAGATGGTTTATCTGAGCAAGAAATCCAAAACAAGATCCAGCATATAACCATGGTAGCTAATAACTATCTAAATGATGGTATTCTAAATACTGAGGTTGTAGAGCTCATTGTTTTAGGATTCACTGGGAAGTTGTTACATTGGTGGAACAACTGTATGACAGCAGCTTCCAAGGAAGATATTAAGCATGCAGTCCAAAAAGATGAGGAGGAGAACCCTATCTTTGACGAACGCATAGGAAGAGGTGTTCCCGATGGAGTCAATACCCTAATCTACACGATCATGAAACACTTCATAGGTAAACCCAGCAATATCACATCTAGGATTTACGACCAGTTGAGTAACCTTAGATGTAAGAACCTTGGAGAATACCGGTGGTATGAAGATGTGTTCACCACCCGTGTCATGCATAGAAGCGATTGTAACTCTCCATTCTGGAAGGAGAAGTTTATCAATGGCTTACCCACATTGTTTGGACAGAAGGTCAAAGAAACTCTTGCCAGCTCTTTAGGTGTCATAGATTATGATAACCTAACCTATGGAGACATTTCTAGCACAATCCGAAATGAAGGAATGAAAATGTGTAGAGATCTCAACATACAGAGCCAAGCCAACAAGAGCAAAGCCAAGTACGAAATAGGAAGTTTCTGTACCCAGTATGGCTTACCCTCAATTATCCCCAAAAGAAAATCCAAACACAGAGGTGAAGAACCCTCTGAGAAACCCCATAGGAAGAAAACTACCTCTAAACATTATAGAAAGAAAAAGTTCAAGACAGATGATTTCTACAAAAAAGGTAGATCCAGCTCCGCAGGTAAATTCACACCTAAAGCATCAGGAACGTGTTTTAAGTGTGGAAAGAAAGGTCATTTCCAGAAAGAGTGTAAAGCTAAGGCCAAAACCCTTATCAATACCCTCATTAGTGACCAAACCAGTAAGGATGAAATCTTCAAACTCTTAGAACTCGATCACCCAAGTAGTGATTCTAGTGACCAAGAGAAACACCAGCTGTTTAGGACTTCTTCTGAAACCTCTAGAGTATCTCCTAGTTCCTCTAGTGATACAAATGAAATCCTAGCCTGTCAGGATAGTTGTTGTAGAAACAAGACTATCCATGTTCTTTCTAAGCAAGAAGAGCTACTCCTAGATCTCATAGAACAAATCAAGGACCCAGTTGAGAAAGCTCAAAGACTTAGCGAGTTCCACAAAACCCTAGTCAAGGAAGCCAATACATCCAAACCTAGGTTTCAAGAACCCAAAGTTGATTTGGAAAAAATCTACAATAGGTTTACCAAATCCAAAAAAGAAGTGACTATCCAAGATCTCCAGAAAGAGATTAAGGATAACAAAACAGAAATGAGAAACCTTAAGCAAGAATTAACCATCCTTAGGGTTGATCATGGTCTCATGGATCTCAGAGTCAAAATCTTAGAATTTACTTCCCATCAAGGCAATGAGGACAGAATCTCATTACAAAACCCTTCTGATGATGAAGCAGGTGATACAGTTAACCCTACTGCAGATATGGAACCCGAACCATCCAATGGATCGTTCTTGCAAACCATCAGTAGAATTAACTTCCAGAAATGGCATTCCAAAGTCAGGATTGTCATAAACAAAGATTTTGAATTTGAGGTGGTAGCCTTAATAGACTCAGGCGCTGATCTCAACTGCATTCAAGAAGGAATCATTCCCTCTAAATACTTCCGGAAAACCAAAGAAAGGTTAACTTCCGCAAGCGGTGGGAAAATGCAGATTGAATTCAAAATTCCAAAAGCTCATGTATGCCAAGACAATGCGTGTTTTAAAACCACCTTTGTTCTTGTCAAAAATATGACAGATAGGGTCATCTTAGGAAACCCATTCATGTGTCTGTTGTATCCTTTCACCACGGATAGTAAAGGAATCACTACCCACCCTTTTGGCCAACCAATTAAGTTTAAGTTACTTAGAAACCCTGAACCTAAAGAGATTGAGAATCTCCAGAAAGTTTCTGTTTCTAAAAAGCTTAACCTCATCCATGCCAAAACTCTTTCTGATGGTCCTAATCAAGTAAAGAACCTTGACCATTCTGCACCATCCTTCATATTTGATAATTCTTTGAGTTCCAATCATCCTCAGAAATTATCATCTCATCACATTGCATATAAAAGAATTTGCTCCATGACATCACATGATTTTAACAAAGATGTTTTCAAAAATAACCATTTTGTTAATATATGGCAGGAAGAAAAGAAAATATCTTTTTATACTAGCCCCATTAGTAAGTGGAAAATGGCATCTTCAAGCTGGAACAAAGGAAAAGCCCCTGTTCAGGGTTCTCCTTCTCAAAAACATGTTCCGCTTCAAATAACATTTTCAGGTGGTAATATGAATATCACTTTGCATGAAGTTTTATCCAGGAATTTCCAATTTACAAATGGAGTGTATACAGGACTTCCACCCTCCATCAAAATTGTCCTCGATAACCTTCAAAGAGCCTTCACCCAAAATAACAATCACCTTTTCCAAAGAACCCTCAGAGCACTAGAATTGCACCTAGTTAACCTTGAGGCAGAAATTGAGATTGGAAAAATATCTATTAGTCAACTCTTTGGCAAAGAGGATATCCATTCAATGGATAAAACGACTATTATGGGCACCGATTATGCTAGGTTAAGTCTTAAGACTCAAAACCAGCTAAGAAGTGCTGTTGCCAACTTGCCTTCTGATATACAAGAACGTATATTTAGAAGCAAGGCTATGTCTGAATCATGTGACCAATGGTTCACGCATTTTGAAATTATGGTCACCACTCATTTCCCGGTTTTAGGTGAAGAAGCAAATGACATTGAAACTAACTTCATCCAAGCAACCTGGAATAGATATTTTGGAAGTAGTCACAGGGTTTATGAAAAGCAACATCCTTTCCCTGGTCTAATAGTCAACTATGAAGACGGGGTTGATGATGAAGACAGAGATCCAAGCTGGCTTTCAAAACTGTTTGAATATGGTTTCCTTAGACTCATCAAATTAACGAACCATGTTCAGATCAGCCAATTCCCTCAGATAATCCAACAGGTTGTAGAAAAAATCAAAAGTCCTTTTGTATCCATCAGATGCTAGAGTACTCTCCCACAATGGGACGGTAACAATTGGATGGCTGTTCAACCTGCCCACCACCTTGTACTCATTAATGGATACACCCACAATGGCCCTTGGTATGATGGTGATTCCTACCTTTCTTATACAGACCCTTTTGCCCTCGTAGAATGTTGGAAAAACTACTTCAACAATGAACTCCGAGATGTCACTGGAGAATTATGGGAAAATTACCATTTTGTAGGAAATACTAGCAGAATTACAGTATTCACTACTAGGCCATACTCAGAAGCCTTCACCACCCAAAGGCTTGACTATACAGATCCTCCCCAGTACACGGCTCAGAAAGCAGACTATGAACCTCTCCTCTATTGTGGGTTTTGTAATCTGTTTGACAGGTATCACGAGCATGACCATAACGATGGTCCTCCTGATTTTGATCCGTACGAAGGGTATCCATTTGGTTATGATACAGATTGAAATTATCTTCAGAAATGGCTCCCCAGACGCTCCAGAACGGCTCCAGAACCCCAGTAGAGCTCATGAACCACCTTTGCAAATCCGGTTACTATTCCAGGAACAGTACCCGCACCAGCAGAGCTGCAGCAAAGCACTATTCACTGCACAGTCTAGAACACTATGCAGAGTTACTATTTCAGAAAAGCAAGGGGACAAGATACTGTTCATAAACAGTGACCAGTTACTGTTCACTCAACAGTACCCTGACAGAATCATTGGAGTTACTATTGCTTTCGGTTGAAAAGATATTCACCTGAAGGTAAAAGCATTTCACCTCCCGTGATTTCAGCAGTCTCCTGATCTGATCCAAGGCTCCCTCCAGCTATAAAAGGAATCCTTGGCCTCAGTCTCCAGCAGGCTAACTAAGGCTAAAAATTTGGCTTAGACCTCCCTTCTTCCAGAGCTTCTTACTTTGTAACCAGAATGGCTCTCTTCTCCTCTCTTCTCCTAGTTTACATTTGTACTAGAACTACACTTGTAACCTATTTATGCTTCCGCCCCCAGTGCCCTCTGAACGGCACCCTTTGTATGTAGCTTACCCCCGTTTGGTATCAGAGCCAAGTTGTGGCCGATCATAAGTATTTGTAAGTTACTGTAATTATTTTTCAATCAAGTTGGCTGGTTATACCGCCATAGTTATCCATTATTTTGTGATAATTCATTACTTTGAAAGTATGTTATCTCTAACAAACATTATTTTGTTTTATATCTATTTTCTGATAGCACTTCAACTTCCATATGTTGCATTTTTCATCTACTACTTCATCTTAGCCATTTTTTACCGTTCTTTCTTTTGGTGGTAGGCTGAGCCTCCCGTTCATTCAAACTGTTTATTATCTTGTGATTACCTGTTTAAGCTAATCCTTTGCTTCCCAGTTATCTTCTTTTTCCATTCTTTGTTTCAATCCCCAAAATTTGTTGCAGATGTGTACTATGCCAGGTTCTGTGAGGACATGTTACCCAGTAAGTCTAGGAGTAAACCCGGTTTTGTGTCCGTTCGCTACCCAGTAAGTCTAGAGTACCGAGGTTGTGTGTGAACCCGCGTCAAACAGTAAAGTCCTGTGTGAGCCGTTAGCCAGGTGGGCGTTAGGCGTTGAGGGTATGAGCGATAGGGTTTGTGAACACCAATAATAGGGAATAGCGGCAGTCAGTAGTAGTAGACATCACAAAAGGCGTCCGAGCGGCAGTAAGTAGGTAACATATTCACAAAAGGCGTCCATACACTCCCTGTTTCAAATCTAAGGATAGATCCAGAAATTGGAAGATAAAGGTAGTCTAGGTTGCGATTGATTTCTTAGGCTTCTAATCCAGAATGATAAATAGGATGTTTAGAAGGAGTGACTCTTCCACTTCCATTAGATCTAGCAGTGCAAACCCTCCTGAGATTCCACAAGAAGATGGAACAATCAACTCGGAGTCGTACCAGCTTTCAGATCTAGATCAGAAGTTAGGAGATTGGAACATACCCAAAGTTCCCACAACCCAGGTCTATAAGTCTTCGTCATGGTCCTTGAAAAAGTCTTTCAGAACGGACTACCATATTAGGACTACAGAACAAGTCTACAGCATCAACAAGGAGTATGAAACATGCTACTTGTTATCCCCTGCAGCCATAAAAGCTCACAGGGAAAAAGATCAAAAATTCCTCCATATAGGACTTGTCCAAGTTGGAGTAAAACCATTGATCAGAGAAGGTTTGAACAACTCAATCCTTATGGCCCTTAGAGACACCCGTCTTATCAGATTCAATGACAGTCTCCTAGGAACCATAGAATCCAGTTTGAGTAATGGTCCAGTTCATTTTGACTGTTTCCCAAACCTCACAGTTGCACTTGATGACCCTCACATCTTGAAGGTCCTCATCCTCAATGTAAAAACCCATGGAACCCTTGTGTTACATGGCACCAAATAGCTTGCTCTTATATACAGAGTGTATTATAAGTGCATGAGGACAAACATGTCCATCCAAGCCTTAGATAAGAGAAAGGCAGGAGAAACCACTCTTATCCAAACCTCGGACGTTAGATCCACAGTTTAGGTACCCAAAACCCTGAAATGGTCTAAGATCATATTTCCAGCACAATGGACTTTAGAGAATGAAAATTATCCTTTACAGATCCAGAACCTTGTAAGAAACCTAGATCTAGATGTTGTCCAGCAGTTAGCCGATGGAACGGTTAGACTTAGCTTTGATCAGTCTAGGTTTAGGTCACCTTTAGAGTATGATGAACCCATGCCCAGATCCTCGTTAGATCTGCACTAGGAATCATACCAGGAACCAAGGTCTAGATCCGTAGATCTACGCCAGCCCTTCAGGTAGCCAACTATCCTCCTAAAAGATAGACCTGCATCCCAGAGTAGTTCGTCTAAAACACGAGCTCCTACATCTAGAAGAGACTTATGTCTACAGTTTCAAGGTGTTAAAAACCACTCCCAGGTTAGTACCCCTTGTTACACAGCCAAGCAAGACTCAATTGCTGATCAAGAAGAAGACAGCAACAGTCAGGACAGTCTTAAGCCTCCTTCACCATCAGGATCTGACTTTAAAAATCCTATTCAGCAAGAACCTGAATATGACCATCAGCTCTTAATGTTGACAAAAGAATTCATTCCTGACATGGATATGCTCAAAAAGGAATTTAATTCTGAACAGAATAGAGTTAAAAGAGAAGCCTATAGAGCCAACCATACCAAGGACCAAAAGATTGAAGTTTTGGAGAAATGGAAGTTATTCATGAAAGAGGTAAAAGCTGATTATCCTTTCTTTGAATACTTTGAGAAACATTTCCAATGGCATAAAAAGAACTGTGTCATTTCCAAAACCAACTGGAAGTTACTCCCCAAAAAGGATGCACCAAGCTCTAGCAAACCAAAAATTGTTAGGTCTAGCCATCCTCCTCAAGAAGCCATCCTCTTTAACCAACGTGGTACTGATGTTATTGCCTCTCCTTTCAAATGTGCTACAACCCCAGAAGAAAAGGTTGTCAGAAAAGTAATAGAGCAAAACAACTATACCAACCAGTGTTTAGGAGTCATAGGCAAACAGCTTGATAGGATAGAAGATAGGATTGACAAAAAGGTTCTCCTTCAACCAGGAAATCCTACCAAACCAGACCCAACCTTAGAAAAGCCTTTTGTCAAGCTCCCAACAACCAGACAAGCTAGCCTCAAAACTAAGGACCAAACAGCCTTACGTATAGTGGTCCAAAAGCTTGATGATCTTGTGAAGAGGGAGCCAATTACCCCTTCACCAGAACATACCACAACCAGTAGGGACCCTAGACTTGAATCTCGGGTTGAAACTTTACATGCCCATACAGCGTCAAACAGTTCTAGCAGAACCTCCTCAGAAACTGAAAAGGAGATAGAACACATAGAAGACCAATTTCAAGGTTTACAGGTGAATATCTTTTCATATATATATATATATATATATATAGATATATATATATATATATATATATTTTAAAACACGAATGACATTTGAAAGAATTAACTAGAATATATTAATTTAGAACATGCATGACATGCAATATTTTTGTTACAATCAATGTGGCAAATACAAAGTATTTTTTTTTTTTTTTTTTTTGAGAATAAAAGAAAACCAAGTGGAAAATACAAAGTAAGTGTGATACAAAACATGCAATGCATTATGTTTTATTTTATTGCACAAAACTTATGCAAATTAGGAATAATTTTAGATGGCACCTATTTATTTTTGAACCTGCCAGATAAACATTATGCTCAATTGTTTATAAGATTAAAAAGAATTATATAGGATGACAATAAAAAATTGATAAAATAAAAGTGAGGAATATACCTAATCTTTCCTTCCTTATGGCAACATAAAATGGTAATTCAAGTCAAGACCTTCCAATGAGACCATGATTCCCATATGGCGCTAGTAATAGAAGCACAACAATTTGCTTATCAGGAGTAGCTAGGCACAATGGAGATTTTCTGTCTTCCTTCAAACTATATGCCACGTTGGGATCTCCCCAAAATAAAAGATTCAGAGACAGAACTACACTTGGGCTGGGGGGGGGGGGGGGCATGGCCCCCCTCAGATTTTGAAAAAGTAACTAGTAGTATGCATAGGACATACAAAAATTATAACTTTTGACCCTAAATTGTATATCCTTGCCCCCCTCCCCAAATACAAATTGACCCATGAAATTTCCCAAATTGTTTTAATCAAACCATCCCTTTGTTGTGCTGCCCCAAAAATATCAAAAAAATCCATTAGACAAACCAACAAAACAATTCATAAAACTGGATAATTAGAAAAACCTTTAGACAATCACAAATCCAGTACAGAAAAAAAAAATACCAACAAGATAAGAAAATATGACAAATCCTTAGCAAAACAATCCTTTAGTGCAGCCCCACCACAATCATCTTCTTCTCTAGCCAGCTACATCTTTGTTGCTTTCTTCTTCTTCTATTTTTTTTTCCTAACTTCACAATCTTCAGACTTCAGTGCATGCCTTCTCTCTATTTTGCAAAATGATGATTGAAAAAGGCACCTTGGAGATTGTGGCAAAGATGGCTACAACTCATTGTGGTTCTTGTGGCCAACATAAAGCCACGTGCACTTAATTGTTTTTTTTTTTTTTTTTTTGGGGGGGGGGTCTAATCATATGGTATATACTACCTTATATTCATAAAGTTATCTTAAAATGAATTTAGTAGTATACTACCTTAAATCCATTAATTTTGTTGTAACTTTATTGTGTTAATAAATTACTAATAATAATATTGTTGTGGCTTGTGGGTTTTTTATTTTATTTTTTTATTTTAAAATTTTAAACTAAAGAAATAAATATCGGAAAGAAAAATAAAATAAAAATATATTAATTTTTGTATAGATTAAAGATTCCTAACTTTGCAAGTCAATAAATATTTTGAATCGATACATATGATAAATTCCTAAAAATTAATATTAGAATACATCCACAGATTAATATTATGATGTGTATGCATTTTTTGGTTAGCTAAAATCAACACTTGCGAAACTCTTTTTGAGTTATACTTGCCCCCCTCAGGTTCAAATCCTGGTTTCGTCCCTGAAAAGATTGATGGCTTCATAACAAATAGGAAAAAACATAGCTTCATGTAAAGCAGTGTTTCCTATACTATTCCTCATTTGCAACTCTACACTAGAGCTATTAATGAGGACTTCTAAAACTCTTAGATGTTTATTTTTTGTGCCACGTGAATTGCACTGTCCCCTAGAATATTTTTCTTGGTAAGAAGGAAAGGGAAGTGATCAACAATGAATTTTGTGATCTTAGTACTTCCAAAACTTGCTACCTCATGGAGCAAGGAATTCCTTGATGGGATTTTTTGGGAATAAATGGTTAATAATGGGAGTTGTTTGTTGGTTGACATGTGTTCCAACATGTCAACAAAACCAATTACATCATCACTGGCTAAAGGTTGATGAAAGGAAGCAAAATCAAGGGCAAAGTTGGTGGTGTTTGTGGATTGGTGGAGGTTTGGAAACTTTTTTGACTTTAAAGATTTCAATCTTTCATTGAGAATTTCTTGGGCATAATTTGCACTGGTATGTTGACAGCCATTGGTAAGAAAGGAACTTGAATTTTTATTTTTATTTTTGAGAAAAACAAAAGAAGGTAATGGTGACATTCATAATGGTCACTTCTTTCTCTCCATACACTGTGATCCTGGGAAGGCCGTGGATTCATGCAATGAGGGCTTTACCGTCCACCCTGCATGTAAAGGTCAAGTTCCGCACCGAGCAGGGAATCGCCATAGTAAGGGGCAATCAGTAAATGGCCAAGTAGTGTTTGGTGGCCATAATTGATCAGGGAATCAAGCAAAAGGAGTCAATTGAGGAGACTCCTTTATACCAATTACAGGGACCCCAATGGGAAGTAGGAGCCAGTTATACCGAGGACTTGGTAAGAGTAAAGATATTGCTGGATGTTGATAGGAGCTTTCTGATTGGAGCAAGTGTGAAGGATGAAAAGAGGGTAGAGATGTTGCTATTTCTTATGCAGAACGTAGACGTGTTCGTTTGGAGCTCGAATGAGGTGCCCGTGGTGGACCTCGAGTTTATAGTTCACAAGGTCAACGTAGATCCCTTGCATCCTCCCAAGAAGCAAAAGCCGAAAAGGTCGGCTAAGGAGCATGCCGATGCTATTAGGCAGGAGGTCAAGAGACTAAAGGAGGTTGGGGCAATAAAGGAGATATTTTTTCCGGAATGGCTTGCAAATACTGTGGTGGTAAGAAATAAAAATGGCAAGTAGAGGGTTTGTGTTGACTTCACTGACCTCAACCGAGCATGTCCGAAGGATCCATTCCCTATGTCGAAGATTGATCAGTTAGTGGATGCCATATACGGGCATCCAAGGATGAGCTTTCTGGATGCTTTTCAGGGTTATCACCAGATTGCCCTAGCTACCGAGGACTAGAAGAAGACAGCATTTATAACCCCTAATGCTAACTACCACTATACGGTGATGTCGTTTGGTTTGAAGAATGTCGGGGCCATGTATTAGCGAATGATGACGAAAATGTTTCTGGACAAGATAGGGCATACAATTGAGGTATACATTGATGACATGGTGGTGAAAAGCGTACAATTGAGGTGTACATTGATGACATGGTGGTGAAAAGCAAATGGGAAGCACAACACATAGAGGATCTCAAAGGAGTGCTCGAAGTACTTCGGCAATACAGGCTGTGCCTTAATGCCAAAAAGTGTGCTTTCGGAGTGGGGGCTAGCAAGTTCCTAGGGTATTTGATCACTAACCAAGGAATAGAAGCCAATCTTGACTAGATTGAAGCGGTGAAACACCTTAAACCATCGAGCAATCCTAAGGAAGTCCAAGGGCTGACCGGCATGCTAGCCGCTCTTAATCGGTTTATTTCAAAGTTCGCCGACCGCTGCCGACCATTTTACCAGCTTTTGAAAAAGCGGAGGGGGTTCTAGTAGAGTGAGGAGTGTGAAAAGGCTTTTCAAGAATTGAAAGAATATTTGGTGCGGGCACCAATGTTGACAGCACCAGAACCTGGGGAGGATTTATTCATGTATCTCTCGGTATCAGAGCATGCCGTGAGTGTTGTGCTTCTGAGGGACTAAGAAGTGCAACAGCCAGTGTATTACATCAATAAAAATCTAGTTAATACTGAGACGAGGTACTTGCCCATGGAGAAGTTGGTGTTAGCACTGGTGCACACCATGCGGAAGCTACCCCATTACTTTGAAGCTCACACTATTTATGTATTGACCAAGTATCCTCTGTCGTTACTATTGAAGAGGTTGAATTTCACGAGAAGGATAGCTAAGTGGGGAACTCGACTAGGTTCTTTTGATATTAGGTATAGACCAAGAAGCTTGGTGAAGGGTCAGGTCCTAGTTGATTTTGTTGCAGAGTTTTCCCTGAGGGAGGGAAATGAGATGATTTGCAATACAGAGATCCCGTGGAGGGTATTCGTGGACGGTGCATCCAGCGCATCAGGAGCCAAGGCCGGGATCATAATCATCACCCTGGATGGAATAAAGTTGGAAC
The DNA here is from genome assembly GCF_001633185.2 of Quercus lobata. Taxonomy (NCBI): domain Eukaryota; kingdom Viridiplantae; phylum Streptophyta; class Magnoliopsida; order Fagales; family Fagaceae; genus Quercus; species Quercus lobata. The sequence goes on along the minus strand of NC_044905.1, from coordinate 29,961,250 downwards.
ACTCCTTTAGGGTAGGCTTTAAGGCCTCTAACAATGAAGCCGAGTATGAGGCTTTGTTGGCCGAGTTAAAAGTTGTATCAGAACTGGGTGCTAAGGAGGTAGAAGTCTATTCAGATTCCCGATTAGTGGTCAATCAAGTACAAGAAAGGTTTGAGGCTAAGGACCCCTGGATGATGAGGTACTTACGATTGGTGAAGCAAACCATGGACTGCTTTCCAAGCGTCAAAATGGTCCAGGTGGCAAGGGGACAGAACCGGCATGCCAAGTCTTTGGCCACATTAGCGTCCTTATCAACCGAGGGAATTCTTCGGTTAATAAATGTAGAGATGGTAGCAGAACCAAGTTTCAGTGCAAGAGCAGGTGTCTCACAGCTGGCAACGGTTGGGCCATGTTGGATGGATCCAATCATCAAGTTCCTAGCCGAGGATCATTTGCTGGATGATGAGAAGGAAGCAGAAAAAGTACGTCGAACAGCTGCTCGGTATTGGTTGTTGGCTAAGCTATATCGAAGATCTTTTGGTGGGCCTTACCTGCAGTGCTTGCACCCCAGTAAAGTTAAGGAACTACTAGCCAAGCTACATGATGAGGTGTGCGGCAGTCATGTAGTGGGTCGCTCGTTAGCTTACCGGGCAATGACCCAAGGATTTTGGTGGCCACAAATGCAGAAGGATGCTAACGAGTATGCGCGAAAATGTGAGCAATGTCAAAGGCACACCCCTATGATCCACCAACCGACAGGGAACTCGAATCCCATTAGTAGCCCTTGGCCCTTTACACAGTGGGGGCTAGACATCGTTGGCCCATTCTCCCGAGCAACAAGAAATTGGAGGTTCGTCCTAGTGGCCGTGGATTACTTCACCAAATGGGTGGAAGCAGAGGCCTTGGCGAACATTCGGGATGTGGATGTAAAGAAGTTTGTATGGAGGAATATAGTGACGAGATTTGTGATACCAGAATCCCTAGTGTTGGACAACGGGTTGCAGTTTGATAGCAAAGCTTTTCATGAGTTTTGTGGCAACCTCGGCATCACAAATCAGTATTCAACCCCGACATACCTATAGAGTAACGGCCAAGCCGAGGTCACCAACAAGGCCATTGTGAATGGGCTGAAGAGGAGGTTAGAAGGTGCCAAAGGTAGGTGGCTAGATGAGTTGCCCAGTGTTCTATGGGCGTACTGAACTACCCTGAGAAGGTTTACGGGGGAAACCCTGTTTTCCCTAACATATTGAGCAGAAGCAGTCATACCTGCAGAAGTAAACTTGTGCAGTGCTCGGGTTTCAGGATTCAGCCCCGTTGAGAATTCAGAATTGTTGATGAAATAGTTGAGCATGCTGGAAGAATGCCGGGAATCAGCGACTATACAGCTGGCAGAATATCAACAAAGACTTACCCGGAGATACAACAGGGACGTAAGGAAAAGGGAGTTTGGAGCAGGAGATCTGGTACTTTGGAAGGTAATAAGGAATACATAAGACATCAACGTAGGGAAGTTAGCACCAACTTGGGAGGGACCATATAGAGTCACCGCTATTGCAAGGGCAAGAGCATATTACTTGAAGGATTTGAACGAAAGACCACTTCCCTGACCATGGAATGCCCACAATCTGAAGAAATTCTACCATTGAGTATCAGTATACAAGGGTACATGTTGAATGTAATATTATATGTGCACATTAATTAATGCAAAAGCAATGTTTGTCCGTGCAGGTTTATCAATACTTATGATTTTATCGTTGTTAACTCATTAAGTTCCGGTCGACGCACATGGAAAATTCCATTTCAAATTTTTCAAAGGACAGAAACCTGTTCCTGATTGGATTTTCATCGTCGAGCAGGTGGAAACCTTACACTAAATCTTTCCAAGGACAAAAACTGTTCCCAGCTCGATTTTCATCGCTGAGCAGGTGGAAACTTACATTAAATTTTTCCAAGGACAGAAATTTGTTCTCGGCTCAATTTTCATCGCCAAGCAGGTGGAAACCTTATGCCAAATTTTTCTAAGGATAAAAACCCGTTCCTGGCTCAATTTTCATCACCGAGCAGGTGGAAACCTTACGCTAAATTTTTCCAAGGACAGAAACCTGTTCCCAGCTCGATTTTCATTGTCTAGCAGGTGGAAACCTTACGTTAAATCTTTCTAAGGAAAAAAGCCTTGCCTTGGCTCGATTTTCATCGCCGAGCAGGTGGAAACCATATGCTAAATTTTTCCAAGGATAGAAACTTGTTCCCGGCTCGATTTTCATCGCCGAGCAGGTGGAAACCTTACACTATATTTTTCTAAGGATAGAAACTTGTTCCCAGCTCAATTTTCATCGCCTAGCAAGTGGAAACCTTACGTTAAATTTTTTCATAGACATAAACTTATTCTCAACTAGATTTTCATTGTCGAGTAGGTGGAAAGCTTACACTAAATCTTTCTAAGGACAAAAGCCTTGCCTTGGTTTAGTTTTCATCGCCGAGCAAGTGGAAACCTTACACTAAATTTTTCCAAGGACAGAAACATGTTCCTGACTTGATTTTCATCACCAGCAGGTGGAAATCTTGCACTAAAACATCCTAAGGACGGAAGCCTATCCTCGGTTTGATTTTTAACACCGGGCTGGTGGAAGCCCAATTTTAAGCTTTATCTAACAGTAATCTACTTCCCGGTTAGATCCTCATCGCTGGACGGGGATGGACTTCACACTGAGTTACTCCAAGAATTGAAGCAAGCTTCCCAAGTCTAATCTAATCACCGAAGACGTGGAGATAACGTCGAATTATTCAAGGGATGAAAGTCCATTTACCGGGCACAGCTCGCATTACGAGGAAGGTAATTACTCTATGTTCTCCTAAAGGGTCAACGTATGTCAAATTCAATTATTATTGCCAAGGATCCAATTATTTCTAATTAAAGAAGATCCCTTCCAGAGCGATCTCGGTCACCATACATGTCCGTATGTAATCTTTCCTCTTGAAGAGAAACAAGCCGTTACTAAGAGCACATATAATATGCAGAAAATGAAAGAACATAATAAAAGGAACAACTTAGAATCAAATAAAGCTAACGTATAAAAATTAAACCAATGTTTTGTCACCATAACTCGGTGACTAAGGGAAAGTTAAACCCAGAAAAATAATTGTTCTATCACCACAACCCGGTGACATTGGCAAACCTAATGAAAATAGAGAAATTACTTAAGCAAAAGAAAAGTAAAAAGTAGAAATTTAGTTCGGTAATCAGGTTGAAGAGTCTGCTGGCTGGAATTGGGCGGCATCCCCAGGTGGCTACTGGGTTGCTAAAGGTGGTTGAAGCTGAACATCCTCACCAGGCCGGACACCAGCATGGAGGTTGCTGGTGACTTCTAGGTTAACTAACTCCATGGGGGAGTCAATTGCCTCCACCAACTCCCTTATGCTTGGTGACTCTTCCTCGTTAGTAGCACCAGGAGGATTCTGTACAGCAAGAGAAGGGCCCGGGAAAGGGATTTGGTTGGGATCTCTTAAAGGGGAGTCCTTGGGGACCCCTAGAGCTTGCAAGGCGGCCAACCAACCCTCCTTAAATGCGAGCTTCCAAGCTTCCTGAATGACCAACTCTACGGAGTTCTCCGCGTCGGCAAAGCCTTCGTTGTACCATTTATTTTCGTAAGCCTCCAAAGCCGCTTTCAGGTCGGCCAACTCCTCTGCTTAAGCGGTATTCAGACTCACAACTTTCGCCAGTTTAAGCTCGGTCTCACCTAGCTTCCCCTCCATCTCCATGGACCTTTTCTCTGACAACTCCCTAGCCTTCTCAAACGCAGTAGCTTTCTTTTCAGCAGTCTCAAGAACTTTCGTTTTCTCCTTCGCTGTCACTGCGGCAACCTCCTTCTAAGCCTTCTCCCACTAAGCATCCTCAGAAATCTCCTTTAGCTGCCTATTAAGGATGTGAGTCAGTTGCGTGGCCTGATAAAACAATAATGACGAGTGTGAAAACGAAAAGATTGTGCGTGTGAAAGTGAATAGAAAACCAAGGGATAAGAGATTACCACTATGGTGTGCCACTGCAACCGCCTCCCTAATGACTCGTCCATCCCGTCCTTAAAAACGTGTATGTCTTTGGGCAAAAGAAGGACGTGCACCAAACTCTGGGCAACATGACCCCCTTCGCCCTTATCCCATACTCTTACGTTGGCGGATGCGGGAAGAGGTTTGCCATCGAGCTGGAAGGTAGGTTGCCATTCCACCACAACTTGGGAGGTGGACGCCACGTTCATCCCTGTTTGGGCCGTTGACTCCCAGATGACGATACCCCTTGATGGTCGGGAAGGAGTTCTTGTGGGCGCATCACTCAAGCTAGCGTGGGTCTGCTTAGCGGTACACTATCTCTTCTAGGAATGTCCTGAAGGAGGAGGAGGTGGGGTGTTGGATCTTTGCCTTGGGGCTCTTGCTACTGTGGGGTTGGCTGGGCACCAGGTACAAAACGAGCAATCGTCATGGTCTTTCTCGTTACCATATCGTGACCTTGATCCAAATCGGTCCCCGAAGAACTAATTGACTTGACTGCTACTTCCTCAACTACTTGAATGGAGGCCTGGGGCTCAATAGGGGCTTCAGGCTCAACAGGTACGTGTTTTCAACGGTTTTAGGACACACGTTCAACCGACTCGTCCCTCACTAGCGCGAGTTCTTCTGAGCAGATATACTGAGGGCCGAGATCACGTGCTTCGCCTACAGTTAGTTTTGGAGGAAGTAAATTCGCATGCCGAACATCAATGTAAGAGAGAAGTGGACTATCTACTAATAAAGCCTAACTAAACGCCTGCTAGGTGGAATATACAGGGTTAACACCGAGGATCAGGTGAGATGCTCAGTGTTGTCTGTCTTAGTGAACAAAAATCTCCGACCTTAGTACAAAATTTAGGTCCCGAACGTGTACTACTCTGAGGCCTGGCTTGAACCTTTTACTTTCTGCAAGGAAACAACACATAAACTGGTTGGTAACCTGTCGATCAAAATAGTCATAAGTGCAATTAAGAAAATGCAGATTAATAAACGAATATACTCAGTACCGACCTACATCATGCAACGAGAACGGGCAGGGAGCTCGTCGGCAAACCAATTACCACTCACCCGTACAAACTCGTTGGCTGAGTTCCTATTTAAGTCAGGTAGGCATGATATAAGCCGTACCCGCATGTCTCTGGTTTTCAATTAATAATCGGATGTAATTTTACTACACAAACTATACATGAAATTGATGTCATGGTGATTCAGTTGCAACCTAAACAACTGGTTCAACCTACTAACGCAACTCACTATTCGGTAAAAATTAGGAGGGAGTTGGTCGAGACATAGACCATAAAATCTAAGGGTGCTTATGATGAGAGGGTCAACGGGGAACCTAACCCCACCTTTAAGAATGGCCATCAAGGGAAAGAATAGTGTGTTTACATCACGATGCCTTTGGATGTCAATATCACCCTTATGACAATAGGCAATATCGACATCCTCAGGGATGTTGTAGGCAGCCCTAAAACATCCAAGGTGGCTTCTGAAGATAAAAGATAAGAATAGCCCATTTTCAAAACTAGATTCCTAAACTACGGTTGAGAGAGAACTAAATGAAATAGAAAGAATAAGAGGAAAGATAGAGGGAACTTACTTTGGGCTCTAGGAGAGTAGGGTGTTTTGGACTGAAGGATGAATGCACAAAGAGATATACACGGTAGAGAGGAAGTTTGGAGAATGAAAAATGAAAAAAGTGAAGTAGAGTTCTAGAAGGAACTATTTATAGGAGCCAAAAGGGGGAATAAATGACATTTAATAAATGGAAAGTGGGAAACCCTACGAATCCCCACCCAAATTGCCACATGCACGCCTCCTCAGTTCACGAATCGTCAGACAATGATGACTGCTAAGCCAACAGTCAGTTGCAACACGCCTTTTAAGGGCGTATTAATGAGTATTTTAAACCGTGCAGTATCCACCCGTTAGACTTCCCGGATAGTTTCTGTCCTTTAGCTGCCTTGATTCGTTCTCGGGTACCGGGCATAAATCAAGGGGGGCCTAATATACGGCATAAGGGTCCCCAGGGTTACTTAAGCCCTGATCCTCGGCCCAATGGTACGGCCCATGGCCCCAACCCCTTTGTCTGAGGTCGAGCCCTAGGCCTACCAATGCCATGGGCCCAGGCTTCATGCTTGCCTAGAGCCCATTGGATGAATAATCTGATTCCGAATGCATCATGCTTCGTCACTTGGGCTTGGCCCAATTAACTATATCCTGGACAAGAGGGCAACTGCTCGGGGATACCGCATCTTGGTTGCTCAGCATTGCCTTGGGCAGTATCGCTGCCAAGCAGATCTTTTGAGGTGGGAAATAGTTCCAATGCCACTTCTCCCACTCCCACCTAAACACCCACTTTGAAAAGATGGAATTGGACCCCCAATCCCACTAATAACCTGGATAATCATAACTCTTCCACTAATCTTAAGCTATAAATAAGAGATGAGAATGAGAAAAAGGAGGTTGGCAATTCTGGGAAGAGTATTAAGAGAAGAAAGCAAACACTCAAAGGGCGCAAAGGAGGGATCCTGTGAGGGAAGGAGAAAGGCTTAAGGAAATAGAATTGTATTTGGGCCTGCTGAGCATAGGACCACCCACAGTAGGAAACACAAAAGCCCACAAAACAAATAGATTGTGAGCCCACGTAGAGGTCAAGCCCATTGACCATACAAATTGGGCACGCACAACTACTATTCCTTTTTTGGGAAAATAAGAATACTATTCTAATTTTGAAATTTGGGGTTTAATGATGAAACTTCTAATATACTAAAAATACCAATTATGTTAACAGCCTAGTATGCCTAAATGCATATGAAAAAAAAAAAGGGAAACAAAACCTTGAGGAACAAAGTTGACTTAAACTAATGCATAAGTAAGACATTTTGTCAGACACAGGCATTTTGTACATTGCAAGGAGTTAATTTTGTATCAGAGACCATTTTGGTTTCACTAAGGAAACGATATATTTCGTTATTGATCAATACCAGTGTAACATTTTGAAATTATCATTATATATATATATATATATATATATATATATTCTAAATATTCTACAAAATGCTAAAGATACTACAAATTTAATAACATAACATTCTATAAATTAATGTGATAATCATTATGATTGGTAAATAGCAATAACATAATAAATAATAAACAAATTTAAAGAAAAAAAATTATGACTAATGACATTAATTTCTTGAGGTTAAATAATGAAATTTGTTGTATCGGGATCATTTATATTTTTTTACTCTAAATAAATATCCTATTAAGGGTCTGTTTAGACACCACTTATTTTGCTGAAAACTAAAAACTGAAAACTGAAAACACTATAGCAAAATAATTTTTAAATATGTGAATAGTGCCTGGGGCCCATTTTTAATGAAAGTTTTGTTGAAAAAAGAGATTTATGGGTCTTGTGAACAGTACACGAGACCTACTGAACAGTACATAATCACGTGAAAAATGAATTCTAAAAAAAAAAAAAAAACACCAAAACGCCAAACGCTGGGATTTTGAGCTTTATCCAAACGGGTATTAAGGGTTACCTTATTTTATTCTCACCCACTTATTCTCTCCACCTTTTAGAATTTTTTATTTTTATTTATTTTCCTTCTTTTAAACTCCTCCACATGTTTTTGTTAGTAAAATAATAATAGTAATAATAATAATAATAATAACAAAAGCACTTATTTTCATGTTTGGCATATTCTCACAGTGGTACTCTACAAAATTTTAATTAAAGCTCAATTGTGCCATCAAATCAATTGGGCATGTCAAATAGCTGTACACACACAGCATACTTAACAAAAAGACACACCAAACAAAGTTAAAAACAAAAGAAACACACTACACAGTACACAAAAGAAATAGAGAGGTCTGGTTTTCGCGAAAAGAAGAAGAAGAAGTAAAAGATAAAGAGAAGCAGTCATAGAGAGAGAAACAAAATTGAGGTAGAGAAGAAACAAAGAAATAGAAGACAGAGGAGCACATAAAACAAAGGAGGAGTTTTGATGTTGATCGGATGGAGAGCTGAGAAAAGGAGATGGAGTTGCTTTCAATGAGGTAGTTGAAGAAGAAGTAGGAGATGGAGTGCGTTAGAAAGAGAGTTTTTGATCGGGGGTTTTGTTTTGGGGGACTTGGGCTGAGTAAAGGCAGAGTCGGGTTTTAGAAAAGTTCAATTATGCTTTATTTTTTTTTATTTTTTTAATATTGTACTAACGTGGAAAATTGTGGAAGTTCTAGAGGTTTCGGTTATATATATATAGATGATACACACTATTTAACAACAAATCAAATTTCTTAGCCTTCTGTTTATCTCTTAGTTGTTTTTGTGTCTTAAACTCTTAATCTCTAAGATGAAAAAAAAATTTAAAACCTGGAACTTTTTGTAAAATCGAGCCCAAATTATCCAAAGAAATACAAAATCAACAAATCAATTGAGTTACCTAATAAGGGAAGTGTGGAATATGATAGATATTAAGATTGGATGTTATTGATTTAAAAATATATATCTTTAGGATAGAGAGTTAATTATCATTGACAAAGCTTGGGCCTAGTACTCTTAACATGCTAGAACTGACATAATACATACAAATAACAAATTTTGAACACGTTTTCACATCTAATCAAGTCCAGTACACCAGGAGTTGGAGCACTAGACGTAAACCATGGTTGAATGTCACAAACGTATGCTTTTGCTATTTAGTCATACAATCGCTTAAGTTATAACTTAGTTTAACATTTGTTCTTTGGTAAGGCAATGCCTTGGGATAAATTCAAAGAAAAAAGAAAGAACCGATTCTTATTTGAGCCATTGTTGCCATTTTCAAAGGGAAATTTTTGTAGTTTTTGAGTTCATGTACCTATTTGATATATTAATCAAATGATGTACTTTATAATATATAGGTGACATTTGCTTGAAATCAAAGACAATTAGTAAACCTGCTACTTGGCCAAAAAATAGAAGATAAAAACAGACAAAGAAATCTTAGAGCATTCATAGCTAGATTTGTAAAAAAAAATAAAAAAATAAAATTTTAACACCTAAAAAGTTACTTTATCTACTTTAAAACATTATTTTATCACTCACCTAACATCTTATTTATTATTCAAACTTAACTAATTTTAATTTCATATAAAGAATTGAATATCATAGTTGAATCATAAATTTTAATGCATTTGAAACATTTTTTTGAAACATTTTAGGGTTTTACTTGGGTTATGTTGCTATTGCTATCATATTTTGGAAGTCTTGATAAAAATGAAAAGGGAAAATGCATTAAATTATTACAAAATACTTATGATATGACAATGACTATGATCTGTAAACTTCAACAACCTAATTAATGAATGTTTAATTTTTTTTTTTTTTTTAATGATCGATGACAAGTCAATTTGTAATCTTATAGTAAAATTTGTGTTATCCTTAGCATCACTACTAAAAAAAAGTGCACAACTATTTTAAGGGGTAATTGTTTTTTTTCCCCTAGTGGGGACCTTAGGCCTAGAGGTGCCATGGTTAAAAATTGGAAAGAATTGGATTATTAAACTTTGGTTTAGTTCCTTTTCCATTTAGAATCCTACAATCTACAAGTATTGAGGATATCATAAGAATATGCAATCCAATAGCTAAATTTTCAAAATTCACATCCAATAAAATGATATAAGAGGAGTTTGGAGAGAAACCTTTTCCAAAATTTTACACCATTTATTGAAAATTCGCATGCATGACAATGTTTTGCATTAGTTCTTTTTATTTTTCTATTTTCTTCTTTGATAATTTGATAGGTGAGAAAGGGTAGATTTGAATCCTAGACATTTTAGTTGGAAACACCTAAAAGTGCTAGTTTAGCTACAAATCACTTTTATTTTATTTTTTTAGCTTTTCAAAAATAGATAAACATTTCAAAATTTTAGGGATGACAAAAATTCTTTGCCCCACTCGGTCAAACCTACCCCGTTTTATCCTGTATGAATTTTCCCTATCTTAATGGGACGATAGGTAGGGATAGGCTAGGATGGGTTTTGACTACCTCGTCCTATGTTGTTTCATCCCAAGCATACTCGTTGTTTATCATATAAGTTGGTGCAATCATGTTGCTTTTAGCAATAGATGATTGTACATGTACTAAAGCATTGGTAGCAGCAATACTACTAACTTCCAACCCAAGATATCTTCCTTTCTTCAAAGGTGTCTTATTTTTGCAACTTTTATGTCTGACTTGCTGCTTTTGATCTTTATCCCTCCCTTTAGTTGGTTTGTCTTTACTGTATGTGTATTTATCCTCATATGTTTAGTTTATGGCTTGTATGAACAAATTCTCAAGTGCAGTCAAGAATTTCTTGGATCAATTTCAAATTACACTTCTCATGCCATTCACATTTTATGTAACTGGATCTGAGAGAGTTTTCAATTCCAAACAATGGCAAGCACCCTCTAAAGCATCCAATGAATCTCTCATGTTCAATGAGATAGACACACAAGTTGTTGAAATTACATAATGCTTAACTGGAGCTTCACCTTAATGGCTAGGTTTTTTTTTTTTTTTTTTTTTTTTGACTCAGTCCTAACTAAGGGTGTCAATTTGGGTTAGCGTGTCAGGTTCGTGTTGTGTCGAGATAGGGGTATTTAACTAAATGCCTAAACCTGACCTGACCTATTTAATAATCGTATCATGACTCTTCAACCATAACCCGACTTGTTATTTATGCAGGTTAACACGACCTAACTCACTTGACACATTTAATAAATGGGTCGTGTTGGGTTAACACGGATGTGATACAACTCATTTCAACCTATTTAATATTAAATATAACATCTATATTAAAATAATTTCTTTACATCCCAAAAGTAATGCAGACACTTCAAGTCTTCAACCCACATTCAAAATAACATAGTTTAACAAAAATATAACATCCATTTAGAAATAAGTTCTTTACACTCCAAAAGAAGTGCATACACTTAACCTAAATTCAAAATAACATAGTTCAAAAAGAACTTGCCAAATGCTAAGTATCAATATTGAAAGAGTTGGTGCAAACAGTATACTAATCATGACTAGGTTTATAAAGTTTCAATTTCCAATTATATCACTTGTAATTTTTTGTAATTACTCACTTTTGTTTTTAAGTTTAAAATATAGGTTGGATATAAAAGGTATTTGACAAATCTAAAATAAAATGAATGTTTATTTTTTATATGAGTTAAATGGGTTGTGTTAAATTGGTCATTTTGAGTTGACACAAATAAATTGGCATGTCAAACGTATCTGTATGGGTTACCCGGGCTGACTCGCTTATGACACATTTCATATTGAGTTGTTTTTAGGTTGACCTATTTATAACCCAAACCTGTTAAAGTTTAACCCTAACCCGCAAAACTTGTGTCGTGTTTACAGGTTAGGTCAAACATTGACACCCCTAGTTCTAACTCCTAAGAACATTTTTGATAAAAATTTGTAACGTTTGCATCAATTGAATATGAATGGGTGAAGCTTGTGTCATTTGAACATGTGTGTATTTGAATCAATTTGAGCATTCATAATGTTTAAAGCTCAAACTCGTCAAATCTAAACACCATGGAAATACAAATCATGTCAGTGTGAAAGACAAACTGGCTCACATCTAATTGGGCCATATCTTCAAACCAAGGTTATTCATATTGAATACAACTTGTCCATTTGTCAACAAATTACCGTGTCAATTTAATTTCCACTACATTTAGTTTAATTGGTTATTTGTTGGTGTCTTCACGATTTGCATGCAATTTGACCTAATTAATCAACTTAGGTAATTAAATTAATTAACCATGGTTAAGCTATCTTAACTCAACAAGTGGTATCAGAGTGGGCACACTCTGATTAGGTTTTAGTCTTTGCTATGTGATCCATTGACCCTTGTTGTCATGGAAAATCTTGACTGTTTTGATTTGCATGATCTTGTGTTGAATGATGATGATGATATTCAAGATGCCTATTGTAAGCTTTATAAATTTTGTATGAAATCTCTTAAAAGTTCTATAAAATTAAAAGCTAAATTTAAAAAGGTCAAACTTGAAAAAGATGAATTGATTGCAAAATTGGATGGAGCCAATAATTTGAATGAGAATTTAAAAAATCAATTTTCATCTAAGGTGGAAAAAATTAAGAGTTTGGAAGAGCAACTAGTTGAGTCTAAAATTGAAGTTGAAGAATTAACTAGTGCCAAACTTGTTGTTGAGCCTAACTTAAAAGAAAAAGATTTTTATATTCCTCCATTTAAAAGGAATAATAAAGAGTTAAAGGCTAATATTGCTAGGATAGACAAAGTTATAAAATCTGATTTTGATGTTGAAGTTTCTAAACCTATGCCTAAAACTCCTCCTAGGTTGAAAGAAAAACCCGAATTTGTTCCCACTTGTCTGTCATATTAGGCCAAATTGTCCTAAGTTAAGGTTTTTGTCAACCTCCAAGGTTAGACCTCCTTCTAGGAAGCCTAGTAATTCTAAAACTACTCATGTTTGTTACCACTGTGGTGCTTCTGGTCACACTCACCCCGATTGTTTCAAGTGGTTTCCTCATAAGCGAGTGTCTAAAAGGTCTCATCTTTTGTCTAAAGGCTCTATACATATTCTTGGTGAGTTATTAAAAGTTTTGAGCTTTTTAACTCAATTTCAGGGAAATTCTAATTCCTCTATGTCCTTTAGTGGTCATACTAGGATACGTGCCTTTTCATCTTTACCGCCAAAGACTCGTGTTGTGTGAGTGATGAAGGATCCTAAGACTTAATTGTCTTTTTTGTTTATCCTCTATTTTAATTCTTTCTATCTAAAGTAGGACTTTCATGCTTGATTTCTTAACTATTTTTGGAATCATGCTTTCATGCATTGCATTGTTTTGCATTTATTTATTTATTTTTTGCATTTTTATTTATTTTATTGCTTTCAAGAAAAGAAAAAAAAATTGAAAAGTACAAAAATAGTGTGTGTTTTGTATACACTGGTACTTGTGTATCTTGGATAGTCATTAAAACAAAGTCTCTCAACTTTGTATCTCTTGTAACATAAATGAGCATCCTCATGCACAACTAAGCAATGTGAGCTTTGTAGCTTGTTTATGTGATTTGTATGTTTTGGTTAATCTTTTATCGTTTATATCTTAATCACTATTTTTTATAGGAATGACTAAAAAATCCTAAGAGAAAGGCATAAATAATCATCTCACCACTAAAATTTGTCAATCATAAAACATCTGTTTGCAATTCATAAAAGTCGTGCTTGGTAAGGTGTAGCACTTGCACAGAGCAAAAACAAAATGTTTGACTTACATAGTTGGGTATTTATTTTCTCTCTTATCTGCCCATGCATGTTATGTCTCTATATGTTTTAAAGAAAAATATGCAAAAAAACAAGAAAAGCAAAAAGAATCAAAATGCTTTTAAATATGATTGCAAGCATGTTACTAGGAGATGTGAAAGTTATATGATGTACCTCAAATGTGATAGCTCCCATCAAATAGTTATGATTGTGTGTGGATGTAATTGATCTTCTTATATCATTACTCTTCATGTAATGAATTACTTATGCTCTCTTGCAAAAGTTTCACACAACATGCATACTCTTTGGTACTCTTGATACTATTGTATAGGTACAATGTGATTTGATAATTTAAAGTTACTCTTGTACTAGTGTGAGTATATTCTTTTTAAAAACAAAAATTTGTGTTTTTGCTTTATAATTTTTTTTTTTTTGGAGTTTTGAGTTTTGCATTGTTCTTTCACATGTTTAAACTCTTTTTAATCTAGGTTGGTTCATGGTGTTCATTTTTTTTTTTCATGCTTTAAAAAAAAAATCATGTTTTATGCATCTCGAGACATCAAGTTCTTCCTCGATACTACCCCGATACATCGAGCCTCTTTTCTCAACTTTCTGTTTGCTCGATACAAGTGTTGATCTATCGAAGTCTTCCTCGACACATCCCTCGATACCTCCTGATAGATTGAACTCCTCTTGCATGCATTTCATATATTTTTGAGTTTTGCATTTTTTTTATTCCCTCTATGTCCATAGCATCTTGTTGTCAAGTTCTTCTTGTTCCCTCTATGTCAGTTTTATGTTTGTCTCCGATCAATTTTTTGGCTTTCTATGCCCTTTGACAATCGTGTCAAAAAGGACGAGAAATTTGAGATTTGAATGTCATTCCTTAGGGGGAGTAATAGATTTAGGGGGAAAACTTCATGTTAAAGGGAAGAAAATTTTTTGATGTAACTAACTTAGGGGGAGAGTTTGATACACTTTCATATTGATATATTTTGTGTTGTGTATCTTTTGTTTTTGTAACCATTTACATACATCATGTGTTGTTTCTATATATGATGATGATGTATGTGTTTCACTCTTTATCTCACTTGTTGTTTCTTTTCTCACTTTATAAACATATTTCTTGTTTATTTAACTTGTCATTATTTTCCACATGATACCTTGATGCATCTTGTTTAGTGCCTTTTAGGAAAGACAAGTTAAAGCCAAGTCAAGATTTCAAGGCTTCTTCTTGCAGCAACTTCCAAGGTTCAAATCTTTTAGACTAGACTTATTTTTTTTGTGATCTTAAGTAGAATGTATTCTAGGGCATTCAATGTACTCTTGTGGTTTTGTCATGGATTGCCAAAGGGGGAGATTGTTAGGTTCATATTTTATGTAATTTGCATATCTTATGACAAAACACACTTTACTTGTATTTGGGTAAATTCAAGTAGGTTCAAGATGATCATTACAAGTGGTTACATTGAAGACATGAAAATTACTCAAGAACTGCTCAAAAAAAGCTAAATCTACAGGTCCCGATACCTCCTCGATACCTGTCAATCTATCAAGATTTATTAAAGCTCGATACCTCTCGATCTATCGAGCTTATGAGATTTATGATATAGCCTGCAACGTTTTGATTCCTAAAGGCTATTTGTTTATGGGTTTGCATAATCCTTATAGGACTAAGAAAGCTCAAGGTTTGTGTAAATCTAATTGAAATAGGAGAGCCTATTTAAAAGGCCCATTAAGCTCCTATTTAAATAAGGAGGTGGAGAAAGAAAACCCTAACCCTAGAAAACTTCATAAGGTTTTTTTTTTAAACCCTAGCCTCCTCCGACAAAAGAAAGAGTTCTTGCTACGTTTCTTGTACATCTTTGGGTACTGTAACCAAGCAAATTCTCTAGCACCAATATTGAAGATCTTATTGGTGTTTCTATGTGAAGCTGTTGCAAATCAACCATAACAATCAAAGAGTTGTTGTGGAGTTAGTCATATACTAAGATCCGTGCAAAAGGATTAGTCATAGATTGGAGATTTGTGCAACAAAGAAAAGAAGGCTACTACAAGATCAAGTCCAATTGGGTATTGAAACAAGGGTTCAACTGTAGGTTGGTATTTCGGGATAGGCTAGGGTAGTGGTAAATTCCTTATACTTGTAACCGCTTGATTATTGATTAGTGGATTCTTGGGAGTGATGATCTTAAATTCACTCGGTTGAGTTTTTACCTTGCGAGAGGTTTTTCCCATTTGTCAACAAATCACTGTGTCAATTTAATTTTCACTACATTTAGTTTAATTGGTGATTTGTTAGTGCCTCCACGATTTGCATGCAATTTAACTTAATTAATCAAATTAAGTAATTAAATTAATTAATCGGGGTCAAGCTATTTTAACTCAACAGTCACTATTGGACCATAGGCCCAAGAGGGAGATGTGTAGTATTCTATAATTTTCCTAATCTCAAATTCATCTAAAAAAGTAATATTCTAAAAATTATGGTAATTTAAATCACTTCTGCTGTGTTTGTTGGATTCAAATCCTTTAGAATTCTTAGAATACTTTCTCAGGTTGAATTCCTTAATTTCTAATTTTTCTTTTAAAATAAATAGTCAAGATATTGTTACTTTCTACACCCTAAATCCACTAACACATGCCTAAATCTGTCTTTCAAAAAACAAAAAACACTCAAATATTTTTATTAAAGTTAGACTATTAACTACTAAGGTATGTTTGATAACTGTTTTTTTTCTTTTATTTTCTGTTTTCAAAAACAATTTTCTATTTTTGAAACTACAAAACTTATTTGGCAACCCAAAATGAACAGAAAACAAAAACTGTTCTTAAAACTCAATTTGTGAAAGAAATTAAAAACATGCAAAAAACTATTTTCAGTTTCTAATTTTCAAAAGTTAATGAAAATTCCTATTTAATTTAATAAATTTGTCTCATTTAATAAGTTAGCATTAAAGTTCAAATTCTAGTAACAACATATTTTAGTATTTTTCTTTTTTTTCAAAAACTTTTTTTTTTTAAATTTCAATTAACCAAACATGTTTTTTATTTCAAAAATACAAGAATTTTTTATTATTATTTATATTCCAAAGAAAAAAGGTTTTTGAAAATAGAAAAAAAAAAAAAAAAAAAAAAATCTTTTCCCAAACATAACCTAAGTACTAACATCAAAAACACCCCCACCAATTTTACACTAAAATAATCAATCCTGCAAATTCATTTCAAAATCATCAACACCTTAATTACACAGCTCAAGATAGAGTTTTTGGACCAAGGGTTAGGTCGTGGCCTATGGGGTTGACTTCCAATGATATTCAGAAGAAAGAGCTCAAGTGACCATTTTTCACATTAGTTTTTTCCCCTTAATGAAATAATTAATATTTTTTCCCCACAAAGAAAGAAACTAACAAGTAATGTTTCAATATCAAAAAAATAAAAAAATAAAAAAAAAGTTTCTTTAAATTATTCTTGTATATATATATATATATATATATATATTTTTTTTTTTTCCCCTTTGCTTTGATGGCTTCACTTTCTACAAGAAAAGTAACAAAATGGCAAATTGTACCGGAGTTTGGGATTGTAAGTCACGACTTTTCTTGGATGTTGTTATTTGTGAGTTAAAATATTGAAAATTTTAAGCAAAGAAGTAATATTGGATTTTTTTTTCTTCAGAATGTCATTCAGATTAGTTGGAAGAATTGCTTTAGTGTGTTTTTGTGTTGATTTCTCAGGAAAATAAAATGGTTATTAAAATATAAGTTTAACCAATTTAGGATTGTATTAATGGATTGATGGTGAGGAAGTATCCTAACTATGGGGTACAAGAATTTAAATAAGGCACCTATGCCACGTGTCATATCCATAGCCGAGGAGGCCACGCGCTCGGATAGTAAGGCCACATCAGTGGAACATTGCCAGAGGAGGTCCTACTACTGGGAAAAAGTATCGAAGAGGGGTTAGCCTTGATATGACTAAAGGGGTGGTGGTTGCCCCCACATTTAATGCATCCCACCAAACTTCCTGGCTGCATTTATGTGAAGAAGACACTTGAATAGTGCTGTTTTGGCCGTCATAACTTACAAGAGGCTTGGGAAGGTGTATGATGAGACAAACACTCAAGTGGTGTACTAGACAATCAACAAATGGAGGGTTAAGATCGCCTAAAGGGAGCTATATAATGTGAGAGACCCTCCAAAGGCTAAGGGGGGACACAAAATCTATAGTGAAAACATTGTAGTATTAAGAAAAGTGGTTGTAATCAAAGCTAAGAGAAATATATTCAAGAACTACTCTCTTTGGACATTTCCGAGGAAGAATTTCTGTGTGTCACATTTGTCTATTTATTGCTTTTCCTTGTTCTCTTACCATCCTTAGCCCATTAAGGGCGTCGTCCACTTCATTAAAACCTAGCTTTTCAGCCTACTTTCTACAATTTTTTTGTACTGGGCTCTTTGGACCTTAGTCCATTCATCTTTTGGACTTAAGAGTTAAAGCCTGCCCCTACAATGAGTTCGACGTCCAACCATAGTAGGATCAGGGCAGGACCAGGAGGAGTCTATTGGCTCCCAACGTCAAGATCGGTTCCTGAACCTTGAGCGGAGGAGGGACTGTGAGGTTAGTGCGCATACCATGCATACTAGCAGGAGCCAGTCTTGAGGGGGGAGTCATATCTCCCACGAGGAGAATACCAGAAGCTTGCAGCTAGGGATTGACCGTCTCCGTAGGACACTGTGCCGCGAGTGACGAAGAAGGACTCCCTTAGATTCTGACCCTTCCTCTGAGGATGAGGAGGATGGTAGCTATAGGCTTAGGTCTAGGACTCCTCCCAGTGAGTTTTTTTCATGCGACGAAGACCGCCACTATGAGCGGAGGAGTAAAAGTCCGCCACACAAAGGTCTGAGCAATGATGTTATGAGCAGGGCCCTTAACCAGATCTTCAAATCACCGTTTACACATAGAATCGAAAGGGGAAAACTTCCTTGGCATTTTACTTAACCAACTTTCACCATATACAATGGAAGGACGGACTTCATGGAGCATGTAAGCCACTTCAACCAGAAAATGGCTATGCACTCCAAGAGCGAGGCCTTGATGTGCAAGGTGTTCCTATCCAACTTGGGGCTTATGGCAATGAGGTGGTTTGATGGCCTAAAGGAAGGCTCTATCGACTCCTTTAAAAGGCTTACTCGAGCGTTTGGGGCCCATTTTGTGACTTGCAGCAGGGTTCCTTAGCCTTTGGACTTTTTGCTGACCATGACAATGCTGGAGGGGGAGACATTGAAAATGTACTCCGACATGTATTGGGAGATGTTTAACAAGATTGATGGGGACTTTGATGACGTGGCTATAAGAACCTTTAAGGTCGGCCTGCTAGTCGAGCATGATCTAAGAAAGTTTTTGTCCAAGAAACCAGTTAAGAATGTGCATAGGCTCATGGATCTTATTGATGAATATAAGCGGTCGAGGAGGACCAGCAACAGGGAAAGGGGAAGGCTAAGGTGGTCCCTTAAGACAGAAGGGATCTCAGGTCGGACAGGTACAATAACAGCCGACCTCGGAGAGACTTTGCAAGACACTTTGGATCAACTACTCCTTAGGTAATTAGTATTGTGTTCCAAGAGCCGGTACACCAAATTCTAGAAAAAATAAAGAACGAGCTATATTTTCAATGGCCAAACAAGATGGCAGGAAACCTTATGAAATGCAACCAAAGTCTTCATTACCAGTTCCACCAGGAATGGGGGCACACTACCAAGGATTGTAGGACTTTATAGAGCCATTTGGAGCAATTAGTTAAGGCAGGAAAGTTGAAGCAATTCTTGCATCAGCCCAACGGACAGGGCGGTTAGATGGGGTCAGGGGCTTAGAGGGATGTTTCCACAAGGTTGCCTTTGGGTACAATTAGCATCATCCTAGCTACCCTAGGAAGGACTGGTTCTCAGCCATCCAGGGTGATGTCTGTGGCTCGGCCACCTACAGATGGCTCATCCCCTGATTCAAAGAGGAGTAGAGTGGAGGTCCAACCAGCATTAAGCTTTTTTGACGAAGACAAAGTGGGGACCTTGCAACCACACAATGATGCCCTAGTAGTTACCCTCAGGATGGGAGGGTACGATGTGAAGAGGGTGCTGGTAAACCAAGGCAGCGACATGGAGATCATGTACCATGACCTATTTAAGGAATTGAAGCTGAGGTTCTAGAACCTGACACACTATAATTCCCCTCTAATAGGGTTTAACGGTAAGGTCGTCTTTCCAAAAGGCCAAATCCGACTACCTGTTCAGACAGGGACATAGCTTATGGAAGTGAACTTTATCGTGGTAGACACCTATTCCCTTTACACTGCCATTGTGGCAAGGCCTTAACTTCACGTCATGGGGGTTGTACCTTCCACCCTACACCTAAAGGTGAAATATCTGTCTGGGGGATGGGTTGAGGAACTAGTGGGAAGCCAATCCATGACTAGGCAATGCATGGTGGCCGCAATTAGACATTAGACCGGGGGCGAGTCCTCGGCCTCCGCGGTGAAGGGCTTATAGCAATCAAGGGTGCTAGAGTTGTCTCCGAGGGCAGCAGCAGCAAAAGAGGCTAAGTGTGAGCAACTGGAGAATATTGTTATTGGCAACAGCGAGGAGAAATTCTTCCAGGTCGGAGTTCAACTGCCTTCTTGAGAGAAGGAAGAGCTAATAGGTTTTCACAAAAAAAATATCGACGTGTTTGTATGGAGTGCTTACGAGGCCCCTGGGGTGGATTCAGACTTCATTTGTAACCATTTAAACATCAATCGATTTGTCCTCCCCCAAAAGCAATCACCTCAACGCTCATCCAAAGAACATTCTAATGCTGTTAAGGAAGAAGTGCTTAAACTTAAGCGGGCTGGGGCCATAAAGGAAGTGTTTTACCCCGAGTGGTTGGCTAACACGGTGGTGGTGAAGAAGAAAAGTGGAAAATGGCGGGTGTGTGTAGATTTCACAGACTTAAATAAGGCTTGCCCAAAGGATCCTTTCCCCCTACTTCGGATAGATCAGCTGGTGAATGCAACTGCAGGCCATCCTCGGATGAGCTTCTTGGATGCTTTCTAAGGATACCACCAGATACCCTTGGCTCAGAGTGATTAGGAGAAGACTTCTTTCGTCACACCCACAGGAAATTATCATTATAAAGTGATGTCATTTAGGCTGAAGAATGCGGGGTCTACTTATTAAAGAATGATGATCAAGATGTTCGAACCATAACTGTGCAAGAACATTGAGGTTTACATAGACGATATGGTGGTAAAAAGTAAGGTGGAGTCTGAGCACATAAATGATCTCGGAGCTATTTTCGAGATACTGAGGAGACACAAACTGCACCTCAATGCCGCTAAGTGTTCTTTTGGAATGGGCTCTGGCAAGTTTCTGGGTTATGTGGTTACCCACCATGGAATTGAAGTCGACCCAGATCAGATTAGAGCAATCCACGACCTACAGCCTCCCCAAAATCCCAAAGAGGTCCAAAAGTTGATAGGAATGACTACCGCTTTGAATTGATTGATTTCTCGATCACCAAATAGGTGTAGGCCTTTCTTCCAGCTGTTGCATAAGTGGAAGGGATTTGAATGGACAGAGGAGTGTTCCTCGGCTTTCCAAAAATTGAAGGAATATCTTTCTCAGCCACCTATTATGTCTAAGCCCAAGGAGGATGAGGTTCTGTTCGCTTACATTGTTGTAGCCTCGCATGTGGTGAGTCTGGTACTGATGTGAGATGAGAATGGGGTGCAGAGACTGGTTTATTATGTGAGCAAGTCATTATATGAGGCAAAGGTTCACTACTTACCACTGGAAAGGGCTATCTTGGCAGTAGTGCACGCTATATGGAAGCTCCTACACTACTTCCAGGCTCACACTGTTGTGGTTCTAACCCAACTCCCTCTCCAATCACTGCTTCGGAAAGCTGATTACATGGGGAGGGTTGTAAAATGGGCAACAATCTTAGGAACCTTCGATATCAAATACATGCCTCAGACCTCTATAAAGGGGCAGGTCCTCGTAGACTTAGTAGCTGAGTTCGCTAAACCTGCGCTTGAAGAAAGCGGTGAGAGGCCGAGCATGGATGGAAAATTAGTTGGGATGATCTCCTTACAGGAACCTCTACCTTGGAAGGTGTATGTTAATGGCGCGACAAACCAGAAGGGATCAGGAGTGGGGCTAGTTGTGGTATCTCCTGAAAGAATTATCATCGAGAAATCCTTAAGACTGGGCTTCTCGGCCACGAACAAAGAAGCCGAGTACGAGGCTTTGCTAGAAGGGATGGCTATGGTTTAGAAAATAGGAGGAAGAGCAGTGGAAATGTTTTCAGATTCGATGTTGGTTGTAGGCCAAGTAAAGGGGGGAATTGGAGGCCAAGGATGTGAGAATGCAAGAATACCTAAACTGGGCTAAAGACTTGCAATCAGGATTTGACTATTTTTCCTTGCACCAAATCCCTAGAAGCAGAAATACGCATGCTGATTTCCTTGCCACTCTTGCAACCTCTTCGGTGTAGAGTCTACCTCAAGTCATCCTGGTTGAGGACCTATGCAACCCTATTGAGATGGAGAGGAAGAAGGTCCAGGTTCATCCACTGAGGGTGGGACCTAGTTGGATGGATCCTATTGTCCTATTCCTTAAAGATGACATCTTACTCAAGGAGAAGGGCGAGGCTGATAAGGTGAGAAGGAAGGCTGGGCGATTTTGGCTGTCTGAGGACCAAAAGTTGTACAAACGCTTTTTTTTTGGGTCGTATCTACTATGCATCCATCTTGAAGCAGTAGAACCACTCCTAGAAGAGTTGCATGAGGGAATTTATGGAAGTCATACAAGAGGCAGATCCTTGTCTCACAGGGCCCTTACGCAAGGATATTGTCGGCCCAATATGCAAAGGGAAGTGCAAGAATACGTAAAGAAGTATGACCAATGTCAAAAATTCGTTCCCAACATTCATCAACCAGGGGGCATTCTTAATCCTCTGTCTAGTCCCTAACCTTTTGCTCAGTGGGGCTTGGATATTGTGGGACCCTTCCCCAAGGCATCAGGAAAGGATATGGCTTTTGGTCGACACTGATTACTTCACCAAGTGGGTTGAAGCTAAGCTATTGGCAAACATTAGGGATGTGGATGCCAAGAGGTTTGTGTGGTAGAACATTGTCACTTGGTTTGGGATTTCTTATACCCTCATCTCAGACAACGGACTTCAGTTTGATAGCAAAGCTTCCAAAAGGTACTGTGGTGAATTGGGTATCACAAATAGGTACTCCACTCTAGCTTACCCCGAGGGGAACGGGCAAGCCAAGACCGTTAATAAGGTTATAGTAAATGGACTCAAGAAAAGGTTAGACGATGCAAAGGGCAAATGGGTGGATGAGCTTCCACATGTCCTCTGGACATATCGGACCACTCTTCACAGGTCAACAGGGGAGACCCCCTTTTCAATGACCTATGGGGCCGAGGTTGTGATTCCTCTGGAGACTGGATTCCCAATGCTGAGAACTAGCTCATTCACTCCAGACAGCAATGACAACCTACTAGAAAAGAGCCTGGACCTAGTTAAGGAGCGGGGAGAAAACGCCATGGTTCAAATAGCGTATTACCAGCAAAAACTCAAGCAAGGGTATGACTTTGGTGTGAAGTTAAGACTGTTGAACCCAAGGGACTTAGTTTTGAGGAAGGTGGTGGGCACTTCAAAAAATCCAGCATAGGGGAAGTTAGGGCCCAATTGGGAAAGGCTGTAGCGTATCATCTCGGTAGTTGGTGTAGAAGCATACTTCCTAGAAGATCTAGACAAAAAAGTCATGCTGCGACCTTGGAATGTAAATAACCTGTGAATCTACTATTATTAATGAAAAGCAGCTCTGCCATGTTTTCACTTATGACATTATGTGTTGCTTCTATTGCTTGTTTGAATATTAAACAGAACTATGGTTATGCCTGACTCCTCGGACCACATACCTTGGGTAAATTAATATTCTTGGTTATTTCTCTAAGTATTAAATAGAACCTTGGCCATGCCTGACTCTTCAAATTACATGCCTTGGGCAAATTAATACTTCATAATTTGTAAGTGTTAAACAGAACCTTGGCCACGCCTGGCTCCTCAGACCATATGCCTTGGATAAATTAACACTCTCCATTATTTCTGTAAGTATTAAATAGAACCTTGGTCGTGCCTGGCTTCTCGGATCACATGCCTTGGGTAAATTAATACTTCACATTATTTCTAAGTGTTAAACAAAACCTTGGCCATGCCTGACTCCTCGGACCACATGCCTTGGGTAAATTAACACTCTCCATTATTTCTCTAAGTATTAAATAGAACCTTGGTCATGCCTGGCTCCTCGGACCACATACTTTGGGTAAATTAATACTTCACATTATTTCTAAGTGTTAAACAGAACCTTGGTCATGCCTAACTCCTCAGACCACATGCCTTGGGTAAATTAACATTATCTATTATTTCTAAGTGTTCAACTGAACATTGGCCATGCCTAGCTCCTTGGACCACATGTCTTGGGTAAATTAATATTCTTGGTTATTTCTCTAAGTATTAAACAGAACCTTGGCCATGCTTGACTCTTTAGACCACATGCCTTGGGCAAATTAATACTTTATAATTTCTAAGTGTTAAACAGAACCTTGGCCATGCCTGGCTCCTCAAACCACATGTCTTGGGTAAATCAACACTTTCCAATATTTCTCTAAGTATTAGATAGAACCTTGGTCATGCTTGGCTTCTCGAACCACATGCCTTGGGTAAATTAATACTTCACATTATTTCTAAGTGTTAAACTGAACTTTGGCCATGCTTGGCTCCTCGGACCACATACCTTGGGTAAATTAATATTTCACATTATTTCTAAGTGTTAAACAAAACCTTGGCCATGCCTGGCTCCTCAAACCACATGCCATGGGTAAATTAACACTTTCCATTATTTCTCCAAGTATTAAATAGAACCTTGGTCATGCCTGACTCCTCGGGCCACATGTTTTGGGTAAATTAATAGTTCACATTATTTCTAAGTGTTAAACAGAACCTTGGCCATGCTTGGCTCCTCAGACCACATGCCTTGGGTAAATTAACGTTATCCATTATTTCTAAGTGCTAAATAAAACCTTGGCCATGCCTGGCTCCTCAGACCACATGTCTTGGGTAAATTAATACTTCACATTATTTCTAAGTATTAAAAAGAATCTTGATCATGCCTGACTCCTCAGACCACATGCCTTGGGTAAATTAACACTTTCTAGTATTTCCCTAATTATTAAACAAGAACCTTGGTTGTGCTTGGCTTCTCGGACCACATGCTCTGAGTAAAGTGATACTTCTCATTATTTCTCTAAGTGTTATGTCTCTCTTTAAAAACTTAGACCCCCCTGTTGATTGTACAGTTTTTGGTACCAGCACATAGCCATTTTTCTCACTGTTTATACATGTTTAATTAATTTGAATTAGCAACAATTCATTACTGTTAGCTTTTGTTAAAGTCTGGGTATTAACACTTTCTAGTATTTCCCTAATTATTAAACAAGAACCTTGGTTGTGCTTGGCTTCTCGGACCACATGCTCTGAGTAAAGTGATACTTCTCATTATTTCTCTAAGTGTTATGTCTCTCTTTAAAAACTTAGACGCCCCTGTTGATTGTACAGTTTTTGGTACCAGCACATAGCCATTTTTCTCACTGTTTATACACGTTTAATTAATTTGAATTAGCAACAATTCATTACTGTTAGCTTTTGTTAAAGTCTGGGTATTCACCCTTAAAAACTTCATCAATCTCAAGTCTCATCGGAGGGCAAAATGATAACTACACCAACTGTAGATAAATATTGCAAAGAAAATAAAGATTCATGAAGCAAAAATTGATATCTTTTCATTAAACAAAAGAAAAGGGGTACATTATAAACAGTGGCAAAATGCCACAGCAAAGAAAAAAAAAAAGAAAAAAGAAAGAGAAAAGTACAAAAAAGAAGAGAAAAGTAGAGGAAAAAGATCCTATACCTACGTCTTGGCTTGGGGAGGGTCATCTTTGGGATCAGCTGTCTTGGACTTGGAGATGGCATCCTTGATCGTGAGAGCAGCCTCTATACCCTTAGGCTCTTGCAGGGGCTTAACCTCCTTACCCTTGCCTTTATCCTCGGGCCAAGGACCATCTTGGCCAACCCCCTTGCCCTTGGCCACCTCGGCCTCCTGGCCTTGGTCACCAATCTTGTCAGGCCCTTTGGAGACTTCAGGAGGAGGAAGAGAGGCCTGGGTGGTGGAGGGCTGCTCAAAGGGGAGTAAGGCAAGAGCAACGGGAGGAGGGAGCACAGCTGGAACTTCGCAGATGTCCTCGAGGTAGAAGATGTTTTCAACGTTCCTCCACTCGGAGGTAGCAGGGACTCCTGTTAGGTTGAGCGCCTCTATCCATACTTCCTTGTAGTAGTCCTTGTAAACCTCTGCCAGCCGAATCTCAGTTTCTTGCACCCCACGGTTATAGGATGCCTGTTCCAAGGCCTCTGCAACTTCCTTGGCCATTCGGGCAGCTTCCTTAGCCCTCTGAAGCTCTGCCTTCAGCTCTAGGACCTATTGTTTCTCTATGGCTAGCTCTATCTCGGTGTGATAGACCCTTTTGTGTTGATCCTTAGCCTGGTCCTGGGCTTTTTTTAGACCGGCCTCAACACTCTTCCATGCCCTCTCCTCCATGGTCAGCTTAGTGGCGTGCTCTTGGTTTTCCTGCTTAGCGGCTCCCAAGGCCTTATTGGCCTCGACAAGGAGGTTGGTCTCAACCCTACCCTCGTTCCTGGCATCCTTAACCCATTTCTCGGCTACAAAAACCTTCTGGATAGCCTGCACATAAACAACAGAAGAGTATGTTAAAAAAAAAAAAAAATGAAAAGAAAAGAAAGAAAGAAAGGAAAGCACTCCTATTGAAGTATGTCGAGGAACTTACCAGGGTTAGATCCCTCTTTAGGGACAGGAAGAGGTCCAGCTACCTCATGTGCTTCAAAACATCCATATCCTTGGGCAGCATGAGGGGACGCTCTAGAACCTCAGCCACGTAAGAGGCGTGGCCTCTTTGGAACTCCCTGATTGAGGAGTTTCAGGGTACCGCCTCGCCATCCAACTTCAACAGGGGATTCCAAGTTGGATGGCACATGTCGACTGAGTGCTTGGTCTCCTTACTCTCCACCAAAGAGGCCTGCCCTTTGTCTTTGGCCGTTTTCTGTTGCTTGGGCTCCTTTTGGGGGATCACCTCCCCCTCTTTGGCTATCTCCTTCTCCTTCCTCTTCTTCTTTAAGTTGGGGATTTGGAGCAAACCAACTGTAGGAGGAGGAGGAGGGGGGGAGAGCAGGCAGAGGTTGGGACCCTAAGGTGCTCTTATTCCTCCCTACGAGGAGCTCCTTCAGGCATTTCCTCTAATTTAGGGCCATTTCTTCTTCCTCTTCGGAACTATCGTCTGGGAAACGAGCAACGGAGGACCTGTCAAGCTCCCCTTCCGAGTCTAATATTTGAACCATAGGCTCTTCTTAGTCCTCTCCTTCTCCCTCAAGACAAAATTGGTCTATCTCAGTTTCAAGTGACAGGTGCGAGGAGGCTGTCTCTTCCCTTGGAGTCGCTACCTCATGAGGGGGAACGGTGGAGGGGCAGCTCAACTGGTGGGAGATCTTCTTGGGTGAGAAAACCGAGCACTGAGACATCTATTCGAGCTAGCCAAGGATCCCCTACTCTCATTGCGTGGCCCACGTCCTGAAAATTATCCGATAGGAGCTCAAAGTCGGGGATGAGGTGGACAACTCACAATTGCCTGTCTTTGCTCACGAATACTTCAGATCTTAGCACCTTGTTGAGACCCGTGACGTTGACGAGGCTAAGTTTGGGAGCTACATATCTTTTATCTACAAAAACATCCAAGAAGTAAAACCAAGGTCAGGATAACGAAACCATCCATCAGTAGTAAACAGAATACTAAAAGAAAGAAGAAAGCAGTGAAATTGCAAAGCTAATGCCTATGTTAAAAAAAAGGAAGGAAAGACCTAAACCTAAGGTACCCCTCCTAGCTCTCCCTCCTGAACTGGGCAATAAAGACTGTTGTACCATTCCCCCAAGACTATCAAAAAGTTATCCTTCATGCTCTTGTTGGATTTGGGGAGGCACGAGACAAGCCTGACAACAGAGGATCTGGACTTAAGGTAATACCATAAGTCCGCGAGCTGGTAGCACTCGTACATTCAAACGACGTTGTGCTAGGTGAAGTTTAGCCTCATATGCTCATTGAGAACGTCTACACTACCCAGAATCCTAAAGAGGTTAGACGCACACTAATGGGGGCACAGCCTAAGGGCGATTAAGTAATCTTTGGTTGCCCTACCCATAGGGAGCGTTATTCCTCCTTCTATGAAGGTGATCATGGGAATGACGACCTCCCTTTCATTCCTATGGGTAAGCAACAGGTTTGGGGCACAATACCGCAGGGAAACTCCCTAGGGAATGTGATACTTAGCCCTAAATCCCTCTATACTGGTGAGAGAGTCTATGAGGTGAGCGAACCTACCCATCTAAGCAAACTAAGGTGAAGGGAAAGAAGTTTTCAAGGAAAGAAATCAAAGAACAGAAGGCCAGGGAGACTAGCCGAAGAGAAAAGAACCTAAAAGAGTAAAAACTTATGAAAGTGAACATGAGGGGTGCTTCCTGAACTTGTTAAAGGTTTAAAGGATTTTTTTGAAAAATCTGGAAGACTCAGAAAATTAGAAAGTCCTGAAGGTTTGCAAGTCTGTAAGTTTGGAGAGGTTGAAGATTTGTAAAGTGAGAAAAATAACTCCTCCAAACACCTTATATAGGAGACGAAATTGGGTGGGAGTTATCCCACCCAAATTTTGAGGAGAATCGCCAGCTGTAGGATCTCCATCTCACCGTTGGATGTGGGGAACAAAGCGCCGCTTAGAGCATTTAATGGGACGTTGCATACTCGGAAGCGCTAGAATGGTTGCGGGACATGCGAAATGACGCTTTCACATGTCGAAATCAAAGAAATGTGTGGAGTTAATACTCCAAAGTCAAAACCTCATTTTTCTCCTTGAAAAAAAAAAAAAAAAGTTTTATGGGGCTATTGTGGGGTACAATAATTTAAATAGGGCACTTGTGCCACGTGTCATATCCATGGTCGAGGAGTCCATTGCCAAGCTGAGGAGGCCACGTGCTCGGACAGTAAGGCCACATTAGTGGCACATTGCCAGAAGGGGTCCTACTACTGAGAAAAAGTTTCGGAGAGGGGTTAGACCTGACATAACTGAAGGGATGGTGACTGCCCCCACATTTAATGCATCTCACCAAACCCCTGGTTAGATTTATGTGGAGAAGACCCCTGAACAGTGTTACCTTGGCCACCATAACTCACAAGGAGCTTGGGAAGGTGTCTAATGAAACAAGCACTCAAGTGGTATATTGGACAATCAACAAATGGAGGGCTAAGGTTGCCTGAAGGGAGCTATATAATGCGAGAGACCCTTCAAAGGCCAAGGGGGGACACAAAATCTGTAGTGAAAACACTGTAGTATTAAGAAAAGTGACTGTAATTAAAGTTAAGAGAAATATATTCAAGAACTACTCTCCACGGACATTGCCGAGGAAGAATTTCCGTGTGTCACGTTTGTCTTTTTATTGCTTTTCCTTGTTCTCTTACCATCCTTAGCCCATTAAGGGCGTCATCTACTTCATTAAAGCCTAGCTTTTCAGCCCACCTCTACAAATTTATTGTATTGGGCTCTTTGGACCTTAGTCCATTCATCTTTTGGACTTAAGAGTTAAAGCCCACCCCTACACTAACCATTAATTATTTTAAAAGAAATGTGGAAATTTAAAGAGCTCCACTTTTATAGAAAACTCTAGGAATTTTAGAAGATCTCAATCTGTGTTAAATTGGCAAAGAACTTTTTTTTTCTAGATATTCGGTCCTGCTAAAAATGCTGGTTAAACGAAAATATTTTTAATTGACGAATGAACACTCCTAAATTTCCCAAAAATCCCAAAAATGTTTTATGCTGAAAAATCTGAGCCCATTTTCTGCCTCTCCTTGTCTCCCACCCCTTTCCGGCTTTCCCTTGCTCTCTTCACAATTTATGAGGGACGTCTAAATTTTTTGAGAAATGACTAGATCTGTTTATAAGTGCCTAAACTATGTTCAAGGTTAAATTAATACTTTTGAGGAGATAAGTCCAGTCCACTCATCTCTTACATTTTTTATAAAAAAATATTCTAAGGACATTGAACAATTCAAAATTTATATAAAGGTAGTTTTTCTGGTAGAGTGAAGTTGAAGATTTGGATGGTATTATTAGGCCGATAAAATAATCCCATATAAAATGGAATTTAGAAGAAAGTGTGGGCAAATAAAATCACTTCACGTATAGATACATAGTTGCACACATGACATATGTAGAGACTAGAGAGATAAGTTATAATAGGACGGCACTTCATCAATGTTGACAAGGTCACTTCTATTGCATATACGCTTCCTTTTGACATAAGCACGAAAACTCTTAAAAGACGAAACTCTTTTTTTCCTATAAGCAAAGAAATGTGATCACATAATCTTTACAGAAACCCAAATGGATCTTAAACTTAAAATATTTAAATGACCACAAGGAGAGGTGCTTGATTGATGGGAACTTGCTAATTAGCTACTAGGCAATACATGTGTACCTGTTTCAGCTGCATCGATGGATGCCAACTTTATCACAAAAATAAAGCAATAATCACATCACATGTAATACTAATAAATAAAATCAAAGAAAAGAAGGTTCACTTTAGGAAGAATCTCACCACCAAGGTGATATCTGGTAAGGTATAAACTAACTAGAAGTCTAGAACAACCATTCTTAGTGCCAAAAACAATAATTGGGTTAAATAACATTGATTAGTGCCAAGTGTTTTGTTACTCAGTCTCAGCGTCAATCTTGGAAAGGGTCTCTTCCCTTATAAAACGAGCTCCCCAGTTTGATCCAGAAATGGGTAGGAAGATCGACCATGCGGCATGGGGTATTATCCCAAATGCACGTCAGGAATAGGAAATAATAACAATTGCACATGCACTCTCAAACATTTTCTCTTATTTTAGTTTCAGATGGAAAGAATCCACAAATCTAAGACACCGTCTAGATCTCTTTTTCAATGGGTCTTTATTGTTAAGATTATCGGGTTAAAAAAATATTATATATTAAGATCATCTGGAGTTCTTGTGCAGTAATTAAGTTAATAGATTAGAATAAATAGTTTTTTTTTTTTTTTTTTTTTTTAAGCGTATTTTAAAGCAATACAGGTGGCAAAGTGAAGGCAAAAATTTGCCTTCACTTCGCCACCTGTATATTGCTTTAATGATATCAACGCCCCTCTTTTTCTCCTCTTTTTCAAAAAAGAGGGGCGTTGATATAATTAAAACGTTTTATTTAATAAATAAAATAAAATTGGAAGAAGAAACCGTGAATTAGAAAAAGTAAAATAAAAATTGTGCAAGTTCAAAATTCAAATAAGATAGAGAATAAAAAATTGAGAAAAAAAGAGTTGATATGAATTATTAAGTTTTTGTGTTTATCTAAATAATTGAAAAGATATTAGAGATAAAAAAAAGTAGTAGATAACAACAATTAGTTATTGTTTTTATCTTTTAAAAAAGTAGTAGATAAAAATATTTTATTTGTTGTTTATATCTAAAAATTGATTCAAAGAAGAGATAAAGTAGAGAAAAAATTGATATAAAAAAATTAATAATTTTTTTATTTATCTAAAAAATAAATATAAGGCAGTAAAAAAAATGATATGAACAATTTTTTTTGAGAGGATGATATGAACAAATTAGTTGTTGTATCTATCTAAAATTTAATTTACTTCTAGGTCCAACCTTTTATTTTATTATCCATTATATAGTATATATAATATGATATTATTTTTTTAATGAAATATATGATTTTTGCCCGTAAAACAAATCAACCACGTGGTCATTATGCAATAATTGTCCTATATTGTTTAAGAAAGTATTGTTTGTAGTATGACTTACTCTACCATTCTTTAAGAGTTAATTACCATAACTTTAAAGTAAAATTTGTGATATGATTTTGGATTAAAACTTCTATCTCTCCATGTCTTGTAGTGTATTTGTTTCTAAAAATTTAAAATTAAAAAAAAAAAAAAAATTATGTCCAGCAAGTGAGTATGTGGCACTTGGCCACTATCCCCTATAAATACCAGGAGCTCTCTACCTAAACTTCATTATAAAAACCATCAACTACCTCTCTTTCTTATTCTCTCCTTAATTTAACGCTAGCTTTGTTAACTCAACTTCAAACTCCAATTCCATGGCTGAAGAGAAGCATCACCACCAACACCTTTTCCATCACAACAAGGACGAGGATAAGCCTGTTGAAACTGTCTACACTGAGACTCCTGCTGGTTATGCTGAGACTGGGAACAGTGAGTCGACCACAGAAGGATATGGTGCCACCACCATCTCCACCGAGTCTGAGGTTGACTACAGGAAGGAAGAGAAGCACCACAAGAATCTCGAGCACCTTGGCGAGATGGGTGCTGTCACAGCTGGTGCTTATGCCTTGGTAATACCCTACCTTTGTTGTGTATATATATATTAGTTTATATATGGTGATCTTTAATAATAAGGCTAAAGTTTTTTCTTCTTTTTCCTGATAATGATATATTTCAGCACGAGAAGCATAAGTCAAAGAAAGATCCAGAGCATGCCCACAAGCACAAGATAGAAGAGGAGATTGCAGCAGCGGCTGCAGTTGGAGCTGGTGGATATGCCTTCCATGAGCATCATGAGAAGAAAGAGGCAAAGGAACAAGACGAAGAGGCTCATGGAAAGAAGCACCACCACCTTTTGGGTTGAAAACAACACGATCGATCCATCCATCCATCCATCCAAGACACACCATCTAGATTCTAGATCTCTCTTTCAATGTGTCTTTTTTTTTTTTCCCAGTATTTACTTCGAGCTGTGTTGTGTTTATACCAGTAAGCAACTACCCTAAATAATACTTTGTGGTGGGCGAGAGAGTGAGTTTGTGAATGCTTACTTGGTTGGTATACGTGTCCTTGTTCATTGTTTGTCATCCGGTTTCTTTGTGTGTAATGTTAAGAATAATATTTTCCTATCATTTCAGTTAATCTTCTTGATGTTATCTAAGTAATTTATTATTTCTTTTCATTTTATTAAATTTTTAACCCAAGTGAACTTTAAAAAAATTTAAAAAATAGAGTAATACAAGAAATATTTTATAGGAGTACAAATTTCATCACATCGTCGATTACAAAAAGTAATTTTGACTTTCACATGTAAGCTAATTTTTTTTTAAAATAATTAAAACTAAATTATTAAATAAATAGTAATAATAAATTATAAAATAAGTAAACAATTTTAATGAAAATTTAATTTTAAGTTTTAATTTTCTAGAGTTTAGACTTTGCCTGGCTACCTCCATTTTTGCAAAGAAAAATGATGAGTATTATAACAAGTAACCAGTACAAAAACGACGGGAGAAATTAAGGGATACTTATGCGTTTAGCTTATGAGCTATCAGCGTCGACTCCAGACCTCCTCAGTAAAGGTGTAGTGTCGGGTCCTGACACTTTCGCTCCTCCAATGGGATCTCTATTACCCGATGGATAAAGGTTTCTTGCTCGTCTGTAATATGTGGACGAACACTAGCTGAAAACAAGAAAAATAGATGACGTTAGAGGTTTGAAACAAATAAACGAAGGAAAGGGACAGACGAGATTAACCTGAATCCTTGACAAAAGCCCAAATGTTGTCAAAACCATGAGGCATCGTCTCCCACTCTTCTTGATGACATACCCAATTCGTCCCTTTGACAAAAAAACACCTGCCCTTTCAATTCCTATTGGAGTCATGCATGTCAGATACCAGCTTCAGCCCCTCCTTCCTTCCCGCGAAGTGGTATATCCCCTAGGACGAGACTATATGTTAAGGTCAAGAGCACCAAAAGAACTCGTCAATGGTTAGCTGACGGTTCCTGCAACTTAGACGACCCCACAAAATCTCAATCCCAATAAATATCCTCCAAGCATTAGTGGCAATTTGGCTGACAGACAAACCCAAAAAATTGGCCAACTGACGGTGAAGTGCCGTCAATAGCAGCCTCAATCCTGTTGCGAACATGGCATTGTACATGCCAACATCCGTGGTCTTCCTTAAATAGCATTTCTCAAACTTCCCAAGGAGACGGATTGGGATGTCATCTAGAATTTGGTAATGGTCACGTTATGTATTGAATACCTTGTCCGACGTCGTCGGCAAAAAGTCATTGACAGTCCATATCTTGGGGAGGATGAAATGACGGTCATCTTCGAGGCTTCTTGAGGTACTCTCTAAAGCCTCCTCGTCATCGTCATTATTATCCCTGTCACTCTCTCTCTCTCTCTCTTCTTCCCCCTCATCATCCTCGTCACTCACCACTCCCCTATCTTCTCCTCTATAACTCTCCACTTCCTCATCAAGAGATTGGGTTGATGTTTCCCTCTCTGACAACCAGGAGAAGCCCTCCTCGGGCTCTTGACCTGAACGAGAGACCTCGTCGTAGCCCGCTCCCTCACGGACTGACGACTATTCACTCGTCGCATCTCTAGACATCTGACTACCTACAAGCGATAGATTCATTCTAAGAATCTAAGTTGACAGCCTCACCAAAGAAGTGATTAACTAGAAAAATGACCCATAAATGTCCAAGCATTTAATAAAGGCTGCTCGAGGTATCACCCATCAATGACCTCACTTTTCTCTTGAACAAATAATAATTAATAATAAAAACCACAAAACCAACTCCATAGCCCATCAGCTGAAGCTGACGAGACTATGGAGTAGGGGGCAATTGATAAGGGTAATTTCGTAATCCACTCATGGTAAGGCAAAAGGTGACAGTCCCAATAAATCCATCAGCTTTACTCATGAAAGATGGCAACGGCACAAAGGTCTACAGTTCCACCTCAAAGCTGACGACGACACCTAGGACGACGAAACAGGAAGTTGACGGTTTGAAATTGAAAGGGATACATAAACTTTTGACAAGTCTGACATGGGTTGCCTTGGTCTCCACGCATGCATGTATAAGGAAACATCTTATGCCCCATGCTTAACCATAAACAAGAAGACTCCTACAAGGAAAGAATTCCGCAAGATACATGAATTATAGAGGATCTCTCCTATAAGGAAATATCTTCTTAACTAAGGTAAGGATGTCAACCCTACGCTACTATACTACTATAAAAACCCCAAGTCCCTTACAGATCAATGTACACATAATTCACCCCAACTTTGGCACTCTAGAGTTGTGAGAAGTTTTCCAACTTAACCTTGGGAGGGTCTTCGGTTGGCACCATACTGGTACTCTCTGTTAGGTCTTCTCTTTTTGTTGTGCAGGTATTGTTGTGAGTGCATAAGGGTCGTGTGACTCACTGGTGATTTTTCGGCATCATCAGAGTTTAACACTGGCCGATGGAAGAGAAGTATTTGCATTTGCATACTGGCATGATAAAGAGTTAATCTTAATACTAGGATACTCAAAACAAATTTGTTAAAATGATGATGTGGTTAGGAAATTATGATACAATAAGAAACAATTAATGAGGGAAATGGGAAAGATGTTAAGTTGCTTGGTCAGGAAACTAAGAAACAAACTCAAGTTCAACGGTTACGGCAGTGTAGTGGCTAATGACTCAACTTCGACGATCGATGTCAGCAGTCTAGTGGTAGGAGACGTCTTACCGATGATCGATGTTGGCAGTTCGATGGCCAGAGACGCCTCATTGGCGACAATGACCAAAAACGCGACCCTTCAACTGGTGTCGGAGGTCTGTAATTGAAGATATCATTTTGTCAATTGGTGTTGGCAGCCCAGTTACCTGAGATATTGCTTTGACAATGATTGTCAGTAGTCCGGTCGCCGAAACTATTGCTCTTACTGCCAATTTTAGTGGTTTGGTCACCGGACCTTCAGCACCAACAGCTTTGGTGTTGAGCCATTGCTTTGGTGATTTACTTAAAAAAATTTACTTGTCATACTTAACACTTGAAAATATTTTACTGACAATGTTTTATACATAAAAATTTTTACATGTAAAATATTTTACATTTAAAAATATTTTACTTCAAAACAAACAGAATATAAATATACAAATTTCAATTGAATACCCTTTACAAAAGCCTAGATTATGCTATTTAATTTTAAGTGCAAAGTCATGTGGCTTAAGCTAAACTACCTTACAACTATATTCTTTAACTAACTATTCTTAGCCAAATTGAAATTTTATATAAATAAATATAACCAAAAAAAAAATGAAATTTTTTTTAACTAACTCAAACGTATGATTTGCTTGTAAGATCTTTAAAGTTGTCGGGACAAAAAATGTAAACAAGAACTACAATGCCAGAAATCAATGAGAAAGGTTATTCTATTGCTCTGTGACGTGGATTAAGGGTTTGGGTTAAGGTGATTAATATTTTTATATATATTGGTTATCATGGTCAAATGACTAAGCCCTCCCCCAGGTCATGAATTTTGTCATCAAAGGTCAAGACTTAAGGAGTAAGTTATATCTATAATCTATAATCTATAATATATTGGCCTGAATTTTTGTCATCATAGGTCATGATTTAGAGATTATATATATATATATATATATATATATATACACGTTAGCCTTATTATTCGTGTTTTGTGCGTGTGATGAAGTTTTTTTCTTTTTTTAAGACATAAATTAGTAGAAAAGTACCCTATTTTGTAGATATTTTAAATAGAGTTGTAAATATATTTTTATGAGGTTGTTCTGAAGTTTTTTTCCGATTAAGCGTAAGGTTTAGGGGTATTATAGATTATAGATATAACTTACTTCTTAAGTCTTGACCTTTGATGACAAAATTCATGGCCTGGGGGAGGGCTTATTCATTTGACCATGATCACCACTATATATAATCACCCTAACCCAAACCCTTAACCACATCACAGGGCAATTAATAACCTTTCTCTTTGATTTCTGGCATTGTAGTTCTTGTGCTTTCTCAAGTCACATATAATACTCTACCACCACGATGGCTGACCACCACCAGCACCACGACCATCATCACAACCACAATAAAGATGAGGAAAAACCTGTTGATTATAAGAAGGAAGAGAAGCACGACAAGCATCGCGAGCACCTAGGTGAGCTTGGTGCTGTTGCTGCTGGAGCTTATGCCTTGGTAATCTTCCTCGTCTAGTAGCCATATTTCCTTTTAATTCCTACATTTTTCTTTTTTTATAATTGCCTGTTTACGTTTTAAAAATTGCTATTTTCATTGTATTGAAGTTTTTCTATTATTGTTACAGACACTGTTTTTGATCTCGAGTAGCATGAACCAATATCTTTAATTAATCGAAAACGCTATAGAAAAGAATGTTTTTTTGGGGATGAATGAGAGATATCATTGAAAACAAAGCACTATACAATAGCATATATGATCCTACACATAATACATATACACTGGAGAAAACAAAAAAAACTTGCTGCGAAGACAAACAAATAAACTTTTTACAAATTAAAAGCAGCAAAGCTACTATATACGTAGCACTTCATTAGTTATTTAGTCATGTGTTGTGTTAGCTCTATCAGGAGTTTCAGTGCGCGCATGCATGCATATTCGGGATTTCTTGATGGAAATAAAATCTATCTATGTTGAATTCAATTGACCTTAAAATTTATTTGTGTATAGTTGTTTTAGCCCTTTTCAAATTCGTACTAGAACTTTAATTTGTTTCAATTATTGTTTCAGCATGAAAAGCATAAGGCAAAGAAAGATCCAGAGCATGCCCACAAGCACAAGATAGAAGAGGAGATTGCAGCAGCAGTTGCAGTAGGAGCCGGTGGGTATGCGTTCCATGAGCATCATAAGAAGAAAGAAGCAAAGAAAGAAGAAGAGAAGGCTCATGGAAAGAAGCACCACCATCTCTTTTAAGAGCCTATAAAATATTTATGTGTTTTGTTTTATTCAGAATATTTGAAACATGTAAATCATATCGTCAGTAAGCGACTACCCCAAATAATATTATTAGGAATGAGTAATGAGTTTATGAATCTCTTCTAGATGGGGTATATTCTCTTCAAAATAGGTTTTATCTAGTACTCTTGCTATGTCAAATGTTACGGTGTCAATGTTTAGAATATAATACTGCATGTAATCTGAGAACTTTTCCTTATTTATTTTTTTTTTATTATTATAAATAAAGGATCTTTTTATATTTGAGTTTCTTTTCTTTGTAATCTTCTATGAAGTTTCTGAAGTCCTCCCTTTTCGCATAAATTTTGCATGATGAGTTCTAACACCCGCACCTAACCTTTGAGTAAAGGACATAGCAAGGTTCCAGCGGCTTGCTTTCAAAAAATAAAAAATAAATAAATAAATAAATAAAACCTCCTATGGGTGAATCTATTGCATATATAACAAGGATCAACATTAAGTCCATATATCTTTGCACTAATAACGGATGAGTCATTACATTAATCTAAAAGTAAGTCCCTTAATGTATGCCTTTTGTAGATGATATAGTTGTGGTGAATGGAATTAGAAGTGGAATTAATGCCAAATTAGGAATTTGGCAAGACAATGTAGAATCTAAAAAATTTCGATTAAGTATGATTAAAATAGAATACATAGAATATAAGTTTAGTAAAAGTAGAAACAAAAATGAAAGGGCTTTAATACTTAATGGTCAAGAGATACTAAAGAATGATAGTTTTCTATTTCTTAGATCAATATTTCATAAAGGTGAAGAAATTGAAAAGTGTGTGAATTGTAACATATGAGCAAGGTGGATGAAGTGGAGAAGCGCATCCACTAGAGGAAGAGTGAACTGATCAAAGTCGGGGGAAAAAAAAAGGTAGAGGAAACCAAAAATCACTTTGGTAGAAATAAGAAAAGATATGTCAATTGAGAAAAGTAATAAATAATATAATTTTAGATATAATAGAATGGAGGAAAAAAAAAATACATGTGACAAATCCTATCTAATTAATCTGAAGGATTCACAGCATATTCCAAAATTTTGGGACTCAAGTTTTGTTATTATTGTTGTTGCATTGATCAAAATGCTCGAAATGGCTAC
Organism: Quercus lobata; assembly: GCF_001633185.2. Lineage (NCBI taxonomy): Eukaryota > Viridiplantae > Streptophyta > Magnoliopsida > Fagales > Fagaceae > Quercus > Quercus lobata. The sequence goes on along the minus strand of NC_044905.1, from coordinate 29,922,774 downwards.
ATCTCATTCTAATTTAGATGTACATTTTTGCTAAAATTAATAAAGGTTTCAAGCAAAAACTATCCTTAATTAGAAAGGTTAGTAAATATTTCTGACATACAATGACTCTTTTTGATTAAAAACGAATTCCCTACTCCCTAGAAATAAGAAAATAAAATTCTAAAATATTTTAAAAAATCCAATTATGACACCGAAATTAAAAATATCAAAAATTTATTCCACATTTTATCCTAAATAAATCACATATAGATCGAAATTATGATCCTTCATTTCTTAATATAGTTTACCAAAACTAATCTTACGAACTCCATCTGAGTTGTAACATTCTTTTGGATTTATGTAGAACTTATTTGATTTGAAAAGTATGGCAACATGGTGCGTGCATAATGTCAATTTGGAATTTTTTATATCTATATGAAGAAATCATGAGCAATTACAGAGCTAGAAATTTAGTTGAGGAAGGGCAATACCGGAAGAAAACAACTATAGAACACGAATAATTTTTACAAAAAGAAAATTGTAAGGTAATATTAAATAATAATAAAAATGACAATAAACTTCCTGCGAAAAAAAATGACAATAAACTTGTAATAATTCCTTTATAATCTTGAGCACAATAAATGCTAGGAGAAACTAATACAGGATAGTGGGCCAAAATGGGCATTTGTCCCATTCGCCAAAATTTTCCAGTAAAATGCTCATGTTCTAAAACTATTTAGCAAAATGCCCTTATTTTAAACTCGATTTTTAGAAAATCGAGTTATGTGAAATCAAACTTAAAAAAAAAAAAAAAATACATGGAAACTCGAGTTTTTCTCACATTACTCAATTTTCATTAAATAGAGTTTCAAAATAGGGACATTTTTCTAGATAGTTTCAAAACAGGAGCATTTTGCTACATCTTTTGGACAAAAGGGGTAAATGCCCATTGTCAACCAGTTTTTTGTGCGTAGCCACGTGTCTTCCGCTGGAGCTGTGACTTTGCTAAGCCCAGATTTGTTTTGAGGATTTCAACCCAGAACTCGACATTGGGCCGCATAGACCAATGGCTTCTGGTATATTTTTAAGCCTACAAAATAGATAAAGTCCAAAGTCTTAGAATCATGATAATGGTTGAAATAAATAAATAATATATTTAATTGAATAGCTTCAATTAAATGATTAGTTGAACATCATTATTATGTATATTAAGTGATGTCTAATATTAGAAAATAATTAATTAGGTATCAAATGTCCAATAATGGGATGAGTCCAATAGTCCATATCCAGCTACGATATAGTTCATGTTCAATATAATAAGGTATGTCCAGCAATGGTCTATGTCCAAGTAATGTATGTCCATCAATAGTCTATATTCAAATAATACATGTCCGGTAGTGATATGGATTCAATTTATTAATATATATGTTTATTAATGAAGCATTAGTGAATCCATATTTATTAAATGGTGAGATAATATTAAAGTAATTTGCATCCAGCGGTAAAATGATAATGAGTTAACATATACTTAATAATGTAATTTCAAAAATGGAGAAAACGTTGACTTATCTTTTATGTTTCTGACTCCAACTGTATAGTAGCACTTCATTCTTTATATGATTTGTGACTCCAGCCGTATAGCATTAGTGAGCTTCATAGTTTGAGGCTTCTGCCATATAGCATCACTTTGTTCTTTATATGATTTGTGGCTCCAGACGTATAGCGTTAATGAGCTTTTATGTTTCTAACTCCAACTGTATAGCAACACTTCATTCTTTATATGATTTATGGCTCCAGCCATATAGCGTTAGTAAGCTAATAACATTCCAGTGGTATAATAATATGAGTACAGCAGTACAATAATAATAAAATAAAATATACTCAATAGTATAATTTTAGGGATAAAAATATAATGACTTATCTTCATAGTTTATGGCTCTAGTCGTTGTTAGGGTACTTTTTTTTATTACACCTAATTTTATTTAAGTACCACCTATTCACTTTCAAATACACACACCTTATTATATTTAAAGTCCAAGAATACTTATGCTTGACAATATTTGAAAAGCCCATGATTCAAGTCCATGGCAAAACAATTTTATCAATGGAATTCAAATCCATAATCAAAGCCCATGATTCAAACTCATGGCAATTCATTCATCCAAAGCCCAATTCTTATTGGCAATATCAAAACCCAATTCTCATTGGCAACATCAAAACCCAATTCTTATTGGCAACATCAAAACCCAATTCTCATTGGCAACATCAAAACCCAATTCTTATTGGTAATATCAAAACTCAATTCTTATTGGCAACATCAAAGCCCAATTCTCATTAGCAACATTAAAGCCCAATTCTTATTGGCAACATTAAAGCCCAATTCTTATTGGCAACATCAAAGCCCAATTCTTATTGGCAACATCAAAGCCCAATTCTCATTAGCAATATCAAAGCCCAATTCCTATTGGCAACATCAAAGCCCAATTTTTCATTGGCACTACTTCATCAAAAAGAAAAGAGTCCAAGATTATCAATGCTTGGCAAAGAAAAAATATCACGTTAAAATGTTACCATGGCAATCATCTTATGAAAAAACTCATTGAGAGCTATCTTGAAGATTATGTTCTCGTATTATAAAACCCATGAAATACATGGACGTCATTTGCATCGCAACATCCATAATATACACCTTCAACACTCATGGTAAACATTCAAACCCACAAGATCTTCATTTAAGTCATGATGCAATTATTAGAAACCATGAACATTATTTGCAACATAGAATTCGTCAAAGTAAATATTATTTACAAAAATATTTTGAAACTTGTCCTATTGTTTCAAACATTACAACAAATTGCCCAAAGGCCCATTGCAAGTATTTATGAAAAACCCAAAAAATGTTTACTAATAAAATTCCAAGAGGAATAAAAACCCATGACAATATGCACACATAACTCAGCCCATGTGAGCAAGAAACACCAGCAAAAGGCAAAGGAGAACAGCCCTTGTTCAGTCCTAATCAAAAAGAGCAATTAGGGACTCATACAAGGGAACCAAGCCTTTGAGAATGGACTAAAGGCTGTCCCCTCAATTTTCTGTCACCCCCCACCTGAAGTGAATAGTGCCCAAGGGCTGTCACATCAGCTGAAGCCTAAAGAATGATGAAACTTCATCATCTTCCCCAAAACTGCACCTCCAGCGGAAGGGGAGCTAAAACCAAATTGTTCAAACTCCAAACAAATTGATGTTAAAAATGCTAAAAATGTTTAAGATGTGATTCATGTGCCAAGCCCATGAATCCTAAAGGAAGAAAATTGGGAACATGTGGTTTGGAGGGCATAAAGGGATCTCCAACAAAACCCCCTTGAAGTAGATTAGAACTTGACACCTGGCTTGGGGTGTTAAATCTTACTTCTCAAGGGTCCGAATCTCAATTGCAACATTAGGATTCACTCATGATACACACCTCAAATCACAATAATCAAGCTCAGCCTCAAGAATCCTGGCATTTAATGCAAAAAGCTCTAAATTCCCATCATTACCCAAAAAAGCAAAGCAACCCCCTAAATGGATTTTCCTACTTCTGAGCAAAAATCCCAGGGAAGCTTAACTCTAATTCATCACCTCTGAGTGGTCACATGTTTTTTGGAGCTTTGTCAATAAATGCTTCTCTGAAAACTCCATTATAAAAGCACAAGCAAGCTAACCAAAAAACCAACTAAGCCACCCCTCTGAGACTCTGAAATTCGTTGGCCATTTTTACTAGTGGTTCAACTATCTTCTAGCTCACCATCCATCACCTTTAACCCATACCCATCTGATCCCAGATATTCTTCTCCTCCCTTTACACTACCACAGCTCATAAGTGTCTTCCAGCTAGCCACAAACAACCTATTACCCACAAAAGACTTTAGTCTCAGTATCAATCCCATCTCACTCACTCAAAAGTAGCCCACATTCATCTTATTCATGTCTTATAAGTTTACACCCACTAAAGTCTTAATTTAGATACTTGTTGCACTGAGCTGGGGATCTTTCTCTCCCTTCACACCATGCCGATTAATCCTCCATTTTTTCTTCCTAGGGAACCTTTAATCTTTACTTTTTACTTTTCTATTGAAGGATATGATGTATTTGTAACAATTGAACTTTTCCCTCACATTGATCTAATGATGGCTGAAAGCAACATAAATTCCTCTTGAACGAGACACATAAGGACCTAAAATTTGCTTAAATACTATCTAATTATTGATGGCTGGACTGTGTAATTCCACTTTTACCGTTGGACAATTCATCTTTTAGACTTAAGTATAACTTCACCCTTACTGCTGGAGAAATCGTTTTCCCTTGGACTATCAAAATAGGACCACTAATATACTAATTAAGTATTGTAACGTATTTTTTATTGGGCCTTTGTTGCTGTTTTGTTAAGTGCAGTTCTTGTTTCTTCTTGTTTAGATAGGCTTGTCATCACACCAAAAGCCTATGGGTGTCATCTCAAGAGCCCATAGTTGAGTCTCGGTTTGGTTTCCCGACATTTCATTCAGAGGCATCATTTTCCTTCCTTAACAGTTGTATAGCATCACTTTGTACTTTATATGATTCGTGGCTCCAGTTGTATAATGTTAATGAGCTAATAACATTCTAGTGGTATAATAACATTAATCGAGTGGTATAATGATAATGAATAAAATATACTTAATAATATAAATTTGAAGATAAAAATATAATGATTTATCTTCATAGTTTGTAGCTCCAGCCGTATAACATCAGTGGACTTAACATTTCAATAGCATGAGAAAATGAGTCCAGCGGTACAATATGATATTATGAGTCCTTTCATGGTGACTTCATGATTAAAGGGGAAAAATTAGTGCAACTGGAAGGAGAGAGAATATGTCCAGCCGTGTGCATAGGTTGGTTAGGTTTATCCTTTAGTTTTTAGTTTTTAGTCAAATATAAGTGTTATTGCCTTCCATAAGAAGAACTTTTAGTATTAGAAATTTATGTCTTTCATGAAAATGACTTTAATATAAAATCATTGTGCCTTCTAAGAGAAGGACTTTTAGTCTTCAATGTTCATATGCCTTCCATGAGAAAGGGCTTTTGTAATGTGTTCTTGGAAGAGTGTTTGGTATCTTTTAAGATGTATGGAGATGGTAAGAAATATATATGTTTTGTGAGATATGGTGTTTGTAAGATAGGTTAGAAATATATGTAAAAAGTATGTATGGATAGTTTGTGAGGAATGTGTTTGTAAAATATATGGGAGTATGAGATAGATAATATGAAGGTTGAATATAGTAAATACATGAGCTTATAGTTGCTGCTGAAGTTGTTTTTTGTGTTATGACATTGGTTATGTAGCTTTCTAAGAAGAGAGGTGTTGTAAGAGAAATAGAGAAAGAGATGGAGATGTATCTATGGGCAATAAAATGATGATATTTCAGAATAATAGAGTGTGGGAAAGATGGGTAATGGATAATGGTGTGATGTAATAGGTGTGTTGTAATGGTGTTATCTAAGAAGAGATACTTTTGTAAGAGAGATGGAGAAGTATAGAAATGCTTAGAGATATGGGTAGCAAAGTGAATGAAGTTTCAAAATAAGGGGATGAGAGAGGAATGGATGGTGGTCCCCCTTGTTAGTGTGTAGCTTGGTCCTCTTTATATAGAGCCAAGTATGTAACTAGATTAGAATTAGTTGAAGGGAAATTTAACAAATAAAAAAAAGTCTTTGACAAAGTAAGGGTTTTCATTAGTGGGTTTTTGTTTTTTAGCCAAAAGAAGAAAGTTTGAGACTTTAATGCTGCTGGAGTTGTTGTTACAGCTGTCAATCACAGTTGTCAGCTCTACAGTAGTAGCTGCGGGATGATGTCATCTGAATGACATCTTCTACTGGAGGAAAATATTTGGCATTAAATTCATGGTTTGACTGAAAATGGTAAGATAACGTTTATGAGACCTTTCTATTTCCGATACTGCAGTTAGAGGCTAAGGATCTTAGCTTAAAATGGTAGGATTTCTTTTATGGGATCCTTACTTCTTTTGGTATAGCAAGCAATTGCTGGGATTGACCATTAATGGGCAAGTGATGTCATTTTAGGACATGTGTTAACTACGCTGGAGTTACTGCAGCTTCTACTGGGCCTGTTGCAGCTTCTGTTGGTGCTGTTGCAACTTCTGCTAGAGTTGTTGCTAGTATTTTTTGGCTAAGTTTCCTCTTTTGGAAAGTTATATGTTTAGTCTATAGTTTTATTACAATATAATTTTGGTAAATAATAAACTAGTTGGTTCTTTGTGTTTTTACTAGAGCAAGGAGAGCATTTAATGCTAGATATTAATATGGATTTAGTTATGTGCTTGGGATTGATTCAAATGAAAAAAAATAATATAATTAATATGAAATGATATAATTACATTTTTAAACTTATATTATATGATGGACATTAATTTTTATGTAAAGAGTATGAGGAGTTTTATCATTTTAAGTGTTATGTGATATGAGAGGCTTACTAAATGTTACCTATTGCACGCTAACCTGTCAAAGTTCAGGGAATTGGGGAAGACATACGAAGCAACATGTTGTCCCTTATCAACTTTGAACCACTAGAGCTTAACTAAACATACTTCTTGGCCCTCCAAACCACGACCCCCGAAATTCCCCCGATGAGACTCATGAGCTTGGATCATGAGCCGAAAATGAGATGTTGTGCCACGAGATTGAACCATGGGCTTTGATGATATAATATCGCAATGGGTTTTGGACCATGGGCTTTTATGTCTTTTTGTGTAGATATGGGTTCTTTTGGGCTTTAAAAGAGATTTTCCTAAAATCCATGATAATGTTGATGTGGTGCTGGTTGCCAACGAAATAAAGGCATGTGGTGTGAAAAATTTGTCCTTAACATTCAGCCCCCCAAGTGCATGGGCTTGCTTTGCAAGGGCTTGTCTTGTAAGGGCTTGTTTTGCAAGGACATGCATGAGTGAAGACGTTTCTTAAAGACTTTGTAAATAAGTGAATCCAAGGTTGTTGGCCACTGGAGATGATGTGCTAGATTTGATAGGAACATGCTGATAGTACTGCTAGAGTAATAAAATGGTGTTGCTGGACATGTGGGCTGCATTGGTTGTTTTATAGGGTACAGCGGTAGTAGACTAACATAGCTGAAACTTCCATAGATGGAGCAGTAGCTTTGTTGATCAATACCCAATTGTAGCCCCTAGAAATGGAAACATTTGGATTAGTGAATCAAGCCCCTGAGTGTAGTGAGGCGTTGGATGAGCATAGATTTGGAAGGTGAGAAGCACCTTGACAAGTTCAGCAGTGGAATCTTGGCACATTGATGTTTGAAATAGAGCAGGCACTTATGGTAATGATCTTGTATAATGGGTTTTTTTTTTTTTTTTTTTTTTTTGCTTGAATGTGCTTAACTAGTAGGAGTCTAACTGATGGAGGTGTCTGTATAGACTGCAATACCGTTGGTATTCTGAACATAAGCAGCTAAAGTTCTGATTTGGATGTAACCACTAGATTCCTTTATGAAATAGAACATGGCATATTCAGCAATTGAGATGATCAATTTTTTGTAGCAAAGAGATAGTTGAGATCTTCCAGTCATAAGGAGCTTGTTTTGTTTGTCCAGGTAGGCTGTTGGATATGTGTTCAATTACCATTGGAGTAATCTTTTCTTGATTTGAATAAATGGTTCCTCATTCCTTGGTAGCTTTGTGACTTGCTGAATGTATTAATGGTTGTTGTGTAGATGATGATAATTGAGAGCATTGGATCTCCATCTCTTTGCTGGAAGCTCTTAGGAAGGTATGGTTGGTATGAGTTCCTACGGTAAAATAGTATGAGCTAGATTTGCTGCAGGTATCACTGCTGAACCGCTGGCTATTTCTTCTTAACTGCATGAGCTTGGTTAAATAATTTGCCATGGGCTTGAACCATGGGCTTTAATTATGGGATTGAATTCCATTGATATAATAACTTTTCCATGGACTTGAATCATGGGCTTTTAAAATATTGCCAAGTAGTATTAGGCTTTTGATAAAATATTGCCAAGCATTATTGGCCTTGGGCTTTGATAAATAAATTTTCATGGGCTTGAAACATGAGTTTTGATTATGGGATTAAATTCTGTTAGGTTCTAAAGATTTAGGATTTTATGTATTTAGAACTCTAATTTGTATTGTTGACAAACCATGATCAAAACAATGTGTTTAGAAGTGTTTTAGTCTTGCTCAAAGTTGTGCATTTATGTAAAGTTGGAATCGAGTTGATGCAGGAAAGCATTATGCATTTCGGCCTGGCTGGACTGATTAAAGCTTAGGCTCGATCGATCGAAGCTCGGGCAGAATGTTTTTCTGCAGAATTTTCCAAATCATCCCTAGTTGTTTTAAAACGTTTTTAGGGTTTCTTATTTGTCCTAAGTATAAAAGGCAAACCCTAGCCACGTTTTAGTGTTGCTCATATTGCGGTTTGTGTAAATCTCTTGTGAGATCTAGATGAGTTTTCCTTTACACAAGCTTAGGGTTTTCAAGGAGAAGATTTATCTACACCTTGATGATTAACTCAATTGCTGCCATTGAAGTTTAAAGAAAACACAAGTGGGTGTGCTTGTATCTGGTGGTGAATCCAAGAAAGGAGTCCATGGATTCGGAGTTTGCACGTGGTCGTGTCAGTAAGTTCTACTGGTTGGTAGTAATAAGAAGTTGAGCATGGGGGCTTGTAAGTCTTATTGTATGAACTTCGATTCTTTCAAGATAGTGGATTCAAGTTTATCTTGAGGATAGTTAGGTCAAATCCTCCCCAGGTTTTTACCGGTTTGGTTTCTTGGGTGATCATATCTTGTGTTATTTATTTTTCTGCTGCTTTGCATGATATGATCTTTATTATTGTGATAACCTAGATCTGTTAAATTGGACTAAGTAACAACTTGGCTAATTAACTAAGTTAAATCAATTGTTTTTAAGGGGTTTAAAAACTATCAAATGGTATCAGAGTGGGTAGCTCTTTTGTTGTTGATCTTTTGATCACTGAGCTGATCCTTAACCCTTTTGTTATGGATTCTTGGAAATTCTTTTTGCTTATTCATCAACTTGCTTACTTTGTGTATTTGTCACTTGTTGAGTTTGTTAAATCTTGCCTTGGACGTCTTGGTCTTATCATATGTGGTAATAATTATTTTTGTTATACTGCTTTAACTGCCTTAAAGGCACATGATTCTTGTTTTTGGTATTTGGATAATGGTTGTTCCAGGCATATGATAGGAAACAAAGGATTATTCAAGACCCTCTTTGAAGGAAAGATTGGGACAGTCACTTTTGGAGATGGAAGCAAATCTGTCATTAGAGGCATTGGAACTGTGGACATCCTAGGGTTAACCGGTCTTTGAAGATGTTTGGTATGTAGATGGACTGAAGGCAAATTTACTCAGCATCAGTCAGATTTGCGACAATGGACTGAATGTTCTCTTCACTAAGTATGAATGTGAGATACTTGATGGAGGAGGTGACTGTATGTGTGTTGGTGTAAGGACAGCAGACAACTGTTATGGATTGACACCAAGCATAAGCAACAAGTGTTTTAGTGCAAAGATTGATCAAGTTGATTTGTGGCATCAACGGTTAGGGCATGCAAGTCATAAGCAGTTAGAAAAGATTTCCAAATGTGATGTTGTTGTTGGCTTACCTAAGTTTGAGAAGATAGATAAGTGCATATGTGAACCATGTCAGATAAGTAAACAGATAAAATCTAAACATCCGTCTGTGGCTAGTGTTCAAACTTCAAGACCTCTGGAGTTACTGCACATTGATCTTATGGGTCCTGCTCGAGTTCAGAGTTTAGGAGAAAAGAAGTATATTCTAATGGTTGTGGATGACTTTACTAGATATACTTGGGTTGTGCTTTTGAAAGATAAAGCTAAGGCTCCTGAGAAGATGATACATTTGTGTAAGAAATTGCAGGTTAAAAAAGATACTGTGATAGCCAAGATTAGAAGTGACCATGGAAGAGAATTTGAGAATACCAAGCTGGCTACCTTCTGCAATGAACAAGGCACACATCAAGAGTTTTCTTCACCCAAGACACCACAACAAAATGGAATAGTTAAACGGAAAAATAGGGTCATTCAGGAGATGGCACGTGTCATGCTACACAATAAAAAATTGCCAAAGTCCTTCTAGGGAGAAGCAGTTAACACTGCTTGCCATACACTCAACCGGGTGTATTTCAGACCTGACTCCAAGAAGACTCCTTATGAACTCTGGAGAGGAAAGAAGCTGGTCGTTAAGTATTTCAGGATATTTGCTAGTGATTGTTACATTTTACGTGATAAAGAGAACCTAGAGAAATTTGATGCAAAGAGTGACAAGGGATATTTTCTAGGGTACTCCTCTACTAGTAAAGCATATAGAGTGTATAATCTAAGAACCAAAACTGTCATGGAATCATCAAATGTTGTGATCAATGATGAAGTATGTCCAGAAGCACATTCAGAAAGTACTACTCCGGTTCAAGATAAGCCTATGAAGGTAAATGACTCACTTCTTGTTGATTATGTTGGGAAACATAGTGATGAGGAGCTAATGGTGTTGAATGATGCAATTTCTATGCCATCAAGTCCTGAACCATCCACTCCGGTTCATGTGACTCAACAGACTCAACATGAGTTTAGTCCTTCATCAGAACAGAAAGGTACATCCACATCTCTAGTGAAAGGTCCTTCCTCTAGAATAAGGCTTAACCATCCCTCCTCAAATATATTGGGAAGTCTAAATGATAACATGAGATTAAGGTCAAAAGCCTTAAGTGTAATTACACACTCATGCTATCTGTCCCAATTTGAATAGAAAAAGGTAGATGAGGCACTTCAAGATGCTGATTGGGTAAACTCTATGCATGAAGAACTTCATCAATTTGTTCGGAATGATGTGTGGGAATTAGTTCCTAGACCAAAGGGTATAAATGTAATTGGAACTAAATGGATCTTTAAGAACAAGTCAGATAAACATGGCACTGTTATCAGAAATAAATCAAGACTTGTTGCTCAAGGCTACACACAAGTAGAAGGGATTGACTTTGATGAGACCTTTGCTCCAGTAGCAACATTAGAATCCATTAGGATACTGTTGGCTATAGCTAGTCATCTGAACTTCAAGCTATATCAAATGGATGTCAAAAGTACTTTCTTGAATGGAATGCTGCAAGAAGAAGTATATGTTGAACAACCAAAAGGCTTTGTTGATCCTCACAGACCGGATGATGTGTATAAATTGAAGAGAGCTTTGTATGGTTTGAAACAAGCTCCCCGGACTTGGTATGATAGATTGACTGCATATCTCATTGAGCATGGCTTCAAAAGGGGATCTGCAGACACTACTCTTTTCATAAGAAAGAATAAGAACAGTTTTGTTGTAACTCAAATTTATGTTGATGATATTGCTTTTGGTGCTACTAATGACTCTTTTGCTCATTCTTTTGTAGATGAAATGAAGGCAATGTTTGAAATGAGTATGGTTGGTGAACTAACTTATTTCTTGGAATTGCAGGTAAAGCAAACGGACTCAGGGATCTACATCAACCAAGCAAAATATGCAAAGAATCTAGTCAAGAGATTTGGATTGGATAATGCTGCACATGCCAGAACACCAATGGCCACCAATGCAAAATTAACAAATGATCCATCAAGTGAGTTTGTTGATGTTACATTATACAGAAGTATGATTGGATGTCTTTTATATTTGACTGCTAGTCGGCCTGATATTGCATTTAGTGTTGGTGTTTGTTCTAGATTTCAATCTAATCCTAAAGTTTCACACTTAAATGCTGTCAAAAGAATAATTAAATATGTTGTTGAAACTTATGATTATGGATTATTTTATAGTAAAGAGTCTAATCTGTCTCTTGCTAGTTTCTCTGATTCTGATTAGGCTGGTAATACTGATGATAGAAAAAGCACCACTGGTGGGTGTTTTTATGTTGGAGCTAATCTTATTACTTGGATGAGAAAAAGACAAAATTTTGTGTCATTGTCTACTGCCGAGGTAGAATATATTGCTACTAAAAGTTGTTGCTCACAACTTCTTTGGATGAAAAAGGTTTTAATTGATTATGGGATATCCCAAGATACCATGGTTGTTTACTGTGATAACTCTAGTGCTATTGACATATCTAAGAACTCTGTTCAACATTCTAAGACTAAGCACATAGAGATTAGGTATCACTTCATTAGGGATTTTGTTGAAAGAAATATTGTGTGTCTTGAGTATATTCCTACTAAACGTCAGAATGCCGACATTTTCACCAAACCTCTTGACAGAAGTAAGTTTGAGACTCTTCATCAAGTAATTAGTGTGATTCTGTGTCCCTGATCTGTCTTGGCCTTTTTGGTCATTGTGCTTCATTGCTTTACCCTTTGTGACCATTTTTCTTTGATTTTGTTTGTTTGTTTGTTTGTTTTTTTTTTTTTTTTTTTTTTTTTTTTTTTACATAACATTTATGCATTTTATTCTAGTTTTTTTTTTATAAATAAAAAAAATAAAAAAGGGCGAAAATGGAAGAAAAAGGAAGCAAATTTTGTTTTGTACTATTCTTCTTGGTTTTTGAGAACAAGGTCGGTCAATTTATTTTCATATAACATGTCGTTTGTACCTTGTTTAGCTTTGATGAGCTTACTTATTGCACTTTACTAGTTGAAGCTTTGTAGTGCATGTTGTGTGGGAAAGATGTTTATGGTTTTTGATTACTCTGTCTTAATCTTGAAGTCACATGTTTTTGACTGTCAGACTTGAACTTTTAGATAAAGGCATAAATAACCATCTCACCACTGTTCACTAGCCAATCATAAACACCTTAGTACATATCATAAGATTCTGTGCTCGAGAAAGTGTAGCACATGCACAAAAAGAACATAAGGTGAAGCCTCGGTTTAAAATTGCTTAAATACTTAAAATTTGTGTGTACTATTAGGTTTGATGCCAAAATCACATGACTTAAAATTGGTGTGTATATTATGAGGCATAAATTCAAGAAACTTACATGATTGCAAGCTTATGATATAGGAAATGTGGGAGTTATATGATGTAACTCTTTAGGTGATAGTCTCTTTTAAATTCTTTGTGATGAATTTTGTAGACTTTGTGATTGATTGCTATTCACATATCACCTCACATGTATCTCAAGCTTTTGCTAGTTGCACACACTACACGAGTTACTTTTTGCTAAACTTTGTACATGTTATTGTGTGTGTTTATGGTCTGACCAACCAAGTTTTGCAAATACTTTGAATTTTGTGCAAAATTAATTTGTTGCTTGAAAATTTGTGGAGAATGCAAGAAATTTTATCTTTGGGAAATTTGGGCTTAAAATTTGTGTTTTTGAAAATCACATCATCACATACTCATGCATTTTGTTCTTAAATTTCAATGCTTTGAGTTGATTCTGAATTTTTTTCAAAAAACTGTGTTTTTCCTCAAATTTAGTGAGCCTCTGCCCATTTTGATCGATCCATTCTATTTTTCGATCAATTGAAATTTTTTAAATATGTTTGAGAGAGTCTTTGACTATTTCGATCGATTGAAACTGATTTTCGATCGATCGAACTTTTTTCAAATTGTTTTGTTAAAGCCTCTGTCTATTTCGATCGATCGAGGCTGATTTTCGATCGATCGAAACTTGTGAAACATGTTTTTTTAAAAGTCAGATTGGACTTTTTCAAAGTCACTTTTTCAAAACTTTTCAAACTTTCCTCTCTCTCTCCGATTTGGCTAGGCTCTACTAAAGATTTTTTGTCGTTTTCCTTCGGAATTTTGCAAGGTTTTTGTCTCCCAAGGCCGGTAAGACCCTTATACCCTTCCTTTTGCATTTTATTTCATGATTTCATGCATTTTTCATGCATTGCATTGGGTATTTTTGGAACTATTCATGTTTGGGGTTTTTGATGTTTCAAGCCATGTTTTCTGAAATTGATCATTGGGTTTTTGTTCTAGGATGTTATAATCATGATCCTTGTGGTTTAATTTGATCAATTTTGTGGTTTGTGAAAAATTGAAAATTCTAGGGTTTGTAATTGATCCGAATTGGGGATTTTGTTCAAATTGGGTTAAATTGATGAAATTGGCTTGTTCAATTGATGTAATTGGTCATTATTTTCTGAAATATATCTTGTAAGATGATCAATTAGTCAATATCTTTCAAATTAATCAAGTGGTTTTCCAAATTTTGGGGTTTTTGTGTTAATACCTCTATGTTCAAGCCAATTTTGTGAATTTGAACTTATTTGGACTTAATTGCACTGCATTAGGACATGCATCATGCCATTTAAATTGTTCATGCATCATATAGATTTTGTTCTATATTTTTTTTTTGTGCTAACTTGCAGTCTGCCCTTGGTATTTTTTCCGTTTTTCTTTGCTCTGTGTTTTGGTCCTTATCCTAACTCCATGCCTAGGAAAATTAGAGCTCATAGGACCCCTTCCACTTCCTCTGAGTCTCCCTCTAGGAGTGAGGTGTTTAGGAATGATAAGTGCAGAGAGGCCTTTGATACTTTGAATAGTAAGCGTAAGATTTGGACTGAGCGTGCTGTGGTTTTAGATGAGATTGATCCGGCCATTAGGGCTAACTTTGAGTCCAGAGGTTGGTTGCCTCTCTTAGAGATAGATCATCCACCCCCGACCGCCCTGATTAGAGAGTTCTTCTCAAACCTCTCTTGCCACATCTATGATTCCAACACCCTTGTTAGGAGTTGGATACGAGGTGTTGAATTCACCATTACCCCTCGGGTAGTGGCTGAGGCTCTTGGGGTTCCGGTTGTTCGGGAGCCTGACTATCCCTATGATAAGTCACCTTCTTTAGATGTTGTCATGTCATACATCACTGGGTCATCTATCCAGTGGGGTTCTGATCCTCAGATCACGTCCGCTGAGCTTACCGAGATTGCCTATCTTTTCTTTAGGATAGCGTATCATTTGTTGTGGCCTATTTCTCACTTCTACACCATCCCTCTAGAGCGATGTGTGTTTCTGGAGCATCTATCAATTTTCCACATCTGTTCCTTCGTTCTTTGAACGAGGTTCATAGGAATTCTGCCGTAGGACATGCACTTATTCATCCTATTTTCATTCATAGGATTTTGCTCTTTTTAGGTCTAGATGGTTTTCCGTCTGGTGAGCCTGTGCATGTTGTTGCTCCCATAGGTGCCACCTTTCTTAGACAGAGGGCTGATCACTTGAGAGTTCTCCTTCGCGTCCTAGAGGTGTGTCATTTGGTGCTGTTCCCCCTCCTCCCTCTTCTACAGGTGCTGATGTGCTGAGACATCAAGTGCTGCTGTTGCTGCTGATGGTGATGTTCCTCCACCAACTACTTTGGATGATTCAGACATTCGACGTACGTTGGATCATGTCTTGACTGTTCAGGCAACTCATGGACAGATTTTGGTGGACGTGCTCGATGAGATCCGTGCCTTTTGTGCGAAGTTGGCACAATTTAGACCACCTCCCTTTTAATGATGGTGTTTGTTTGCCCTTTGGCATTCCGTCACAAAAAAGGGGAGTACTTTGTAGAGTTTTTGTTTTCAGGGGGAGAGTATTTATTTGGTTGGAGCTTATGGAGTTTAGATTGTATCTAGGTGCTTCACATTGTATTTTACTTTTTTTAGCTCTTACCATGTTTTTTGATGGGATATTCATGTTAGGGAGAGTGAGTATTTTTTGGTACTTTATATGTTTCTTGTTTCAAACTGTTTATTGATTTATATTTATGAGTTATTCATTGATATATGTCTTTATTGTGTGTTGTTTGAAATCAAGAATTTAATTTGTTTACTTGTATTGTTTCCACACATGCGGTTATGCATTTTGTTTAATGTTTCAGGAAATATACAGGTTGATTCAATTGAGCTGCTGTCTACACTTGCAACTGATGGATAGTAGTTAGAATTGAATTTGTTTTATGAGCATTATTTTTGTAAAGGGCTTTTCTTTTGTAAACTTTGAGCTTCTAGTTGTGTTTTGTCACGGATTGCCAGAGGGGGAGTTTGTTAGGTTCTAAAGATTTAAGATTTTATGTATTTAGAACTCTAATTTGTATTGTTGGCAAAACATGATCAAAACAATGTGTTTAGAAGTGTTTTAATCTTGCTCAAAGTTGTGCATTTATGTAAAATTGGAATCGAGCTGATGCAGGAAAGCATTATGCATTTCGGCCTGGCTCGATCAATCGAAGCTTAGGCTTGATCAATCGAAGCTCGGGCAGAATGTTTTTCTGCATAATTTTCCAACTCAGCCCTAGTTGTTTTAAAACGATTTTAGGGTTTCTTATTTGTCCTAAGTATAAAAGGTAAACCCTAACCACGTTTTAGTATTGCTCATATTGCGATTTGTGTAAATCTCTTGTGAGATCTAGATGAGCTTTCCTTTACACAAACTTAGGGTTTTTAAGGAGAATATTTATCTACACCTTGATGATTAACTCAGTTGCTACCATTGAAGCTTAAAGAAAACACAAGCGAGCGTACTTGTATCTGGTGGTGAAACCAAGAAAGAAGGAGTCCGTGGATTCGGAGTTTGCATGTGGTCGTGTCAGTAAGTTCTACTGGTTGGTAGCAATAAGAAGTCGAACGTGGGGACTTGTAAGTCTTATTGTATGAACTTCGATTCTTTCAAGATAGTGGATTCAAGTTTACCTTGAGGATAGCTAGGTCAAATCCTCCCCAGGTTTTTACCGGTTTGGTTTCCTGGGTGATCATATCTTGTGTTATTTATTTTTCCGCTGCTTTACATGATATGATCTTTATTATTGCGATAACCTAGATTTGTTAAATTGGACTAAGTAACAACTTGGCTAATTACCTAGATTAAATCAATTGTTTTTAAGGAGTCTAAAAACTATCAAATTCCATTGATAAAATAGTTTTGCTATGGACTTGAATCATGGACTTTTATTATTTAGTGTAATTATAGAATAAATAATTACTCTAGTAATATAGTTTTCCATGGGCTTTTGACAAATGTGTGCCATGGATTTGTAAAATAAATGTAATTGTTGTAGGTTTCAAATATGACTTTTATGAGTTTTAAATATTAGTAACACAAGTTCATATTTCTCCATGAGCTTGATGTATTTTAGTCATGGGTTTTGGAAAAATGAATAGTGTTACGTAAGATAAATAGTTACTTATATATATATATATATATATATATAAATCTTGTAGTATAGATAAGTAAATAAATTTGTCAGAAAATTTATGTTGCCAAATATTATTAGCTATGGGCTTTTAGCAAGATATTTGAAATAATTTATTTGCCAAGTATTATTAGTCTTGGGTTTTTTAAGATTTTACGATAATATTTGCCAAATGATATTGGGCTTTTAAAATATTGCCAAGTAGCATTGGGCTTATGATAAGATGATGCCAAGTAGTATTTGGGCTTTAAATGTTAGTGAGATAAATAATATAACATAAGATAAGTGATTACCATGGGTTTTGTTGAAGTAAGTTCCATGGATTTACAATAAAATATGAAGTAAGTAAGTGCCATAAGTTTTGAATATAATTGTTATATGTTTTTTTTTTTTTTTTAAATATAGTCTTAGATATTAGTAACACATATTCATAATTCTCCATGGGCTTGATATATGTTTGCCATGGGTTTTGGAAAGATGAATAGTGTTACATAAAATAAATAATTAAATATAATTCTCATAGGTTTTAAATATAATTTACATGGGCTTAAATATTAGTAACACAAATTCATAATTTTCCATGGGCTTGATGTATGTTTGCCATGGGTTTTGGAAAAATGAATAGTGTTACGTAACATAAATAGTTACCATGGGTTTTATAAAATAGATTCGATGGTATGAATTATAGCTATGAGTTTAAGAGCTTAGTAAAAAATCGTTAATTATTGGGTTTCAAATATTTATAATATATTATTTGCCACGTATTATTAACCTTGGGCTTTTGATAAGATATTGCCAAGTATTATTATTCTTAGGCTTTAAATGTTAGTAATATAAGATAAATAATTATCATAATGAAATAATATAATTTTATTTGAGTCTTTTATGTGTTTTTGTGAAATAGCAAGGTAAATAATAATAGCCATGGGGTTTAAGATAATTACCATGGGCTTTTGATTATTATAATCATTGAATAAGTAATAATTTTCCATGGATTTTTATAAATATTTACCATGGGTTTGTAAAATAAAATTTCCATGTAATTTCTATGAGCTTAATTATTAGTGACACACACTCACATTTCTCCATGGGCTTGATATATGTTTGCCATGGGTTTTGGAAAAATGAATGGTGTTATTACATAAGATAGATAATATGGTATAAATATTTGCCATGATTCATTAGCTTATGCTTACTATGAAACTTAATTTGCCAAAGGTTATTAACTTTGGGCTTTAAGTATAATGTGTTTGTTAAAATAAATAAATAAATAATCCATTTTGCCAAAGGTTATTAACTTTTGGCTTTGAGTAAGGTATAATATTTTTGTAAAGTGATTTTGGATTTTTTGAAGTGATGGTTTGCCGAAAACAATTCTTGAGCTTTTAGTAAAATATTTATAATATAATATTTGCCAAGTATCAATAATCTTGGGCCTTTGATAAAATATTGCTAAGTAGTTAGCTTGGGTTTTTGATAAAATAATGCCAAGCAGTTAGCTTGGGTTTTTGATGTTGCCAATAAGAATTGAGCTTTTTCATGTTGCCAGTGAAAACTAGGCTTTTGATATTGCCAATGAGAATTGGGTTTTGGATATTGCCAGCGAGAACTAGGCTTTTGATGTTGCCAATGAGAATTAAGCTTTGATGGAGCCAAAGAAAATTGGGCTTTATATATTACCAGTGAGAATTGGGCTTTGATATTGCCAATGAGAATTGGACTTTAATGTTACCAATGAAAATTGGGCTTTAATGTTGCCAATGAGAATTGGGGTTTGATATTGTCAATATGAATTGGGTTTTGGATAAATAAATTGCCATGGGTTTAAACCATGGGCTTTGATTATGGATTTGAATTCCATTGATAAAATAAATTTGCCATGGGTTTAAATCATAGGCTTTAATTATGGGGTTGAATCCCATTGATAAAATAGTTTTACCATGGACTTGATTTGTGGGCTTTTTTTAATATTGCCAATTATATGTTGTCTTGGGATTTGAAGGAATGAGATATGTGCATTGGGCTCATAGGGCCAATTTTGGGCTTTGTCAAGCGTAGAAGAAAAAATAGGGCAAGATATGTGGTTTTTGGCCTTTATGGTAATGGTTCATATCGTGACCCAATTTGGTAATGAGATAGTAAATATTCGTGGGCTAATTTGGTGATGGAATGAGAAATATTTATGGGGGCTATTTGAGTATTTTGGTGAGTGGATAAATAGGATCAAATAGGCATGTGTATATCTTTATGCTATTGGATAGGAATAATTTGGAAGGGGATTAAGTGTTTTTTGTTGGAAATTTATTTGATTGAATTGCTGGAGAAGAAAATTGATTTTTCAGTGATAGGAATGGTTTATGTTGATGAGGTCCCCTTTTTTATACTGAGTGATGGATAACAATGTGTTTGTCTAGCAACATAAGGGCTTACAGCTGATGAGGCCATCTATTGCCGAAGAGATAAATATGTCCAGCGGTAAGAAAGGTTTCTACTACTGGAGCCCCCTGTGTCTAGGATAATGGGTAATAATAAATTATTCCAACCAAAAATAGGGGTTTCTGGCTTTCTGCTATTGATGCCCTCTGTGGCTGGAGAAATTAATATGTCCAGCTGTAAGAGTGCTTTTTACCGCTAGAGCCCCCTGTGTCTGGGATAATGGGTAATAATAAATTATTCCAACCAAAAATAGGGGTTTCTGGCTTTTTGCTGTTGATGCCCTCTGTGGCTGGAGAAACGAATATGTCCAGCGGTGAAAGGGGTTTCTACCGCTGGAGCCCCCCATTCTTGGGAAGATGGATAATAATAATTTATTCCAACAAAAAAAGAGGTTTCTATTGATGAGACCCTTTATCGCGGAACTTTCAACCTTTTTTTTTTTTTTTTTTTACTTCTACCACTGGATAGACTATTCTTTTTTTAGGGATGAGAACCTTTTTTTTTTCTTCACCTCATAGGGGCTATAAGCTTAGAATAAGCATGTTGCAAGCCTTGGGGGTAGCTCAAATAGTTGAAAGATAGGTGGATTGGCATTTCACCAAACATCTTGAACATAATAATGTCATCACTCAGCTCCGTGAGCTGCTGGATCAAGAGATACTGAGCGTGTGATATATTGGAGTTGAGATCTCCTTCATGATATGTGATTCTAGACTTTTAGAGGCATGATAAGGCTATACTTTATGACTCCCTAGTGGAGTCACCAGAATGTCGGGGGCGGTTTTTTGCGCATGGCCATGTGTCTTCCGCTGGAGGTGTGACTTTGCTAAGCCCGAATTTGTTTTGGGGAGTCCAATCCGGAACTTGACATTAGGCCACATAGACCAATGGCTTCCAGTGCATTTTAACCCTACAAAATAGATAAAGCCCAGAGTCTTAGAATCATGATAATGGTTGAAATATAATATATTTAGCATAATAGCTTTGATTAACGGTGAGTTGAACGTTACTATTATGTGTGCTAAGTGATGTCCATTAGAATGTAATTAATTAAGTGTCATATGTCAAGTAATGGGATGAGTCCAATAGTCCATATCTAGCTGCACTATAGTTCATGTTCAATATAATAAGGTATGTCCAGCAATGGTCTATGCCCAAGTAATGTATGTCCATCAATGGTCTATGTCCAAATCATACATGTCTGGTAGTGATATGAATTCAATTTATTAATATATATATATATATATATGTTTATTAATGAAGCATTAGTGAATCCATGTTGATTAAATGGTGAGATAATATTAAAGTAATTTGCATCCAGCGGTAAAATGATAATGAGTTAACATATACTTAATAATGTAATTTCAAAGATGGAGAAAACGTTGACTTATCTTTTATGTTTCTGACTCCAGCTGTATAGCAGCACTTCATTCTTTATATGATCTGTGGTTCTAGCCGTATAGCGTTAGTGAGTTTCATAGTTTGTGGCTCCAACCATATAGTATCACTTTGTTCTTTATATGATTCATGGCTCTAGCCGTATAGCGTTAATGAGCTTTTATGTTTCTGACTCCAGTTGTATAGCAACACTTCATTCTTTATATGATTTGTGGCTCCAGCCGTATAGCGTTAGTGAGTTGATAACATTCCAACGGTATAATAATATGAGTACAGCGGTACAATAATAATAAAATAAAATATACTCAATTGTATAATTTCAAGGATAAAAATATAATGACTTATCTTCATAGTTTGTGGCTCCAGCCGTATAGCATCACTTTTTTCTTTATATGATTCGTGGCTCCAGCCGTATAAAGTTAATGAGCTGATAACATTCTAGCGATATAATAACATTAGTAGAGTGATATAATGATAATGAATAAAATATACTTAATAATATAAAGTTGAAGATAAAAATATAATGACTTATCTTCATAGTTTGAAGCTCCAGTCGTATAACATCAATGGGCTTAACATTTTAGCAGCAATATGATGTTATGAGTCCTTTCATGGTGACTTCATGATTGAAGGGGGAAAATGGGTGCAATTGGAGGGAGAGAGAATATGTCCAGCTGTGTGCATAGGTTGGTTAAGTTCCTCCTCTTTATCATGAACTTAAATGATTTTCCCCATATAATAGTCTTTTAGTTTTTAGTCAAATATAAATGATATTGCCTTCCATAAGAAGAACTTTTAGTATTAGAAATTTATGTATTTCATGAGAATAACTTTAATATGAAATCATTGTGCCTTCTAAGAGAAGGACTTTTAGTCTTTAATGTTCATATGCCTTCCATGAGAAAGGGCTTTTGTAATGTGTTCTTGGAAGAGTGTTTGGTATCTTTTAAGATGTATAGAGATGGTAAGAAATATATATGTTTTGTGAGATATGTTGTTTGTAAGGTAGATTAGAAATATATGTAAAAAGTATGTATGGATAGTTTGTGAGGAATTTGTTTGTAAAATATATGGGAGTAAGAGATAGATAATATGAAGGTTAATTATAGTAAATACATGAGCTTATAGTTGTTGCTGGAGTTGTTTTTTGTGTTATGACATTGGTTATGTAGCTTTCTACGAAAGAGGTATTGTAAGAGAAATAGAGAAAGAGATGGAGATGTGTTTATGGGCAACAAAATGATGATATTTCAGAATAATAGAGTGTGGGAAAGATGGATAATGGATAATGGTGTGATGTAATAGGTGTGTTGTAATGGTGTTATCTAAAAAGAGATATTTTTGTAAGAGAGATGGAGAAGTATAAAAATGCTTAGAGATATGGGCAACAAAGTGAATGAAGTTTCCGAATGAGGGGGTAAGAGGAATGGATGGTGGTACCCCTTGTTAGTGTGTAGCTTGGTCCTCTTTATATAGAGCCAAGTATGTAACTAGATTAGAATTAGTTGAAGGGAAATTTAGCAAATAAGGAAAAGTCTTTGACAAAGTAAGTGGTTTAATTAGTGAGTTTTTGTTTTTAGCCAAAAGAAGAAAGTTTGAGACTTTAATGCTACTAGAGCTGCTGTTACAGTTGTCAGTCATAACTGTCAGCTCTACAGTAGTAGCTGTTGTATGATGTCATCTGAATGACATCTTCTACTGGAGGAAAATATTTGGCATTAAATTCGTGGTTTGGTTGAAAATGGTAAGATAACCTTTATGAGACCTTTCTATTTCTGATATTGCAGTTGGAAGCTAAGGATCTTAGCTTAAAATGGTAGGATTTCTTTTATGGCATCCTTACTTCTTTTGGTATAGCTGGCAGTTGCTGGGATTGACCATTAATGGGCAATTGATGTCATTTTAGGACATGTGTCAACTACTTAAGTTGCTGTTGGAACTATTGCAGTTGCTGCTAGAGCTACTGCTGCTTCCATTGGAGTTGTTGCAACTTCTACTGGAGCTGTTGCAGCTTTTGCTGGAGCTGTTACAGCTTCCACTAGAGGTGTTCAACTTCTATTGGAGCTGTTGCAGCTTCCGTTGGGGTTGTTGCTAGTATTTTTTTTGCTAGGTTTCCTCTTTTGGAAAGTTATATGTTTAGTCTACGGTTTTCTTACAATATAATTTTGGTAAGTAATAAACTAGTTGGTTGATATTTAATGAAGTTTTAGAAATGTAATTATAGCTCTTTGTGTTTTGACCAAAGCAAGGAGAGCATTTAATGCTAGATATTAATATAGATTTAGCCATCTGCTTGAGATTGATTCAAATGAAAATAATAATATAATTAATATGAAATGATATAATTACATTTTTAAACTTTAATATATGATGGACATTAATTTTTATGTAAAGAGCATGGAGAGTTTTATCATTTTAAGTATTATGTGATATGAGAGGCTTACCAAATGTTACCTAATGCACACTCACCCGTCAGAGTTCAGGGAATTGGGGAAGACATGTCAAGCAACATGTTGTCCCTTATCAACTTTGAACCACTAGAGCTTAACTAAACATACTTCCTAGTCCTCCAAACCACGACTCCCAAAATTCCCCCGACGAGACTCATGAGCTTGGATCATGAGCCGAAAATGAGATGTTGTGCCACGAGATTGAACCATGGGCTTTGATGAGATAATATCGCTATGGGTTTTGGACCATGGGCTTTGACGTCTTTTTGTGTAAATATGGGCTCTTTTGGGTTTTAAAAGAGATTTTCCTAAAATCCATGATAATATTGATGTGGTGTGGGTTGCCAATGAAATAAAGGCATGTGGTGTGAAAAATTTTTCCTCAACACCCATTTTGGCCCAAGATAGTGTCTCATAAAGATTGATAGCCATTACCATTTTTTGTGCATAATACTAAAGTTCTGTTGTAAAATAAAGGATTTAGTAGGTTATAAATCTATATTTTAACTAGAAATTAAAGGTTTTATTTTTTTCATATATACAATATATTAATGATACATATATAAGTAAAGATATATATTTGTTTACTAATTCAATCGAAGTTTGAAAATTATTTACCCTCATTCTTTATAGATTAGTTTAATTTAAAAGTTTTAGATCTATAAATAATATGACCATTTTAAATAAATAAATATTGTGTGATCCAATGTGCTTTGGAGGGTGCTGTCCTATCATATGTAGTTTCTTCCATAAAATTTTATATATTCAATCCAACTAAAAATATTTCAAACAAATTATTTGACTATATATAAGAGAAGAATAAAAGAAAATTTCTTGCTAATTATTTCATAGAAAAGTTCTTGCTAATTATTAGTAAATTAAGAAAGTGAACATAGAAGTACTAACGATATATGCAGTGGCAAAGTCATAAAATTTCCTCAAGGGGGGCTCAAGCCAAATATATGATTGTATTCTGTAGCTTTAACTCTTTAAATATAAATGTGAATGACTTTATTTTTGAAAAAATAAAAATAAAAAAATTTTGCTGAAGAGATTTACTTGTATATTTTTATAAAATTATGCTTTAAATGCTCCTAAAATTAATAACTTATATATGACAAAAAAGTGAATATAAAAAAGATAATAAATAGACAACAATAAATTAAAGAACATTTACACTTTAAAAAAAAAAGGGGACCGTTAATTAAAATTTATTCAATATTTTAAATTTTTAACATTAAAAAAGAGGGTGAGGGGCATGTTAGAAAAATCCAAGGGCGGCCCAGGCCCTCCTACCTCCGCCCCTTATATATGATAAAAGATTAATAAAAATTTTCAAAATTCCTTGTATCTTTTTTATTATATTTTTTAAAATATAATACTCTCTCTTCCTTTCATTCTTCTCGAATTTTAAAGCAATAAAAGCCAAATTACCAACAAGACTAGGAATATGTTTTTCTCACAAAAGCCAAATTACTAGCAAGACTAGGAATATGAGAAAAGTAGAAAACAAAATAATTATAAATTACTTGGATAGTTGAATATTATTTAGGAAGTTGACATATAGATGTATAGAAAGTTGGTATGGATGTGTGTGTATATGAGAAAACTGCTAAACAAGAATATTTATTAAAATATCATATAGGAAGTTGACATATGGATGTATAGAAAGTTGACATATAGATGTATAGAAAGTTGGTATGGATGTGTGTGTATATGAGAAAACTGCTAAACAAGAATATTTATTAAAATATCATATAGGAAGTTGACATATGGATATGTAAGTACGCTCACTCCTAAGGGTTTGAGAGGTAGATGTCTCAAGTTGAATCCTGCAATGGGGAGCAATTGAGAAATAAATTCATGCTCTCAACTCATTCTCACTAACGTCCTCAATAGGGATGGGCACACAATTACGATTCATCCAGATTCCTTGCTCTATATCCTCAAGCCTAATGGGTAGTATGGGCGCAACGGGAGGGGAGTATGCCTCAGCCGAGTGGACCTAGATTAGGTCTAGAAACCATATAAATAACGTCCTTTATGGAAAGAAATATCTTACTACCAAAGTATGGGTTCGGAGTTTAAGTACAATTTGGGAAGGTGTTAGGCACCCCAGACTGCTTGACTCGTGGGTTGGCTTCCACTCATTGTGTCTTACGTCTTAATCTTGTTAAAGGCATATTCAATACTGTCATTCTAGACTCACACATACACTAACATACATCTAGCAAACAAACATGGCATTTTATCCCAAACCCTAACATACATCTATCATGCATCTCATATTATATCTTAGCATACATCTATCACACATAGCATTATATTACATCCAAGGCAGAAACATGTAAATATCAAATCAAGGTAGAAAAATAGGCATGGCAAGATCAAAACAACATGTTCACATATTCATAGCAAACCTAGATTGCATATCTAACGTCATATCCATCACATCCACAACTAGATGCATGTACATGTGAATGCATAACTTACCTCACTCCATCACAGTACCTATGCATCAATGTATGGTCATATGGATGCGTGTTCATGGCAAAACAAAGAAAAACAATAAAGGAACCCTAATCTAACATGTGAAGAACAAACCAACAAACAAACAGAGAAACAGAATATAAAATAGATGGGGTATATTCTCTTCAAAGTAGGTTTTATCTAGTACTCTTGCTATGTGAAATATTATAGTGTCAATGTTCAGAAT
This sequence comes from Quercus lobata, assembly GCF_001633185.2. NCBI lineage: Eukaryota > Viridiplantae > Streptophyta > Magnoliopsida > Fagales > Fagaceae > Quercus > Quercus lobata. The sequence goes on along the minus strand of NC_044905.1, from coordinate 29,896,608 downwards.
ATAATATCGTAATCTGAGAACTTTTCCTTATTATTTTTTTTTTATAAATGAAAGATCTTTCTATATTTGAGTTTCTTTTTTCTATAATCTTCTATGAAGTTTTTGTAGTCCTCCCTTTTCGCATAAATTTTGCACGATGAAGTCTAACGCCAGCGCCTAACCTTTGAGTAAAGGACATAACAAGGTTCCTGCGGGTTGCTTTCAAAAAAAAAACCTCCTATGGGTGAATCTTTTACATACATAACAAGGATCAACATTAAGTCCATATCTCTTTGCACTGATAACGGATGAGCTCATTACATCAATCTAAAAGTCCCTTAATGTATGCCTTTTGTAGATGATATAGTTTTGGTGGATGGAATTAATGCCAAATTAGAAATTTGGCAAGATACTATAGAATCTAAAAAAAAAATCGATTAAGTATGACTAAAATGGAATACATAGAATGTAGGTTTAGTAAAGGTAAAAACAAAAATGAAAGGGCAGTAATACTTAATGGTCAAGAGATACTAAAGAAAGATAGTTTTCTATTTCTTAGATCAATATTTCTTAAAGGTGAAGAAATTGAAAAGTGTGTGAATTAAAAGATATAAGCAAGGTGGATGAAGTGGAGAAGCACATCCAGTAGAGGAAGAGTGAAATAATCAAAGTCGAGGGAACAAAAAAGGTAGAGAAAACCAAAATTCACTTTGGTAAAAGTAATAAAAAAAGCCACGTCAGTTAAGGAAGTAATAAATAATATGACTTTAGATATAATCGAATGGAAAAAAAAAAATACATGTGGCAAACTCTAACTAATTAATCTTAAGGATTCATAGCACATCCCCAAATTTTGGGACTAAAAACTGTGATTTAAAAAATGTTTTGAAAACACGTGTTTATAATATTCATAAAGCAAAAAATTTGTTTGGTTCAATGTTTCAAATAGCATGTTTCAATATGCAAAAAAATATAAATATAATTTTGCAGCTTAAATATGTTCTCGAGTTTGGGAAAGGTGTAGAAAATTTTGCAATGGGGAATTGTTCTCCCAAAGGGGTCACTTTGGTTTGTCAAAACTCTATCCGGATTCTGATGGATTCTGGGGCTGTACTAGAATTTAATGGCCCGATTAAAGCTCGGGAAATCCTCGATGATCACCCAGGGTATGGCATTTTCCAGCAGGGTCAAGCTTCATCATCATTGCAAGACCTTGAGTGCTTAATTAGTGGCAGATTGTATTATCTACTTCCACTAAGCAAGGAGCACAAGCTTTGCAAAAAAGGGGTCACTGAGCAAGTGAAAAATATAGGGATCATTGAGCAATTGGAGGCTGAGTGGATGAGTGTGGTTGAGCCAGCTAAGATGTCATCACACGTTGCATCAAATTTTGTTGATAACTTAGCAAATGGTTCAACTCTTGAAGTCCTACCAATGGTTCGAGATAGAGTTTGGAGAGTGAAGTTGGTGATGGACACAAAACAATTGGAGGAAATCTTGTCAGAATAAGTGTATACTGAGGCATTGATTGAGAAAATGAGAATGGTTGCAAGCTCTGGTAGCCTAACACCAAAGAGAACAGAGAGTGCTTGGGGAATGTGTTGGAAGCCAACCCTCCTGAACCTTTTCAAGTTGCCACTTGATAATGGCAAATAAAAGCCAAGTTTCAAGCCTATGCTTAACTTTATTTTCCTTGCTCTTAGAGTACCTCTAATTCTCTCATGAGTTTGTTCTACTGTCCCAAGAGCAAACCAATCTTGTCTTGTACAATTAATGAGGGAAATGGGAAAGATGTTAAGTTGCTTGGTTAGGAAACTAAGAAACAAACTCAAGTTCAACGGTGATGGCAGCACAGTGGCTAATGACACAACTCCAGCGATCGGTGTCAACAATCTTGTGGCAAGAGACACCTTACTGATAATCTATGCTGGCAATTCGATGGTCAGAGACACCTCACCGGCGACCAGTGACCAAAAACGTGACCCCGCAACTAGTGTCGGAGGTCCGATCATTTTATCAATCAATGTTGGCGGTCCAGTCACTTGAGATACTGCTCCAACAGTGATTGTCAGTAGTCCGATCGTCAAAGCTATTGCTCACACTGCCAATTCTAGTGGTCTACTCACCGAGCCTTTGGTACCAACGACTTTGGTGTTGAGCCATCGCTTTGATGATTTACTTGAAAAGTTTTACCCGACATATTTAATACCTGAAAATATTTTACTAACAATGTTTTATACATAAAAATTTTTACATATAAAATATTTTACATTTAAAAATATTTTACTTCAAAACAAACAGAAAGTAAATATACAAATTGAATTTCAATTGAATACCTTTTATAAAAGCCTAGATTTAATTCTAAGTGGTCAAATGACTAAGCCCTCCCCAGGCCATGAATTTTGTCATCAAAGGTCAAGACTTAAGGAGTAAGTTATATTTATAATCTACAATACATTGGCCTGAATTTTTGTCATCATAGGTCAAGACTTAGAGATTAAGTTTTATATATATACACACACGTTACACGCTTATAGATATATACACACACGTTACACGTTACACGTTCATGTCCTGGGGGAGGGCTTAGTCATTTGACCATGATCACCACTATATATAATCACCCTAACCCAAACCCTTAATCCACATCACACAGAGTAATTAATAACCTTTCTCATTGATTTCTGGCATTGTAGTTCTTCTGCTTTCTCAAGTCACATATTACTTTACCACCACGATGGCTTACCACCACCACCATGACCGCCATCTCCACCTCAATAAAGATGAAGAAAAACCTGTTGATCATAAGAAGGAAGAGAAGCACCACAAGCATCGCGAGCACCTAGGTCAGCTTGGTGCTGTTGCTGCTGGAGCTTATGCCTTGGTAATCTTCCTCGTCTAGTAGCCATTTTTCCTTTTAATTCCATCAGTTTTTTTATATAATTGCCTGTTTACGTTTTAAAAATTGCTATTTTCATTGTATTGAAGTTTTTCTATTATTGTTACAGATACTGTTTTTTATCTCGAGTACCATGAACCAATATCTTTAATTAATCGAAAACGCTATAGAAAAGAATGTTTTTTTGGGGATCAATGAGAGATTTCATTGAAAACAAAGCACTATACAATAGCATATATGATCCTACACATAATACATATACACTAGAGAAATCAAACAAAACTTGCTGCGAAGACAAACAACCAAACCTTTTACAAATTAAAAGCAGCAAAGCTAGTATATACATAGCACTTCATTAGTTATTTAGTCATGTGTTGTGTTGGCTATATCAGGTGTTTCTGTGAGCATGCATGCATATTCGGGATTTCTTGATGGAAATAAAATCTATGTTGAATCCAATTGACCTTAAAATTTATTTGTGTATAGTTGTTTTAGCCCTTTTCAAATTCGTACTAGAACTCTAATTTGTTTCAATTATTGTTTCAGCATGAAAAGAAAAAGGCAAAGAAAGATCCAGAGCATGCCCACAAGCACAAGATAAAGGAGGAGATTGCAGCAGCAGTTGCAGTAGGAGCCGGTGGGTACGCGTTCCATGAGCATCATAAGAAGAAAGAAGCAAAGAAAGAAAAGAAGGCTCATGGAAAGAAGCACCACCATCTCTTTTAAGAGTCTATAAAATATTTATATATGTTTTGTTTTATTCAGAATATTTGAGACGTACATGTTAATCGTCAATAAGCGACTACCCCAAATAATATTATTATTATTAGGAATGAATAATGAGTTTATGAATCTCTTCTAGATGGGGTATATTCTTTTCAAAGTAGATTTTATCTAGTACTCTTGCTATGTGAAATTTTACAGTGTCAATGTTCGGAATATAATATTGTAATCTGAGAACTTTTCGTTATTTATTTATTTTTATATAATTGAAAGATCTTTCTATATTTGAATTTCTTTTCTCTGTAAGCTTCTATGAAGTTTCTGAAGTCCTCCCTTTTAGCTTAAATTTTGCATAATGAATTCTAAGGCCCGCACCAAACCTTTAAGTAAAGGAAAGTTCCTGCGGGTTGCTTTCAAAAAAAAAAAACTTCTGTGCGTGAATTTATTGCATACATAACAAAGATCAACATTAAGTCTGTATATCTTTGCACTAATAACGGATGAGCTCATTACATTGATCTAAGAGTAAGTCCCTTAATGTATGCCTTTTATAGATGATATAGTTTTGGTGGATGGAATTAGAAGTGGGATTAATGCCAAATTAGAAATTTGGCAAGATGTTGTAAAATCTAAAAACTTTCAATTAAGTATGACTAAAATAGAATACAGAGAATAGAATACAGAGAATGTAAGTTTTGTAAAAGTAGAAACAAAAATGAAAGGGCAATAATACTTAATGGTCAAGAGATGAATTATAGGATATGAGTAAGATGGATGAAGTGAAGAAGCGCATCCAATGGAAAAAGAGTGAAATGATCAAAGTCGAGGGAACAAAAAAGGTATAGGAAACCAAAAATCACTTTCGTAGAAGTAATAAAAAAAAAGACACGTCAACTAAGAAAGTAATAAATAATATGACTTTAGATATGATAGAATGGAGGAAAAGAATACATATGACAAACCCTAACTAATGAATCTTAAGGACTCATAGCACATCCCAAAATTTTGGGACTAAAGTTTTGTTATTATTGTTGTTGCATTGATCAATATGCGTGAAATGGCTACATCTCATTCTAATTTAGATGCACATTTTTGCTAAAATTAATAAAGGTTTCAAGCAAAAACTGTCCTTAGAAAGGTTAGTATACATTGCTATCATACAATCAGGGGCAACTGAATGCATTTGGGGGCCTAAGCAGAGGCGGCATTATGTACTGGCCAGGGGGTTCAAATGAACCCTCTGACCTGCAATTTTTTTTTTCATATATAACTTATTTTACAAATTTTTTTTGACTCCGATCAAATAAATTTCTAAACGCTTTGATTATAAATTATGTTTAAATCTAGCTAAAATAAACTTGAATATAATCATTTTAATGCTATTTTCACAATAATTTCACAATAGAGAGTAAGTGACAATTGTAACTAGTTTTTATTTTGACTCACAACTAACATCACTTTTTTACCTTTCTTTTTTGCTAATATGTCACTTTTTTTTTTTTTTACCTACCTTTAACAACTTGCCACCTATATTTTGTGGTGAAATTTTTGTGCAAGTGTTGTGTCAACAGTACTACTCTTAAAATATTTAATTTTATAATAAAGAAAAAATGTTTCAAATTTTTGCTCATTCGTTAAAAATAAATAAATAAACCTTCTATCTGGGACTCTAACTTACTTTTTGTTGACAACAAAATGAAGTTGTTTTTCCTACACTTTTCTTCTTCAGTAGCAAAAAATTACACTATCGTTCCAACCAACTTATTTATATTTATATCTGTGATTTCTTTCTTCATTCTCTCCATCTCTCTTTCTCCAATCTATGTTTTCTTAGCTTTTATCTTTGTTTGATCAAGTAGTTTTCTTAGCTTTTATCTCTGTTTGCTCCAATTCTAAGAGAGTGACCATGTGTATGGTTAAAAAAGCATACGCTTCAAAAGCAAAAATTTATATGAGTTTATTTTTTTTCTTAGTTCACATTTACTCCTAGTCCCACTCCTAGGTTTGTTATTATTCTTCTCTATCATATATTTTATTTAATTAATATTACTTATAAATATAATAAGTTACTATGCATTCAATGGTTGTTGTCTTACTAATCTTCAAGTTATTAATAAATTTCTTAGACTATTACACGATATAGTTGTATTGTATTTTAAATTGTATATAATATAGAAGTTGTATATACAAAAAAAAATTAATAATAATAATAATAATAATCATTTTATTTTATTTTTTAATCACCTCCATGATCAATTCCTAGCTCTAATACTATTGACCCTCCTAAAAAACAATCTTGGAGTCGCCACTGGGCCTAAGACGAAAATCGATTATCTTGTTTTAGATGCAAAATTACTACAAAAATAGATTATCTTGTTTTTAGAAATTTTATAGACACAAAAAATTAGACAAAACTTTTGGCACTTGACATGGCAGATTGATAGTAGTAAGTAAAAGAGTGGTGTTGGTGATAGATCTAGATGAGAACTAGTAAAAGTTTGCTAACTCAACTCTTGTTATTATTCTTTTTTTTTTTTTTTTAGAAATGCAAAATTCACAATATTTTTCACAACAAATCTTAGGTTTTAAGTTGCTTCTTGTTTTCAATTTGAAAACACCACTATAATTATTTTTTTTGTCTTCAATAACAGGCTATAACAACCTGCTACTTGGCATTTATTGTTTAAATGTGGTGAAAAATATTGTGGATGTAGTATTTTTCTCTTTTTTTTTTTCATTTGGTAAAAAAAAAAATTATTTTATTTATTAATTATGAATAACCCTATTGGTCAAAATTTGGGGCATTTTTTTTACTTAGGGCCTTAGGCGACCACTTCTATTACTTCTACTATTCAGCCCGCACTACATACAATAACTCTATTTTGATTAAAAACAAACTCCCTACTCTCTAGAAATAAGAAACCAAAAAATTCTATAAAAAAAAAAAAAAAAAAAAAAATCCATTTATGACACCGAAATTAACAATATAAAAAATTAATTCCACATTTTATCCTAAATAAATCACATATATATCGAAATTATGATCCTTCCTTTATTAAAATAGTTTACCAAAACTAATCTTACGAACTCCATCTGAGTTGTAATATTCTTTTGGATTCACGTAGAACTTATTGATTTGAGAAGTATAGCAAGATGGTGCATGCATGCATAATCTCAAGTTGGCATTTTTGAAGGCGGCAAAATGAACATCAAACAAAGGGTTAGTTTTGGGAGAGAGGGGTATGCTGGCTTGCTTTTGTGGGCATGGGCTTAAGTAATTTAAGCCATGGAATAATCATCATTTGAAAACATTTTTTTTATTTCTTGGGGGGAAAAAGACTATTGGTGTAAATTTCTAGAATTCTTGAAAGAATATTTTCATTTGATTAGACTAGAGTATAATTTTTATATTGTAAATAAAATTTAAAAAAAAAAAAAAAACCTAATACCAAAATTTATATATATATATATATAAACATATTCAGAAAAGGATCTCATCCCATGTTCAGCTCACTTCCACTTGTTCACGGTCATATCTATATTATATTCATTGAGAATATTTCTTCAAGCCCTGTGTGTGCAAGGCAATTCACGGAAGTGAAATCACTGTGAGTGCAAATGATGGTAACTTTTTAACTATTTTAACTGTGGAGCTGTGCACCTTGATTTCCGTTCAATTTTTTACCTGATGATGACATCTTTGTCATAATATTAACTGTTGTAAATTTAATGATTAGCCAAGTTTTCTTCTTGATGTTGATACATTGAACCTATGGTTTCAAATAAAATTGAAATCTGTTAGATACCTATTGGATCAAAATGGAATCAAACATAAAAAATTACACATCCCCTAGCAAAGAAATTTGAGCTTGGTCTGTTTCTCAATTGTCGTTTCCAACTGTTTTTACTTTACCTAACTCTTATTATATTCCTTTACCTTGGATCATTTCAATTTTTTCTTAAATAATTGTCCCAACGGTCCAATTTACATGGCACCGTTTCAAGTTTCTGAAAAAATCACAGGCCTTAAAATGTCTCTTCTGACACACCTTCGTTGTCTCTCCACTAGTGTTTGCTTATAGGTTCTACAACTTAAATATGTGCTTGAGTTTGTGAAAGAAGGTGTAGAAAATTTTGCAGTGGGGAACTGTTCTCTCAAAGGAGTCACTGGGGTCTGTCACAACTCTATCCGGGTTTTGACGGCTTCCGGAGCTGTATTAGATTTCAAAGGCCGGATTAAAGCTTGGGACATCCTCAATGATCACCCGGGGTATGGCATTTTCCAGCTTAATCACCATTGCAAGACCTTGAGTGCTTAATTAGTGGCAGATTGTATTATCTACTTCCACTAAGCAAGGAGCATAAGCTTTGCAAAAATGGGGTCACTGAACAAGTGCAAAACATTGGGATCATTGAGCAATTGGAGGCTGAGTGGATGAGTGTGGTTGAGCCAGCTCCTGAAGTCCTGCCAGCGGTTGGAGATGGAGTTTGGAGAGTGAAGTTGGTGATTGACACAAAACAATTGGAGGAAATCTTGTCAGAACAAGTGAATACTGAGGCATTGATTGAGAAAATGAGAATGGTTGCAAGCTCTGCTAGCCTAACACCAAAGAGAACAGAGAGTGCTTGGGAATGAGTTGGAAGCCAACCCTCATGAACGTTTTCAAGTTTAATTTCCACTTGATAATGGCAAATGAAAGCCAAGTTCCATGCCTATGCTTAACTTTATTTTCTTTTCTCTTAGAGTACCTCTAATTCTCTCATGACTTTGTTCTACTGTCCCAAGAGCAAACCAATCTTGTCTTGTACAATTAATGAGGGAAATGGGAAAGATGTTAAGTTGCTTGGTTAGGAAACTAAGGAACATACTCAAGTTCAACGGTGATGGCAGTGCAGTGGCTAATGACTCAACTCCAGCGATCGGTGTCAGCAATTTGGTGGCAGAAGACGCCTTACTGATGATCGATGCTGGCAGTTCGATTGTCGAAGACACCTCAACGGCGACCAGTGACCAAAATCGCGACCCCGCAACTAGTGTCGAAGGTCCAATAATTGAAGATGTCATTTTGTCAATCGATGTTGGTAGTCCAGTCACCTAAGATACTGCTCCGACAGTGATTGTTAGTAGTCCGATCGTCAAAGCTATTGCTAAGAAACATACTCAAGTTCAACGATGATGGCAATGCAGTGGCTAATGACTCAACTCCAGCGATCGGTGTCAGCAATCTGGTGGCAGGAGACGCCTTACTGATGATCGATGCTGGCAGTTCGATGGTCAGAGACACCTCATCGGCGACCAGTGACCAAAATCACGACCCTGCAACTAGTGTCGAAAGTCCGATAATTGAAGATGTCATTTTGTCAATCGATGTTGGCGGTCCAATCACCTAAGATACTGCTTCGACAGTGATTGTTAGTAGTCCAATCGTCAAAGCTATTGCTCTGACTACCAGTTCTAGTGGTCTAGTCACCGAACCTTTGGTACCAACGACTTTGGTGTTGAGCCATCGCTTTGATGATTTACTTGAAAATTTTTACTTATCATACTTAACACCTGAAAATATTTTACTAACAATATTTTATACATAAAATTTTTTTACATATAAACATATTTTACTTCAAAACAAACATAAGGTAAATATACAAATTGAATTTCAATTGAATACCTGTTACAAAAGCCTAGATTATGCTATTTAATTCTAAGTGCAAAGTCATGTGGCTTAAGCTAAACTACCTTACAACTATAAGTTTGGTAATTCTTTAATTAAATAGTCTTAGCCAAATTGAAATTTTTATATAAATAAAAATGAATTTTTTTTTTTTAAGTATCTCAAACGTATGATTTGCTTGTAAGATCTTTAAAGTTGTCGGGACAAAAAAATGTAAACAACAACTACAATGCCATAAATCAATGAGAAAGGTTATCAATTGCTCTGTGATGTGGATTAAGGGTTTGGGTTAGGGTGATTATATATAGTGGTCAAATGACTAAGCCCTCCCCAGGCCGTGAATTTTCTGATCAAAGGTGTAAGTTATATTTATAATCTATAATATATTGGCCTGAATTTTTGTCATCATAGGTCAAGACTTCGAGATTAAGTTTTATATATATACACACACGTTACACGCTTATAGATACATACACACACGTTACACGTTACACGTTCATGTCCTGGGGGAGGGCTTAGTCATTTGACCATGATCACCACTATATATAATCACCCTAACCCAAACCCTTAATCCACATCACACAGAGTAATTAATAACCTTTCTCATTGATTTCTGGCATTGTAGTTCTTGTGCTTTCTCAAGTCACATATAATACTTTACCACCACGATGGCCTACCACCACCACCATGACCGCCATCACAACCTCAATAAAGATGAAGAAAAACCTGTTGATCATAAGAAGGAAGAGAAGCACCACAAGCATCGCGAGCACCTAGGTCAGCTTGGTGCTGTTGCTGCTGGAGCTTATGTCTTGGTAATCTTCCTTGTCTAGACTCTAGTAGCCATTTTTCTTTTTAATTCCTTCAGTTTTTTTATATAATTGCCTATTTACGTTTTAAAATTTGCTATTTTCATTGTATTGAAGTTTTTCTATTATTGTTACAGATAATGTTTTTGATCTCGAGTAGCATGAACCAATATCTTTAACTAATCGAAAACGCTATAGAAAAGAATGTTTTTTTGGGGATCAATGAGAGATTTCATTGAAAACAAAGCACTATACAATAGCATATATGATCCTACACATAATACATATACACTGGAGAAAACAAACAAAACTTGCTGCGACGACAAACAACAAACCTTTTACAAATTAAAAGCAGCAAAGCTAGCATATACATAGCACTTCATTAGTTATTTAGTCATGTGTTGTGTTAGCTCTATCAGGAGTTTCTGTGCGCATGCATGCATATTCGGGATTTCTTGATGGAAATAAAATCTATCTATGTTGAATCCAATTGACCTTAAAATTTATTTGTGTATAGTTGTTTTAGCCCTTTTCAAATTCGTACTAGAACTCTAAAGTTTCAATTATTGTTTCAGCATGAAAAGCATAAGGCAAAGAAAGATCCAGAGCATGCCCACAAGCACAAGATAAAGGAGGAGATTGCAGCTGCAGTTGCAGTAGGAGCCAGTGGGTATGCGTTCCATGAGCATCATAAGAAGAAAGAAGCAAAGAAAGAAGAGAAGGCTCAAGGAAAGAAGCACCACCATCTCTTTTAAGAGTCTATAAAATATTTATATACGTTTTGTTTTATTCAGAATATTTGAGACATGTTAATACGCGACTACCCCAAATAATATTATTAGGAATGAATAATGAGTTTATGAATCTCTTCTAGATGGGGTAGATTCTTTTCAAAGTAGATTTTATCTAGTACTCTTGCTATGTGAAATTTTACAGTGTCAATGTTCAGAATATAATATTGTAATCTGAGAACTTTTCCTTATTTATTTTTTTATAATTGAAAGATCTTTCTATATTTGAGTTTCTTTTCTCTATGATCTTCTATGAAGTTTCTGAAGCCCTCCCTTTTCGCTTAAATTTTGCATAATAAATTCTAAGGCCCGCACCTAACCTTTAAGTAAAGGAAAGTTCCTGCGGGTTGCTTTCAAAAAAAAAAAAAAAAAACTTTTATGGGTGAATTTATTGCATACATATCAAGGATCAACATTAAGTCTATATATCTTTGCACTAATAACGGATGAGCTCAATACATTAATCTAAGAATAAGTCCCTTAATATATGACTTTTGTAGATGATATAGTTGTGGTGAATGGAATTAGAAGTGAAATTAATGCCAAATTAGAAATTTGGCAAGACAATGTAGATTCTAAAAACTTTTGATTCAATATGACGAAAATAGAATATATAGACCGTAAGTTTAGTAAAAGTAGAAACAAAAATGAAAGGCAGTAATACTTCATGGTCAAGAGATACTAAAGAATGATAGTTTTTTATTTCTTAGATCAATATTTAATAAAGGTTAAGAAATTGAAAACTGTGTGAATCATAAGATGTGAGCAAGGTGGATGAAGTGGAGAAGTGCATCCACTAGAGGAAGAGTGAAATGATCAAAGTCAAGGGAACAAAAAAGGTAGAGTAAACCAAAAAATGACTTTGGTAGAAGTAATAAGAAAAGACACATTAATTGAGAAAAGTAATAAATAATATAACTTTAGATATGATAGAATGGAGGAAAAAAAAATACATGTGATAAACCCTAACTAATAAATATTAAGGATTCATAGCACATTCCAAAATTTTGGGACTCAAGTTTTGTTATTATTGATGCTGCATTGATCAAAATGCTTGAAACGACAACATCTCATTCTAATTTAGATGTTCATTTTTGCTAAAATTAATAAAGGTTTCAAGCAAAAACTGTCCTTAGAAAGGTTAGTAAATATTTCTGACATACAATGACTCTTTTGATTAAAAACGAACTCCCTACTGATCACTAGAAATAAGAAATAAAATTCTAAAATATTAAAAAATCCAATTATGACACCGAAATTAACGATATCAAAAATTTATTCCACATTTTATCCTAAATAAATCACATATAGATCGAAATTATGATCTTTCATTTCTTAAAATAGTTTACTAAAACTAATCTTACGAACTCCATCTGAGTTGTAACATTCTTTTGGATTTATGTAGAACTTATTTGATTTGAAAAGTATGGCAACATGATGCATGCATAATGTCAATTTGGCATTTTTTATATCTATATGAAGAAATCATGAGCAAGGATAGAGCTAGAAATTTAGTTGAGGAAGGGCAATACTGAAAGAAAACAACTATAGAACACGAATAATTTTTACAAAAAGAAAATTGTAACCTTCATATTTGCAAGACTATAAATGCAGCAACATTATTACTGATCAGTTTGTTCATTCCAATCATGCCATCAAGTCTGGTTCAGCCTCACAAACCTCAGGTACAAAATACCCCTTATCTCATTTTCTTGGTTCTTCTACTTTATCTCCATCCTATGCCCATTTTTGCTCTCTTATCACTGCTGTTTCTGAACCCCAATCCTATCATGAGGCTGTCCAAGATCCCAAATGGCAGAATGCAATGGCTGCTGAGATTGCAGCATTAGAATCTAACCAGACTTGGTCTCTTACTCCCTTACCATCCCATAAAAGGGCTATTGGGTGCAAATGGGTCTATAGAGTGAAGTATAAAGCTGATGGCACAGTGGAAAGGTATAAGGCACGTCTTGTGGCTAAGGGGTTCACACAGCAGGAGGGTTTGGATTTCACTGAAACTTTTTCCCCTGTTGCTAAAATGACCACTGTTAAAACTTTGCTTGCCATATCTGCTGTGAGGGGTTGGCATCTAACTCAGCTGGATGTAAACAATGCTTTCCTTCATGGAGAGCTTCATGAGGAAGTTTACATGCAGCTGCCTCAAGGTTTCCACAGCAAGGGGGAGAATATAGTGTGCAAGCTTAACAAATCCTTGTATGGCCTTAGACAGGCATCAAGGCAGTGGTACTCAAAATTTTCATCCACTATTCTCAAATGTGGATTCAAACAGTCAAGGTCTGATTACTCTCTTTTTACCAAGAAGTTCAATCAATCATTCATAGCACTTTTAGTCTATGTAGATGATATTCTTATAGCCAGCAATGATATTCAAGCTGTTGAAGAGCTTAAAGTGTTCTTGGATCAAGAATTTAAGCTAAAAGATCTTGGAAACTTGAAATTCTTCCTTGGCCTTGAAATAGCTAGATCGGATAAAGGCATTTCCTTATGTCAAAGGAAATATGCTTTGGAAGTGCTCAAAGATGCAGGCATGACAGGATGCAAGCCTAGCAAAGTTCCTATGGAGCAAAACTTAAAGTTAAGCAAATACCATGGGGAGCTGTTACCTGATCCTGGCATTTATAGAAGGCTGGTTGGTAGGTTAATATACTTAACTATTACCTGACCAGATATCACATACTCAGTGAACAAGCTGAGTCAATTTATGTCAAAACCAAGAAAACCCCACTTGGATGCAGCCTATAAGGTGTTACAGTACATAAAGGGAAGTCCTGGACAAGGTATTTTGTTATCATCCAATTCAGATTTGCACTTAAAGGCATTCACAGATGTAGATTGGGCATCCTGTGTTGACACTAGAAGATCAACCACTGGTTATTGTGTCTTTTTGGGTAATTCTCTGGTTTCATGGAAGTCTAAGAAGCAGTCCATAGTCTCTAGATCATCTGCAGAAGCAGAATATCGAGCCATGGCAGTGACTGTGTGTGAGATGACTTGGATTTTGGCCTTGTTGAAAGATTTAGAAGTGTATCATCCAAAGCCTGCAATGCTGTTTTGTGATAATCAAGCTGCTATATACATTGGTGAAAACCCTGTATTTCATGAGAGGACCAAACATATAGAAATAGATTGCCACTTGATCAGAGATAAGGTTGAGGATAAAGTCATTAGGTTGTTCTTCACTCCTACTCACTCACAGCTAGCTGATCTACTTACAAAGGCACTTAGTGGTCAACAATTGAAGTCTTTACTTGCCAAGATGAACATTGTAAATATTCACAATCCTGATTGTCATCTTGAGGGGGAGTATCAAAGTTGTGATTCAGATCAGAAAGCAAGAAAAGGAACGAAGCAAGTGCAGGGATGAAAATCTGATATAAACGACAGCTTAGCATTGTAGTTTAGCTGTACAGTGTAGCTTAATAAAATGCTGTAGTTTAGTGACTTGTAGTTTAGTGATGTATTTAAGTGTGAAATGATTCACACGTGACTCAGCTGACAAGCAAGAGTGTTGTAATTGTTTCCGTATTGTTAGGGATATTTTACTTGCTCTGTTTTTCTGTATTTAATCACTGATTCATGTATAGATTCATTCAATTGAGTAATATATAGAAGTTTCTCTTCATTCCAGAATTCTCTCTCTAGCTTTAGCTTCCTTTCTTCTTCCAATACTTGCTCTCTGTACTTTCTTATAGTAAGGTAATATTAAATAATAATAAAAATGACAATACACTTCCTGCGGGAAAAAAATGACAATAAATTTGTAATAATTCCTTTCTAATCTTGAGCACAATAAAAGCTAGGAGAAACTAATACAGGATAGTGAGCCAAAATGGATATTTGTCCCTTTCGCCAAAACTTTCCAGTTAAATGCCCATGTTTTAAACTCGATTTTCTAAAAATCGAGTTTCAATGAAAAACTCGATTTTAAGAAAATCGAGTTATGTGAAATCAAACTTAAAAAAATAAATAAATAAAATAAAAATAAAAATACATGGAAACTTTAGTTTTTCTCACATTACTCGATTTTCATCAAAATTGAGTTTCAAAACAGAGGCATTTTACTATACATCTTTTGGGTGAAAAGGGCAAATGTCCATTTTGGCGCAGGATAGTGTCTCGTAAAGATTGATAGCCATTACCATTTTTTGTGCATAATACTAAAGTTCTGTTGTAAAATAAAGGATTTAGTAGCTTATAAATCTATATTTTAACGAGAAAATAAAGGTTTTATTTTGTTCATATATACAATATATTAACGATACATATATAAGTAAAGATATATATTTGTTTAATTATTTACCCTCATTCTTTATAGATTAGTTTAATTTAAAAGTTTTAGATCTATAAATAATATGACCATTTTAAATAAATAAATATTGTGTGATCCAATCAGCTTTGGTAGGGTGCTGTCCTATCCTATGTTGTTTCTTCCATAAAATTTTATATATTCAATCCAACTAAAAATATTTCAAAGAAATTATTTGACTATATATAAGAGAAGAATAAAAGAAAATTTCTTGCTAATTATTTCATAGAAACGTTCTTGCTAATTATTCGTAAATTAAGAAAAGTGAACATAGAAGTATTAACGATATATGCAATGGCAAAGCCATAAAATTTTCTCAAGGGGGCTCAAGCCAAATATATGATTGTATTCGCTAGCTTTAACTCTTTCAATATAAATGTGAATGACTTTATTTTTGAAAAAATAAAAATAAAAATAAAAATTTTTTGCTAAAGAGATTTACTTATATATTTTTATAAAATTATGCTTTAAATGCTCCTAAAATTAACAACTTATCTATGACAAAAAAGTGAATATTAAAAAGATAATAAATGAGACAAAAATAAATTAAAGAACATTTACACTTTTTAAAAAATAAAAATAAAAGGGGACCATTACTTAAAATTTATTCAAAATTTTAAAT
The DNA here is from genome assembly GCF_001633185.2 of Quercus lobata. NCBI lineage: Eukaryota > Viridiplantae > Streptophyta > Magnoliopsida > Fagales > Fagaceae > Quercus > Quercus lobata. The sequence goes on along the minus strand of NC_044905.1, from coordinate 29,880,789 downwards.
TTTTAACATTAAAATAGAGGGTGAGGGGCATTTTAGAAAAATCTAAGGGCGGCCCGGGCCTCCTACTTCCGCCACTAATATATGATAAAAGATTAATAAAAAATTTCAAACTTCCTTGTTTCTTTTTTTATTATATTTTTTAAAATATAATACTTTCTCTTCCTTTCATTCTTCTCGAATTTTAAAGCTGTAAAAGCTAAATTACCAACAAGACTAGGAATATGTTTTTCCCACAAAAGCCAAATTACCAGAAAGACTAAGAATATGAGAAAAGTCGAAAACAAAATAATTATAAATTACTTGGATAGTTGAATATTATTTAGGAAGTTGACATATAGATGTATAGAAAGTTGGTATGGATGTGTGTATACGAGAAAACTGCTAAACAAGAATATTTATTAAAATATTATATAGGAAATTGACATATGGATATGTAATTACGCTCACTCCTAAGGATTTGAGAGGTAGATATCTCAAGTTGAATCCCGCAATGGGGAGTGATTGGAAAATAAATTCATGCTCTCGACTCATGCTCACCAACGTCCTTAATAGGGTTGGGCACACAATTATGGCTCATCTAGATTCCTTGCTCCCGTATCCTCAAGCCTAATGGGCAGTGTGGGCTCAACAGGAGAGGAGTATGCCTCGACCAAGTGGACCTAAATTAAGTCTAGAAACCATATAAATAGCGTCCTTCATGGAATGACTGATCTTACTACCAGAGTATGGGTTCGGAGTTTAGGTACAATTTGGGAAGATATTAGGCACCCAAGACCTCCTGACCCATAGGTCGACTTCCACTCATTATGTCTTACATCTTAATCTTGTTAAAGGCATATTCAATACTGCCATTCTAGACACACACACACACTAACATACATCTAGCAAACAAACATGGCATTTTATCCCAAACCCTAACATACATCTATCATACATCTCATATTACATCTTAGCATACATCTATCACACATAGCATTATATTACATCCAAGGCAGAAACATGTAAATATCAAATCAAGGTAGAAAAATAGGCATGGCAAGATCAAAACAACATGTTCACATATTCATAGCAAACCTAGTTTGCATATCTAACGTCATATCCATCATATCCACAACTAGATGCAAGTACATGTGAATGCATAACCTACCTCACTCCACCACAGTACTTATGCATCAATGCATGGTCATATGAATGTGTATTCATGGCAAAACAAATAAAAACAATAAAGAAACCCTAATCCAACATGTGAAGAACAAACCAACAAACAAATAGAGAAACATAATATAATATAGATGGGGTATATTCTCTTCAAAGTAGATTTTATCTAGTACTCTTGCTATGTGAAATATTACAGTGTCAATGTTCATAAGATAATATCGTAATCTGAGAACTTTTCCTTATTTATTTATTTTATTTATTTTATAAATGAAAGATCTTTCTATATTTGAGTTTCTTTTCTCTATAATCTTCTATGAAGTTTTTGTAGTCCTCCCTTTTCGCATAAATTTTGCATGATGAATTCTAACACCAGCACCTAACCATTAAGTAAAGGACATAACAAGGTTCACGACAACAACAACAACAAAAAAAATAAATAAATAAATAAAAACTCCTATGGGTGAATCTATTACATACATAACAAGGATCAACACTAAGTCCATATCTTTTTGCACTGATAACAGATGAGCTCATTACATCAATCTAAGAGTAAGTCCCTTAATGTATGCCTTTTGAAGATGATATAGTTTTGGTGGATGAAATTAGTGCCAAATTAGAAATTTGGCAAGATGCTATAGAATCTAAAAAACTTTCAATTAAGTATGACTAAAATAGAATACATAGAATGTAGGTTTAGTAAAATTAAAAACAAAAATGAAAGGGCAGTAATACTTAATGGTCAAGAGATACTAAAGAATGATAGTTTTCTATTTCTTAGATTAATATTTCATAAAGGTGAAGAAATTGAAAAGTGTGTGAATTATAGGATATGAGCAAGGTGGATGAAGTGGAGAAGTGCATCCAGTAGAGGAAGAGTGAAATGATCAAAGTCGAGGGAACAAAAAAGATAGAGAAAACCAAAATTCACTTTGGTAGAAGTAATAAAAAAAGCACGTCAATTAAGGAGGTAATAAATAATATGACTTTAGATATAATCGAATGGAGAAAAATAATACATGTGGCAAACTCTAATTAATTAATTTTAAGGATTCATAGCACATTCCAAAATTTTGGGACTAAAAACTGTGATTTAAAAAATGTTGCGAAAACACGTGTGTGTACCCAAAATATAAGACTATTGGGCTAGACTTCTATTTGGGCTCACAATCTATTTGTTTTGTGGGCTTTCGGGTTTCCTACTGTGGGTAGTCCAGTACTCGGTAGACCCAAATATACTTCTATTTCCTCACACCTTTCACTCTTCCTCATAGAATCACTCTTTTGCTTTCTCTGAGTGTTTACTCTCTTTTCCTAGTGCTCTTCCCAGAATTGCCAACCCCCTTTCCTCATTCTCTCTTCCTATTTATAGGCAAGGATGAGTGGAGGAGTTATAATTACTTCTCCTTCTTAGTACGAATGGCGGTCCAATTTCATCGTCTCAAGGTGGACATTTCGTTAGGAAGGTGGGAGTGGCATTGGAACTGATTCCCACTTCCGTCATTTGTTCAGTAGTGACATTGTCAAATGCACGGTCGGGTAGCTGGGCATAAGGCGCCTCCGGGCAATAACTCTCCCGTCCAGGTCAGGAATGAAGGGGGGGGGGGGCTTACTTGGGGTGTTTGATATGGTCTTATTCCAGGTTCCCGGGTCCAAATTGGGCTCAAAGGCATCTGGGCCGAGGTTTAAGGTCCAAGTGTGAGGATGGGTGTATGACGTGCTGTGGGCCTTGGGCCTGGGGAGGACAAGTTCAAGGGCCCAATCCCTATTTTGGGGGCCTAATTCCCGTACAATGTGTTTACAATATTCATAAAGTAAAAAATGTGTTTGGTTCAATTTTTCAAATAACATGTTTTAGTATGTGAAAAAACATAAATATAATTTTGCAACTTAAATATGTGCTTGATTTTGTGAAAGGTGTAGAAAATTTTGCAATGGGGAATTGTTGTCTCAAAGGGGTCACTAGGGTTTGTCACAACTCTATTTGGGTTCTAACGAATTCCGGGGCTATACTAGATTTCAAAGGCCTGATTAAAGCTCGGTACATCCTCTAGATTTCAAAGGCCTGATTAAAGCTCGGTACATCCTCTATGATCATCCAAGGTATGGCATTTTTGGGTAGGGTCAAGCTTCATCACCATTGCAAGACCTTGAGTGCTTAATTAGTGGCAAATTGTATTATCTACTTCCACTAAGCAACGAGCATAAGCTTTGCAAAAATGGAACTAAGCAAGTGAAAAACATAGGGATCATTGAGCAATTGGAATTTGAAGGCTGAGTGGATGAGTGTGGTTGAGCCAGCTAAGATGTCATCATATGTTGCATCAGATTTTGTTGATAACTTAGCAAATGGTTCAGCTCTTGAAGTCCTGCCAACTGTTGGAGATGGAGTTTGGAGAGTGAAGTTGGTGATTGACACAAAACAATTGGAGGAAATCTTGTCAAAACAAGTGAATACTAAGGCATTGATTGAGAAAATGAGAATGGTTGCAAGCTCTGCTAGCATAACACCAAAGAGAACAGAGAGTGCTTGGGGAATGAGTTGGAAGCCAACCCTCTTGAACCTTTTCAAGTTGCCACTTGATAATGGCAAACAAAAGCCAAGTTTCATGCCTATGCTTAACTTTATTTTCCTTGGTCTTAGAGTACCTCTAATTATCTCATGAGTTTGTTCTACTGTCCCAAGAGCAAACCAATCTTGTCTTGTACAATTAATGAGGGAAATGGGAAAGATGTTAAGTTGCTTGGTTAGGAAACTAAGAGACAAACTCAAGTTCACCAATGATGGCAATGCAGTGGCTAATGACTCAACTTCGGTGATTGGTGTCAGCAATCTAGTGGCAGGAGACGCCTTAGTAACGATCGATGTTGGCAGTTCGATGGTCAGAGACACCTCACCAACGACCAGTGACCAAAAACACGACCCCGCAACTAGTGTTGGAGGTCTGATAATTGAAGATTTCATTTTGTCAATCGATGTTGACAGTCTAGTCACCTGAGATACTGCTCAGACAATGATTGTCAGTAGTATAGTCGTCGAAGCTATTGCTCTGATTGCTAGTTCTAGTGGTCTAGTCACTGAACCTTTGGTACCAACAGCTTTGGTGTTGAGCCATCGCTTTGATGATTTACTTGGAAATTTTTACTTGTCATACTTAACACCAAAAAATTTTTTACTAACAATTTTTATACATAAAAATTTTTACATATAAAATAGTTTACATTTAAAAATATTTTATTTCAAAACAAATAGAAGGTAAATATACAAATTGAATTTCAATTGAATACCTTTTACAAAAGCCTAGATTATGCTATTTAATTCTAAGTGCAAAGTCATGTGTCTTGCTAAACTACCTTACAACTATAACTTTGGTAATTCTTTAACTAAATATTCTTAGCCAAATTGAAATTTTTATATAAATAAATAATGATTTTTTTTTTAACTAACTCAAACGTATGATTTGCTTGTAAGACCTTTAAAGTTGTCGGGACAAAAAATGTAAACAAGAACTACAATGCCAGAAATCAACGAGAAAGGTCATTAATTGCTCTGTGATGTGGATTAAGGGTTTCTCCCCAGGCCATGAATTTTGTCATCAAAGGTCAAGACTTAAGGAGTAAGTTATATCTATAATCTATAATATATTGGCCAGTATTTTTGTCATCATAGGTCATGACTTAGAGATTAAATTTTATATATATACACACACATTACACACGCTTATAGATTATAGATATAACTTACTCCTTAATAAGTCTTGACCTTTGATGACAAAATTCATGGCCTGTGGGAGGGCTTAGTCATATGACCATGATCACCACTATATATAATCACCCTAACCCAAACCCTTAATCCACATCACAGAGCAATTAATAACCTTTCTCATTGATTTGTGGCATTGTAGTTCTTGTGCTTTCTCAAGTCACATATAATACTTTACCACCACGATGGCTTATCACCACCACCATGACCGCCATCACCACCACAATAAAGATGAGGAAAAACCTGTTGATTATAAGAAGGAAGAGAAGCACCACAAGCATCGCGAGCACCTAGGTCAGCTTGGTGCTGTTGCTGCTGGAGCTTATGCCTTGGTAATCTTCCTCGTCTAGTAGCCATTTTTCCTTCTAATTCCTTCAGATTTTTTATATAATTGCCTGTTTACGTTTAAAAATTTGCTATTTTCATTGTATTGAAGTTTTTCTATTATTGTTACAGATACTATTTTTTATCTCGAATAGCGTGAACCAATATCTTTAATTAATCGAAAACGCTATAGAAAAGAATGTTTTTTTGGGGATCAATGAGAGATTTCATTGAAAACAAAGCACTATACAATAGCATATATGATCCTACACATAAGTATCAACATTAAGTCTATATATCTTTGCACTAATAACGGATGAGCTCATTACATTGATCTAATATTAAGTCCCTTAATATATTCCTTTTATAGATGATATAGTTTTCGTGGGTGAAATTAGAAGTGGGATTAATGCCAAATTAGAAATTTGGCAAGATGTAGAATCTAAAAACTTTCGATAAAGTATGATTAAAATAGAATACAGAGAATGTAAGTTTAGTAAAAGTAGAAACAAAAATGAAAGAGCAATAATACTTAATGATCAAGAGATGAATTATAGGATATGAGTAAGGTGAATGAAGTGGAGAAGCGCATTCAGTGGAAAAAGAGTGAAATGATCAAAGTCGAGGGAACAAAAAAGGTATAGGAAACCAAAAATCACTTTGGTAGAAGTAATAAAAAAAAGACATGTCAATTAAGGAAGTAATAAATAATATGACTTTAGATATAATAGAATGGAGGAAAAGAATACATATGGCAAACCCTAACTAATTAATCTTAAGGACTCATAGCACATCTCAAAATTTTGGGACTAAAGTTTTGTTATTATTTTTGTTGCATTGATCAATACGCGTGAAATGGCTACATCTCATTAAAATTAATACAGGTTTCAAGCAAAAACTGTCCTTAGAAAGGTTAGTATATACTGCTATCATACATTTAGGAACAGCTGAATGCATTTGGGGGCCTAAGCAGAGGCGGTGTTATGTACTGGCTAGGGGGTTCAAATGAACCCCCTGACCTGTAATTTTTTTTTTTCATATATAAATCTTTTTACAAAATTTTTTTTTACTCCGACAAAATAAATTTCTAAACACTCTGGTTATAATTTTTTTTTAAATCTAGCTAAAATAAACTTGAATATGGTCATTTTAATGCTATTTTCACTATAATTTCACAATAGAGAGTGACAATTGTAACAAGTTTTTTTTTTGACTCACAACTGACATCACTTTTTTACCCTTTTTTTTTTACTAATATATCACTTTTTTTTTTACCTACCTTTAACAACTTGCCACCTATATTTTGTGGTGAAATTTTTGTCTAAGTGTTGTGTCAATAGCACTACTCTTAAAATATTTAATTTTATAATAAAGGAAAAATATTTCAAATTTTTGTTCATTCGTTAAAAATAAATAAAACCTTCTATCTGGGACTCTAACTTACTTTTTTGTTGACAACAAAATGAAGTTATTTTTCCCTGCACTTTTCTTCTTCAATAGGAAAAAATTACACTACCGTTCCAACCAACTGATTTATATTTATATCTGTGATTTCTTTCTTCATTCTCTCTATCTCTCTTTCTCCAATCTATGTTTTCTTAACTTTTATCTTTGTTTGATCAAGTAGTTTTCCTAGCTTTTATCTCTATTTGCTCCAATTCTAAGAGAGTGATCATGTGTATGGTTAAAAAAGCATATATTTCAAAAGCAAAAATTTATATCATTTTTTTTTTCTTAGTTCACATTTACTCCTTGTCCCACTCCTAGGTTTGTTATTATTCTTCTCTATCATATATTTTATTTAATTAAAATTACTTATAAATATAATAAGTTATTATGCATTCAATCGTTGTTATCTTATTGATCTTCAAATTATTAATAAATATTTTAGACTATTACACGATATAGTTATATTGTATACTAAATTGTATATGAAAGTTCAAATATGTGTGTAAACACCCTTGAACGTTTAGACCCCCAAATTACAACTTAACCAATTCAAGCATTATGTCAAACAACTAGTGTGCGGAAACTTAACATAAGCTACAATATGGAATTGGTAAAACTATCTAAGCCAAATTAAAATCACAACCCACAGCAGATAATAAAAAGGCAAAGATAAAGAGGAAGGAAGATGCAAACACAAAGACAACACGCGATGTGTTATCGAAGAGGAAACCAAAACCCTCAGCATAAAACCTCTCCGCCGCCCTCCAAGCGATAAACAATCCACTAGAAAATATAGTTGGGATACATGGACAGCAATAGACCCTCCAAGCCTAATCTACCCAGTGTACCTAAGCCTTCCAAGCTTCTTGCTCCAACGAGGTTGCGCCGAATCTTTTTCTTTTCTAACTTCCCGGATTCCGCTACTAGACCGTAGCATCAACCAATGAAGATTGGTTCCTTCCTAACTGCTTTCCAGAAATCCAAACAGCTCTCTCACAGTAATGAAAATGGTGAGAATAAGGTTTGGTAAGACGCCTCTCAAGGATTTGACAATGGAGAGGAAGAGAGTTGAGGAATTTGAAGAGACTCTAATGTATAGATTGTGGGTGAATCAATCTTGTTTTTCTTTAGGGTTTCTCTCTCAAAATTCTCTCTGGAAGCTCTCTTACATTTGTGGGTAAAAGAGGTATTTATACTGGAGTGGGAGAGGAATGTGAAACGTCAGGTTTTATAAAACAGGGGTGGCTCGCGGCTTGACCTCGCGGCTTGACTAAGTCGCGAGATCTAGTCGCAAGATAACCGTATGGCCAATTGTCATGTTTTGTCCTGTAGTGCTCCAGCTAGCATGACTGTTCACCTTCCGGCATGCTTGGCACGTGTGCTGCATTTGGCGGCTTGCAGCCGCGAGTCACCCGCGAGGCCAAGTCGCGAGTCTCTGTTTTCTTGCACACTCTTGAGCAAACTTCACTCTATCTCACTCACTACCCTTACAACAAACCCACCTAAATACAGGGTTACTAAATGCTGAAATACAAGCAAATTTGGCACGGAATAAAGCCAATTAGATGGTTGAATAAATTCAACCTTACAGTATATAATATAGAAGTTGTATATACAAAAAAAATAAATAAATAAATAAATAATCATTTTATTTTTTAATCGCCTCCATGATCAATTCCAAGCTCTACCACTATTGACCCCCCTAAAAAACAATCTTGGAGTCGCCACTGGGGCTAAAACAAAAATTGATTATCTTGTTTTAGATGTAAAATTACTACTAATTAACATGAACTACATAGAATTTTTTTTTCTCTTTTTTTTTAGAAATTTTATAGACATGAAAAATTAGACAAAACTTTTGGCACTTGTTAACGTGGTAGATTAATAGTAATAAGTAAAAGAGTGGTGTTAGTGGTAAACCTAGATGGGAACTAGTAAAAGTTTGTTAACTCAACTCTTATTATTATTCTTTTTTTCTCTTAGAAGTGCAAAATTCACAATATTTTTTACAACAAATCTTAGGTTTTAAGTTACTTCTTATTTTCTATTTGAAAACACCACTATAATTATTTTTTTTATCATCTATAACAGGCTATAACAACTTGCTACTTAGCATTTATTGTTTAAATGTGGTGAAAAATATTGTGGATGTAGTATTTTTCTCTATTTTTTGTTTGTTTTTCATTTGGTAAAAAAAATATTATTTTATTTATTAATTATAAATAACCCTATTGGTCAAAATTTGAGACCTTTATTTTACTTAGGGCCTTCGGCGACAACTTATATTACTTCTACCATTCAGCCCGCACTACGTACAATAACTCTATTTTGATTAAAAGCGAACTCCCTACTCTCTAGAAACAAGAAGAAAAAAAATTCTAAAAAAAAAAAATCCATTTATGACACCGAAATTAACAATATAAAAAATTTATTCCACATTTTATTCTAAATAAATCACATATAGATCGAAATTATGATCCTTCCTTTATTAAAATAGTTTACCAAAACTAATCTTACGAACTCCATCTGATTTGTAATATTCTTTTGGATTCACGTAGAACTTATTGATTTGAGAAGTATAGCAACATTGTGCATGCATAATGTCAAGTTGGCATTTTTGAAGGCGGCAAAATGAACATCAAACAAAGTGTTAGTTTTGGGGGAGAGGTGTATGCTGGCTTGCTTTTGTGGGCCATGGGCTTAATTAATTTAAGCCATGGACTAATCATCATTTGAAAAATAAATAGTCTTAGCCAAATTGAAATTTTTATATAAATAAAAATGAAATTTTTTTTTTTTTTTAGTATCTCAAACGTATGATTTGCTTGTAAGATCTTTAAAGTTGTCGGGACAAAAAATGTAAACAAGAACTACAATGCCAGAAATCAATGAGAAAGGTTATCAATTGCTCTGTGATGTGGATTAAGGGTTTGGGTTAGGGTGATTATATATAGTGGTCAAATGACTAAGCCCTCCCCAGGCCGTGAATTTTCTGATCAAAGGTCAAGACTTAAGGACTAAGTTATATTTATAATCTATAATATATTGGCCTGAATTTTTGTCATCATAGGTCAAGACTTAGAGATTAAGTTTTATACATATACACACACGTTACACGCTTATAGATATATACACACACGTTACACGTTACACGTTCATGTCCTGGGGGAGGGCTTAGTCATTTGACCATGATCACCACTATATATAATCACCCTAACCCAAACCCTTAATCCACATCACACAGAACAATTAATAACCTTTCTCATTGATTTCTGGCATTGTAGTTCTTGTGCTTTCTCAAGTCACATATAATACTTTACCACCACGATGGCTTACCACCACCACCATGACCGCCATCACCACCTCAATAAAGATGAAGAAAAACCTGTTGATCATAAGAAGGAAGAGAAGCACCACAAGCATCGCGAGCACCTAGGTCAGCTTGGTGCTGTTGCTGCTGGAGCTTATGCCTTGGTAATCTTCCTCGTTTAGTAGCCATTTTTCCTTTTAATTCCATCAGTTTTTTTATATAATTGCCTGTTTACGTTTTAAAAATTGCTATTTTCATTGTATTGAAGTTTTTCTATTATTGTTACAGATACTGTTTTTGATCTCGAGTACCATGAACCAATATCTTTAATTAATCGAAAAAGGTATAGAAAATAATGTTTTTTTGGGGATCAATGAAAGATTTCATTGAAAACAAAGCACTATACAATAGCATATATGATCCTACACATAATACATATACACTAGAGAAATCAAACAAAACTTGCAGCGAAGACAAACAAACAAACCTTTTACAAATTAAAAGCAGCAAAGCTAGTATATACATAGCACTTCATTAGTTATTTAGTCATGTGTTGTGTTGGCTCTATCAGGAGTTTCTGTGAGCATGCATGCATATTTGGGATTTCTTGATGGAAATAAAATCTATGTTGAATCCAATTGACCTTAAAATTTATTTGTGTATAGTTGTTTTAGCCCTTTTCAAATTCGTACTAGAACTCTAATTTGTTTCAATTATTGTTTCAGCATGAAAAGCATAAGGCAAAGAAAGATCCAGAGCATGCCCACAAGCACAAGATAAAGGAGGAGATTGCAGCTGCAGTTGCAGTAGGAGCCGGTGGGTACGCGTCCCATGAGCATCATAAGAAGAAAGAAGCAAAGAAAGAAAAGAAGGCTCATGGAAAGAAGCACCACCATCTCTTTTAAGAGTCTATAAAATATTTATATATGTTTTGTTTTATTCAGAATATTTTAGACATGCATGTTAATCGTCAATAAGCGACTACCCCAAATAATATTATTAGGAATGAATAATGAGTTTATGAATCTCTTCTAGATGGGGTATATTCTTTTCAAAGTAGATTTTATCTAGTACTCTTGCTATGTGAAAGTTTACAGTGTCAATGTTCGGAATATAATATTTTAATCTGAGAACTTTTTCTTATTTATTTATTTTTATATAATTGAAAGATCTTTCTATATTTGAATTTCTTTTCTCTGTAAGCTTCTATTAAGTTTCTGAAGTCCTCCCTTTTAGCTTAAATTTTGCATAATAAATTCTAAGGCCCGCACCTAACCTTTAAGTAAAGGAAAGTTCCTGCGGGTTGCTTTCAAAAAAAAACTTCTGTGGGTGAATTTATTGCATACATAACAAGGATCAACATTAAGTCTGTATAGCTTTGCACTAATAACGGATGAGCTCATTACATTGATCTAAGAGTAAGTCCCTTAATGTATGCCTTTTATAAATGATATAGTTTTGGTGGATGGAATTAGAAGTGGGATTAATGCCAAATTAGAAATTTGGCAAGATGTTGTAGAATCTAAAAACTTTCAATTAAGTATAACTAAAATAGAATACAGAGAATGTAAGTTTAGTAAAAGTAGAAACAAAAATGAAAGGGAAATAATACTTAATGGTCAAGAGATGAATTATAGGATATGAGTAAGATGGATGAAGTGAAGAAGCGCATCCAATGGAAAAAGAGTGAAATGTTCAAAGTCGAGGGAACAAAAAAGGAATAGGAAACCAAAAATCACTTTGGTAGAAGTATTAAAAAAAAGACACGTCAATTAAGGAAATAATAAATAATATGGCTTTAGATATAATAGAATGGAGAAAAAGAATACATATGACAAATCCTAACTAATGAATCTTAAGGACTCATAGCACATCCCAAAATTTTGGGACTAAAGTCTTGTTATTATTGTTGTTGCATTGATCAATATGTGTGAAATGGCTACATCTCATTCTAATTTAGATGCACATTTTTGCTAAAATTAATAAAGGATTCAAGCAAAAACTGTCCTTAGAGAGGTTAGTATATATTGCTATCATACAATCAGGGGCAACTGAATGCATTTGGGGGCCTAAGCAGAGGCGGCATTATGTACTGGCCAAGGGGTTCAAATGAAACCTCTGACCTGCAATTTTTTTTTTTCATATATAAATTATTTTACAAAAATTTTTTGACTCCGATCAAATAAATTTCTAAACACTGATTATAAATTTTGTTTAAATCTAGCTAAAATAAACTTGAATATAATCATTTTAATGTTATTTTCACAATAATTTCACAATAGAGAGTAAGTGTCAATTGTAACTAGTTTTTATTTTGACTCACAACTAACAACACTTTTTAACCTTTCTTTTTTGCTAATATGTCACCTTTTTTTTTTTTTTTACCTACCTTTAACAACTTGCCACCTATATTTTGTGGTGAAATTTTTGTGCAAATGTTGTGTCAACAGCACTACTCTTAAAATATTTAATTTTATAATAAAGAAAAAATGTTTCAAATTTTTGCTCATTCGTTAAAAATAAATAAATAAACATTCTATTTGGGACTCTAACTTACTTTTTGTTGACAACAAAATGAAGTTGTTTTTCCTGCACTTTTCTTCTTCAGTAGCAAAAAATTATACTATCGTTCCAACCAACTTATTTATACTTATATCTGTGATTTCTTTCTTCATTCTCTCCATCTCTCTTTCTCCAATCTATGTTTTCTTAGCTTTTATCTTTGTTTGATCAAGTAGTTTTCTTAGCTTTTATCTCTATTTGCTCCAATTCTAAGAGAGTGACCATGTGTATGGTTAAAAAAGTGTACGCTTCAAAAGCAAAAATTTATATGAGTTTATTTTTATTCTTAGTTCACATTTACTCCTAGTCCCACTCCTAGGTTTGTTATTATTCTTCTCTATCATATATTTTATTTAATTAATATTACTTATAAATATAATAAGTTACTATGCATTCAATGGTTGTTGTCTTACTAATCTTCAAATTATTAATAAATTTCTTAGACTATTACATGATATAGTTGTATTGTATTCTAAATTGTATATAATATGAAAGTTGTATATACAAAAAAAAAATAATAATCATTTTATTTTATTTTTTAATCACCTCCATGATCAATTCCTAGCTCTACCACTATTGACACCCCTAAAAAACAATCTTGGAGCTGCCATTGGGCCTAAGACGAAAATCGATTATCTTGTTTTAGATGCAAAATTACTACAAAAATCGATTATCTTGTTTTTAGAAATTTTATAAACACAAAAAATTAGACAAAACTTTTGGCACTTGTTAACATGGCAGATTGATAGTAGTAAGTAAAAGAGTGGTGTTACTAGTAGGCCTAGATAAAAACTAGTAAAAGTTTGCTAACTCAACTCTTGTAATTATTCTTTTATTTTTCTTAGAAATGCAAAATTCACAATATTTTTCACAACAAATCTTAGGTTTTAAGTTACTTCTTGTTTTCAATTTGAAAACACCACTATTATTACTATTTTTTTCATCAATAACAGGCTATAACAATCTGTTACTTAGCATTTATTGTTTAAATGTGGTGAAAATTATTGTGGATGTAATATTTTTCTCTCTTTTTTATTTGTTTTTCATCAGGTAAAAAAAAATTATTTTATTTATTAATTATGAATAACCCTATTGGTCAAAATTTGGGGCATTTTTTTTACTTAGGGCCTTAGGCAACCACTTCTATTACTTCTACCATTCAGCCCGCACTACATACAATAACTCTATTTTGATTAAAAACGAACTCCCTACTCTCTAGAAATAAGAAAACAAAAAATTCTATATAAAAAATAAATAAATAAATGATCCATTTATGACACCGAAATTAACAATATAAAAAATTAATTCCACATTTTATCCTAAATAAATCACATATATATCGAAATTATGGTCCTTCCTTTATTAAAATATTTTACCAAAACTAATCTTACGAACTCCATCTGAGTTGTAATATTCTTTTGGATTCACGTAGAACTTATTGATTTGAGAAGTATAGCAAGATGGTGCATGCATGCATAATGTCAAGTTGGCATTTTTGAAGGCGGCAAAATGAACATCAAACAAAGGGTTAGTTTTGGGAGAGAGGGGTATGCTGGCTTGCTTTTGTGGGCATGGGCTTAAGTAATTTAAGCCATGGAATAATCATCATTTGAAAACTTTTTTTTATTTTTTTGGGGGAAAATGACTATTGGTGTAAATTTCTAGAATTCTTGAAAGAATATTTTCATTTGATTAGACTAGAGTATAATTTTTATATTGTAAATAAAATTTTTTTTTTTTAAAAAAAAAACCTAATACCAAAATTTATATATATATATATATATATATATAAACATATTCAGAAAATGATCTCATCCCATGTTCAGCTCACTTCCACTTGTTCACGGTCATATCTATATTATATTCATTGAGAATATTTCTTCAAGCCCCGTGCGTGCAAGGCAATTCACGGAAGTGAAATCACTGTGAGTGCAAATGATGGTAACTTTTTAACTATTTTAACTGTGGAGCTGTGTACCATGATTTCCGTTCAATTTTTTACCTGATGATGACATCTTTGTCATAATATTAACTGATGTAAATTTAATGATTAGCCAAGTTTTCTTCTTGATGTTGATACATTGAACCTATGGTTTCAAATAAAATTGAAATCTGTTAGATACCTATTGGATCAAAATGGAATCAAACATAAAAAATTACACATCCCCTAGCAAAGAAATTTGAGCTTGGTCTGTTTCTCAATTGTCGTTTCCAACTGTTTTTACTTTACCTAACTCTTATTCTATTCCTTTACCTTGGATCATTTCAATTTTTTCTTAAATAATTGTCCCAACGGTCCAATTTACATGGCACCGTTTCAAGTTTCTGAAAAAATCACAGGCCTTAAAATGTCTCTTCTGACACACCGTCATTGTCTCTCCACTAGTGTTTGGTTATAGGTTCTACAACTTAAATATGTGCTTGAGTTTGTGAACGAAGGTGTAGAAAATTTTGCAATGGGGAACTGTTCTCTCAAAGGAGTCACTGGGGTCTGTCACAACTCTATCCGGGTTTTGACGGCTTCCGGAGCTGTATTAGATTTCAAAGGCCGGATTAAAGCTTGGGACATCCTCAATGATCGCCCGGGGTATGGCATTTTCCAGCTTAATCACCATTGCAAGACCTTGAGTGCTTAATTAGTGGCAGATTGTATTATCTACTTCCACTAAGCAAGGAGCATAAGCTTTGCAAAAATGGGGTCACTGAACAAGTGCAAAACATTGGGATCATTGAGCAATTGGAGGTTGAGTGGATGAGTGTGGTTGAGCCAGCTAAGATGTCATCATAGGCTGAGTGTGGTTGAGCCAGCTCCTGAAGTCCTGCCAGCGGTTGGAGATGGAGTTTGGAGAGTGAAGTTGGTGATTGACACAAAACAATTGGAGGAAATCTTGTCAGAACAAGTGAATACTGAGGCATTGATTGAGAAAATGAGAATGGTTGCAAGCTGTGCTAGCCTAACACCAAAGTGAACAGCGAGTGCTTGGGAATGAGTTGGAAGCCAACCCTCCTGAACGTTTTCAAGTTTAATTTCCACTTGATAATAAAAGCCAAGTTTCATGCCTATGCTTAACTTTATTTTCTTTTCGCTTAGAGTACCTCTAATTCTCTCATGAGTTTGTTCTACTGTCCCAAGAGCAAACCAATCTTGTCTTGTACAATTAATGAGGGAAATGGGAAAGATGTTAAGTTGCTTGGTTAGGAAACTAAGAAACATACTCAAGTTCAACGGTGATGGCAGAGCAGTGGCTAATGACTCAACTCCAGCGATCGGTGTCAGCAATCTGGTGGCAGAAGACGCCTTACTGATGATCGATGCTGGCAGTTCGATGGTCGGAGACACCACATCGGCGACCAATGACCAAAATCGCGACCCCGCAACTAGTGTCGAAGGTCCGATAATTGAAGATGTCATTTTGTCAATCGATGTTGGTGGTCCAGTCACTTAAGATACTGCTCCGACAGTGATTGTTAGTAGTCCGATCGTCAAAGCTATTGCTCTGACTGCCAGTTCTAGTGGTCTAGTCACCGAACCTTTGGTACCAACGACTTTGGTGTTGAGCCATCGCTTTGATGATTTACTTGAAAATTTTTACTTGTCATACTTAACACCTAAAAATATTTTACTAACAATATTTTATACATAAAATTTTTTACATATAAACATATTTTACTTCAAAACAAACATAAGGTAAATATACAAATTGAATTTCAATTGAATACCTGTTACAAAAGCCTAGATTATGCTATTTAATTCTAAGTGCAAAGTCATGTGGCTTAAGCTAAACTACCTTACAACTATAAGTTTGGTAATTCTTTAATTAAATAGTCTTAGCCAAATTGAAATTTTTATATAAATAAAAATGAAATTTTTTTTTTTTTAAGTATCTCAAACGTATGATTTGCTTGTAAGATCTTTAAAGTTGTCGGGACAAAAAAATGTAAACAAGAACTACAATGCCAGAAATCAATGAGAAAGGTTATCAATTGCTCTGTGATGTGGATTAAGGGTTTGGGTTAGGGTGATTATATATAGTGGTCAAAGGACTAAGCCCTCCCCAGGCCGTGAATTTTCTGATCAAAGGTCAAGACTTAAGGACTAAGTTATATTTATAATCTATAATATATTGGCCTGAATTTTTGTCATCATAGGTCAAGACTTAGAGATTAAGTTTTATATATATACACACACGTTACACGCTTATAGATACATACACACACGTTACACGTTACACGTTACACGTTCATGTCCTGGGGGAGGGCTTAGTCATTTGACCATGATCACCACTATATAATCACCCTTAATCCACACCACACAGAGCAATTAATAACCTTTCTCATTGATTTCTGGCATTGTAGTTCTTGTGCTTTCTCAAGTCACATATAATACTTTACCACCACGATGGCTTACCACCACCACCATGACCGCCATCACCACCTCAATAAAGATGAAGAAAAACCTGTTGATCATAAGAAGGAAGAGAAGCACCACAAGCATCGCGAGCACCTAGGTCAGCTTGGTGCTGTTGCTGCTGGAGCTTATGCCTTGGTAATCTTCCTCGTCTAGTAGCCATTTTTCCTTTTAATTCCATCAGTTTTTTTATATAATTGCCTGTTTACGTTTTAAAAATTGCTATTTTCATTGTATTGAAGTTTTTCTATTATTGTTACAGATACTGTTTTTGATCTCGAGTAGCATGAACCAATATCTTTAATTAATCGAAAACGCTATAGAAAAGAATGTTTTTTTGGGGATCAATGAGAGATTTCATTGAAAACAAAGCACTATACAATAGCATATATGATCCTACACATCATACACATACACTGGAGAAAACAATCAAAACTTGCTGCGAAGACAAACAAACCAACCTTTTACATATTAAAAGCAGCAAAGCCAGTATATACATAGCACTTCATTAGTTATTAAGTCATGTGTTGTGCATGCATGCATATTCGGGATTTCTTGATGGAAATAAAATCTATCTATGTTGAATCCAATTGACCTTAAAATTTCTTTGTGTGTAGTTGTTTTAGCGCTTTTCAAATTCGTACTATAACTCTAATTTGTTTCAATTATTGTTTCAGCATGAAAAGCAGAAGGCAAAGAAAGATCCAGAGCATGCCCACAAGCACAAGATAAAGGAGGAGATTGCAGCAGCAGTTGCAGTAGGAGCCGGTGGGTATGCGTTCCATGAGCATCATAAGAAGAAAGAAGCAAAGAAAGAAGAGAAGGCTCATGGAAAGAAGCACCACCATCTCTTTTAAGAGTCTATAAAATATTTATATATGTTTTGTTTTATTCAGAATATTTGAGACATGTTAATCGTCAAGAAGCGACTACCTGCAAATAATATTATTAGGAATAAATAATGAGTTTATGAATCTCTTCTAGATGGGGTATATTCTTTTCAAAGTAGATTTTATCTAGTACTCTTGCTACGTGAAATTTTACAGTGTCAATGTTCAGAATATAATATTGTAATCTGGGAACTTTTCCTTATTTATTTATTTTTATATAATTGAAAGATCTTTCTATATTCGAGTTTCTTTTCTCTGTAATCTTCTATGAAGTTTCTGAAGTCCTCCCTTTTCGCTTAAATTTTGCATAATTAATTCTAAGGCCCGCACCTAACCTTTATGTAGAGGCAAGTTCCAGCGGGTTGCTTTCAAAAAAAAAAAAATTTCTATGGGTGAATTTATTGCATACATAACAAGGATCAACATTAAGTCTATATATCTTTGCACTAATAACGGATGAGCTCATTACATTGATCTAAGAGTAAGTCCCTTAATGTATGTCTTTTATAGATGATATAGTTTTGGTGGATGGAATTAGAAGTGGGATTAATGCCAAATTAGAAATTTGGCAAGATGTTGTAGAATCTAAAAACTTTTAATTAAGTATGACTAAAATAGAATACAGAGAATGTAAGTTTAGTAAAAGTAGAAACAAAAATGAAAGGGCAATAATACTTAATGGTCAAGAGATAAATTATAGGATATGAGCAAGGTGGATGAAGTGGAGAAGCGCATCCAGTGGAAGAAGAGTGAAATGATCAAAGTCGAGGGACCAAAAAAGGTATAGGAAAACAAAAATAACTTTGGTAGAAGTAATAAAAAATAGACATGTCAATTAAGGAAGTAATAAATAATATGACTTTAGATATAATAGAATGGAGGAAAAGAATGCATATGGCAAACCCTAACTAATTAATCTTGAGGACTCATAGCACATCCCAAAATTTTGGGACTAAAGTTTTGTTATTATTGTTGTTGCATTGATCAATATGCGTGAAATGGCTACATCTCATTCTAATTTAGATGCACATTTTTGCTAAAATTAATTAAGGTTTCAAGCAAAAGCTATCCTTAGAAAGGTTAGTATATATTGCTATTATACAATCAAGGGCAGCTGATTACATTTGAGAGCCTAAGGCGAAAATCGATTATCTTATTTTAAATGCAAAATTACTACTAATTAACATTAATTACGTATAATTTTTTCTTTTTCTTTTAGAAATTTTATAGATACAAAAAATTAGACAAAACTTTTGGCACTAGTTACTGTAGCAAATTGATAGTAGTAAGTAAAAGAATGGTGCTAGTGGTAGACCTAAATGAGAGTTAGTAAAAGCTCAACTCTTATTATTATTCTTTTTTTTTTCTTAGAAGTGCAAAATTCACTATATTTTTCACAACAAATCTTAGGTTTTAAGTTGTTTTTGTTTTCTATTTGAAAACACCACTATAATTTTTTTTTTTTTTTTTGTCATCAATAATAGGCTGTAACAACCTGTTATTGTGAACATAGTATTTTTTTCTCTTTTTTGTTTGTTCTTCATTTGGTAAAAAAATTATTATTTTATTTATTGATTATAAATAGTCCTATTGGTCAAAATTTGGGGCCTTTTTTTTACTTAGAGCTTTAGGTGACCACTTCTATTACTTCTACCGTTCAGCCTGCACTACATACAATAACTCTATTTTGATTAAAAACGAACTCCCTACTCTCTAGAAATAAGAAAAAAAATTCTAAAAAAAAAAAAATCCATTTATGACACCGAAATTAACAAAATAAAAAATTAATTCCACATTTTATCCTAAATAAATCACATATAGATCGAAATTATGATCCTTTTAATTCCTTTATTAAAATAGTTTACCAAAACTAATCTTACGAACTCCATCTGAGTTGTAATATTCTTTTGGATTCACGTAGAACTTATTGATTTGAGAAGTATAGCAACATGGTGCATGCATAATGTCAAGTTGGCATTTTTGAAGGCGGCAAAATGAACATCAAACAAAGGGTTAGTTTTGGGGGAGAGGGGTATATATGCTGGCTTGCTTTTGTGGGCCATGGGCTTAATTAATTTAAGCCATGGACTAATCATCATTTGAAAACTTTTTTTTTTTTTTTTTTTGGGGTGAAAAAAGGCTATTGGTGTAAATTTTTAGAATTCTTGAAACAATATTTTCATTTGATTAAGTTAGAATAGAATTATTCTATTGTTAAAAAAAAAAAATTTTAAAAAAAAAAAACCTGATACCAAAATTCAAAAATGAATAAAAAAATTGTGCATAAAATGAAATTAATACCCAAAAAAAAGTTGAGATTTTGTATAAATGATAAAATAAAACACAAATTTAAACTGATATATATATATATATATATATATATAAAAACATATTCAGAAAAGGATCTCATCCCATATTCAACTCACTTCCACTTGTTCACAGTCATATCTATATTATATTCATTGAGAATATTGCTTCAAGTCCCGTGAGTGCAAGGCACTTCACGGAATAGAAATCACTGTGAGTGCAAATGATAGTAACTTTTTAATTATTTTAACTGTGGAACTGTGCACCATGATTTCCGTTCAATTTTTTACCTGATGATGACATCTTTGTCATTATATTAACTGATGTAAAGTCAATGATTAGCCAAGTTTTCTTCTTGATGTTGATACATTGAACCTATGGTTTCAAATAAAATTGAAATCTGTTAGATACCTATTGGATCAAAATGGAATCAAACATAAAAAATTACACATCCCCTAGCAAAGAAATTTGAGCTTAGTCTGCTTCTCAATTGTCGTTTCCTACTGTTTTTACTTTCCCTATCTAACTCTTATTCTATTCCTTTACCTTGGATCATTTCAATTTTTGCTTAAATAATTGTCCCAACGGTCCAATTCACATGGCACCGTTTCAAGTTTTTGAAAAAATCACAGGCCTTAAAATGTCTCTTCTGACACACACCGTCATTGTCTCTCCACTAGTGTTTGCTTATAGGTTCTACAACTTAAATATGTGCTTGAGTTTGTGAAAGGTGTAGAAAATTTTGCAATGGGGAACTGTTCTCTCAAAGGGGTCACTGGGGTTTGTCACAACTCTATCCGGGTTTTGACGGATTCCGGAGCTGTATTAGATTTCAAAGGGCCGATTAAAGCTCGGGACATCCTCGATGATCACCCAGGATATGGCATTTTCCGGCAGGGCCAAGCTTCATCACCATTGCAAGACCTTGAGTGCTTAATTAGTGGCAGATTGTATTATCTACTTCCACTAAGCAAGGAGCATAAGCTTTGCAAAAATGGGGTCACTGAGCAAGTGAAAAACATTGGGATCATTGAGCAATTGGAGGCTGAGTGGATGAGTGTGGTTGAGCCAGCTAAGATGTCATCATATGCTGCATCAGATTTTGTTGATAACTTAGCAAATGGTTCAGCTCTTGAAGTCCTGCCAACGGTTGGAGATGGAGTTTGGAGAGTGAAGTTGGCGATTGACACAAAACAATTGGAGGAAATCTTGTCAGAACAAGTGAATACTGAGGCATTGATTGAGAAAATGAGAATGGTTGCAAGCTCTGCCAGCCTAACACCAAAGAGAACAAAGAGCGCTTGGGGAATGAGTTGGAAGCCAACCCTCCTGAACCTTTTCAAGTTGCCACTTGATAATGGCAAATAAAAGCCAAGTTTCCTGCCTATGCTTAACTCTATTTTCTTTGCTCTTAGAGTACCTCTAATTATCTCATGAGTTTGTTCTACTGTCCCAAGAGCAAACCAATCTTGTCTTGTACATGTTATATATAAAGTCTTTGATTTTGTTTATTTTTTCTAATGTTGTTATTTAAACTTTTGAAAGATTATAATTTCAAGTTAATATTCTAATATATTTTTTATTTTGGTTTAAGGTTACAAATAATGTTAAATTAAGTTAGTTTAAACTATTTAGAATTTACCGTAATAAAGCAACCCAACATAAAACAAATTTAATTAAATTAAGTTTGATCTTCTTTAAACAAGTTTTAATTAAATTAGATCAATTATTTTCTTCAAATTCTCTAAATTTTTATTTATTTATTAAAACTATTAATAATTAAACTTGAAATTGTTCGGGGTTAGCCACTAATTATAATGTAAATGAATTTTGTTAATGACAAAAACGTGGGCTTATGCATCATCCTCAAATTTTTGTTGGGGCTTGTACACTAGTTTTCTTTATTTATTTTTAAATCAGCTTATACACTAGTATGGGTGAGTGATATGTAGAAAATTTAAGGTCAGCTCAAAATTGCTAATATAGTTTTTGAACTTAGGTTTTATTAATATCTTTTTTACTAGTTGTTAAAAAAAATTGATCTTCAATTATTATTTGACACTTTCATAACAAACTCATAGCAAGTTTTCTTTATGTGAGACAATTTAGGGTATTGGCTCAATATTTTAGGGATTTTGTTGAAGATGAGGGACAATGCAAAACCCACATCTGTCTTGTAGCTCTCTCAAGCTCATTGGAGCTTTCAATATGGCATTGGCTGATTAGGGGATCAAAAGTTGACAGAATTTTTTGGATGCCAAGCCATATTTGGTCTTGCTGCATTAACTGAGATACCAACAGATAAGTTGGTTGAGCTTCATCACTTCTGGGTTTGGGAATGAATCCTGAAAGTATGGGAACCAAGGGTTCTCCCAGATTCTATTGCTATTTCCATTGCCAATTTGAATACAGGCTACTTTGGTATTACCTTTTCGGCTTCTTCAATATTGCACCATGTCCATGAAGCTTTGTGAGAGTTCTTGCAATTTAGCTAGTTTGCTTCACCCTTATATTTCGAAACCAGAAGTTTGGTGCATAGGCCGTTCTTCGAGGTTAAGACCATCCAAGCCATTTTTACCACATTGAAATCTCCAAATCTTCTAAATCCCGGCCTCCTGATTTTCTGATTGACATAAATTTGACCCAGCCATAGGTGTTTGAAACTTGTTGGAATCTTTCCGGGTTCCAACAAAATTTAGTTAAAAATTGCATCCAACTGCTCAAAGTCCCTTGGGAAGGATAAATGCTGATGCAGTCATGGTATAGGATGGAGTGGTCTATGCCACAGCATTGTTAAGGATGACCCGTCCAGCCCAGGAATAGATTCTGGTTTTTCCAACCACTTGTTTTGCCTTCTAGCCTCTATAAAATAAGCAAAATCCTTCTTTTTGTTGTTAGAGAGGAACAGTAGGACTCCCACATATTTTGTGTCTGACAGAGTTTCTCTAGTCCAAACACATTCTAGATTTCCTTAAGAAACTGGTTGTGGACTCCTTTTGAAGCAAAAAATCCCAGTCTTGTCCAAACTAACACATTGATATAACCAAGCACAGTAAGTATCGAGGCATTCTGTGAGTTTGCTTACCCTGGCATAATTTCTGTTGCTTTGTCTCATAAGTGCAAAGCACATGCCAAAATACCTAAAAATGATCAATATGAGAGTTTTGTCCAAAATTGTTGCTTTCTTTCTTGATCAAGAAATTCCTTCCCAATTGAAAATGTGGTTCAAATCAAAACAAAATTTGTGCTCAATCACATAGGCTCTCGCGTAAAATCATAATTTAAAAGTTTTAAATATAAAATATAACTTGAACCTAAGATGTAGCTTGTTCATAACAGATTGCATCTATTGAAATCATTTATCAACATATATCACATTTAAGGAACCAAATAGGGTGTCTACAAGTATGCCTCTCTTTGGCAGAGGTCATGAGTGGGGGGAGTGCATATGCATATGAGCAATGAAATAGTGAACATTGAAGCAAAAGCAAACGAAAAAGCATGAGACCATAACTTTACTACTGATGATAAAGAGCTATTTGCCACAAAGAAAGGGAAAAACATATTTGGCACAAAGAATGGAGATAGGTATTTATACATTACCCTATAAAAATTGTGCTGAGGCAGTGAAAGGACTGGCTTTTCATTTTAAGCCTGAGCAAGCTTCCTTTCAGCAGAACTCAAGTGAAGATCCTCGGGGTTAAATACTGCAACCACAATTAACTTTTCTCTAAAAGGAACAGTGCAATCTTTTGGAAATCCTTTAATCTTCTCCATATCATCCTCGATTAAATTCTATAAGACAAACAGTCAAACAGAAATTTTCAAACTGAATTGTTGTACCAACAAAACCATAGGGTGAAAGATTATATTCAATGACAAAAAGCCCATGTAGCCTTACTTGTAAATTTATCAATGCATAATGCCATTGAATTTTTTTATAATTCTCCAATAACACCCCCCCCCCCAAAAAAAAAAATCCTTGGACATTAGAGTGTCCCCTATATTGAGAAAGAGGACCTGCAACTATTAACTATAATATAGCTAAAATCCCAATGCTGCAGTACTTATAATAGGTTCCATTTTTTCTTTTGATAAGTACTTATAAAGGTTCCATTAAATGATAATGACCATTCATCAGAAAAAGCCATATGATCTATGCAAAATATACATGTAAAAAAAAACTGTTCTCAAATTAATCATTCAGACTCTCTTTAAACTACTAAATTTCACAAAACATTGATATCTTTTTTTGATAAGTACAAAACATTGATATCTTCTTCTCACATTGCCCTCCTTCCTGATTTGTAATTGTTGAATGGTCGATGTGTCTCCATCATTCTAGCCAGCCTATATTATACTCCAATCTGGTATTCCCTACCCAAGATTAAGAACTGCTGTCTATTTTAATCTGTTTGACCCACCCAGTGAGTTAGAAGATATCTAACATCACCTTATCATATTTTGAAATTGCAATACCAAAATGGCAACATTTTAAGAACTGTATATAAGAATGGAAAACTCTTCATTGTACTTCAAAGTGAACAGTCTGATGAATCTGAACTATCCATTGTAATATTTAATTCCTAATAGTAACATCCTCATACAAAGCTATTGATACAATGCAAAAAGGCTAGAATGAAAGGCAACAATTTCATAGATTGAAAGCATAGGAAGGCATTATTGCTGATTTTAGATGTAATCGTTTGAAATGATTTATAATATCTGAACATTGAAAATGTAATTTACCCTTGGCATTAACTACCTTCCAACTGTACTATATGATCAAACAAACCGTCAAGACTCCACTTACAAGTATCTTGATCCGATTTTTCTAGTTAATCACAGAAAAGGGTATCCACCATTGTCTTTCTAACATGAAAGGAAATTGTTTGAAATCACATGAAACAAGCTAAAGATTCATGTACATACAACAGAATAATGCTAAAGATTCACAATTTACTAATAATATAGCAGAAGAAAGAGCACTAACTATGTAGCCATTGCAATCAACAACAACAACAACAAAAAATCCTCTCTACAAATCTATATAAACAAATCCAATCCACATTTACACCTTTGAAATCAATAATGATGGTCACCACGACCACAACAATTATACAAGCCACTGCCCAATCAGCCCAAAATAAAATAAAATAACTCATTTTCTACATCCCAATTGAAAGTCAACCAAACAAACATTAACACCATGGGAATCAACAATGAAGGTCACCATGACCACGACAATGATAAAACACACATACATACAACAGGGTAATAATCATTGCAATGAAAAAAAAAAAAAAAAAAAAACCTCTATGGCTACAATAACACCATGGAAATCAACAATACGGTCATCATAAACATAAAAGTTGTTGAAAAATAAAACATTTTCGAGCTCAACTTGAACCTCCTGCAACTTCTCCTTCTTTCTTTCCTTTTGGTTTTAGGCTTTGCAGAACCTGGAAAAGAACAGATAGAGATTGAGAGAGCGTAAGAGAGACACCAGAGACTCTGAGTGAGAATGACAAATACGACGACGTTGTAGTATTACATGGTACTCGAATAAATCTCTCCCTTAATGGGCCGATTTCTTTTTTTTCTTTTTTCTTGGGTAATCATCTTAAGGGCTGTCAAACCAAACCTTATGGGCCTGATAATAAATCTAGTATGGGTTGCACCAACCTGTTTACAAACAAATAAAACAAGCCACTTTAGACATTGAGGCCATTTGGTTGGAGATTTTTAGGTATGTTGTTCAGTTTTTAGTGTTAAGAAAATACGTATTTGAGTGTTATAGAAATATGTATCGAAAGTGTTATTGTTATTTAAACACTAAAAACTGTTATTTAAATACTAGTACTAAACAGCCCCTCAGCATTTAGATTCATGATTTATCAATTTATGTATCACTTTTATTTCTTATCTTATCTAAATTATGTTGGGAGATAAATAGATAATACTTTGGGAGACTTCAAATGAAGGCTATTTTTAAGAGTAAAATTAATGAATATAAAAAATTTCTCTTCCCATTAATACTATAGATAGATGCTTTTGTGCTATTATTAATATTATTATTATTATTATTATTATTATTTGGTTGAAGAAAAACACATAGAGATAAAGAGAAAGAGATTTATGCTCTACCAATTGTGGTATGTCATGTGTTTGATTTTCTTTCCATTTTAAACTCTAGTTACTTTATAATGAAAGTAAAAAAGAATATATGTCAAGTTGTAATTGATAAAGTATAAAGTGAAACACAAAAAAAATGGGACAAAGGATTTGTATTTGTAAAACGTGAATATATTCAATGTATTTATGTTCACTAATCTAAAAAAAAATGTATTTTCTATAGAAAGATACTAAAAATTATAGAATATTCTCATAGTACAATAAGTATGTATTCGGTACTCCATCTCACACGAAGTATGTGTTTGACTATGTGAGGAGAAAGAGTATGCATTTATTATATCTCTTTTTGAGTCTGAATTTGACAAGGATGGGGTGTAAAACCCATGTTTTACACCACCCAATAAGTGATTGTCACATCAGCATTTTACTTAAAATTCAATACATCTTACCATACCTAATAACATCTCAATAAACTCTCAATTTGGTTATATTTATATATGGATGTTAGAATTGATTGAGTGTGATTGTGATTGTGCTTATTCTTAAATATATGATAAGATGATGTGGCATGTTGGGATTAAAGGGGTAAAACATTAATTTTACACCACATCCTTACAAAATTTAATCTCTTTCAAGAATGCTCAACTTTTTTTTTTTTTTTGAGAAACAAACCCGCTTATTAAAATAAATTGGCTGCATCAGACTGAATTACAACGAAAACTAGTGGTGGAACATTTTCCATCCACACAACAAAGTCAAAAATATTTGAAGCATATCGCGCAATGCAATGAGCAACCTTATTACCTTTCCTCTTAGAATGCTCTAAACTTAGAGTGAAAGATGGAAAATTATTAGCTACTTCAGGAGTATGGTGACGTAGTGCTCCTTTCTCTCACATGTATGGATCTTATAATCAATTTAATTAGTGAGACCTATTATATATAAATGTGAAAGGAGAAAGTACAATGTCGCTATACTCCAAAGTATCTAATAATTACTCCCTAAAAATACATCCATAAAATTGACAAAAGCAAACAAAAAAATCATTGATTGAGACTAAAATCAAGTACACAACTTCTATCCAAAAAAAAAAAATCAAGTATACAACGATCGTCCTTGATTTTAGAGATTATGCTATATATTGTTTGTAGTATGTACAATGTATATACTAACAATTTTTGGAATGATAATCTGGTTTTTTTTTTTTTCTTGGAATCATTTAGGAATATTAATCTATATCCTTCTCAAAATTACAACGAAACAGAAGTTTTTTTTTTTTTTTTAATGAGATTTTTTATAAGATTGAGTCACACACACTATGTCCTCCATTATAGTTGGACAAAACCAATCTGGAGGATTTTGATTATCAAAATAAATAAATAAAAGTTGTCAAAAAAAAATTATAAAAAAAATGAATAAATCTAGACTCTAGAGAATCTTCTTCGGACTAGGTTTCTTACTTCAATTTGGACTCATAATTCAGTGAAAAAAAATATAAAATTGTACTCATAAAACCACTGCTACTTCCTATGTACTCGATATAAATAATAATACTACATAAATTCACACAAGTTCCTACTTCCTACAGTATCTCTTTCTCTCTTCCATATTGACTGTCACTGATTTCTTGTGTAATTTTTTTCAAGTTTCTTCCTAAGGGGGGATGAACTGTTGCAGTTGCACCAAACTATTTCCTCTATGGCTGATTCCACAGAGGCAACCAAAGGAGCTATCCCTGATAGGTATATTTCCCAATGAGTTAATATTTTTTTTTTTTATTCAATATTGATGAGTGCCTTGGTTAATTGGAATGACAATCTTTTTGGGTTTCTCTTTGATCAGTTTTTTTTTTTTTTTTTTTTTTTTTTTTGTCCCTTCTCTGCAATGTAATTCAATAATTGAATTATCAAAATACCTTATTGTGAAGCAATGTAACGTCACAAAAAGTTACACATAATTTAACTTGAAGTCAACCTTATATATATTGATAATTGTATTTTTGTTAGAAAAATAATCATATTTAGTGATGAATAAAAAAGCCCTATATTGGAACCAGTGTTTTGTGCTTATTTGTTCATGGGAGAAAGATTAAAAGAATTTTTGTGTTCATGTACCACATCTTCATCAATATCTTAAATTCTTAATCAACATATTTGTTTTCTGAAACAAATAACATGGCAACTATGTGTACTTTAATGTAGACTCGAACATAGAACGTTTTAACAGTCCTGTAAAATAGAACCTAATATTTGTTTGTTATTTATGAATCTTTCTATTATTTGTTTATTTACTTGAGGTCAGGATCTTGTTGAATCCCCTAATGGAAGGTGTGGGGAATAATAAAACTCATTTTTTTTAAATTTTATGTAATAGTATGTATTAGTACATGAATTAGTCTCTTCAAAATTAGGGATAAAGTTACCTATTAATTATCTCTCTAAGATCTAGTAAAAGTGAGAATTTTGTTCACTAAATATCACCTAATCCTAAGTATTAAGGCTATTTGCACCTGTACAAAGGCAAAAGCCAAGCCAGCCCCTCCTTCCCGTTCCCCAAGTTACAGTCCAAGTCTCAATTTGTATTAAAAGATTCTCTGCAACTAGAATCAAAATTTGGCACCTTTTTAAAAAAAATAAAAAATAAAAAATTCTGATGATGAATAGGATTTGGCACATTGCAACGATTCAAGATTGGTGTGTAAATATTTTTCCTTTTTTTTCTTTTCCTTTTTTTATTTTTTTTTTATTTGTCTTTGTTGTAGTATAGATGAATGTTAAGGTTTACCCAAGTTTATTTGGATGAGCTTATTTTCACTCAGAAAAGAATGTAATGCTGATATTCTGTACAGTAACAAAATAAATTAATGAAAATAAGCTCATTCAAAAGCACACTGTGAGTGGACATTGAAGTTTGTGAATGACTCTTTCTTTAGTACCACATTCTGCTGTAGTTTGTGAATGACTCTTAATTTTAGTACCACATTGTGCTTTATAGATGATTCAAAGGAAAGAAGGTTGAAAATGATTGCTGGAGCATTCTACATAGCAAAGACCAAAGTAAATTCAACAGCTCAAGGTGATGATGCCTACTTCATATGTGGAGAAAAACAAACAATTGGCGTGGCAGATGGTGTGGGTGGTTGGGCCAAGTTAGGTGTTGACCCTGGAGAATATGCTCGGCAACTAATGATTAACTCTTTTAAAGCAATTCTAATGGAACCAGAGGGAAAAATCAATTTAAAAAGAGTTTTGAATCAAGCTTTCTTAGACACCAATGCTAAAGGATCATCAACTGCTTGCATAATAAATCTGAAAGACCATGTATGTCTTTTTCTTTTCTTCTCAAAGTACAAACTCCATGTACATTCTTCTTAAAAGGGTATTGATTACTACACACTCGTTAGTGTATATTGTATATTATCCATATTCATCATGCATTTCATGTTTTAAGTGTGAACATATGCTTCAAAAATGTGGATAACGCATATGAAATTAATAACAAATGTGTAACAATATTTTTTCATCTAAAATTTGTACAATTTCAATCATTCATATATATATATATATATATATATTTCAGCTTATATAGTTTGTTTATAAAATTTGCAAACATACTGTTGTCTTTTGTTTTGTTTTGGTAAACAGTGCTTACATATTGCAAATGTGGGAGATAGTGGTTTTATGTTGATTAGAAAACGAGGAGGTATATACAAATCAGAGATTCAACAACGTTCTTTTAATCATCCATTTCAGTTGGGTAAATTATATGCCGATGTTCTCGATTCGGTACAGGTACATACCTTCAGTTTTCTTGTTTTAATTTAGTTGTATGTGTTGTGTAATGTTTGTTAAGTTTGCACTACTCATCCTCTAAAAAATGAATATTTTGTATTAGTCAATTTATTTTGAATTCTTGCAGTTTGAAAAATATTATCATTGGTTTTTTTTTAGAATGGTTTAGGAATTAAACGGACAATTTAGCTTAAATTATTTTTAATTTCTTCTCTTATTTAGCTTTAATTATTTGTTACTAGCATGGAACTCATGCTTATGCACGGGAATGATGAATTATAATGATACTATTGATTTTAGCTTAGGTTAGAAAACATATAGGATATTAGTTCGATCAGGATATTTGGAAATACTAAAATAGTTTTTTCTTATAATTTTCATGATATTGGTTATGCCAAATTTCTTATTACACTGCTATTATATATATAATTTTAAAAATTATTATTGGATACTACATATATAATATTAATTCACAATCACTATCCATGAAATTCTACCAAATACAACAAAAAATAAAAGAATAAATTAGTCTAATAGTATCTCCTAAATTGAATAGGGTTAGGTGCATGAGGTCATTCAACTCGATTACAATTTTACATTCAAGATCCTGACATACAAAATATCTGAATAGAAACGGTATAAAAAACATGTTCATTAGTTCAAAGAAAAAATCTAAACAATTTAATTTGTATGGAAAGCTAACAAAAGAAAAATTCAGTTTTGAATCTAATTAAATTTTCTCTAATATATATATTATGTTTTATGGTTCATTTATATTGAACTCCTCATTTTCTATATTGAATTAACTCACTTAGTACAAAAATTAAAAAAACTTCCATTAGATGATTCACGTGGTGCAAAATTAACTTTAATTGAATTCCAATTTTTATACTGAATTAACTAATTTGGCACAAACATTTAAAAACTTAAATTAGATGGGACACGTGGCGCAAAATTAGACTTTAATTGAACTCAAATTTGAAATCTAATTGGATCTTCTCTTAGTTTTACTTATTAATATATATATATATATATATAGAGAGAGAGAGAGAGAGAGAGAGAGAGTACTCACAGTTATTTTGTGAAAAAAATATGGATTAAATGGGAGAAATGATATCAAATTTATACAAAATAAAATGAGGAGAAGAAAAGTCAAAATATAAAGAAGAAGAAAAAAAAAGGGGGGGGAGGAAATGAAAGAAGTGTAACAGTGAAGTAGAGAGTAGTGGGAAGATAAAAAGGTAAAAAGGAAAGAGAAAAGTTAGAAGAAATGTAATAATGACTATCGAGAAGAATCTTTTTTTTTTTTTTTTTTGAGAATAGGAAGAATAAAAGTTAAAAAGAGATAATAAAAAAATGTAGAAAATAAGTGGATGATGTAGTCCCTAATATCAATAATAAATACTACGTTTCAACTTTTATATATATAGGGATGGCCATGGGTGAGGTATGGATTGGATATACCCATACCCTACCTGAAATGTTTACCCATGGATACCCGAATACTGACACCCATTAGTATCCATACCCAATTCTTACCCGGATTTATTATACATGGATATCCATACCCTACTCGAAATCTATTTAATTTTTTCTTTATAAAATCCAAAACATTTTAACTTAAAAACTAACCAAAAAATTTATCTTAAAAAAGAAAAAACTAATCAATAACTTTGAAATCAGATGTATTTGCTTCTTTTTTTTCTTTTTCTTAGATAGAGATAGAAATTTTATTAAATAAAATTTTATTATACACTCTCTGATACATGCTTACAAAGCCTTACAAACACAAAGCACATAAGCACAAAAATCCCAATAACTTACCCTTTGTCATACCTGTGTTGTTCACGCACTCACGTGCCACCACAACCACGGTTCTTGGCAAATCCATGAAGCCTTTAACCTCAACAACACCAATTCATGTTCCACGCACCATTTGGGGCTCTCCTAGGTAGTAGATCGAGAAAATGAGTTCTAGATTTTAGAGAGAGAGAGAGAGATCAAATGAATATGAAGTGTTTGGCTTAGGTTTAGAGAGAGAAAGGATGAGAGGTTGGGAACCACCATCTTGTTGATGGCGGTTGGGCTTCACGACGGAGCTAGGAGGCTGTGCCTCGTTTAGATCGAAGAGAGGGTCAGACCGATCTAGATCAAGAGAGGTTATATGTTTCGGTTTTAGAGAGAAGTTAAGGTTGAGATGTGAAACCACTGCTGATGGTGGCGGTGATGAGCTTAAGAGGCTTCTGCCATGGTGGTTTAAGATAGAGAGATAGTTTAGATCTGAGGATTAGAGAGAGATTTCGAGGTTGAAAGAGTTGGTTCAGGGATGGAGAAGACCACTGTAGTGGTGGTGCTAGTGATCAAAGTGATGAGTTCAAGGTATTGGGCCATGAAAGCTCAGGAGAGAGAGATTGTTAGGACTGAGGAAAGGCGGTGAGAGAGAGAGTGTGTGAGTGAAAGTGAGAGAATTAGGGGTTTTTTTTATTTTAAATACGAGTTAGGTATGGATAATATTCATACCCTACCCAA
Source organism: Quercus lobata (assembly GCF_001633185.2). Lineage (NCBI taxonomy): Eukaryota > Viridiplantae > Streptophyta > Magnoliopsida > Fagales > Fagaceae > Quercus > Quercus lobata. The sequence goes on along the minus strand of NC_044905.1, from coordinate 29,848,166 downwards.
TTAGGTTTTACCCATGAAGAACTGGGTATTATTCAAAACATTTGGATCAAGTAGGGTAGGATATTCATTACTCAATAAGTATGGTCATCCCTATAAATATATATATATATATATATATATTCCATACCCTACCCAATTAGGTTCTACCCATAAAGAACCGGGTATTACTCAAAACATTTGAATCAAGTAAGGTAGGATATTCATTACTCAATGGATATGGTCATCCCTCTATATATATATATATATATATATATTCCCAAGTAGGATCACCAAATTTATAATGACTAATGATAGATTGAGGTGAAGTACATAATGATTCAACACCAGCAACTTCATTGTTTCATAGAAGAAATATTATTGTTGCTATGTTATTATAGAATATGATTGAGAACGATTGCTTTTTAGTGATCTCATTAAAGTAAATAACATCGTCTATTTGATGAAGTCCAGCCGGCCAAATGAGACAGGATAAAAAGTCTCTTAGCTCGTTGTTGCAACATATAATATAGTCAATCATCTGATTTGTTGAGACATTTCATCACCATCTTTTGAAGCAGTCAGAGAATGCTAAAATATAAGGAGGTTCTAGTAGGTGAAGATAATGTTGAAAAAGAGGGGTTAACACCCAATTTCTGCCGTGGGGGTTAAGCTGTAATAATGGATGACAGCTTTTGGGTTTATATTGGTTTTTTCAAAACTTCCTAAATAATCATAACCAGTGGCCCACCCCTTGTATTGTATGGACTGTTTCTAACCTACACAGTCCAATTTCACCAACAAAAAACAAGTGATCACTAGCTCTCCTTAGTCCTTTTGTTTGGCTTGAAAAATTGAATAAAGTATTTGGTAAGAAATTGTGAACCAGAAACATGCAAAGGGTTCTCAAATATCCCATCTACCGACGACAAGAAAATAAGACACAAATTAATTCTTTTAATTTTTTTTTTCTTTATCCTTTCTGTTTTTTTGTTTGACTTTATCACAATCTAATTTAGAAACTTTCAATAGTTACGTTTTTTTTTTTTTTTTTGAGAAAGTTCAATAGTTATGTTGGACACCCTAAGTTTGGATTAAAAAAAATCCATAAGATTTCATTGAAAGACCTCTTAATAATCTTATTTTAAGCCAAATTTTATGGGTCAAGATGTACCACTAAAATGTTTTGTAGGAATAAATTATGATAGGGTTGACCCACACAAAGATAACTTGTAATTGATAATTTGTTTATAAAATACAAATTTTGAAACTTTCATTTTGATCCAAAATTTTAAGGGTCAATTCCAAAAAAAAAATTATGAACTTATGATGAAAAGAAATCAAATCATGGAGTGAATTGGAAAATTTTTCAAATTTTAATTATTTTGTAGCCATTCTCTACTCCTTTCTATGAATACTACTGAAGTAGTCCTCCCTACTAATGAAATAAAATCTCTTATGCAAATGTATGAGTCAAATTCTTAGATAATGTTATACTTACATAAATAATAGTATTTTATTGATTAGAAGAATCCAAAAACCACTTCATTAATTCTTCCTCTAACTTAATAATTTCTCCCTTCCTTTTGTTTTTCCCTTTGATACATGCTTTTACCAAAAGAAAAAGTACCATCCAGAGGTCATTATGAGTCCATGTTGCAGCTCAATTTAGAACCGTTCGTGTCCCCAAAAAAAAACGTGACTTTCATTAGTTGCTTTAATTCCAGCAATGGTATCCAACGAAATGCCAATTATGAAAAATAGCTCACTTTATAAAGGTAAAGTGAAGATATGCTTAGATTTTTGGTTGTTGCCTCTGAAAACAGGAATATGCCAATATAGAAACTTGGATACCATTTTAAACACATGAAAATGAAAGCTAATTTTATGTTTCATATTGCAAGTAGCAACCACTTTATGTAGAAATATTTAAGTATGTTACATATCCAGTAATTCATTGCAAGACTTTATTACTCTCTCTCTCTCTCTCTCTCTCTCTCTCTATATATATATATATATATATATTTTTTTTTTTTTTAATTTTAAGAGATTTCAAGACTATACTAATTTTGTACAAACTGGATGGTAACCATTTTAATGGTACAGATTGTTTTTATTTGTTTATTTTGGTTAAAAATTAAGTAGATTAAAGCACAGCTTTTTGATTTTTATTGATTTATTATTATACTCGCAAAAATTTTAAGATAAAAGTACAGTTGTGTTCTGAAATAGGTTTTCATTTTGGAAAAAAAAAAAAGGTAAATTTGATTGCAAATGGATAGACCATTTACCATAAACCTAAGGAGGAAAGAAAGATGGAATTTAGAGTAAACCATATCTGATATCTGTAAAGTTTTTAAAAACTGTATATTCACTTTTACTAAGAATGAAAACTCAAACCAAGCAGCTCTAAAGGGATGTGTTACAAAGATGTTTCACAGGAAGAAAATTCTTATTGTGCATTAGGATATCTTAACAATCCACAACCCACTTCCAAATGAATACAACAAAAGCCTCTCAAATTTTCTACCCAAAGCTTTCATATGGAATGGTTCAGAGGGTCTGGTACTTTTTAGCATTCAGACTGCCACAAATCCTCGATTTATTATAACACCAAACAAATAGAGAAGTTCATTTTTATATCTTATTAGTTATTTTTATATATATTTATACTCTAAATACAATAAAAAGGACAACCATACACAACAGCCTCTATGCAAAAACAACTTAATACATGACATAGGCTGCATATTCAAGCGAGTCCTAAAAATATAATTGTTCGCCAAATTATCTGTGTGTAAACTCCATAATATTTAAGTCAAGAACCTCTCTATCCTGCTATTCTTTTCCATCAGCTCTTTTTTCTTTTCACTATCTTTACTTGTACCAGTATGCCTGTGTAGTGTGTTGTTCAAGCCCTCAATTCTGTCCTTCAAATATATCCAGGAGAGAAAGTGCCTGCAAAAAATTAAAACCATAAGATTGTTTAGACTAGGCAAACTGACCACGAAAACCAAATCATGTCGATTTTTAAGTATTTTGTAGTAAAATCGGTAATAATTTTAGCAATCAATACCTCTGGTATGTTTAGTTCAAGGCGGAATTTAGGACCATCATAATGGTGAAGAATTGGCCTGAAGGAATCCTCTTCAAGTGGCTCACAAACTTTCCTTGTTATAACTTGTACCTGTTACAAATAGAGTAATGAATAAAAACAGGATACAAGCATACATAGGATAGTTATTTTCATATGCTTACTAAAAAAAAAATCATAATTTGACATAAGAATTATTATTCACTATGAATACCTGAGCAGGAAAGCGTGATTCACCAGCGCATTTTTTGTCCTCCCATGCCGTTGGATCAATGTTAGTTCCTCCAAAGCCTGCAGCCTGAACAAACCATATTGATAATTGATATTAGCCAAATTGTGAAAACATTAAAGATGCACCATAAAATTTCATAAAAAAGATACTAAATATGAAAAGAAATATACAAACCTCGAATACTCCATGGAGTTGGTGAGTGGAGTAGTTGTAAAGGAAAAGTGGCAAGCCTGGAGTTATAGCCCGAACTGAATCACGGTAACGTGGAGGCAGACCTAGAAATATTTCAAAGCATATGTTTAGAACTAGAAGCAAAGAATAAAAACAAATACTTAATTACAAAAGCAAAATGGAAAAATTCCTTCATTTATAAAAAATAATAAGATTTTTAGACCCAAGGAATGAGAAAATTGGATCAATACTCCTTGTTCAATTTTAACCAGATTCTAAAATAAGTTTTGACTTAAAAAAGGATATTCCTTCATCCAAAGAGAATCATCATTTTGAAATACACAAATTGAACACCCAACACAACAGACACACAATCAGAACCCTTCAATTGAAAATTGGAGAGCAAGTCCATATAGAACAAGTACAATTCCAATATTGTATAAACAAGGATAAACAAAAATTGAATTTAAATAGAAAATAAATAATAAAAACAAGTCTAAATAGCAAAAACAGGTTGAGAAAGAGGAAGAGGGACTTACCAAAAAGCTGTCTTTTGAGGTTCTCTTGCATAGTATCATTGTTGCAGACAAAGATATATCCACCGACGGTTTCATTCCTAGGCAGAGACTCAGATGGTGGAAGTGTCTTGAACCTCTTGTCCACACCACTCTTACCATCATTATTATTATTGTCACCATTATTCTTCTTACCATTACTGTTCTTCTTCCCAACTTTCCCTACATGATCATCCTCACCCTTACCATTATTCTTGTACCCCTTAACATTAACATTGTTGTTAATATTGTAATTCCCAGTCTTAGAATAAATACCCTTGTTGAACCCACCATTAATACCACCATTCTTCTGAGATCCACCAAGAATTAGACTATTTCCAACACTGCTAGACCCCATCTTCCACCCATCATTGAAAGCATTGAAATCAGTTCCCTTTGTCTTGAAACTGTTCCAACCATCATTGAGGCCATTGAAATCAGACTCCTTTGGCTTCAGATTAAGATTGTTCCACCCATCATTGAAGCCATTGAAATCAGACCCCTTTGGCTTCAGGTTAAGATTGTTCCAGCCATCATTGAATCCATTGAAATCAGAACCTTTAGGCTTCAGATTAAGATTGTTCCAGCCATCATTGAATCCATTGAAATCAGACACTTTAGGCTTCAGACTGTTCCACCCATCATTGAAACCATTGAGATCTGACCCTTTTGGATTGGAGTTGCTTAGAGAAGAATTAACCTCTCCACCAACTCTTATATCAAAATTCCTCCTTTCCTCAGTCCTCTTTGTCGGAATATTAGAGCTCCAGATCGAGTCGTTGACTGACAGATTAGCCAGATTCGAAGTCTGAACTCGAAGCTGATCACTGAATTGAAAAAAAGATTGCTGATTATTCTCCATCCCCACCTCAAATTACTTCAAAACTCGATCTGGGTATATCAAAGATCTCAACTTTATATAACTATAGTAAAGAAAAAACAGAGAGAAAGAAGAGAAAACAGAGGAGGAAGTGAAAAAGTTTGAAACTTGTTTTGTGAGTATGAGAGATAGTGGGTGAGGAAGAGGCATCTAAATATATGGGAGTGAATTAGATTAAGTTATAATGGAATTGGAAATTACAAGGAAAGAGGCCAAAGAGGGATTGCGTGTGGATTTGTCAAAGTTGAAAGTTTTACATAGAAAAAAAATTAATTGAAAACAAAAAAATTTGACAACAAAAATAAAGGTTTATGATTGATTTGTGGTTGAGCGAATAGTAGCGTGATGACGGCAAAACCGCGTATTATAAGTGTGGAAATGCCAACGTGGCGGGTTAAGAGGAGGAGAGAGAGAGAGTGAGTATGTGTGTGTGTCTGTGTTTGTGTTTGTGTTTGTGAGTGGGGGAGTTTGATTTGGACTTTGATTTTTGTACATTTCTAGAAGGTGTGGAAGGCGAGGTTTTGTTCACACCAAAGGGCAAGCTTAGCTGCTAAGGTTTGATTCGTAGTAGTTGACATTGGGACGCGTAAGTTTGGAGAGAGCACACGTGTGTCAACAGTTGTTACAAGTGAGAGAGGTGGAGGTGCTTAAAGAGGGAGATAAATTCTACAGTATTTTCACAACAAATTTTAAGTGACAATTTGTTATTTATTGTTATTATTGAGGAAAAAAATAATCTTAGTATAAGGTTTAAATTTGAAATAATAACAACTAACCACTTATAATTTTTTATGAAAATATTATAAAAATATTATGGATATAGCGTCTACCCTTTCAGAGATGTGGTTTTTGTGGCCCATGTTCAAATGGTTGAATTTGTGAATTGTGATTAGAAATGTGATAGGTATGATTATTTTCAGTATTTTTTATTTACTAGAGATCTTTTACTCAATGATAAAAGACTTTACCAATCGGATTAATCGAAACTTGCTTCAATAATATATTTCGTAACAGTTGAATTGAAACTTTTTATTGATTTTCATTTAAGTTTATTATTGAATACATGTGGTAGTTATTAAATTTTTTTGTGTTTATAAATTTATTGTTTGTGATTGTGTTTATAATAAAGGAACAGTATGTTCTTTGTGATGCTCGGATTAATTGAAAATTCTATATAAAAAAATTGTATTTTAAAAATATTATCAGAACTTTAGTGAACTGTTTGAAATTTTAATAGATTTAATCTAATATTAAATTATAAAAATGTAAACATATATTGAGTTTATTAACATAATAATGGTATGTAATGTGTAAATTTTATTATTATATTAAAATAAAAAGTTATTATGATCTCTATAATAATAATAATAATAAATTCTAGATTTTTATTTTAAATTTCTTGATTTTTTTTTTTTTTAACTTAGCTAATAGTGTTTTACCTAAACTTGGACAATTGTTGGAGTGGAATTTTTAATTTCTTGAAACTTTGAAAATAGAATTTACCACCACGCTCCTTTGACGCAATGGTCACTTCACAAGTATAAGTGCTTGTAGGGTGTGGGAGGTAAGGGCTGGTCTTCAAGTTTTCAGGAGAGAGCTTCACACATATATACAATTAGATTAGCCTAAAGTAGAATTTCTATCTTGTATAAAATAAAATAAAAAGAATTTTATCTAAAGTGAATTATCCAATTTAATGAGATTCTTCTTTTGAGAAAATAATTAAGGAGAATTTTTTTTTTAGAATACTGAGTATTTTAACACACGTGGCATAGCTACAATTTCTAGTCCCAACTTTTATAATATAGTATATAATGTAGGGTAATAAGTTTAGATACATAACAAATTTCACATTTATTTATTCATTTATGGTTTTATAATGGTTAAGGAGAGAGATAGTGATATAATAAAAATAAATAAAAATAACGTCAACAATTGTGTCATGTATTTCCATAAAAAATAAAACAAAAAGAATGGTATCATATAAAAGTGATGTTGCACTAATTACAACATGTCATCTTAATATTGTGAATTTTTTTAAAAATTTTGTTGTATCATATTATTGAATTTGAAAATACAAAAAATTTCATAATTATTGACTTATATTATTTGTCTATATATCTTATTATAATCGGTGTATACTAAAAGTAATATTAATAATAGCCTATATAAAAGTGATCTTTATTACTTTAAAAATTTTATAAAAATAGTTGTCTCCCTAGTTCCTAGTATTTTTTTTTTTTGAGTAAACGGTAATACTTATTAGAACACACACAAAAATAATAATAATAATAATAGTGTTTTAAATCGGGTTTATAATACACTACAAAAGTGCCTAACCTTTGTAATTGTAGACTAAGGTTATAAACAGCGGATACTAGACACACACAACCAATATGAGGCAAACTTCCCTTCTTCTTTTTTGAGTAAATAGTAATACTTATAATTAGAATACACACGAAAATAATAATAGTGTTTTAAACCGAGTTTATAATACATTACAAACGTCTCTAGTATTGTTATTGTGTTTATAGTCAAATTGTAAAAGCTTCATTATCTATGGCATCTTAGTTTCATCTTATGAATTTAGACGGTTGAATTTTCTCATGTTCACAGGCAAGACAATAGATCTATTCATTTATTAGCAATATGTTAGCCTATTAGGAGAATCCTGATTTTCTTATCCACTATCTAGAATGTAACTGATGTTATTTTTCCTTAATGAAGTTTGAACTTTGAAGTCTTCCTAAAAAAAATAATTAAAAAAAAAAAAAAAAAAAAAACACGTAAAAGCTGTGTGTGCGGTGTGCCACTGTGGAATGAAAATGAAAAAAAGAAAGAAAGATATCCGCCAATTATGCCGACCAATAACTGTTCAAAGTCAGACTCAAGAGTGATTGACTGAGTTTTTTTTTTTGGTTGTCTAATGAAATTAAATCAATTGACTGACCGACTTCATTCTCAAAAATAAAAAAAATAAAAATAAAAAATGATTGACCGACTTTAAGCTAGCCTCACTCTGAAATTAATTAGAAATTAATGGCTTGTTTGGATGTTAAAAAATGGAGGGGGAGTAGAGTAGAGGGAGGGAGAGTAGTCTAATTACCTTATTTGGAAAAATTTTAAGGAAGGAGGGGGAGGGATTTGGAGGGGTTTCAACTCCCTCTAATCCCTCATTTTTAATTCCCCCAAATTGGAGAGATTTGGAAGGAGAGTAGAGTTGATAAATTATTGTCCAAGTAAATTCCCTAATTTATCCTTTCTAAATTAACAAAATTACACACAAATTTTATAAATAATGTTTGATTGTTTCCTGAGAAAATTTAAGCATTGACTTCCTGTTTGTTTCCTGAGAAAAAAACCCACATCCGGTCCAAGTCTTCTCCTTCATCGATCGGAAAATCCAACCCTGTCTCTGGATGAATCCTCATACTCCTCGCGAAAGCCTAAACCTCATCAGTGATTCCGATGCCACCAAAACCACACTCCTCCAAAACCGATTCCGATTCCATCTTCGATCCGAACGAGTCGGCGCTCATCTTCGTCGAAATCATGGTTGGAAGTTTGCCTTTGTCTGACGTCCTCGACTTGAAGAAAAGAGAGATGAGCGAGCGATTTGAGTTTTCGGTGATGGAAGAAAGCATGGTGGCGCGTCACTCCCATCGGGACCCGACACGAAGAAGCGACGCGTGAGCTACTTCTATCAGTCCTCCGCCAGCGGGTCTATCGGCGCCGCCGTCAAGCTCAACCGTGGCGACGCCGATATCGCTTTCAACTAGGCCGGTGGGCTCCATCCACCATGCGAAGAAGCCTGAGGCTTCTGGGTGTTGCTACATCAATGATATTGTTCTGGGTTTTGCTAAGATTCAATGAATTTTTGAATTTATTTTTATTTTTGTTAGAATTTATTTTGAGGTAATAGAAATTATTTTATAATAGTAGTTTTATATTTTATAAGTAGTATTTGATGGAATTAAAATGTTGATTAAATAATTATTTAATCTAATAAATTAATCATAAACTAATATTGTAAGTTCATTTTTAAAATAAGGGTAAATGTGTCTATTTAAATCATTTCCTCTCCTCTCTCTTTACTAATTTTAAAAACATCCAAACAAGGTGAAAAATAATTATTTCACTCTACTCTCCTCCCCACTACTCTCCTCTCTTCTACTCCCCTCTACTTTCCCCTCTCTCTAAACTTCCAAACAGACCATAAGGTCGGATATGGTGGGGGCGTACTTGGGATGGGATCTTGTTTTTAGGCTTTTTAACATGTTCCTAGACTAAGTTCGCGAACCTGAACAAGAACCATTCTTCTTATAATTTATATCTATATAACAATATTTAAAATTTAAAGTATAACATATAATGTTGTTGTACTTTTACTGAGTCTTCATGTCATTTTTTAAATTTAAAAAAAAAAAAAAATCTTCTTTTCTTTCAATACTAATATATAAATATATAAATATGACTTTACATATTCTCTAAGCTAATTGAAACTAACCGATCATGATAATTGCTATTATAATTTTCATTGAAAACACATTAGTCATCATTTTTCTATTTTCTTCTATTTTTAAAAATACTAAATATATTAAAAAAATTTAAATATTCAATCTATATATCATATCATATCATCTATATATATATATATATATATATATATATATATAACTGAAACTTTTGAAACTCTCATAATTTTTCACGTAAGCACAATATTTAAATAAAATTATCATTTTATTTAAATAAAATTTTTATCTTTCTAACAAGTCCAACTTAAACTCAAACTCATCAATATCATTTTTTTTAAAAAAAAATTATTTTTATTTAATCCAAACTTAATAAGGAGTGAAACTCTATCTCTCTAACAAGTCCAACTTTAACTTTCACTCAAACTTAAACATTAATAATTTATTTCCAAATTTGCGAGGTTAATCATGAACACTATAAAAGCAAAGCAAACCCCAATATATATATATATTTTTTAAGCCGAGTAGAGGTTGTGGTGGGCCTTTTTATGTGCTGGGCTGGCTGCTCTTGCCGTACTATGGCCCAATGACTTTGCGGTAGAAGAGTCGGGACTAACTTAATTGAAACTCACCTTAAACCAGCTTGTGCGCAATTTAGAACCCCTGGTAAGAATCTTGATGGAGTCACGAGTCCATGGCAGGAAATACTGTCACAAAAAGTGTTATAGTAGGAGAAACATAATACGGCAGGATAACTAAAATGTTTTAACTAAATCACTTGCTACTGACAAAGATGATGCTTAAACAATTTCACAAAAGAAAAATATGATAATGTAAGTATGGCAAGAGTAAATTAATAACAAAAAAAATGTGTTAGTCCTTGAACAATCATAACAGAAGAAGGAAGAGAATTTGTCTGCTAAGCTTGGCTCCTTGGCAGATTCAGGTCCAAGAAGGGAACCAATCTCCAATGTGGGCAACCTCATAGGGGAATCCTGCCATAGAAATTGCTCACTTTCGAGAACGGGTCTTGGTGGCTTAACCTCAGATTCTTAACTTGTTAGAGAGTGGGCTATTGAGAGAGAGAGAAATTAGTAGCCTACTAGTGCATGCTCTTTCACTCCTATCACTCTTATTTCTTTACTCACTCTCAATTATTTAGTTTTCTTTGTTTGTCTTCTTTGTTTTCTTTGTTTCCTCTACTTCTCTGTTTTCAATATTTTCTCCGATCCCTTCTTATTGTTTCTCACTGTGCACGGCTAAGGCCTTTTTATAATGCCTACCGTGATAAGATTTACCATTTTTATCCATCAACTACTTTTGGCCTGTTATGGGTGTCCTTCCCGGACTGCCCTCTGGTCTGCTGGCTGCCTAGCCATCACTACTACCCTGTATGGGCCACCCCATGCTTCATTCCCAGACAAAAGTTGTTTTGTTTTGTTTTCTTACTTCTCTTGGCATTTTCATCCGAATAAGGGCTGAGTTTCTCTCTTACTAACTCCTATAGCATGCACCTAGTGATTCCAACTCATGCTTGCCTCTTTTGGATGGTATGTCATCCCAACAGGACATTTCATCCAAAAGAGTTCGAGCGGAAACCCCAAAATAGGCTCCTCCCCTTTCCACACCGCCAGACCACACCCTCTCTTACCTCTGACCTATGGCCCACCTCCCCTGTATTGGTTAGGTACAAGTAGGTGGTACCTGAGCCTTGTGCGTGATCCACTCCCCATATGAGTCCATTGCTTTTCTAGCGTTCATGCATTTGCCGTTGCCTGTAGGTTTATCTGGTCTTGCTGCGTGTTCTGCTGCTTATTTGACTCTTTGTGGCGTGGATGAGTCAATGGCTTCTTCATCAAATTGTAACACAAATTGAAATTATACAAGAGCAAATCATGCAATGGTGTAGTTTCTTAAATTTTTTATAAAATTATTTTGGTCTACCTCACAAATAGGTAGGTTCCTATGCATAGCACAGGTTAACGACTAATCTATACATATATATATATAACCGAAACCTCTAAAACTTTCACAAAATATAACTATATAGCAAAAACATATATTACAAATTAACAGTTATATGTTATAGAAAGGGGAAAAAATAGAAGAAAAATATAGCATTCACACACTAACTTCAAAATAAAATAAAATAAACATAAAAACATGATTATTTGATAAAATACAAATTGTACATAGAAGTAATTAAAACAATGGAAATCTTGAGATGAAACAATTAAACCAAACATAAAACCAAATTTGAGATAACCAAGAAATTTAAATATGCAATCACATTCCAATTTCAAATTCTTTCTAGAAACATGTTACCAATAAATATGCAAGAAACAATACAGAATAAAGGAAAGAATGGTACATACCTTACTGTCCTCGTCTTGTAGTTGTATTACCAAATAACCCAGATGACAAAATGCCAAATCCCTACCTACAAAACGATAAGAACCCAATTTTCAGCCAACATTTAAGAAACATTAATAGAAGAGAAATAGTGCAGTGCAGAAAGTTTGAAACAGTGCGGATTTTAATGAAACAGTGTAGTGTAGATTTTTGTGAAACAGTGCAGTGCAGATTTTGGTTGTAAAAAAGTGTAGATTTTAAATGTAAAATGCAGATTTTATGCTGATTCATATTTAAACTCACTAAAAATAAAAAATTCAGTTTTAATCTCCCTATATTTTTACAAAACCATCTCAAGCAAGGTAGTTCCAACAATTTTCCTCACTTTCTCATGAATTGAGTTGCTAAGATAGGATAATATTAGACATCCAATTAAATGAGCAAAAACCCAAAATCAGTGTCATTGTCAACATGAATTAGTAACAATTAAAAATCTGGCCAAAAAATTAAGATTATCTAAATAGGTAACCTATTCATATAAATCATGCTCTTAATTGCATATAGTCTTCCAATCAATTTAAACACTCTTATACTTCTACAATCTCCAAAAACTTGGGTCACATGGCCCACAAAAAATCTACCCCATCTAATTTTCTCACCCCTAATATCTTATTCTTTATTGAGAGAAGTGTTTTAGTAAGAGGTAATTACCATAAAGCAATCAAATTAAAAAGAATTTGCAACCTCAATCCATGCTTAAAAATCCAAACTAAAAGAAAGCTATGAAATCCAAACTATTCTAAGTCTGAACTTAAAACAATCAAAACATAAACCATGAAGCTGTATTTTTTCGGCAAAAAAACATTCATAGCTTTTTACTTGAGTGTCATGAACTTAAAATGAAATAAATGGAGATCCTTCATTTATAAATTGCTTTTTGAGCTACTATGTACTGCATTAAATGGACCAAGATCCTCCATTTGCAAAACTGATATAACTGATTTAGTGATATATGCCAAACGCGTTTCCGATCATGTTCACTTACATTTCTAACCAATGAATATTCATAATTGGGAGAAACCCAACATCAGAATTAGTACAATGAAATTATAATCAACATTAACATTCAAACTCACTCATGTTCCTCCAATCAAACCATAAAAAACAGAATATTGGTTTAAAATAGTAACCATATATTTGTTGTGTGTTTAGAAGAGAGCATACCCAAACAACCTTCAAGGACCCTTTCTTGTTTCTTGAAATAATCAGCTACTCAGTTTCCTTTTCCTACAATTAAATGCATAAGATGAATGAATGCATCAAAAATCATCAAATTTTGATGTTTTAACTTCCAAAAGAGCTTAACATCAACTATGTCAAAGAATAAGAAATTGTTCAATGATATCAAAACTCCAAGCATAAAAGTAGAAAATTTTTCTTTGTTTCAATATGTCTTTAGTACCAACCTTCATGACTCTTTTACAATTTTTTTTGGATTGTGTGTCTCAATAGCATACCAATGCAATTATTAATTACTTAATGTTAAAACATATGTGGATATTGTTAGAAACATATGTTATGTAAATTGGTTAATTCTTTAACAAAACACACTTTACTTGTAATTGGGTAGATCTAGGATGGTTTAAATTTTCAAGAAACATGTTGTTCAAGTCAAAAGTTAAAACCATGTAAATCTGTTCAAAAAACAAGTGAAGAAGTGTTGTATTTTAAAACTCGACAGATATCTCAACAGATTGTATCTATCGGGGTTTAAAAGGCAATTTTAGCTTGATGTTTGACAGCTGCTCGACAGATACCCTATCTATCGAGAATTACAAAATTCAGATTTCCAGATATGTTTTTCACGCATATCCAAGTTATGTGTTTATGTTTTCTTTTCTCACAACCCTAAACATGTATAAGGATTATTTTAAGAGTCGTCTCACTTTATGCAAAGGTTGTTGCACTTATTGTTGCATGCATATTGTGACCGGAGACAATCTGCCCTAGTTCATCTTTCTCTTGAAGAAACTGCAATGTTTGTACATCGTAGGGTTTTGTGACCAATGAGCTTTTTGATTTTCATTGTGTGGATGAATTGAAGAACTTTGCAGCCAACATGTTTCTCAAGTTGGTGTGTTAGTCACGTACTTGGATTCGTACATTGATTGGTTAGTCACGTATTGAGAGCTGTGCATTGAAAAAAGAGATTGGCACTACATTACAAGTCCAATTGTGTATTGGGGTAAGGGTTCAACTGTAAGTTGGTATAAGGTACTGTGATTCCTTTACTTGTAACCACTTGTTTTGATAATAGTGGATTCTTGGGAGTGGTGACCTTAAATTCATCTGGTAGGGTTTTGCCTTGATGATTTTCCCTATTCGTAAACAAGTCACTTGTGTCAAATTTAATTTCTGCTGCATTTAGTTATTTGATGATTTGTTTGCGCTACCACGCATATTGCATGTTAAATTGACTTAATTAATTCACTTGGCTAATTAATTGGTTAATTTACCTAAGGGATCAATACATTCTTGGCATATCACTTAAAATAATTAATAAAAATTGGGATTAGACGTCATGGTTGTACCAAGTGGCTTTACCATATTGAAGAAAAAAAGTTTAATACATTTTAAATTGTAGCAACGTATACTACACTAAAAAAAAAAAAAAAAAAATTTAATGTATCTTAAATTGCAGCAATGTATATTACACTAGAAAAAAGTGGTTTAATGCATCTTGAATTACAGCAACGTAGAATTAGAGTAAAAAAAAAGGTCTACTGCATTATTTTTGCAATGTAGTGTATTATAAAAATGTATTTAAAAAAAAAAAAAAAAGCAGTAACCACTTATTAAACAAATTGCAGTAAATTAAATAATAGAAATAATTAGATAAAAACAACCACTTATTTGTTTTTATCTGTATTTTTTATTGGATGTATTTGATTCTTACATAAACTACAATTTTATCTCTTGCATTGTTCAGCCATTTTTTTTTTTTTCGAGTTTATGAATTATCAATAATTTTTACTCTCCTTTCCGTCTCCAAGTTTATCAACAACTTTAGATTAGATCATAAAGAATTATTTGATGGAAGCTTATCAATCTGAAATGCTAAAATCATATTTATCTCCAAGAACAATTCAATGGAGGCTAATCAATCCGAAATGTTAAAATCATAAATATCTCTAAATATATCTAGAACTCTACTTAATAGGCTAAGAATGTATTGGTCTTGATGAATTAACCAATTAATTAGCCAAATTAATTAATTAATTCAATTTGCATGCAATAAGCGTGGTAGCACAAATAAATCACCAAATAACTAAATGCGGCAGAAATTAAATGACACGATAATTTGTTTACGAATGGGGAAAACCTACATGGCAAAAACCCCACCGGATGATTTTAAGGTCACCACTCCCGAGAATTCACTATTATCACAACAAGCGATTACAAGTAAAGAAATTCCAGTACCTTATACCAACCTATAGTTGAATCATTACCCCAATACCCAATTGAACTTGTTTTGTAGTGACAATCTCTCATTTTAATGCATGGCTCCCAGTATGTGACTAACCAATTCGATGCGCGGATCCCAATACGCGACTTACTCACCAACTTGAAAAAGATGTTGGCTGCAAAGTTCTTCAGTTCATCATACAATGAAGATCATGAAACTCCTTGGTTACAAAACCCTACGATGTACAAACACAGTAGCTTCTTGAATAGGAAGATGAACTAGGGCATATGTTTCCGGTTCACAATATGTTTGTGAAAAACTTTTGCATTAAGTTGCATTAGCTATGACTGCCCTTAAAAAAATCATTATATATGTTTAGGGTTGTGAGAAAAGAAAGCCCTAGCATTTATTCACGGATTGGATTGAAATCAAATCTGACAAATTGATTTTCATAAACCTCGATAGATAGCTTATCTGTTGAGCTAGCTTTCAAGTATCAGGTTTCAACAGCTTTTTAAACCTCAATAGATAGCTTATCTGTTGAGCTAGCTTTCAAGTATCAGGTTTCAACAGCTTTTTAAACCTCAATAGATACTAACTGTCAAGTTTTAAAATCTAGCACTTTTTCACCTATTTCTTGGATAGACTTGCATCAATTTAAAACTTGAACTTGAAGCATTAAACACATCCTAGATCTACCCAATTACTAATAAAGTGCGTTTTGTCAAAGGATTAGCCAATTCTATATCGACATATATTTCTAACAATGAATCACATATGTCCTAACAATCTCCTCCTTTGGCAATCCGTGACAAAACCACAATAAATAAATGAACATATGAGAGAAGTCATAAATCACTCAACTCATATTCACTTATTGAATACAATAAAATCTATCTTAACACAAACTTTTGAAAAACTTTGCAAGAAAAGAGTTCATGGCAAGAAGACTTTGGCAACTTGTATTTCTGAAACATTTTAAACAAAACTCATCACGACGAAACAGAAATAAAAGATTGCATACAATATATAAGAAGCATGTACATAAAGAGAGAAAAGAAACAACACATGTAAAGATAGGTGAAAAAACTGTAATAACAACCTCATCATATATATAACATCATAAGTACAAGGTTTGCTATCACAATGTAAGAACAATGTATCTCTAAAAGAAGAAAAAATATATATATATAAGTCCTCACTACATCCCTAAAAAATATAGACACTCTCCCTAAAAAAAATCTCCTATACTAACTCTCCCCCTATGTATATGACTACTCTCATATCAAAATTACTTCCACTTTTTGTTACAAGTGACAAAGGGTAAGTACATCAAATAGACATCTCATTATCACTGGGCGAGTTATCATCCTCATCCTCATCGTCGTCAGAGTCACCGTCGTCATTCTCGTCCTCAAATGCCACTAGAGAAGGAGAAGGAGACTCCATGAAGGTGTTCACCTAATACAACTCAGTAGTGAGTGTATCGAGCATCCATGCGCTCAAGCTGTGCCATGACCGCCTCGAGGGTCATACCACCCACCGATGAAGAAGGAGCGGAAGAAGCCGGAGGAGCTACTGTCTCTGTCCGTGGCCGTTTTGGTCGAAATTGGGCCTCACTCCGTCGAACGGTAGCAGCATCTATGGCATATATGACCGAGAAATGAGGGGACGCGGGGTAAGAGGCAAAAAAATGGCGAAGGATCTGCGTGATAGCCGAAGGAAAAATAAGTTTATCGTGGGTCGCCGTATCCCTATAGACATCTATGAGGGATAGGATGAAGTGAGAGGGAAAATCAATAAAAAGTCCCTCAAGAAGAGATAACAAAAATTGAGCATGAGGCTTTGTGATGGAGTTATAGTGAGACAATGGATGGAAAAAGAATGTCATCACCATGTTAAGGAATCTCGAACCTTTTGCAAAGCCCGAGCAAGGGGTGTTTTAACAGTCACCCCAAGATGAAGGTGTCTCATAAAATAGAGATGAGAGTTCATCTTTGGACAGACGATCGCAGCTAGGGTAGTTAGGATGCATTACCCTAAGAACGTGTAGTACTTCAGATACAATATTCAGAGTAACTACGATTCGCGTACCTCAAACGCAAGTGATAAAATGAGGTACAGAAGTGTCGTATCCATGCATATTGGAGTAAAAATCTTGTATGATCATGGAGGGATAAGTGACCGGGATGCCATACAGTGACTCCCAACCTCGACTGTAGATGACAGTGGGAAGGTTAGTATCGAAAAAATCCAATAGAACGACTTGGCATTCCGAATGAATGCCATATCGTGAAAAGTTCTCCAAGAAGTCCAACTTGGCATTCTCATCACGGAACCAGACATGGGAGGGGGTAGGATCATAGGAAGATGCCCCAGAATGAAGAGAGTTTTGGGACGGAGTAGATTTTCCTTTAGGTGCCATAGAGTAGACTAACACAAGAATAAGAGAGAGAGAGAGAGAGAGAGAGAGAGAGAGAGAGAGAGAGAGAAAGAGAGAGAGAGAGACGTAGAAAAGCACCAACAATATCAATATCAATATAAGGATAAATGAAAGTATGTATGCATGAAGATGCATGAACATGTGACATGCACACTTAAAAACATCATGGGCTCAGCCTAATCCAAACCTAAAAGCACACAACAATTCAACATATATAGCATACATCTATAATGCATGAAAATATGGTTAAAATGCAAATACGATGCAATGTATGGACATTTAAGATCATATACACAAAACCCATCATAAAAATTTCACCAAAACTTCATCAATTTTGAAAAACCCCAAAAATTCTTCAAAAACCTAAAAACCTAGGTCTAATGCGTGAAATACATAAAGAATGAAGGTTTCAGGACCCTTACCAATGAAGAAACTCTTGATCTAGGCCAAAAATCACAAGGGAATGAAGTTTGGAGTAAGAAAGGAGTGTTTGGGAGGTGAAAAGACGCAAACTATTGAAAGACATCGAGGAGAAATGAGAGAAATGTCGCACAAACCCTATATATAGAAGTCCTAGTTTCTTGACAAATCGAGAGGTGTCGAGAGCTATTGAGAATAAAAACGCATGAATTAGCTATCGAAGAGCTATCGAGGATCTGTCGAGAGGTGTCCACAGCAAAAGGGTCTCGATGGATCGAGAAGCCATCGAGCATTTATTGAGCATCCAGAAAGTTCATAGATGGATCAAGAATGCAATAAAAAGAAGTTAGAAGGGCTCGATAGATAGCCTAGCTGTCGAGAGGTGTCTAGCAGCTGTCAAGATTGCTTAAAAACAATTTTTCAAGAAGAGAAAAACACAAACATGAATGCAATCAAGCATGCTACACAACTACAGATCCAAACAACATTTTAAGCTCTCAAAATCATCTCTCAACAAGAAATATGTCAAGCACATAGATCCAAAACACACACACACACACACAAAACAAGTCTAACCAATTTTATATTTTAAAAATAAGTTAAGACATTTTAGTGAGCATACATTAACATATGTATTTCTTGTGATGGCCAAATCACATTGTACTTGCACATGTATCAAAAGTAGTAAAGAATATTGCATGTTATGTGTGAAAAACATCGCAAGATTGCATAAGTGTCTATATGTTATAACGATTTGAGATATGAGAAAATTACTTTAACTCACACACAATCATAACTGTTAGATGGGAACTATCACCTTCGAGGTACATCCTATAACTCTCACATCTCTTGAAATACATGCTTGCAATCATATATAAAGCACTTTGATTTTTTTTGTTTTTATTTTTCTTTGCATATGTTTCTTTTAAGCAAACAATGCATGGGCATATAAAAGATAGAAAAGAAATACCCAATGATGTTAAGCACTTGACATTCCACTTTTGCTATGTCGAAGCATACAAATGTCATTTCATGCTTAGTGGGCAACAATGGTAAGATAATTATTTATGTCTTTCTCTTAGGATTTTCTTGTCCTTCTCGTCAAAAAGATTGATACAAGTGTTAAGTACAAGAGATTAATTAATCTTACTCATCACAAACACAAGTCACAAAGCTCACTTGCTTAGTTGTGCATAGAGATGCTCATCTAAGCTACAAAAGATATAAAATTTAGAAAACTTTGTTTCAATGGTCATCCAAGGAACATCCAAGCATAATGCTCTTTACTTCAAAATGAAAATCAGCTCTGAATAGAGAGACTTACATATGTAAGTTTAAATTTTCATGTAAGTCTCTCTACTTCAAATTCTTAAATGTTTATTAATTTAGATTGTTCTTAATTACTGAATAAATGTTTCCACTTAAATATCCTTTCAATCATTTTTTTTTGATAATTTTTAATTATTAAATTCAATGTTTTTCCATTTAAATATTACTTGAGCCTTAAATCTCAATATATTATGTAAAATCCTTTTTTTTTTAGGAATCTCCTTTTATATTAGTTACATAGCTATCTACCATCTTCCATTTAATTATTTTACACACACATATATATGCCTTTTATAATACATTAGTCTCACACAATTTGGATTCATTATATAATGTAAAAGTAAAATATTCATTTATTTTTATTACCTATTTTATTATTTAATTTTAATTAAATTAATATAAAAAATAGCTCACATATGAATTTTGATTAAACCGTGCATCACATGGGCATAATACTATATAATAAAATTTTTGCTTAGAACCCATGGTTGTGCCACAATGGTTGTGCCAAGTGACTTCACCAAATCTTAATTTGATTACAATCTAAATTCTTCACTTAATCCTTATTTTTTAAGTGTATTGTATTATAATCCAAATTCTTCATCTAATCCATCTAATCCTTATTTATTATAAAAAAAGCAACAACTTTCTTATTTTCTAATTACTACACTACACGTAAAAAGAAAAAAAAATATATATATATATATATATATATATATATATTTATATAAACCCACTTTCATTGGGAGGATATACACATGGGGAGGAATTAATAATAAATTTTTTTACCTACTTTTTTTTCAAATATACTTTGTTTTAATTTTTTTTGGATAAATATCAAATTTTTGGATAACTAAAAAAAAAAAGCTAATAACTTTAACAACTTGATTTTTACAGTATAACAAGAAAAAAAAAATTATACTTAACACTAACAACTTGATTTTTATGGTATTTGATTTTAAATAATTTCCTTTTTTTTCCCCTTATATCAACTTTTTCACAACTTAAAATTATTGCTTTAAATAGAAACAACTTCTTATCAACTTTTTTTTTTTGGTTGAAGTTTACAGTGGTTAAAATTTTGATTATTGGATAAATATAGGAATGATTATGGATAATAGTTTTATTATACCATCACTCTCATTTTTAGATTTTCAGGTCACTATAAATAATAAGGTTAGATTCATGAATTTTTTTTATTAATATTTTGAATTTTAGGTTATTTGCTTTTTGTTTTTCACTCAAATTCAGTCTCTCTTCGCTTCAAAAAATAAATTCCCAATTTTGTTTTTTGTTTTTTATAATTATTCATGTTGTTTTTTTATTATTTTGTTTTGATAGGGTGAAATTTGGTGCCTCCTACCTCACTTTCAAAGACAAAAATTCAATACTCAGGTAAGTTTATCTACTTTTATTTTTTAATGTTTAGTAATTTGGGTTATGCATAATTCTTAACTATTACATTGATGTTACCACTTAAATATGTTTTCAATTATTTTTTTAAAATATTGAATTCAAGGCTTTTCATTTAATTATGCACTTGAGCTTTAATTATGCAAACTCCCTTTATATCTTTTTAGGCATCTCCTTTTATATTAGTTGCATAGTTATCTACCATATTCCATTCAATTAATTTTGTACTTATATATGATTTTTTTTTTAAATAAAAACTTAATCTTACACAATATGCATTCATTACATAACTTAAAGTAAGAGGTTACTTTTATAAAATAAAAAAATAGAGTAAAAGATTACTTTTTTTATTATCTATTTAATTTGAATTAAAATATTTTTAAATATATTCTAGCCTTAGAGGATGCAATCTTAATGAGGACAGTAATTGCATATGAATTTTGATTAAGTTGTGCATCGCATGGGCATAAATATATATATATATATATATATATATATATATAAAATAAAAAAAACTTAGACCAAATTCAATTAGAATTTAAAATTATAATCCAATTTTGTGCTATGGGTCTAAATTTATGTGGAAACCACACTATAATTATCCACTTAAGATATATATATATATATATATATATATATAATAGACAAAACTTAGATCAAATTCAATTAGAATTTAAAATTATAATCCAATTTTGTGCTATGGGTCTAAATTTATGTGGAAACCACACTATAATTATCCACTTAAGTTTGTGCTATGTGTTCACTTAAGTTTTTAAATATTTGTGCCAAGTGAGTTAATGAGTGTAAAATATTAAGAATCTAATATTAATAAACTATAAAATTGAATAAATAAATAAAATCAATCATATATACTCAATAAAAATCACCACACAACAAAGATCACCACACATTCTATTTTATTAAAAATTAAAAAAAATAATCATAAGTAGTATTAAATTTAGGCAAGAATTTTAATATGTGACTAATTACGTTTACTTAAAAAGGAATAATTTGACTAATTATTTTTATTTTTATGATAAAATTTGTCTTTAATTTTAAATGTATCTATATGTATACATGTGTTAGATGCTATTTTTTTTAATAATTTGACTAATTATTTATATTTTCATAATAAAATTTATGTTTAATTTTAAATGTATCCATGTGTTTGCATGGGTTACATGCTAGTAATACTAGTATGTATATAAACTGGATGCTATTTTATCATTGTGCTACATCATTCACTTATTTTCAACATCTTCTTTTTCTTTTTAAACTTTTCTACTCCCTATTCTCAAAAAAAAAAATAAATAAATAAATAAATAAAAAATAATCTTCTCCCTATTAGTCCACACTATTACACTTCCTCAAGCCTTTCTCCTCCCTTTTTGCCTCTTTATCTTCCCACTATTCTCTACTTTATTATTACACTTCCTTCATTATTTTATCTTTCTTATATTTTTTACTCTTCTTTTCCCTATATTATTTTGTATAAATTTGGTATCATTTATCTCGTTCAATCCATTCTTCTCATACAAAAAATATAAGTGCTCTCTCTCTCTCTCTCTCTCTCTCTCTCTCTCTCTCTCTCATTACTCTAATTTAGGCTAATGATTTTTTATTTTTTATTTTTAAATGTGTTTAGGTGTTGTGCTTTTTTAATTCCCCATCACAAAGTATTCTTTCTCCCTCTTATAGCTTTAGTTAGATTTTGGTTTAGGTTAATATTTAGTTTATTTGGAAATAGGAATTTGATTTTGTATCAAACTAACACAATTTACAAGGCTATGAATTTAAATGTGCCCACCAATTTTTTGAGGAATAAATTATTATAAAGTCTATATTTTATTACTTTGGTTTCATTTTAATTTTGATCAAGATAACATTGTAATTATGTGAAGAGTTTTAATTATCATGATAA